>NC_091247.1:180647500-181272500 GCF_042477335.2 Ovis canadensis | reverse complement strand
AACATCATATGTGCTCCCTTGCACACCTGGGGAAGTGTCTCTCCATTGTCAGTATCCAGGCGTGGACTCATATATCAACATGTTTTTAATTTGCGGGATTGCAAAATTGCCCACTCAAAAGGCTTTACCATTTTATACCTTTACCCACAGCATAAAATATTTTCTAAAAGTAAGAACCCAGCTCTACAATATAGCATCTCATTCTCTGAGATGTTTATACCCTTCATGTTGTTCTGCTTATCTTTCTCCATCTCTAGGTGAAGGTTTCTAGCAGGACTAAGTCACATGGGCTAGATGCTGCCATTATCTATCACTTCTGGTTACATTCACAACTAAGAATGTTTAGCCTCTCTTTCTGGAAAGAGGTGGTCTAACTTATATTATGGAAGCAAATAAGGTTATGCTTTGTTGTTGTTCAGTTGCTTAGTTGTGTTCAACTCTTTGTGACCCCAAGGACTGCTGCACACCAGGCTTCACTAACCTTCACCATCTCCCAGAGCTTGCTCAAACTCATGTCCATTCAGTCAGTGACGCCATCCAACCATCTCATCCTCTGACGTCCCCTTCTCCTCCTTCCCTCAATCTTTCCCAGCATCAGGGTCTTTTTCAATGAGTCAGCTCTTTGCATCAGGTGGCCAAAGTATTGGAATAGTATCCAGTCTGATTTTCTATCTCTGGCCTCTGAAGACATTTTAAAGAGAAACACCAAATTTATCTTGTTTCATATTGATTTGAGATATTGAAAGCCTAGCAATCATTCAAGCCTAATTATTATTTTTCAAAAGAAAGGAAAATGTCTCCTATGCAAGTGGCAGCGTGGTCTTCCATTCCCCTCCTTGGGGAAGGGCCTTCCTTTCCCCGGAAGCTGCAGATGAGAAAGTGTCTCCACTCTGACAGCACAGAGAAGCTCCGAGTGACACCGGCCACAGGGGAGGTGTGTGAGAGGGAGGAGGACATGTGCTGGCCGCAAGCCGGCCGGGACAGTGGAACGGGCTGCTTCCCCGGCCGAAATCCTCCTTGTGAATAGAGGTTATTGTGTGGCCAGGATTCCAGCAGGGCTCACCATCCCCAGTGGGTTGGGCTTGACTAACCTCATGACCGAGGATGCTGGAAAGTGTTTGGCGGAAGGCATTTGACAATATTTGCCTGTTTTCTGCTGGGGGCTGCCTTCAGATCATGTGACTCTGCTTATTTTCAGCAGCTTGGCTGCTGTGTTATTTGTTCTTAGAGCGGGGATGGTATCTGGGGACATGGGAGGGGGCTGGCGACGAGGCTGAGGAAGGCAAGAGAAGCAGATGGCTCCTAACCCAATCCCAGAAACAAGCCAAGCATCCCGGCAGAGCTGGGCACTGTCAGGCCAGCAGCTACCACCTGGGTGGTGAGGCCAGGGTCCCTTCCTGAGCCTGCCCAATACCCCTAGAGAAAGGGGACAACGTGAAGGATGTAGATACCCCAAAGGATGAGATGTCCTGTCATGGAGCAACGCTCTTTTTTTAAAAAAAGCATTTTGCACTGAGGCTGTATATAAAATGGTAAGACTGTTACAGTGGGCAATTTTGCAATCCTGTTAACATTTTCTGTGCGTCCAGCACTTCCACTGCCTGATACCCATGCAGAAGATACACTTCTGTTAGGTGTGTGAGGGGATGTATGAAGATGTTCTTTGGGGTTCTGTATGTAATGGCAAAAATGAGATCTGGACACAGCTAAATGCATGTCGAGAGGGAAATGTCAGGACTTCCCTGGTGGTCCAGTGGTTAAGACTGCCTTTCAGTGCAGTGGGTGTCTGTTTGACCCCTGGTCAGGGAACTAAGATCCCACAATGCCCCAGGGCAACTAAGCCCGAGCTGCAAAAGAAGAATCTTCGGGAAGAAACTGCCTGCCTCAACTAAGACCCCATGCAGCCAAATAAATACTTTTCTTAAAAAAGAGGGAAACGGTGAAAGGAATTCTGCCTTGGTCTTACCTGAAATACTGCTTAGTGATTAAAATGAGGTTGTTCTTTGTGGACTAATCTGGCTATAGCTTGAGGATATGCAGAAGAAAAGCAAGCTGAGGAAGAAAACAAGCTATGTATCAAGACAGTGTGACAGGTTGTGGAACTAACTATAATTTTGGTGTTATATATCTGCATTCTTTTATAAAGGAGAAAATACTAAATAAAAAACACAGTGCAGAAACTTCTATCAGTACATGTGTGTTAGTTGCTCAGCCATGTCAGACTCTTTGTGACTGCATGGACTGTAGCCCACCAGGCTCCTCTGTCCATGGGATTTCCCAGGCAAGAATACTGGAGTGGGTTGCCATACTCTCCTCCAACGGATCTTCCTGACCCTGGGGATTGAACCTGGATCTCCTGCATGGAAGCAGATTCTTTACCATCTGAACCGCCAGGAAAGTCCGTCCTATCAGTACATATGCATGTAAATGCATAGGTAAGGGACAGTAAACACACACACACACACACATATACACACACACACACATACACACACACATATACACACACGTGTATGCATGTATGCACACACACACACACATATTTCTCACTGGTAACAGCGTTGCTTTGGAGGACTAGGGAAGGAACTACATGAAAAAAGGACTTTAACCTTATCTGTGATGTTTTTGTTTTCCAATAAGGAAATACACTTTGTGTAAAGAATTTAAAATTCAAATGTAAATGAGTATTTGTTGAATTTATTTGCATCCTGCCCTCTTCCAAAAGCCTAACAAAATAAGAAAAAGGAGAAGAAAATTAGACAAAGGAAAGAGGTTGAAAAGTATAGATACACCAGATTTAGCTCTGGACTTCTTGGCAGCCAGAGCAGAAAGGGGACCTAGTATAAATTATGCCATTTTCCCTTGTAAAATGGAAGGTGTCTTCAGTTCCTTCTGAGAGACAGTTTTATGCTGAAACTCTAGTCTAAAACAATGTACTCATGTGGAACTCGATGTAAGAGGTCACATATCCTCCACCACGGTTTTGAGCATGACTGTCCCATCACTTCGTGGCAAATAGGTGGGGAAACAATGCAAACAGTGACAGACTTTACTTTCTTGGGTTCCAAAATCACTGTGGACGGTGACTGTAGCCATGAAATGAAAAAACACTTGCTCCTTGGAAGAAAAGCTATGACCAACCTAGACAGCATATTAAAAAGCAGAGACATCACTTTGCTGACAAATGTCCAAATAGTCAAAGCTATTGTTTTTCCAGTAGTCATGTACGGATGTGAGAGCTGGACCATAAAGAAGGCTGAGTGCTGAAAGAACTGATGCTTTTGAACTGTGTGTTATTGGAGAAGACTCTTGAGAGTCCCTTGAATAGCAAGGAGATCAAAGCAGTCAATCCTAAAGGAATCAATCCTGAATATTCATTGGCATGACTGATGCTGAAGCTGAAACTCCAGTAGTTTGGCCACCTGATATGAACAACCAACTCGCTGGAAAAGACCCTGATCCTGGGAAAGATTGAAGGCAGGAGGAGAAGGGAATGACAGAGGATAAGATGGTTGGATGGCATCACTGACTCTAGGGACATGAGTTTGAGCAAGCTCTGGGAGGTGATGAAGGACAGGGAAGCCTGGTGCGCTGCAGTCCATGGGATCACAAACAGATCCCAACTTAGAGACTGAACAACTGCTGTCCCTAAGTTTAGAGAAATGCCCTTGCTTCTCCCCTGCTGTTTACAGTCTCCCAGCCTCTTAATCCCATCTCATCAGTGTCACTGTCTTCCTTACTGGCTAAGCTCCCATCACACAGACCACCTTCTGCAGTGCCCTGAGGAAGCTCCCACCCTGGAGAGAGTGAACAAGCCGTGGTGCATTGGTGCATGCCTGGGTTACCTTTCAGGACTGAAATGTCCTTCCCCACTGCTGAGAGATTGACTGCTGAGGCTGAAGCTTTCCTGGGGAGTCATCCTCAGCAGGACTGGAAGGGAACTGTCTCACCCCAATTTAGCCCTGTTCCTGGGGACTGCCTACCTGCTGTGATGAGTGAGGTGCAAGAATAAAGGCCCAGATCCATCGCCTCAGTTAGTCTCTGAAGGGCTTATCTCTGACGGGTCACCCCAGCTCAGAACTCCCTGTGGGATCACCAAAGCCACTGCCGTAGCCCCCTTGCAGACCAATAACCCTCCTTACACCCTTGCGGTACCACCCACCTAATAAACTACCTGCACGCATGTTTCTGCTCAGGGTCTGCCTCTGGGAGAGCCTGACCCACACTGTCCCCTCTACTGAGAACGTTTCCCTGATTTTAACACTATCGTGGTGTCGTGAGGACTTCTTGTCACATAAATGTCCACGTAGATGTCACTGCCTCAAGGAAGCTTTCCCTCACTATTCAACCTAAAATAGCCTGTGAGATACTATTATCTCAGCCAATTCTAATTCTTCACTCTGTGCTTATCTCTATCTAATATATTCCTTGTTTATTTATTTATCATTAATAATTTTTAAAATTGTTATCCAAATTTTTCTTTCATCAGCCCCTATTCTTGGTCTGTCTTACCCACCACTGCATTCTCAGAGCCTAGAATAGGGGCCAGCAAACAGTAGGTGCTAATATTTCTTAATTTAGTGAATGACTGAAATTCTATCTTAAAAATATAAAGGGGATTGGAGGAAAACTTGAGGTTTGAACAACCTGATGCCTCTTGATAATAATAAGATTTTCAAACCTGATTTGGCTCTGAAAACAGATTTTTGTTTTCATAAAAACAAATCCACTGCCTGGCTTTGTGAATTGCAAGATGAAATTTCTTCTGGAATGACATATGGGACCTTTTATCTAGAAAAATAAATATTTTGTATAGACTTAGGTGCAGCGGGAGAACTGACTTTGAGTATAACAGGAAGGAGAGAAGCCCTATTCCAGGACTCAGAAGGAAGATGTCTGCTGAGTGATCCACAGCTGCTAAGGTTTATCCAGCACCCACTCTTCTCCAGACACTGTTCAAGCCCTCTGTACATACTCTTTGTGATTACATTATGAGGAAAATACTACTGCCATCCCCATTTTACAGGTGAGTAGACTGAGGCACAGAAAGGTGAAGGAACTTGCTCAAGGTCACACGGAAAAGCACAGCTGGGAGTTAATTCCTGGCAGTCTTCCCAAGTGGTGCTAGTGGTAAAGAACCCCCTGTTAATGAAGGATATGTAAAAGATGAGGGTTTGATCCCTGGATTAGGAAGATCCCCCAGAGAAGGGCATGGCAACCCACTACAGTATTCATGCCTGGAGAATCCCATGGACAGAGGAGCCTGGCGGGCTGCAGTCCATGGAGCTGCAAAGAGTTGGACACGACTGAAGCAGCTCAACACACATGCATGCAGTCTGACGTAAGAGATGACACTATCAACAGCCTCTCTGTTGCCAGGCAAATGTCAGGAGATCACAGGAAAACAGATGTGAAAAAGGTGATTTTCTTCTAGTCCCCTTCAAATTTTTCACTCTGAAGTGTACAATGTGTTCAGATGATTAAACCAAGAGTATCTGCTGATTTCTAGCGTTTCTAGAAACTCTCACTCCCAAAGTCTTTTATGTTGATCCTTCACTCAATGTGCTGGCATTGAGGGAATCTGTGTGGCCATAATTTGGGCAGAAGGGTATAGGGAGAGATTTGAAGAGGGAAGTAGAGTTTTAAATAAAGTAAAAAAGCAGGAAATGCAGTGAGAAAAGGAATGTAGGGACAAATTGAAGGAAACAAGCCAAAAGACTGAAAATGGAGCTCTTGAAAACAACCTTTGCTATCCTTGAAGCAAAACAAGCTGACTATTGAGACTCTTGTTGGAGAAGATTGAGTTGCGTTCCTGAATGCTTTCTCCCAATGTTGTTTTCCTCTCACCTGTGGGTGGATAAGTCAAAAGAATCTAATATGATTTGCTCATTAAAGCCCATCTGCTTCCTTTTCTGATCTGGTCTCTCCATCTTTCCTGATTTTTCTCTTCCTTTTTTCTGAAGCAAAGGCTTTGCAGTTAAAGTGATCCAGCCAGGTTCCTGCCTCTGCCACTTCATGGCTGTGTGTATTTTTGGATAAATGATTTAACTGCCTAAGCTTTCTTTTCCTCATCTGTAAAATGGGCATAACAACACTAACTTGACAGAATTGTAAGAATGAAATGAGACACTTGTACAAAGTGCCTAACATGTAGCCTGGCACACAGTAGATTCATCCCTTTCTCTCTCCTTCCCCTTAATTCCTCACTTCCTTCACCTTTGTGGGCTGCACTGCTAGAAGCAGTAATAGCCCGTAACTGACAAAATCCTCTGAGGGGTGAGTGTCAGGTGTTCCTGTAGCCTTGGTGTTCAAAGCTACAACATAATTTGTAAGTCAAGCTCTTAGAGGGGAGTTTACCTGTACATATGAAACATGACTGCAAACACTTAAACCACATCATTAACTGTTACATCAAGTCCAGGAATTTCAAATAGTAAGGGGAGAGCCACTTGAGTAGATAATTTGTATTCATGTTACTAATGTCAAAAAATAATTATAGTATGAAGTGTTAGGCCCTCAGTCATATCCAGCTCTTTCATGACCCTAGGGACTGTAGCCCACCAAGTGCCTCTGTCCATGGGACTTCCCAGGCAAGACTACTGGAGTGGGTTTCCCTTTCCTTCTCCAGGGGCTCTTCCCAACCCAGGGATTGAACCTGCGTCTCCTGCATTGCAGGCAGATTCTTTACTCTCTGAGTCCCCAGGGAAGCCCCAATTGTAGAATAGTTGCAATTAATTATTAATTTATTGAGGGGTCATTGGTAAGGGAGAACAGACCTATACCTCTATAATTGGCTGCAACATTATTTATTAAAATAATAGATTTTATTCAAGTCGATAACATCCATGTGGAATCCAGTCCTTGTCAGTGTTTCAATGTGGGGAAAATAAGTCTACTCCCAAATAAAATAAATATCAAAATGTATATCTCCAGGCTATATCTAAGGTGAGTATTTTTTACACACCTGCAAATTAAATTGATTGCATATGGGCTATTGAGTGTCAAGTTGCTATGACATTCCAACTAATATGCTGTGCTGTTGGCAAGAAGACCAGTCACATGAGCTTTGCATCAAGGAAAGCTTGTTCAGAAGGGAACTCACCATTGCAGAGTAGCAGGAGTGGAGTGGGGCTTGGATGCTCTGTTATTTTCTTTTTCCTCATCTGTTAAAAGAAGAAGGAGCGAACTTCAGTAGGAAACCACCCGGGCGTTTCAGCTCTCTCAAGTTTCAGAAGACTACACTGTCCTCAAATGTTGATGCTTTGAGAGCAACGGCATTTTGGCTTTTTTCAACATAAGAGATTTATCACACTTTAACATGAAAAAAAGGAGAAACTGACTTTTACAGACAAATCTTATATCAATTTGTATTTTTATTTGACATAATACATTATAGTTTGAAGAGCCATCTCCATCACTGAATAGTATGACTGCACTCCTCCAAATCCTAGAGACATGAATGTTGGTTAACTTAAATCTATCATGGTAATTTTTTATCCTCTGACCCCCTGATGGATTAGGTGGGGCATGTGACATGGTGATCTGGACTATCAGATTAAGAAGAAGCCCTGTGGTGCTTTTGGGAAAGTTATTTTTTTCCTAACAAAAAGGAAAAAGGGCCTTGATTTCAAATTTCTGGTCTCCAAAACTGGGGTGGGGTGGGTTGGGGGGAGTATGCTTTTGAAAGAAGGAGGGAGAGAGAGAGGGAGGGAGGGAGAAAGAAAGGGAGGAATGGAGGAAGGACAAAAGGAAAGAAAAGAAATGAAAGGAGAAAAGAGGGAGAAAGGGGAGGGGGAAGGGAAAGAAACAGAAGAGATACCCTGCTCTGACCTACGTTTGAACATGGCTGTGAGTGGACATGATAACTGGAGTGAGGTAGCAAACTTTCAACTGGGAAAAGAGCAGTCAGAGGACAAATTCAGTGCCAAGGAAGTCAGAGAGGAAAAGGGGGAAAACCTGGGGATTCTGAATATCATGCTGTGCCTCTCATCAACCAACCCTAAAAATCCCTGCATCTTTGTTTGGTGAGATAATACAATTTTCTGAGTTAATAAAACCTCTTTTCATTGGTTATTCACTTCCCTGCCTCCAAAACCATCCAAACTGTACAACACTATTTTTCTACACATATCCACATTCATCTCTCTGACTTGAGTATCTTGCTTAAGAAGATCCCACTTAAGAAGGCAAGGATGGCTGATTTCAAACTAAATTACAAAGTTATAGTGATCAAAACAGTAGAACACTGGCATAAAAACAGACACAGAGAAATGGAACAGAACAGAGGGCCCAGAAATAAACTCACACGCACAGTCAATAATTTGTGACAAAGGAGCCAAGAATACACAATGGCAAAAGGACAATCTCTCCAATAAATGGTATTGGGAAAACCGGATAGCAATGTGCAAAAGAATTAAACTGGACCACTATCTTATACCATATAAAAAGTTAACTCAAAATCAATGAAAGACTTGAGTGTAAAAACTAAAACTATAAATGTCCTAGAAGAAAACATAGGCAACAAGCACCTTGACATAGGACTTGGCAATGGTTTTTTTGGACTTGATACCAAAGGAAAGGCAACAAAAGCAAAAATAGACAAGTGAGAAGACATCAAACTAAAAATCTTCTGCACAGCAAAGAGAAACAGCAACAACAAAAAAAGGCAGCCTACCGAATGCGAAAAAATATTTGCAAATCATATGTCTGACAAGGAGTTAATGTTCAGAATATAGAAAGAACTCAACAACCCCTAAACAATCTGATTCAAAAATGGGCAGAAGATCTGAATAGACATTTTTTTCCAAGAGATATATACATGGTCAATAGGTACTTGAAAAGATGCTCAACATCATTAATCATCAGGGAAATGAAAATTAAAACCACAGTGAGTGATCACCTCACATTTTTTAGGATGACTGTTACCAAAAAGACAAGAAATAAGAAGTGCTGGTGAGGATGTGGGGAAAAGAGAATCCTCATGCATTGTTGGTAGGACTGCAAATTGGTGCAGCCACTATCGAAAATGGTATACAGGTTCATCACAAAATTCAAAATATAACTACCACATGATCTAGCAATTCTGGGTATTTATTTGAAGAAAATGAAAACACTAGTAAGAAGAGATATCTGCATCCCACATCTATTGCAGTACTATTTACAATAGCTAAGATATGGAAACAACCAAAGCGTCCACTCACAGATGAATGGCTCAAGAAAATAGTTTATACATAGATATACACATGAATATTATTCAGCCATAAAAAGAATGAAATCTTGCAATTTGCAACAATAATGATGGACCTTAAGGGCATTATACTAAGTGAAATAAC
The DNA here is from genome assembly GCF_042477335.2 of Ovis canadensis. Classification (NCBI taxonomy): domain Eukaryota; kingdom Metazoa; phylum Chordata; class Mammalia; order Artiodactyla; family Bovidae; genus Ovis; species Ovis canadensis. The sequence continues at coordinate 181,263,168 of NC_091247.1, read as the reverse complement.
TCAGAGAAAGACAAATATCATATGATTTCACTTATATGTGGAACAACAAAAAACTTATAAATAAAGAGAACAGATATAGACTAGTGGTTGCCATGGGTTGTGGTAGGGGATGGGTGAAATCGGTGAAAGGAGTCAAGAGGTATATACTTTCAGTTATAAAATAAATGAGTTGTGGGCATGTCATGTACAGCATGGTGATTATAATTAACAGTACTCTCTGAACATTGCTAAGAGAGTAAATCCTAAAAGTTCTCATCACAAGAAAAATAAATTCTGCAACTATGTATGATGATGGATGTTAACTAGATTACTGGGGTCATCATTTTGTAATATATACAAGTATCGAATTATTATATTATACACCTGGAACTTTATATAGTGTTTTATATGTCAGTCACATCTCAATTTAAAAAAGAAGAAAGCAGGATGGTATCTTAGTCATCTTTGTGTTCCCTCCAGTCAGTGCCTCCCATTGGCACTTAATTAAATAGTTGAGTCTGTCTTCCACAAATGTCTTCAACAATCTTAAAAAAAATAACACAAAAAGGAACATGAACATATAAGTCTCATAAGAATGTAGGTAAATAGACGTAAAGGACAATACTCAACCTCAACTGTTCACAAAGAAATAAAAAGAAAACAATGAGGCACAACTTTATATCTCTGAGAACAACAAAAATTTTAAATTAACAATCTCCAGTGCTAGGGTGCAAACAGTCAAATTGACAGTGTCACATTTCTCTGAAGGTAGTGGTAACTGGTACAATAGATTTGTGAGTAATTTTGCACTGATATTGACAGCTATCTAAAATATTCAGTCACTTGGTCCCACAACTCAACTCCTAAGAATTACACTAAGTAAATAATTGAAAGGAAGGCTATGTTAAAAAAAAAAAAAACCAGCAACTGCATTTTTTAAATAAGGAAAAATATATAAACATCCTATATATCTCTGTCCAGCTTGTGCTGGCTCATGATTTACATTTTCGTTTCCCCTAGGATTGGCAGGATTTTTTTCTCTGAAAGTGAAAGTTAGTTGTGTCTGACTCCCTGCAACTCCATGGACTATATAGTCCATGGGATTCTCCAGGCCAGAATACTGGAGTGGGTAGCCTTTCCCTTCTCAAGGGGATCTTCCCAACCCAGGAACTGAACCCAGGTCTCCTACATTGCAGGCAGATTCTTTAGCATCTGAGCCACCAGGGAAGCCCAAGAACACTGGAGTGGGTGGCATTTTTTCTCTGCTTTTTAAAATTTCAGCACATCAGTCAACGTGAGTCACAAAAGATCTATATTCTAAAATCAATTCAAAACCTTACTGGCCATGATTGAGAAAACCCCTCAACCTCTGGGCTTTATTTTTTCTTCACTTGTAAACCTTGTCATTTTAAAGGGCTATTGAAGGGATCCTATTAATTAATTCAACAAAAATTCATTATATATCTAATGTATGCCAACTAGACACTGAGGATAAAGAAATTAAGCTCTTGTCCTAGAGTCTGGTTGGGGAAAGAGACAAACAAACAGCAGCGAGAGAAATCAGGTTCAATAAGAAATGATAAATAATGTGATATGGGTAGGCAGAGAGGATACCGCCAACCCAGATGGCATGAAAAAGTGGGGCCAATCAAGAGAGATTTCCTAGGAGAAACCACAAGTAAGCTGAACCCTGAACTGGGCCAGAGATGGGAACCAGATGTCAAGGAAGGTGACATAAAGTCAAGGGTAGGGTGGTGAAGGTAAGGGGATAAAACTACAGGGACTTGAAAAATCAGGCCACCTTCTGAGAAGCAAGGTGGCTGAAGGTCCTGGTCAAGAGGTGAAGGGGTGCAAGGGTGCTGGAGAAGTGCTATGACATCTGGTAATCCCCTTCAAACTTTAAGACAATCTCTGGTCTCTAAACTGACGACAACAATAATAATGCCTATCCTGAAAGGTACCAGGGAAGATTGAGTGAAAGGAACTCAGGGCCTTCCCTGGTGGTCCAGTGGTTAAGAATCGCCTCGCAATGAGGGGGACGCTGGTTCGATCTGTGGTCTGGGAACTGAGATCCCAAGTGCCTTGGGACAACTGAGCCCACGCACCACAGCTGCTGAGCCCACGAGCCCACGTCCTGCCATAAAAGAAGCCGTCAAAGTGAGAGCCACAGCCAGAGAGTAGAGCTTGGAGCTGAGAGCTGGGAAACGCCAGTGCAGGAGGCTGCGTGGAAGGCTGCCCTGGGCTGCTCTGGCTCCGAGGCCTTGGAGCATCTCTGCTAAGTCGCTTCAGTTGTGTCCGACTCTGTGTGACCCCATAGATGGCAGCCCACCAGGCTCCCCCGTCCCTGGGATTCTCCAGGCAAGAACACTGGAGTGGGTTGCCATTTCCTTCTCCAATGCATGAAAGTGAAAAGTGAAAGTGAAGTCACTCAGTCGTGTCCGACTCTTGGTGACCCCATGGGCTGCAGCCCACCAGGCTCCTCCATCCATGGGATTTTCCAGGCAAGAGTACTGGAGTGGGGCACCATTGCCTTCTCCTGTTCAGCTGAAATCTAGTGCAAGAAGCAGGCAAGGGAGGCTGCCTCTCTGCTTGGGAAAATTTATGGGGGGCAAACACAACCGCACTAATAGGGACCCTGCACAGCAAATACACAGCAGGGGACAGCACAGCTCCAAAGAGGAAGTGGCATTTGAGCTGACCTTGAAGAGATGATCAGAATTTAAAACACAGCTTTGTTTACTGTTTGCAAAAATAAAACATTTTTTTTAAATTTGGAAAATACATGGAAAATGGAAATCTCTGGAAACCTAAGTGCCTCTCAATAGGACAAACTATTGTCAACTCTTCATCCTATACACCGCCAGTCTGTTTTTGGTGTTCTCTTTCACACCCAAGTGCACACACACACAACACGCCTAACTTAAGGTAAGTGAGGGCCACATAGCACATCCTGGCTTGTATACCGTTTCTCTCAGTCACCCTTACAGGGACAGGTCAGATTTTGAGAGGAGGATCCTGAGGGAGGGGGTGCTCTGGGTAGGGGGAGGGCAAGCAGAATGCAAAAAGGCATGGGGGAGGGGAAGGGCAAGTGGCCCATTGTCCGGAGCCAGAAAATTTCCCCATACCAAGATTATACCTAGTGCTTCCCGTTCAGGGGATGCATGTATGCTCAGTTGCACAGTCCTGTCTGACTCTTTGCAACCCCATGGATTGTAGCCCACCAGGCTTCTCTGTCCATGGAATTTTCCAGGCAAGAATACTGGAGTGGGTTGCCACTACCTATTCCAGAGGATCTTCCTGAAACACGGGTCAAACCCTCATCTCCTGTGTCTCGTGCTGTAGCAGGCGGATTCTTTACCACTGAGCCACCTGGGAAGCCCATTCAGGGGTTATCTATCTCCATTGTATCAGGTTTTTTCCCCCAACTAAACTTTGTTAAGGCCCCATTTCCAATACCAACCACTGGTAAGAGAATTTGCTTTGAAGGCAGGCAGACATGGGTTTGAGTTCCAACTTTGTCCTCAACTCTATGAGAGCCTAAGCAGTTGCTTGACTCATCCAAGTTGGAGGGCTCCCCCCTAAAACTTGAAAATCATAACTGACATCACAAAGATTATTTGAGGATTAAATATCACAAACTATGATTAAAAAGATACTAGAAACATTTAAAAAGAGGATCGTAAAAATACTGATAGCATTCACCAGCTAAGTACTTAAACCAGGCACTGTACCCCACTTTTCATTTGCCATCTTATTTTGGTCCTCCCAACAGTGTTAAGGAGTTGTTTTATATTCTTTTATAAGTAAGGAAACGGAGCTTTGCATGAGGCTGAAACACTTTGGCCACCTGATGCGAAGGAATGACTCATTTGAAAAGACCCTGATGCTGGGAAAGATTGAAGGTGGGAGGAGAAGAGGACAACAGAGAATGAGATGGTTGGATGGCATCACCGACTCGATGGACATGAGTTTGAGTAAACTCCGCCAGTTGGTGATGGACAGGGAACCCTGGCATGCTGCAGTCCATGGGGTCTCAGAGTCCGACACGACTGAGACACTGAACTGACTGAAACACTTGTAGGAAGCCATGCACCCCATGGATGGAGACTGGACTTCCCTCAGTGATGGGCATGAGGTAGCTACTGAAAGCATTTAGACAAGAACTACCTGGAGCCAACAGGGACCCTTGGCTCAGTCATCAAACAGAGGCCTCCAACCTCTGTGGCCACTTTCCCTCCAGACCCCTGAGGACTTCATTCCCAGCATCTTTTCCTCAAAGACTGTGTGTGTCACACTCGGGCATCACCCTCTTATCTGATGGCTCTCAATCCTAATTCCCCAGAAGTGCTGGAGAATGCACTCTTTCATCAAATGTTTATTGAGTATGTTCCAGCCCCATGCCAGGGGCTAAAGGAAGAGAAAAAACAGACATGGTCTCTACTTTCTTGAGCTCAAACTGTCAGCCAATAAAATGTAAGTCTTGGGCAAGAGCTGAGAAGGCAGACCCAAGAAGCTATGGCAGGACCGAGTAGGGGTATAAGCCCAGGCTTGGGATCTGAAGGAGCAGCAGGAGCCAGCTAGGCAAAGAGGACAGGAGAGCACGTTTTAGAAAAATGAACATAGCCGTGGTTGATAGAGACTTTTGGAATCAGCCTTGCCAAGTACCTCTTCATTTTAACAGGCAGAAATGCTTAAGGCAGAATTCTAGCCCAACAAGGTTCCTGGAGCCATTCACAGCCCACACTGAGCCATCCACCCTCCAGGCCCACATCGCTCGTCCTACCAAAGCCGGAGAGCAACATTGGCTTAAAATTCCTCCCACTGAGATGCTGCCCAGTGCCTGGTCTTCTCTTTGCCCCTCCATGCTGCTCCTACTTTGCAGTTTTAATTCCTAATATCCCCATCCAGGGAATCCTGGTCCATTTCCCAATGGGGAGCATCTCTGCTGCCCTTCCTGGATCTATGTCCTAATATTAACTTGGCAGTCAAATTCCTAGGCTCAGATCCCGGCTCTGTCACTTGCTGGCTGTGTGACCTCAAGCAAACTTTTGGTGCCTTAATTTCCTTACTTGTAAAATGGGGGTAATAACATAGCACCCTGGCTGGTCCCCAGTAAAGCCATGTCCCTATGTCCCTTGTCACAGGATGCGATCCCTATATGCTGGCCAGTGCACCTGCCTTGGGGGTTTGTAAGCTCTGCGGGCACAGACAACAGTCACCATGGCATTTCTAATACCCACACATGGAAGGTATTTGTGGAATGAATAAATGGCTAAGACAATACCACAATCGAAAGCTGAGTCTACCCATCCGATTGCAGTAAGCATATAAAGTCACAGTGCTGCTTTCCTGGTGGCCCAGATGGTAAAGATACTGTGTGCAACGTGTGAGACATGGGTTCGATCCTTGGGTCGTGAAGATCCCCTGCAGAAGCAAATGGCTATCCAATATTCTTTACTGAAGAACTCCATGGGCAGGGGAGCTGGCAGGCTACAGTCCATGGAGTCGCAGAGTTGAACACAACTGAGAAAATAACACTTTCACTTTCATCAGGGAATGTTCACTGGGGTCTTATAACATGCCAGGTACTGGGCAAAGCTCCTCACATTACTGCATTTAATTTTCATGGCTTCCTGAAACAGTGAATAATTTAATGAATGTGAAACATCAAATACTTGATACTTTCTTAGTGCTTAGTTAATGTTAGGTTTAATTATGACTATTATCCCCTTTTACAGAGGAAGAAACTGAGGCTCAGAGAGGTGAAGTGATTTACCTTAAGTCATACAGTTTAGCAGTGGAGCCAGGAGACGGACCCAGGCTAAAGGACACCCCAACCTCCCTGAACCCCAACACTCATGAGGCTCATTCTCCCTTCAAACCTGTAGAACTGAACTAAAGACTTTTAGGGAACATACTACCTACCTAATCATTTGTCTTCTGCCTCTATGCTGGCTGAATTCACAATATTTGGGAACTCTATTTTAGAACATTTCTTGCTTAGAGCTGGTGTGGCAGCGTTTAATATGGATGGAGAACGTTTCTAAATTAATTACTTCTTTTCAAATCCCAGGAAAGGTTCAAATTTATGTAAGCCTCAAGTTTCACTTCAAAGTTCTAATTCTATTTCCTTTCATTATACTAATCAGGCTGCACCTGGCCAGACCTCACCTGTTGGGAACAAATGGGGCTGCCAAACATTTCGTTCCCCCTTATCTACTTCCCTTCCAGCCCCTGCAAAGAGCACCAGCTGATGATCAGGGTGCCTGGACCAGGCCTTTGGCAATGGGCATCAGCCCCTGGCAGCAAACCCTTCTCCCCGTGGGAATGGGGCTAAGTCCCAAACAAGACTGTGATGTTGGCAGCACCGCTCAGAGGGGGCCCCACACCTGCTTCCTTTCACCTCCTCTGGGTAAATTCCTTCATAATCTTGGAGCAGGAAAGAGCCTTTCTAATGTTGATACAAAGCCCAAAGTCATACGAGGAAATTTTGAGAAATTTTACCACATGAGAAAAATCTAAAGTCTCTAAGTGGGGAAAAAACCCCCGCACCGTAAGTACTCTCTTGGGAAACTTGCAATCATACCACAGACAACAGTCTCACCGCCCTCCTCTTTTATTAGAAAGAGCTCCACTAAAACCAAAAGGAGGGCTTCCCTGGTGGCTCAGAGTTGAAGAACCTGCCCGCCAGTGCAGGAGACACAGGTTCAGTCCCTGACGGGGGAAAATCCCACATACCACGGAACAGCTGACCCCGTGGGCCGCAATTCTCGAGCCTGTCCCATGGAGCCTGGGAGCCGCAACTAATGAAGCCTGCAAGTTCTAGAGCCTGCGCTCGGCAACGAGAGAAGCCGCCACAGGGAGAAGCCTGAGCACTGCAACTAGAGGGTGGCCCCTGCTCACCACGGCTAGAGAAAAGGCCCATGCAGTGACGAAGACCCAGCACAGCCAGAATTAAATAGATAAATATTCAAAAAAGAAAAAGTCCAAGATACATGAGCGGTGGAAAATGCAAATCTTCCTGAAATGTGAAAAGATCATCGATTCCAATGAAAATGAACAGTACACTAAAATGCCATTTCTCACTTATCAGATTGGCAAAAATCCAAACCACAGTCACAAAACTCTGCTGTGAAGCTGTGGGAAACAGATGACTCCTATCTTGCAGGGAGAATGCAAAATGATGACCTCCCCCAGTGTGGAAAGACATTTAACAGAATCACTGAAATCCTGCATGTCCTTTATCCAGCAGTCCCACCTCTGTGAACAGATACTGCCACTACTCCTGGACACATGGGAAATGACCAGACACAAGGTTGTTCACTGCGACTTGGCTATAACAGCAAAAGTGTTGAAAACAGCCCAGTGCTCATCTAGTTAGCTAAATGACATCACAGTGGAATACTACACAGCTGTGAAAAAGAAGACTAGAAACAAGAAAAGAATGAGAATGCGCTCTCCATTCTTACACTCTAGGATTTCTGTAAAAAAGCTAGTCACAGCAAAGTGTATATAAGGTGCTATTTTTTGTGTGTAAGAAAGTGGCAATAAAAGAGAAAATGGCAAAAAAAGAACATATATATGAATGTTTGCATAAAGAAATCAAATTCTGGAAGAATATACCATAAACATTGGAAATGCTCGAAGAATGCATAAACAAATATGCTTCCCATTAGGAAGCTTAGAAGGGAAGACCAGGGAGGGACCTAAAGATCCTGTTGGGGAGGGAATATCAGAAGGAAGAACCTCTTCAAATGGTTAAAATGGTCCTGGAGTGCCAAAAGCTGAAAGTAAAGTACAGATATGGATCGTAATCTAGCATGGCTGTACGGTATTTTGCTTTGCTAAAAACCATTACTTAATAAGCACTCACCCCGCTCCAGTACTCTTGCCTGCAAAATCCCATGGATGGAGGAGCCTGGTGGGCTGCAGTCCATGGGGTCACTAAAAGTCGGACACGACTGAGCCACTTCACTTTCCCTTTTTACTTTCATGCATTGGAGAAGGAAATGGCAACCCACTCCAGTGTTCTTGCCTGGAGAATCCCAGGGACGGGGGAGCCTGGTGGGCTGCCATCTCTGGGGTCACACAGAGTCAAACACGACTGAAGCGACTTAGCAGCAGTAGCAGCAATGAGCACTCAGTAAGCACCTATGATGCCCCAGGCCTTCTATATTAAGTGAGGCCCAGTCCATCAGACACGCTCCTTTCCCCTCAGGGACTGACAGCTGTGGAGGGAGTAAGTGCAGGTGCAGAAGGGCTTGGCAGTGGGCTTCATGCGCAAAGGAGGAACTACCTAATTCTCTACAAGGAGAGAACAGACAGACACTCGGGGGGCAGAAATGGCAATCTGTAGGGACACTTGCCTGGCAGCCCAGTGGTTAAGACTCCGAGCTTCCAATGCAAGTTTCGATCCCTGGTTGGAGAACTGAGATTCTACATGTCGTGTGGCACATTCAAGAAAATATTAAAAAACAAAACAAAACAGGGCAGCCCATGATGTGTATGGAGACCGAGGAAGGGCAAGAGTTGGAGGTTGTCTTCAATCATAACAGAAGCACTGGGCCTCCCAAGCCCGCCTGCAGGGCTGCACCTAGGTGCCCAGCCGGGACTAACACTGCAGGGTTCATCCAACACGGGCAATCCAGTTTTTGAAAGCCATCCTAGATGGACTCTCTGTGGCACACCTCCCACCCCAGACCTCTGGCTCTAAGCCCCTGTCCTTGCTCTAGGAGGTGTCCCAGAGCCTTTCTGCTGTTGGCGGGGCTGGGGCTTTTGCCTACAACTCCATGGGAATGTGGACCCGTTGAACCACATTTCTCTGGAACCCTCTCTTATGGAGTTAGAAAATACCAAACTGGATGATAACCGGACATGCCGAGTGGGGGAGAGAAAAGTAAATTACACCTCTCTAGCCCTGGAGTTTGATGGGATTTTAATGTTAATGATGAGTGGAATTAAGTGGTGGCCCACGGTGACCCCAGTTCTACGCTGCCGTGCTGTTGAATTCCAACTCTTCCTGTCCCTGTGCTATAAATACCCCCTTCAGCACCGGTCTGTCAGCAACGCCAGGATAATGAGCTGCTGAAGGGTCAGGAAGGGTAAAGGAAGCGGATGTTGCACGGGGCAGGTGGGAGGGAGCTGCCGAAGGGTCTGACAGTTGTTAGGAGTTGTCAGAGAGCAGAGGGAACAGGACTTCGTATGGACTGTCACTCATACACACACACACACTCACACAAACACACACACACTCACACTCACACACACACAGTCTGATAACTCTTGGAGATACAGGGAAAACTCTAGACATCTGCCCAGAATCTAAGATAGAGGCTGAAGTCATTTGATTTAGCTGTTAAGGAAATGGTGACCTGAAGCCTAGAAGACTTGGGCCCATCAGGGTTACAGGACTGCGCAGTCATTTGTTCTGTTTCCCACGCAGGGAAACAGGAATCCCAAGGAATCCCACTGGGTTCCTGCTCTTCAGACCCATCCCATCACCCCAGTCTGTCCAGTTCCCTCCGTCCCACTGATATCACCCTGGGCTTCAGCCTCGTCCCCTTCCCCAGACCAGGTGGGAGGCTCTGAAGTGTCTTCCTGGCTCCAATTCACCTGCAGAGAACCAAACTCACCCTCTGAAAACTGGGGTCTGCCACTCCTCCACTCAGCCCCTGCAGTGGCACCACAGCTATGCAGCTCCAAACCCCTTGTCAGAATGCAAGTCCCTCACCAACTTGGTCCAAACTCTCCTCCCTAGTCCTGGTTCCCATGACCCTTCCATCTCTCTGCTCAAGACACTGTGGAGAACTCTTCAAGTTCAAAACCTGCCTTGTGGGTTTTTGCCTCCCAGTTCTTTACTTAAAGGAACCACATGGATCCTACGAGACCCAGCGCAAATGCCGCCTCCTTCAAGATGCCTTCCCTAGTCATTTTCCAACTGTTTGACTGATCCCAAACTTTAGCATGCCTTGAGTGTGCCTCAGTCGGTCCGGAGTGGGCCTGAGATTCTGCATTTCTAACAAGCTTCCAGTGAGGTCATACTGGAATCCAGGGACATACCTGGTATGACAAGGTAGAACACAATTCAAGTGGAATTTATCACATACAACCTTGCCTTACTAATATGCAAACATGTGCCTTAGCTTCCCTTCTGGAATGAAAATTCTTTGAGAGCAGGGACCTACAGAAGAGACAGGTTTTTTTTTTTTTTTAAGAGGTAAGAAATGTTTTAAATATTTATTTATTTGGCTGTACCAGATCTTAGTTGCAGCAGGCAGGATCTAGTTCCCGGACAAGGGATTGAACCTTGGGTAGAACATCACAGTCAAACTGCTGTAAACTAAAGACAAAGAAAAATATCTTTTTGTCTGAGACAAAAAGACACACTTCATTCAAACGAGTAAAAGTAAGTCTGATGACTAACTTTTAGAAACCAGAGAACCATGCAATGAAAACTTTAAAGGGTTGAAAGGGAAATAAAAATCTTACCAAACTAGAATTCTATATTCAGCAAAAATATCTTTCAAAAATAAAGGTAAAATAAACAATGGTTTTCATGATCTACACTACTCTATACAGCCCTACCAAAAATAGTAAAGGAATTTCTTTGGGTTAAAGAAGTAATGATCCCTGAGCTTCCCTGGTGTCCAGTGGTTAAGACTCAGTGCTCTCAATGCAGAGGGCATGGGTTTGATCCCTGGTCAGGGAACTAGGATCCTGCAAAGATTCCACATGCCACACATTCCAGCCTAAATAAATAAATAAAGTTATGAAGGAAACAAAAAAAGTTATCCAAGATGGAAACAAGGACTTGCTGGCAAGGATGAAGAGCCCTGGAAAGGGTCAACGTGCGAATAAATAGCAATAAGCATTGACTAATATGTAAGACAATGATAAAAACGTCTTACAGGGCTTCTAACATAGCTAGATGTAAAATACACTGAAGCAATGGCGCAGATGATGGAAAAGTGTTAAGTTAGGTCAGGCTGTGAGAGTGTTCATGCCCTGTATTTGAAGTGGGGGAAGGATTCATGTGAGGCAGACATGAAAGGAAGGGTGCAGAATGTAATCCCTGAGTGAAACACTCTAAAAGAACATCTAATCAGAGAGTTAGCAGAGAAAAACACTTTAAAATATTTAACTGTGTTAATCCCTCCCCCCAAAAAAGGAACAAGGGAGGAATAAAGAAATAAAGTCAGATGGGAGAAATAAAAACTAGATAGCAAGTTTGCTGATTTAGGCTCAACAATGTAAGTAACTATATTACATTTAAATGATCTGAATATTCTAGTTAAAGATAATCTGACTGGTTTTTTTAAACTATATAAAAAATCCTAATATTGAATTCAGAAAGGTTAAAAATAAAAAGACAAAGATATACCACAACAATCCCAATAAAAAAAAGAAAGCTGGTATAGTTACAGTAACATCAGATAAAATAGACATGAAGGCAATAAGTATTACTGGATATAAGGAGATGCTGCTGTTTAGTCGCTAAGTCACGTGTGACTCTTTTTCAACCCCATGGACTGTAGCCCGGCAGGCTCCTCTGTCCATGGGAGTCTCCAGGCAAGAATATTGGAGTGGATTGCAGTTTCCTTCTCCAGGGGATTTTTATGACCAGGAATTGAACCCAAGTCTCCTGTGTCTCCTGCATTGGCAGGAGGATTCTTTACCATTGAGCCACCTGGGAAACCCAATATAAGGAGGGACATCATTTCAACAAGAGGATTCAACAATCCTAAATTTCTAAGAAATGAATACTTTAAAACATGTAAAGCAGGAATTAACAAAACTGAAAAGATAGGTAATCACACTGTAATACCTCTCTCAGTACCTTAGAGACAACATCAAAATCCATAGGGATATGGAACATCTGAAAAACCTGATCTAATTGATACCTGTAGGATATTCCATCCAAATATGGCAGAATACTCATTCCTTACAAACATACATGAGCATTTGCCAAATCAAACATATGTTTGGACAAAAATCAAGTCTTACTAATTTTAAACATTGAAGTCATACAGAATATATTCTGTGACCATGGTGGAATTGTAACAGCAATCATATAAGGTTTCCTAGTAGAAAGGCAACTAGGAAATCCCTAAGTTTTTAGAAATTAGCAGTAGATTTCTAAATAAATCATGGGTAAAAGAACAAATCACAATAGGAATTAAAAAATAAGTTTGACTGTATAATAATGCACATATGATACCAGGAAAATTATGTGATGCAGTTAAGTAGTACTTAGAGGAGTTTTTATAACTTTAAATGCCTACCTTAGAAAAAATTGAAAATCAGTGATCTAAGTGTCTATCTCATAATAGAAAAAGGCAAAAAAATTGAACTCGAAGAAAGTGCAAGGGAGGAAAACCTAGAGATAAGAGCAGAAGTACATGAAATTTTAAAAAAGACATAAACTGAGAAAAGGAAAAGTGAAAAGTTACCAAAAATTAACTCAAAATGAATCAAAAACCTATACATAAGAGCTAAAACTATAAAACTTTTGGAAGAAAACAAAGGAAAACCTTCATGACATTTGATTTGGCAGTGATTTCTTGAATATGGACACCAAAGCACAGATAAAAGAAAAAATAGATGTCCAAGTGGGAGGGGACATGGGTAAACCTATGGCTGATTCATACTGATGTTTGATAGAAACCAATGCAATACTGTAAAGCAATTATCCTTCAATTAAAAATAAATAAATGTAAGAAAAAGAAAAAATAGATAAATTAGACTACCTTAAAATTGAAAACTGTGCATCAAAGAGCACAATCAACAGAGTAAAATGCAACCCACAGAATAGGAGAAAAATATTTGCAACATATATATCTGATAGGGGGGTAATATACAAAATATGTAAAGAACTAGCAGTTGGGAGACTTAAATAGACTTTTCTACAAAGAATAAAACAAATAATCAATAAGCACATGAAAGAAATGTTCACTATCACTCACCATCGGGGAAGTTCCTACATTCATCAACCACAGAAATAAACCATCTGATTTTTAAAAAAGGATCAAAAGGACTTCCTTGGTGATTCAGTGGTTAAGAATCTGCCTGCCAACACAGGGTACACAGGTTTGGTCCTTGGTTCAGGAAGATTCCATATGCCCCGGGGGAACTAAGTCCATGGGTCACAGCTACTGAAGCCCATGTGCACCCTGGAGTCCACAGGCCCTTCGACAAGAGAAGCCGCCCCAGCGAGAAGCCTGTGCACCACAGCTAGAGAGAGGCCCCGCCTGCCGCAACTAGAGAGAGCCTGAATGCAGCAGCAAAAAGCAAATGAATGACATTTTCAGAGTTCACAAGCTTTATGTTTCAAAACTGGCTGAAAGACTTGAATAGGCATTACTCCAAAATATACATAATACAAACGGTCACTTAGCACACGAAAAGATGCTCAACATCACTAATCATTAGGAAACTACAAATCAAAACCACAATGAGACATTACCTTATACATTAGAATGGCTATTACAAAAAAAAAAAAACAAAAAACAGAAAATAACAAGTATTAGCAAGAATGTTGAGAAACTGGAGCTCTAGCACATTGCTGGTGAGAATGTGCAGCCACCATAGAAATACAGCAGTGCCTCAAAATAGTAAATATGGAATTACCATAAGACCCAGCAATTTCACTTCTGGTTATATATCTAAAAGGAATGAAAGGAGAACTCAACCAGTTATTTGTTCACCTGTGTGTATAGCAGCATTATTCACACTAGCCAAAAAATAGAAATACCCCAAATGTCCATCAATGGACCAATGGATAAACAAAATGTGGTGTATATACATACAGTGGAGTGTCATTCAGCCTTAAAAAGGAAGGAAATTGTGATACATGCTACAACATGGATAAATATTATGCCAAATGAAATAAGTCAGTCACAAAAGGACAAATACTATGTGATTCCACTTATATGAGATTCTTACAGTTAGTCAAATTCATAAGGAATAGCAGAAAGTAGAGTAATAATTGCTAGGGACTAGCGGGAAAGGAGGATGGAGAACTATTGTTTAATGGGTACAGAATTTTAGTTTGGGGAGATGAAAAAAGTTCTGGAGATGGATAGTGGTGATGGTTGCACAATGAGGTGAAAGTACCTAAGGCCACTGAATTATATACTTAACGTGGTTAAAATGATAAATTTTACATCAGGCATATTCTACCACATTAAAATAAACGTTAAAAAAGAATGTTCAGAGATGCTTAAACAGTCGAAAACTTGAAGCAGTTTAAATATCCGTCAACATCTAAATCGATACACTGTGATAGAAGCATGCGGTGGAGTACTATGCAGCAATGAAAAAGAAAACCTACTGCGACATACAACAGTATGGCTAAATCTTCCCTGAAGAGTCCCTGAATCTTTGAGAAAACTGAACCAAGGAGATGCACTTTACCAACTAAGAAAGACATTCTGTCCCTGTTGGAAATGACTTTGTAATAAGCTGCCCCCTTTTTGTAGTGCTTTAGGGACAAATTCAAGTCCTAAGTAGTCCTCTGCTCTTAATATAAGGTACCCAGGAGCCCTAGCCTGACATACATAGGGAAAGGAACAAACACAGCAGTTTATATCTTTCCTCAATTCCAATTCTCTAGTTCAAGATGCAGGAGAAATCGCTACTTTCCAACACCAAAGACATTTGTGACTTTAAAACAACAGTCCCAAGACACACTCCTTTAAATCCATATCTACAGAGAATGGCCTTTCCTATTCAAAGTCCACATTTTCCCACTGGAGCATCACTGAGATGGAGTCTTTAGGGACTCAGACAATGAGAATTTATAAACAGCAAGTTTTTGCTGTGGCCTCAGTTTCCACATCCATCTGAATGCATTGAACTCCCTGCTGGAGGATATTATAAGGCAGGCTTGGGTATTTCATAAATGGCTGGAGAGCCTTTTGTTTCAGGTAACACGTCCTAGTCTAGCATTCCAGAAGCACCATTCCTCATCAGAACACAGCCCATAGCCAGGACATCATGGAAGATTGAGTTTTAAGCACTTACTTTCATCATTAGAAACATTCCCCAGAGATGTGTGGTTGGAATAACGCTTGTTTTCACTTTCGTTGAGACATCTTTCAATCCAGCTCTCTGAAAATGAAAAATAAAGAAAATCACACTGTTGGTGTTTGCAAAGAGACAGGAACATCATCAATGCACTAGATTAAATGCCCATCAACCTTCCTCTGAGATCTGCCCAGACTGGAGTTGGGTTTAACATGAAGCCCAGTATGCACCATTGCTGATGAGACTTTGCTAAGTAGCTTGGAGGCAAAATGGTAATTCAAAGCCCCACTTGAGTATTTCTTGGCCAAATTCAAATAATTTTGGAGTATTAGTACCAACTGAGTGTCCACAGGGGATTATCTTTCTTCAAAAAGAAGATATTAATATATTTCTGAGAACTAGTTTGTAAAACAAAATTTGGTCAACTGAATCACTGATGGTTTGGAGACCTGTGAGTTAGCAGCAGAACCCTTAGTTCAAAAGAAAACAAAAAGAAAAGCAGATACAACCCTGAGGGTTCTGGTTGAAGAGGAGGGCAGGGAAACTTGCAGCTTCCTCCACCCCTACTCTGTCAGTGACCCCTGAAGGGGCTCTTTCAAGCCCAGACTGAAAGTCACCACAGGAGGAGGCTTCAGAAGGTCTGGAATAGCTACCTATTGTTTTATTTATTTAAATGTATTTAGCTGACTCTGCTGGGCTTTAGCTGTGGCACACAGGCTCTCCGGTCTTCGTTGCAGCATATGAACTTTCAGTTGTCTCATGTGGGAGCTAGTTCCCTGACCAGGCATGGAACCCGGGTCCCCTGCATTGGGAGCATGGCATCTTAGCCACTGGACCACCAAGGAAGTCCCTGCATTAGTTTTAAAACCCAAAGACCATAGGATTTTTTTAAAATCCAAATCCAGACAATACAAATGTACTTTCCAAGAAGTGGCATAATGCTTTTTCTATGAGCATCCACTATTGGTTCGTTCATTCATTCAACAGCATCAGGTAAGTACATCAGTTCTGCTACAATGTTTGTTTTGAAACCACAAATGTGTTCAATGCAAGTGATACCTTAGGGAACCATTTGTGCCTAGCACAAATTTTCTGTTTGCTTATGCTTGATTTCTTTCCTAGAAAACATTAAGTGAACGCAGAAACTGCACATAGCTGAACTGAGCCCTGTAGGAATATGCAAAAGACACGCGTGCTCACACTTCAAACATCTACCAGCTACTTGAGTTCTTGGCATGGTTTGTGAGCCACAGATAGACCACGTTCCACCGTTTCACACTAACCCACAAACTGTGGCCCTACCAAAGTCCACTTCCAAGAGTAAATTTCAAGTCTTTTTCAAGGTCAAGTGCCATACTTATTGTATTTATATGCCTCTTAACCATTTAACATGTGTAAAACCATGCTATCCTTCTTATTAGGGTCCTAGCTTTTCCCCCACGCGTCGCTGACAAAGTTTTTAAGCGTTGTGCCCCTAGTTTATTATTCCAGTGAATGCTGTGCTTTTTGCTGTGCAGTTTTGTAGAATGGTGATAACTGGGGGGGATGCGTTTAGTATTAGAGCAGAACTGATTACACCTATGAATGTGTGCTTTTGAACAGTGCTGTCGCCTGCTGCCTTCTTTATAATGTGGGAGCTGGCATTTACTGAACCCCTATTTTAATGTTAACATATTTCATTGAATTCTGACCACAACTCTCTGAAGTAAGGATTTTCATCTCCAGTTTCCCTAGAGAGCAACTGAAGCTTAATCGAGTAATGTGACGCCACATAATTCAAAGAGCCAAGGAAAAGTTCATTACTTAGTAACATATTGTTAAAGGAAACCACGCTAACACTGGCTCCCGAGCGATGTAGTGAAGGGAAAGCAAGTGCCAACAGCAGAGTGAAATGTTGGGGTTTTGGTGTGTATTGAATGTTTCAACAAACTGCTTTTTTAAAAAAGCTGCTTCCCCAATTGTAAATAAGTAGCAGAGAAATATCCAAGGAGTGGAACAGGCACCAGCTTGTTAAGAGGATATGGAAATCTGGTATTTCTAAGGAAACAGGGAGCAGCCGAGAGATTCAAAGCATTAAAACGCTACCCGCTTCCAGAGAGCAAACGCACAATGTAGAAACAAACAGCTTGCAATGGTTTCAAAGCTGTGATGACACAGGGTGGGTGTGTGTCATCACATTTTATGCAAAACCACATCTGGATACAAATCTCCAGAAGTCTTTTCAGAATTCTCCAGAATGCCTCTACTCAGATCTTCTAACCCTTTCAAGTCCTGGCACATTTTCCCTGGCAACAGCCGTGGCTGATGTCAGATGGCGTCTCATGAAATTTGCAATCCCTCCCTCCACCTAACCATACCACCAAAATCAATTTCTATTGTTCGAGGTCAGCCCTTGGTCTTCCTAGCTAGGTATGCACACCTACTCACTCTCATGTGCGTGTGGGCACACACATTCACAAATACACCGCCACTCTCCTTCGTCAGTAAAAGGGAGCACTCTCACCCATTTGCCTGTGCCAAAATCAGGTTTGTTACCATCATTGTTATTCCGCAAAGGGGCCTATACTTGCAGGTGATAATCCCCAGCAACTGGAGGGGGAACCCTCTCTGAAGAGCTCACTGCAACATTCTGGAAAGGAGCTGGCTCTGGTCACCAGCTGGGCCAGAGATGCAACAACCGTCCACAAGAGTTCAAGTCAAGTAAGAGCTGTCCTGAGGGCAGTCCCTCTCCCCAACACTGCCCAACCCCAGCCCTGGAGAGAGATGAAAGCAAGGTGACAGGAGGGAGAGAGGGGAGAGACAAGAAATCTCACCAAGTACTCCTTTCCCCCATCCATTGCCCCCAATTCAGACCTCTCTGACCCATGGCTTAAGCTTGTGTCCACTGTGCTGCCCAGCTCTGCTCCCTGGAGCAGTGCAGAGTAGGTCTGGTCTCTGAGGCACATGTCAGATATAGGAGGAAGCCACACGTCTTCATTTTTTTCTAGTCAAAATGGACCCCACTTGTTTCAGCACTTTCTTGGGAGAAGTTGTTCCTCTACTTTTTAGCCATCCAGTTCTCCTGCTTCTGGCATCTTCTATTTAATCAACGTCTGTTTGAACACGTGGGGCTCAGTGAGCTCTGAGGGTTCAGACGGGGTCTAAGCTGTGCCAGATCTGACAGAAACACCACCTCTGTTGTTCTACACATGGGGGTTTCCAGAGTGTTCAAAGGTCTTGTATTCCAGACAGTATGAACACAACATTCTGAAAAATCTATGGAGGCCACAAGCCTTGGAGTCACAGGTGCTTTTTGAGCTTTGTCTTCTTCCCTAGGGGGACCCTTAACAGTGCCATCTGCAACTCATGTCCCATAAGTCAGGTTGCTCCATAGGACTGAAAGGCCTCTCTCTGTTCAGGTCACCTGATGTAAACATTACATACTTTAGAACTATTAATAATGGGTTATGGTCTTACAAAGATCAAGAATTAATCAACCAGAACGACAGGCATACTGAATGTTTAATGAAACACTGCATTCATCTATCTTATTCATTTGTAGATTGTGTGCGTGTCTGTGCTCAGTCATGTCCAGCTCTTTGTGACTCCCATGGACTGTAGCCTGCCAGGCTCCTTTGTCCATGGGATTTTCCAGGTAAGAATACTGGAGTGGGTTGCCATTCCTTCCTCCAGGGGATCTTCCCAATCCAGGGGTCAAATCCTCCTCTCCTGTGTTTCCAGCATTGGCAAATGGATTCTTTACCACTGAGTCACCTGGGAAGCCCTCATTTGTAGATGAAGGGGCTGAACAAAGGCCACCATATTCTGAGCTCTTACGGGTCAAGTATTATGTAAACTCATCTGGTACACCATCATACGTAATCCTCATAACAGCCCTACAAGATAGGTTCTATCAATATGCCCATTTTAGAGATCAGGAAACTAAGGCTCAGAAAGATTAGATGACTTGTCCAAAGTCATCCAGCTAGTAAGAGGAAGATCAGCATTCACACTCAGGTCATAACCACAGTGTTGTCTCTCCAAGCGTGCTCTGAGCTCTCCTTATCCCATATCCCATACGGTCTCCAGAACACATTGCCAGTATTGCAGCAATGATCACAGTCTGCCTTGTATCACAACTTGTGCTAAAACTCAACTTACATATTACAATTTTTGCTAAGTTCATTTACATGTTTCTTTGCAAGCCTTTGTTTTACATAACAGGCTCCTCAGTTCAGAACTTGAACATCTTAAGAATGCAGTCCATTTTATTTATTTCTCTTGATTCTCCACTAATGCCTGGTATAAAGTTTTTCCTATAGGCTGGCTTCAACGAACATTATGTTATTGACATGAATGATATCAAAAAATGCACAGTGTATAAGGAGATATATCCACATGTCTATAGAATTTCCTAATTGCTTTCTTTTCTACCACATACAGCATAAAAAGGAAAACACATCAAAGGCAATTTTCCAAATCAAGAAAAATTTAACAAAAATGTATTTTGTCCCATGTAGATCAAGAAGCTGTAGTCAAGTGAGTCTGATATAAACATGAGTAAGACTGGTTTCTGCCCTCTAGTTGCCATCAAAAAAACAAGGCGGATGCACCTCCATCAGCTCATGATTGCTGGGACCCTGTCATTTTTGTTTACCTGTGCCCAGGAGCTGGCACTCTGCCTGGGTGCACAGATACAGTACAATAAATATGTTGTTGAATGCATTACTGTTTTTGAAAAACAACAGTAAGTTCCTACTATGTGCCAGATACTATGTGAGTTTTTACATGTGTGGAGAAGTCATAAATTAAAACTCAGGACAATATGATGTGATATGCCTTAATATCTATTTTATTGTTATGAAAAACAAAAGTTCTCATACTGTGATCATCACAGCAGTATTGGCGCTGTGCTCTGGGATACTGGAGAAGCAGAGCTCAATTCACACTTGGATAACCTCCTGTTCCCACCTGCCTCATACTTGATCCATAAAAACCATCTGACCTTTTAGGAAGGACGAGCCTTGCTCTAAGTGTCCAACAGGATTTATAGATGACTGTGAGCATAGGCTCCTGGGCTGCAAAGCATCCTTTCACCTGACTCATCTGGGATCATGGGCAGGAAGGAGGATGCCTCATAGATTTTTCATCTTACAGGGAGTTTAACCCACATTACTTAGAGGCCAATCTTCATGCCTCCCCACTTCAGATCAGAGATTTGGAAACCCGAATTTGAAGTGACTTTCTCAAGTTCCTAAAATGAGGTTGAGCAGAGCCTTAAGTGGTTATTGGGTTTCCCAGGAGGAAATCTTGCTTCCCTTTGCAGCAGCAGCAAATAACAATTAGGAAGTAGCTGCACCGGGGGCACGGCACATCCAGGCCAGTCCAAGACTCAGAGCAGTGCTTTGCGAACATACATTGGCCTGGCAGGAGGAGCCGACCACGTTGGTTGCCAAAAGGCACATAATCCTTGAAGTTTACAGGGCACCCTGACACAAAGAACCTGATCTGAGCTTCACAGTCAACCTCATGGGATAGAAAATTACACCACGTCACAGATAAGGAATAGCTTCCTCAGTGGCTCAGCGGTAAAGAATTCGCCTGCAATACAGTAGCAGCAGGTTATATGAGTTCAATTCCTGGGTTGGGAAGATCTCCTAGAGGAGGGCAGAGCAACCCACTCCAGTATTTTTGCCTGGAGAATCTCATGGACAGAGGAGCCTGACCGGCTACAGTCCATAGGGCCACAAAGAGTCAGACACTCCTAAAGGACTGAGTACGTAGGCACAGATAAGGAAACTGCACATAGCTGTGGCTTGTTGGCAGTGGTGTGCCCGAGGTCACACAGTTCAAAGGTATTAAAGTCAGAATTCAAACCCAGATCTTCAGGCTCCAAAGCTTATGCTTATTCTTCCCACTGCATCCTACAAGAGATAGATGGGCCCCAGGCTGAATAGTTTCTCCCCTGTGGACAGAAACTCCATAACAGCAGGATCATGGAGGAGGCTGGACCCTGTCCAGATAAAAGATAAAAGACCACACGTTCCTCATTCTCGAAGTCAAGGAGACGTCTCTGACTACACATGCACAGAAAGGCTCCTTGGAGGTCAAAAAGGGGAAGGGGCACCACCCATAGTAAGTGATGTCAACGTACCCATAGGTCTCTTCCCTAGAATTCATCTTGGCTGAGAGATGTGCACACACACAGGGGAGGACCCTAAGATACACCCAATACAGACTCAGAACCAGGCAAAGCAAGATGATTGGCCGAAGGAAACCCAGAAGAAATGCCCCATAAAAGTAATTCAATTACTACCATTCTGTCTCCTGGAGCCCACCTGCGTGTCTGTCTGCATGTACCCTTTTTTTTTTCCTAATAAACACATTACTTGTTTCACTCCTGTCTCTATGTGCAAATTCATTTCCACATGAATTTGCCAGGGCCTTGTCACTGGCCACTGGAGCTGGCGGTCTAGTGCCGAGGATTCAGCGATCTCACTTCAGACTCTGGCCGGGAACCCTGCTTCAAGCCACTGCACCCGAGGCCACCCAAGAGCAGGCACAGACCAGTGGTTCCCTCTCATCCATCCATCTATTTATTTTGCAAATACTTATCAAAGGTCTTCAGTGTAAAGTTCTAACAGAAGAAATGAACAGGGACTTCCCCGTGTGTTCTTGCCTGGAGAATCCCAGGGACAGAGGAGCCTGGTGGGCTGCTGTCTATGGGGTCGCACAGAGTTGGACACGACTAAAGCTACTTAGCAGCAGCAGTAGCAGCAGTCACCATCTGCAGTGATTTTGGAGCCCAAGAAAATTAAATCTGTCACTGTTTTAAGTGGTTAAGGCTCTGCACTTCTAGTACAGAGGGCGGAGTTTCGATCCCTGGTTGGGGAACTGAGAGCCCACATGTCAGGTGGTGTGGCCAAGAAAAAAAAAAAAGAAGAAGAAAATAAAATAATTTTAAAAAGAAGAGATGGACAAAAGCTATTTAACAGGAAACCATTATATTACAGCAGGATATTTCTGATGGACGAGAGTTTCAGGACCTGAAAAGATGTTGTTATGCATTCTTTTTATTTATTTCCCTCACTCAGGTTAAAACCCAGTATTCAAAAAATTAAGATCGTGTCATCTGGTTCCATCACTTCGTGGCAAATAGAGGGGAAACAATGGAAACAGTGACAGGTTTTATTTTCGTGGGCTCCAAAATCACTGCAGATGGTGACTGCTGCTACTGCTGCTGCTAAGTAGCTTTAGTCGTGTCCAACTCTGTGCGACCCCATAGACAGCAGCACACCAGGCTCCTCTGTCCCTGGGATTCTCCGGGCAAGAACACTGGAGTGGGTTGTCCTTTCCTTCTCCAACGTATGCATGCATGCTAAGTCGCTTTAGTCATGTCCGACTCTGTGCAACCCTATGGACAGCAGCCCTCCAGGCTCTTCTTTCCACAGGATTCTCCAAGCAAGAATACTGGAGGGGGTTGCCATTTCCTTCCCCTGCAGATGGTGACTGCAGCCATGAAATTAAAAGATGCCTGCTCCTTGGAAGGAAAGCTGTGACAAATCTAGACAGTGTACTAAAAACCAGAAACATCACTTTGCCAACAAAGTTCTATATAGAAAAGCTATGGTTTTTCCAGTAGTCATGTATGGATGTGAGAGGTGGACCATAAAGAAGGCTGAGCACTGAAGAACTGATGCTTTCAAACTGTGGTGCTGAAGACTCTTGAGAGTCCCTTGGACAGCAAGGAGATCAAACCAGTACATCCTAAAGGAAATCAACCCTGAATATTATTTGAGGGACTGATGCTGAAACTCAAGCTTCAACACTGTGGTCACCTGATACAAAGACCCGACTCATTGAAAAAGACCCTGATGCTGGAAAAGATTGAAGGCATGAGGAGAAGGGGATGACAGAGGACAAGATAGTTGGATGATATCATTGACTCAACGGACATGACTTTGAGCAAGCTCTAGGAGATGGTGAAGGACAGGGAAGCCTGGCGTGCTGCAGTCCATCGGGTCACAAACAGGTGGACACATCTGAGTGACTGAACAACAGCAACAACGTTTCCCTCCGTCTTAAAAATGTAAATTCTAACAATCCTGAGAATCTCGTTTGGTGCCTAGTCCCCAAGAGTCTGGAGTGGTGTCAAGCACAGAGCTGGTCGTGATGGTTGTGATGAAGTGAATGAAAGAAGAGGGAACATCCTTCCTCAGGAAGACCTCTGGGAAGAAACAGCACTGGAGCAGAGACTGAACATGGTGAGGGAGTGAGCACTTCTGAGGTTCTGAGAGCCGGGACCACAGAGACAAAGGCTCACGGGTGGATCGTGAGTGATCTGTTTATGGAACATGTTTGTGGCTGATGCAGAGTAACCCCAGGCAGACAGTACAAGATGAAAGAGAAGATAGAGGCAAGCCAGGAAGAATGTGGACCCAGTGGTTAGAAAAACTAGCTTTCAAAGCCCAGTCCTTCCACTTACTAGCTATGTAACATTGAGGTGGTTCCTGAACCTCTTTAAAGTCCTGCCTTCCAGGTTTCTCCAAAAATTAGCTGAAATGACATAGGTGATGCACTTAGCATGCTGGGCTTGTGGGAAAGTGAGGGAAGCATGGTCTCTACGCACCAGGTGCTCACAGCTGTGGTGGGGACAGTCAAGCATATGTTGAGGGCTTTCCAAGTGTCTCAGTGGTAGAGAATCCACTTGCCAATGCAGGAGACACAGGTTTGATCTCTGGGTCTGGAAGATTCCCTGAAGGAAGAAATGGCAGCCCCCTCCAGTATTCTTGCCTGGAAAGTCCCATGAACAGAGGAGCTTGATGAGCTACAGTCCGTGGGGTTGCAAAGAGCCAGACACAACTGAGGGACTAAGCACACAGACACAGCATTTATTGAGTGCCCTCTCCACGCTGGTCACTCTGCTTGACCTCTCCTCCTCACAGCAGTTCTGGAACAGAGCCCTGAACAGCTCCAGCGCTGTGAGGAGGAAAGTGAGTGTCAGACAAGCTAGGTGAAGTCACCACTACAGGTCTGTCTGACCCCAGTGCTGTTGTCTGTCACCCCGGCACCCTGCCTTTCTAAGCCAGCAGGTAACTGGGAGTATGTCTAGATGACAAAAAGGGGCTTCCAGCTCAGCTGGGCTGCTTCACAGAGGGTAGGGGGGAGGGCATTTCAACTGGCCCTTAAAGAGGTCAGCATCTGCCAGACCAAGGAGGAGAGAAGGGTGTTCTGGGGAAGAGGGCCACCATCACGGACAAAGGCACAAAATGGGCTCTGGGAAAGGTGAAGAACCCAATGACCCGTGACCCAAGGCATGGTAGGGGACAAGTGGGGGATTCCATTAGGAGCAGGTTGCAAAGGCCTCACTGCCCCCTCTCCCAGGCCAAGACGCCTGCAGGCAGCTGGGAGCTGGCCATGATTTGAAGCAGTGGGGGAATAACACGATGAGCTTTGTTTCTGAGGAACTGGGTGAGAACAGGGAGTTCTTGACTTATGCAATACCTGAGGAAAATGCCGCCTGACTTAGGAAGCGTCACTGGGTTTTAATAGAAAGCGGCATTCATCTTAGGAAGTGTCACCAGGTTTTAATAGAAGGCGGCATTCATCCTCTTTTTATCAGCAGTCTTTTGGGGTGCTGCACTGGGGCCTATTTTAGGAACGCACAGCTTTAGAAATGCTACATAAGAGAGCTGACAGGCCACACGTGAAGCTACCCAGGGAAGACCGGGCCCCAGTTCCCTCTGGGGGTGCCAGGGCGCACCCTCACAGCCCTCCCCCAGACCCCAGTCATTACCAGTGGACCCGTGCCGCCGGGGCCTGCTCCTGTCTCCCCTCAGGCCCGGATGTGCGTTCCTCTGGATCATTCTGTCTCGGCCCCTTTCCTGTCTCCCCTGGGGCTCCCCACGGTGGTGACACACAGGTTCGTGTGGGAAGTGGGCCCAGGAGGTGGGCAGCTGTGACCTCTCCAGGGTGGGGGCGCCTCAGGTCAGTGGGTTGCCATGGCAACACTACAGGCCTTGCCCCAGGGGCCACTGGGTTCCAGGAAGGGGCCCTTGTCCCTGCCTCCAAGGGGCAGCCCCACCCTGGCCCTGCTCTCATTCCATCCCTGGCCCACCAAACAGTGATTTGGCACCGACTGTTTGCCAGGCTCTGAGGCTCTAGTGGTGAACATGCAGCAAGGTCCCTGCTCTCAGGGAGCTTATACTCTGTGGTGGAGACGGAGGAAAACCAAGAAACACGATGACTTAGAGCGCAATGAGTGTCATGAAGAAATGGAGCCAGGGAACAGGATAGAGAGAGATGCGGGTGCAGTTTTAAGGGGCAGGGACACTGAGGGCCTCTCAGAGGAGGTGATGTTGAAGTGCAAAGGCCCAAGGTGGGAGAGGGCTCGAGGGTGTGAGGAAGAGGTGGGAAACCAGCGTGGTAGGGGAGAGGGAGGAAGTGGGAGGGCCGTAGGAAATGAGGTCAGGAAGTTAGGATGCGTGACTTGCTGGCCGGAGTAAGAACCTCATATGTATTCCAAGTGTGCTAAGATTCTGTTGCAGGGTTTAATCGGGTGACATGAACTGCACTAGCTCAGAAAGGACAGCCTCAGCCTGTGACGGGCCTTACACTCGTACATCCCACTGTCTGTTTATCAACTCTTTATAGGGTAACTTGTTACAGGCACTCAGCTAGACAGTAGGAACATAGCAGGGAAGAAGACAGATGGTTTCTTTCTTTGTGGAACGTTAGCATTTAGTGCAGGAGTCAGCTATTCAGTAATCTCACAAATAGAGATGTCATTACAAAGAAAGCCAGGGGAGAGGGGAAAAACAATAAGGTCTGGTCTAACCCATGAGAGTAAGAGAAGCTTCTCAGAATAAGTAGCATCAAACTGACAGCTGAAGAGTAAGAAGACACATAGTACTACCCCAGGTAAACAGAGGGAGGACGGCAGGAGAAACAGCATGTGCAAAGGCCCCGGGGCTGGCAGGAAAGTGACGCATTCAAGAACAGGTATTAATTCAACGTGTGCTTAATGAGACCCATCCTGTTTAACTAGCACTCTGTAAGATGCTATGGGGCATGAGCACATAAAGGCACTGCCTTCATACTCAGGGCTGGGTTAAGGAGTCTGGACTCTATTCAGTAGAGGTTTGAGAACCTCTAAAAGTTTTCGAGCAGAGTGTGGCAGAAGCAAATCAGCTCTGCGGGCAGCTCCATCAGGGGCTGCTAAACACAGTCTTAGTGGGGGAGGAAAAGGGAAGCATGAGACCCTACCTCTTATCATCTAAACCTGGA
Organism: Ovis canadensis; assembly: GCF_042477335.2. Taxonomy (NCBI): domain Eukaryota; kingdom Metazoa; phylum Chordata; class Mammalia; order Artiodactyla; family Bovidae; genus Ovis; species Ovis canadensis. Next base: position 181,236,900 of record NC_091247.1, on the reverse strand, counting down.
CATTTCTGAAATTAAAAAGCAATGCTGGTAAGAATTTTGCCAGGACAATATACATAAACCGGGTGTTTCCATGGTAGCTCAGATAGTGAAGAATCTGCCTGCAATGCAGGCGACCCAGGTTTGACCCCTGGGTCAGGAAGATCCTCTTGAGAAAGAAATGGCTACCTACTCTAGTATTCTTGCCTAGAGAATTCCATGGACAGAGGAGCATGGCTTGCTACACAGCCCATGGGGTCACAAAGAGTCAGACACAACTGAGCGACTGACACACTATACGTAAACCAGGATTGCCCCAGGCTAACTGGCACTTAATGTCCCCCTGGTAGGAGGCCACTACAAGAGTTTCAGTCTTAAGGCTTGAGTCAGAACAGATGAGTGAGATGAGAAGAGATAAGAAATGTGTCCTCTTTCTAGCTAACTGTATCCACTCATCTGGCCTAGCCACAGGAACAGTGTCCCATGTCTCTTCTTGATCTGCTGGGGTCTCGGTCACTGCATGATGTGAGTGAGTTCAAGGTGACACTTTTGCCATCTCCTGGAATACTGCCTCTCAAAGCAAGCACCATCATCCTCGTCAACATCATCATCATAGCAATGACTTGCCCAAGATCACACAGCCTAGCAACTGAGCCAGCTAACTCTAACCTAAGCATTAACTTAGGTTTTGTTGTTGTTGTTTGGTTGCTAAGTCTTGTAAAACTCTGCGACCCCATGGACTGCAGCATGCCAAGCTCCTCAGACCTCCACTATCTCCTGGAGTTGGCTCAAATTCATGTCTATTGAGTCAGTCTTGCTATCGAACCATCTTATCCTATGCCGCCCCCTTCTCCTTTTGCCTTCAGTCTTTCTCAGCATCAGGATTTTTTCTAGTGAGTCAGCTCTTTGCATCAGATGGCCAAATTACTGGAGCTTCAGCCTCAGCATCAGTCCTTCCAATGAATATTCAGTGTTGATTTGCTTTAGGATTACCTGGTTTGATCTTCTTACAGTCTGGGGAACTCTCAAGAGTCTTCTCCAGCACCACAGCTTGAAAGCATCAATTCTTTAGTGTTCAGCCTTTTTTGTGGTCCAATTCTCACATCCATACATGAGTATTGGAAAAACCATAGCTTTGACTGTATGGATCTTTGCCAGCTATGTGATATCTCTGCTTTTAAATATGCTGTCTAGGTTTGTCATAGATACCCTTTCAAGGAGCAAGCATCTTTTAATGTCATGGCTGCAGTGATTTTAGAGCCCAAGAAAATAAAATCTGTCACTGCTTCCACTTTTTCCCATCTACTTGCCACAAAGTGATGGGCCTGAATGCCATGATCTTAGTTTTTTGAATGTTGAATTTTAAGCCAGTTTTTTCACTCTCCTTTTCCACCCTCATGAAGCGGCACTTAGGTTCCTCTTTAATTTTTGCCATTAGAGTGGCACCATCTGCATATCTGAAGTTGTTGATATTTCTCCCAGCAATCTTATGAGACCCATAATTACACATCTTAAAGTCTCGTTGTGAGCACTAAGCTATGTCTAAAATAATACCAGACACACAATATATGCTCAAAAATGTTACTGCCCCTTCTTACTTTAGGAAAACTCAATGTAGAAAACTCTGAAGTGAGCAGAGATTAAGATGTCATTATTTGCAACTTAACAAGAATTAGCAAGGGAAGCCCAAGGATACACCAATGCCAATATGTCACAGATCCTGAACTCACCAACAGTTTCCGGAGACTAGAGAAAATTAAACCTAAGATGTTCAGTGCCATCTCCTGTCAAAGATAAATGCAATGTAAAAGCAGCTCCCTGCTCCGAAAATATCCCTGAGAACACCAGAGGTAATGCACATAATTGCAAAAGCAGGTTGGAAAAATGTCATTTTCTCTCCACTTCTAGCAGTGGGGAGAGCATACCTGGAGAGCAGGCAGCTCAGGGAGAGGAGTGGCACAGGGCAAGCTGTAGACACATGGAGCCGCCATGAGTCCCAGGCATCTGTTTATGCCTGGGGCACTTCTCTGGTTTGTTTGAATTAACATTGTAGTAGTTAAAGACACAGACCATGGGCTCAACTGCCAGGTTCAAGTCGGACTGTCTTGCTGTCACCTTGGGTGAGCAACTCCACTTCCTTGAGCCTCAGTTTTTTTAATCTGCAAAATAGGAGTGGTAATAATGGCACCTCATGGGATTTGTATCATGAGGCATAGAGTGTTTCCATGATAAGCACTATGTGAGTCTTAGCTACCAATATTGTAATTCTTATATCAGGCCCACCTCCCCAGCATTACTCTTTAGCTCCTTCCTGTTATCATTCTGTTTGATACTTGGATCTCTTGGTGCATGGCCTGGGAAGCCAGGAGGGCATTAATTCTAATCTTCCCCTTAAAAGGGGCTAGGTAAACTACACAATCCTGGGCAAATTACTTAACCTCATGGACCTCAATTTTCTTCCTATATTAAAAATATCTACTCCATGAGGTTATTATGAGGATTAGGAGAACAATATGCTCCTAATATTAGTACTTAGTACTAATATGCTCCTAAGAATAAGCTCCTTAAGAGCTGACTGTACCTGATTCCCCACTCTTAGGACAGTGCTTGGCACAGAAGAGCAGATCAATGAGGAGAGAAGAGGAAGGGAAAGAAATAAATGAATGAAGCACCAGCTCCATGCCTGGTTCACAGGGGCTCAGGGAATCTGCAGTTAATCTATCAAGGACTTGCTTACACAGAGCCTTGAGTCAGGCTTTCTAGAAAGCAAGCAAAGAGATGAAGCATTCCTCACAATATGAAAGAGAGGTTGATTAATATCTTAAATAAATACTTATTGAGCGCTGACTTGTGTCAGACACTCTGGCAGGTGATTTGCACTTCACTAAGCACAGAGAATAATGACATGGATGGAAATCTGGAGAAGGAAAGGAAGAAGCATCAAGTAAACACGGAAAACGAGGATGGGAAGTATGTACACTGAGAGCCAAAGTTAAGTCAGTCAGAACTTGACACACGAGGGAAACTCCCAGCCCCTTCCCTGCAACTGCATGTTTTTAATTGGTGTGGAGATGGCCTGGCTTTAAAAAGTGCAACTAGCTTTGGTAGCATAACAACCTCAGTTTGGATACTCTTGCCATACGAAGCAATGTAGGAGATGCAGGTTCGATCCCTGGGTCAGGAAGATCCCTTGGAGAAGGAAATGGCAACCCACTCCAGTATTCTTGCCTGAGAAATCCCATGGACAGAGGAGCCTGGTGGGCTACAGTCCATAATGTCACAAAGAGTCAGACACAACTTGGCAGCTAAACAACAACAAAAATGAACCAATGCACGTGACTGAATCCCATGGAGTGACAATTTCCCTAAGTACAGGATGGGAATGATCCCACCCAGGTCACAGGCTTATGAGGTTATGTGTTGAAAAGACTGAATATAGTGGAAGTGCTGTAGAAAGTGTTTTTGTCTCCTATGCAGTCTTGGGTGGAGGACAGAGACAGGGAGTGGAGAGAAGGCCTTGGAAGCTATTACGGGGACTCAAGAAGAAGCAAGACCTCAAAACCCCTTTGTTTATTGAGCTTTTACAATATGCAAAGGCCCTGTGCAGACCCTTTTATATGCACTAATTCATTTAGTCTTCACAATACCCTATAAGGTAGGTGCTATGCATGGCCCCACCTTACTGAGCTGAGGCTCAGAGAGGTCACATGACTTGCTGAGTTCTGATTATCTAGCCCATGGCAAAGCCAGTTCTTACTAAGCCTGTGGGATTCCAGGGCCGGAGCAGTTAATGATTATATCAGTGACGGCAAATGATAACATGCTATGCAGTGGAAGGGGCTGGCTGTTATTTTAACAACCAAGGTTTTTATGCCGAACCAAGCAGTGATAAAGAATCTGCCTGCCAATGCAGGAGACATGGATTTGATCCCTGGGTTGGGAAGACCCCCTGGAGTATGAAGTGGCAGCCCATTCCAGTACTCTTGCCTGGAAAATACTATGGACAGAGGAGCCTGCTTGGGCTGCAGTCCGTGGAATCACAGAGTTGGACTTGACTGAGCACACACACGTGCATTGTAAGGAAAAGCAGGCAGCCTGTGAGGTAATAGGTATGAAGACTGATGATGTAAGATGTCAAATTGGCCAGAGTGACTGGCAGGTGGGAACTACCTTCGCAGTGGTGGTGCCAGGTTGGACTCAGATGAAAGGAATACATGGTATGAAGGCACCCCCACAGGAAGGAGCCTCTTTGGGTGCCTTCGGTCAGCAGCCTTGGCCAAAGTCATGTCGTGGTGCCCATGGCAACCAGAAGCCCAGGGACAGTCGTAAAGTGCACTCCAGGAAACTGCAGAGTGAGATGCTGTCTCCCCTAGGTTTAGGGGTGACCTGACCTCCTGAATTTCCTTATGTAGTAGAGCAGGTGAGCTAGGATGGACACCTCTAAGGTCTCCTCCTAACTCCTGGTCTTAGGCCGCAAGGAGGCAGCCTGAGTTTGAAATCAGAAAAATTGGGGTTCAAACCTTCGTTTGCCGCTAGCCATTTGGCTTGGAGATGTTACCTGGGCTCTCTGCACCTCAATTTCCTCTTCTACAAGATGGGTAACTAATACCACAAGTTGGGTATGAGAATTAATTGAGTTAACATGCATAAGCATTTCACACAGTGATTGGAAAAGATTATAAATATTATTAACTTGCTATTCAATTTCAAAAAGTGAGTCACTTTGTTAAAAAAGCAACGAATAATTTTGAAAATAGCTCATTAGGTCAGCCTGCCATTAATTACCAAAATAATTTCAGTGTACTTTTCTCCTTCCCTCCCTCTGTCTCTTTCTTCCTTCTTTCTCTCTTTATTCCCTTTCCCTTCTTGAAAATAATCTATATATCAATATATAGTCTCCAGATACTATGTACAATTAGATGGGTTTTGTGTTTTTTTCCCCCTTTCTTTTTGTAAAATCACCTTTCAATACCAAGAAGAACTTTAAACGAAACACAGACCCCCTCGGAATGCTATCTTTAGGTTCCTCATCTCTTGGACTTCTCTAGACCCCCTCTGCCCAGGGTGATTTCCCAGCTCTGCTCAGGGCTCAGCTGGCCTCTGAGTGATGCTCATGCCCGGTACAGTGTGGCAGGGACCAGCTCCAGGCAGGCAGCCCTCCTGTCTCCCAGTGCCTCTGGGGTGCCCTGCAAGGTAACACAGGCGGAGACACTCTGCAGCCTGGGCACCCAGCAGAAACCCCAATGAAACAGAGAAATAATTCATTTTTCTAATCACAGCAAAGTTTTCAAACTTTAAAACAGAGCCTTGATTAGAAGAAAAGCTGTGGGTTTGTTGTTTTTTTTTTTTTCTAAAAGCCTGGCATTTCTGAAAAGGTCCCCTACCCAAACCACAGCAACCTCAAAAACTTTGCCCACTGAGTCGAAAATAAAAGTTCATGGAGACCAAAGGCTCTCTCACAACAACAGCTCAATGCTTTAGAAATCTTCTTTTCAATGTTTAAAAATTTGAACATTTTAACTGAGGGCCTCAAGCCCTCTGGAATCTTTTTCCTTGTAAAACTCCCAGGGCTTTCTCAGCCAAAGTTACTTATTTTTTATGATGTCTAATAATGCTTTATGGATAAACTATGTTGGTTATGTAAAAGAAGTCATCAAGTAAAATAAAAAAAACTAAAAACAGAAATTTAAGCTGTTTTAGTAGTTGCATAAGGATGACATAAAATTAGTTATTTTCTTTTAGACCGAGTAAAGAGCTTACAGAAACATTCAAATTCTCCCCCAACTCTAGATTTTTTTTTATCAGCAATGAAACTGAACACCACAAAGAAAACATGTCAAAATGTTTAATCAATCAATTCCATCATAAATAGATGTGAGTTTATGCCATGGGCCCAATTCTGGAACTTTATAAGACCCCAATAACTTCAATAGGAATTTCACTTACCCATGAGCATTTAGAAGCAGTATACAAATTATAAATACAGTACATGCATGAACACCCCTAATTTAGACTAATCATTTGGGGAAAAGATGATGTGGAATATCATCAATAAATTTCAAATATCTCCCATGCTCATTTTTGAAAAATTATAAATCCTGTAACTGTAACATTCAAAGAAACACTTCCTTATTCAAAAGTCTAATATTAGCTTGAAACGACTTCACAGCAGTCACAAGATTCAGAACAAACGTGTTGATATGTTTCTCCACCAGATGCACTTGTGCCTCAAAAATTAGTTGCGGCATGATTAGCAATCACTAATCACTCTTAAGATTATTCAAATGACAGTCCAAAATCTAGTTCAGGAGTAGTTCTCTTGTGTGTTCACTGATAGTGGATTTCCTTCAACATGATGGATTCAGAGGATCAGTGCTTATGAAGTAGTAATTCTCCTTTCCAGTTAAATAAAAACCTGCTGCATTCATCAATCTCACTTAGGCTGCGTCTAAACAATGCTGACCTTTAGCACAAATCAGTTGTCAGAAAACACGCAGGACACTAAGCCCTAACCAACCTTCACTGGGTTGCAGCCTTTCCAAAAGCTTTCTCATTATCGCCTTAAATTAAAGCAAAACAATTACAACAATATAAACCCAACACATCCAGATTCACCTGTCTGCCAATGATTTTTTATTTCTCAGAGGCAGATTATGCTTTTATATTTCATTGAGGATTAACCAACCACAAAAGTGGAAACTATACACCTATTTTAAAGAACTTCTGCACTGAGGATCAGAACTTACAACAGAGACCACACAACCTACTGGCACAGGTCAATCCAGTCCTCGTTGCCCAAGTTTGGACCCTGTGAGAACATAAGGGCCAAATTTCACTCTTCTCTGCTTTGTGTGATCTTTCTCTCTTAAAGAAAGTTGTCAAATATTTCAAAAACTAAAAAAAAACACAATGTATATAAAATCAAGTTGTAAAAACAGAAAGAGAACAAATGGACATTTTCTCCTCACAGTAGAAAAATATGCAAGAAAGGCAAAAAGGACTAAACGGGTTTCCCGTTAAAACGAGTTTCCCGTTAAAACGAGTTTCAGAGAAAGGCTCACTTGAAATTGAATTCTTTACTTCTTGAAAACCAAGTGTAAAATGGTTCAGTCTTTAGAAGAGTGATGCCTACAAGTATAGAGGGGGTGGATGAAGAACATAGGCCATCACCTTCCAGAACTGAGAGGGCATCGGGGTTGTGCAAGGATCTCCACCAGAGGCTTCTCTGAGAGCTCCATGCAACTCTCTTCCGGGAGTCACATCCCAGTCAACAGGTGTTGCTTCTACAAGACACATTTTCCCCTTCCTTTAACAAACTGGAAAACACAAGGGTAAAACCATGGCGACCAGAAGCATGAAAACGCCTTGTTCATGGAAAAGGTAGAGAAATGAAAATAAGATGAATCCCTCAGTCCAATCCTCTTAGAAAAGAATTATTTATCCTGACATGAGAATTGAGACTATTGGGGGGCTTCCCCAGTAGCTCAGTGGCAAAGAATCCACCTGCAATGGAGGAGATGAAAGAGACACGGGTTTGATCCCTGGGCTGAGAAGATCTCCTGAAGGAGGAAACGGCAACCCACTCCAGTACTCTTGCCTGGAGAATCCTATGGACAGAGGAGCTTGGTGGGCTACAGTCCATGGGGTGGCAGAGAGTTGGATACAATGAAGCGACTGAGCAAGGCACCACACTTAGTACAGAAAACAGCTAGATATGCAGAAACAATCTAAATTTTTTCAGGATTCTTATCCCTTTTCCCAACTAGATACCTAAAATTTGACAGAGAAAGATCAGATAGTTATTTTTAATAATAATAAGATCTTCCACTTACTGAGCAATTTCTAGGAGCCAAGCTTAAAGTGCATAATCTCATCATATCCTCTTTTTGTTCTTATTGAAGTATAGTTGACATACAATATTGTTAAGTGTACAACATAGTGATCTGACAATCACATACATTCCCACACAGTCACAAGTCCAGTAGCCGTCATCATACAAAATTATTACAGTATTATTGACTACATCCCTGTGACTTATTCATTTTATAGCCAGAGCTTGTATTTCTTAATCCCCTCCACCTATTTTACCAACAACCTCCCCCTCCCCGGACACTTATATCCTCTGAAGAACACTGAAAGATAAGGAGGGGATTTTTCACACAGAAATAAGGAAGGCAAGGCTTAGAGAAGTTAGGTCATTTTCCCCGGGTCACACAGCAAGCAAGTGACTAAGCTGAGATTTCAGCCTTGGTCTATCGATGGCAAAGCCCATGTTCTTTTCATTAAGTCACACCCACATCCACCTGAAGTCATGGATCAACACACATGTGTGTGAATGACTTCTAGCTGCAATATATAGTTTGTTAAATTACCAAAAGGCTACATAAATAATCACAGTTCAGTTCAGTTCAGTCGCTCAGTCGTGTCCGACTCTTTGCAACCCCATGAATCGCAGCACGCCAGGCTTCCCTGTCCATCACCAACTACTGCAGTTCACTCAGACTCGCGTCCATCGAGTCAGTGATGCCATCCAGCCATCTCATCCTCTGTCGTCCCCTTCTCCTCCTGCCCCCAATCCCTCCCAGCATCAGAGTCTTTTCCAATGAGTCAACTCTTCACATGAGGTGGCCAAAGTACTGGAGCTTCAGCTTTAGCATCATTCCTTCCAAAGAACACCCAGGGCTGATCTCCTTCAGAATGGACTGGTTGGATCTCCTTGCAGTCCAAGGGACTCTCATGAGTCTTCTCCAACACCACAGTTCAAAAGCATCAGTTCTTCGGCGCTCAGCCTTGGCTTCTGCCTCATTTGTGTGTTTTGGTTGTGTCTATATATGAGCATGAATGAAGCCTAGACATTCACAGAGACAAAGTGAATGATGACTAAACTTCAAATGAATCCCCACAGTGCATTTCACATCAGGAGTAAAGAGATGTTCCTTTTTTTTTAGTTCTACCAGTTTATTGCTCCCAACCCATCTCCCTCTACCCTCATGCATGCATGCTCAGCCGTGTAACCCCACGGACTACAGCCCGCCAGGCTCCTCTGTCCATGGACTTATCCAGACAAGAATACTGGAGTGGGTTACCATTCCTTCTCCAAGAGATGTCCTTTTTTGTCCCTATTTTTGCCAACAATAATTTAAAATTTTGTCTCCACAGTATAAAGGACTATCACTTTCTTATGGGGAGATAATAGCATGTTTTGCTAAAATGATATGAACTTCATTGGACATCCTGTCCAACACAACCCACTCCCTTGCTAAAACCAAAAAGAAGAAAAAGATATTACAGCCTTGTAACCAACAGTGTGGAATGCTTATTGGTTAGGGTACTTATCCACTTCAAGGATATCCTTTATCCGCCTCCATTCTCCAATGTATAACATGGAGTGGATAATAATAGTACCCCTAATATATATTTTAAAATATAACTAATAATGAATTTAAAGTGCTTAGTACACGTTTGGCATATGAAAGGCATTTGACAACCATTAGCTTTAAAAATGAAGACAAAAAGCTAGATGTATTACTTGTGTTCTTTCCCAGGAAACTATAGCATGCATACACAATTAAGATCAGTCTTGCTCCCCACGCTGTCAAGGTGCATTTCAGCTTAGCTTCTAGAGTTCAGAAACTTTCTTGTTTTGAGCCTGTCAGTTTCTTCCTTCAAACTGTGAGTGATAATAGTTTCTTCTTCATAGCATTATTGTAAGCATTACTTAGATAATGCATTTAAATTAAAATGCTTATCAAAGACATATAGTAAGTATTGAATATATGCTACCTAGTACGCCTTTCACATCATATACTCACAACAGTACTATCAAACCATTCTATCAGTTCCCTAAGTAAGTTGAAGCCCAGCAATATGAAGCTTCCAGACCAAAGACATACAGCTCCGTGGGGCAGAAGGGCACCCTGTGAAAGGCAGCAACCTACCCACCACCACGCTCTATCTTCATTCATCTAGAGAACATTTTCTCCTCATAGTATGTATCACTGGCTGAGATTATTTTTGTATTTATCTGTTTGTCTGTCTAGAATGTATGCTCCAGAGGAGCAGAGATGGCATTTTTTAAGCCCAGCATTTAGCGCAATGCAGGGCAGGCACATAGAAGACCCATATAATTCTTGAATGGAGGAATGAAACAAGCTAACATTTGCCCAAAGTCTGTACTCAACCGTTTTGATGCACTGCTCCCTACCACTGCCATCATTTAAAACCCTCTTCAAACCCAGATCACATGACAGCTTCAGCAAGGTTTTCTCTAGGAGCACTAGGGAACAATGTGCTCTTTCACTTTCATCCTTGCATTTCCCTTCTCACCAAGGAGATTCAAACCCACCTGGTGGCCAGCGTCATCACCAAGCCGCGCCAGGCTAGCACTCTACAGGTGTCCAGCTGAAACAGCCTGCGTGGAGAGAGGGAATGGGCTTTCCCAACCTGGCCTCTGATCTAGCTCTGCCAGGTACTAGTTGTGACCCCCATGGAAGTTCCAGACCCTCTTTCATCCTAAAATGGGACAACACAGAATTGTGATCAGGCATAAGTTGCTAAGGGCTTCCCAGGTGGCCCTAGTGGTAAAGAATCCTCCTGCCAATGCAGGAGACGCAAGAGACACAGATTCGATCCCTGGGTGGGGAAAAGCCCCTGGAATAGGAGATGCCAACCCATGCAAGAGTCATGGGTTCGCTTCCTGCATCAGGAAGATGTCCTGGATGAAGAGATGGCAACTCACTCTAGTATTCTTGTCTATAAAATTCCATGGACAGAGGAGCCTGGTGGGCTACAGTCCAGCGTGGTTGCAGAGAGTTGGACATGACTGAGCACACACATAAATGGCTAATGTGTGGGAAAATGCCCTAAACACGGCTGCCATATGGTAGATAGTCAACAACACAGAGCATGCTTTCCTCCAGGCCTCAAGGGGACTCTTTTTTTCTGTCCCTTGTAGCACTCACCGCTCTAAATATGCCCATACCATCCCTCACCAAAACGTTTTCAAGTCCTTAACAGCAGGGACTTAGGCCTTATTCATCTCCAGGCTCTGCCACCCAACAGGTGCTCAGTGACTGAGGCAGACTAAAATTTTAATAAAATAAAATAAAAACTGATAAATTCATCCAAAGTATTTTTTTTTACTTTTACCCAATACCTCCAAATTATCTTTGAGTTACTCTCTCCCCTCACCTTGATAAAACTGCAAGTATCTCGTAATGAGTGGGAAAGAAACAACATCAGAAATCCACCCCCCGCTCCTGACACACACACGCACCTTTCCATTCTGCAGAGCTGTGGAGCCCTAGGGGCAGCTGAAGAGTGTCCCAAAAGGCCTGTACAACAGGCAGGGGCAAGCAATCAGGGGCCTAGGCAAGTGGAGACCTGACTCTCTGGCATCCAACATGTGATGTCACTGTTCCATATCTTTTCAGCCTTTTTTTTGCACAAACACCAGGAAACACAAGCATTAACTTGACTTAGAATCACTACCTTGCTGTGTTGAAAATGGAAGAAAAACCCTGTGCCTGATGCAGGTCACAAAAAATGCCTCTCTCATGGGGCGCCTATGAGGCTCAGTGAGTGATAAACTAACGACTTTATAAACCAAGTCCCAGGCAGAGTTCGCAGACACACAGGGCATGTAAATGAGCTACAAACTCTCAGACAGACCATGGCAGTCTCTATATCCAACCTGTTCATTTATAGATGAGGCCACAGAATCTGGAGAGAAGGGAAGGATTCCTCTGCCGAATGTATCACCATGAGTGGCCAAGTGTGAGAGGAGCCTCATCTCTTCCTAAAAGCTTAAGCAATGGAGAGTAAAGTCTGGTTTTCTTTTGATGGTAGCATCTCGTCACATGGGCCAGTGTGTCTTCTTATCCAGCATAGGTGAAGGTCTGTGATGGTGGCTTCATCACCTAGAGGCATTTTAGTGTTCCCTAAATCAACCCTGGGCACAGCCCCATAAAACCTAATGCTCCTTAGGTTTAACTGACAATGGCAATCATAGGCCTTTAAAAAGGGGTTATCCAAGGTTCTTGACTCTTAAAATCCTAAATGACTTGTAAAACTATTTTAGTATAGTATTAGTTTGAGGAGAGATTCACTAACTCTGTGGATCACAGTTGGGATAGTGGTAACCTGGCCTCCATGGTAGAAAAGGATCCGTCTAACTTGTCAGAAAATCCCAGTCTGGGAGCTGTCTAACCCTTCGTTTTACAGACAATTAAAATTAATCTTGGAAAGGCTCAAAGATTTACCCAAAGTGCTCCAGTCAGAATCATAACCTGGAGCTTTCCCCACTGCGCGAAGGAGTAAAAGAATCCATAGAATCTTCCCTTTACTACCCGTCCGATTCTTCCAAAATTTCTGACCAGGCACCTCCTGCTCTTCTCTTTCCCGCATTATTCTACTGCTGCTGCTAAGTCCCCTCACTTTTTCAGATACCGTTTAAGAAGTGGGGCTGAGAAATTCATCTGGGGCGACCCATGGGTCCTGGGGAAGAAATGCCAGAACCTTTCACGTTGGAGAGCCTGTTGCTCGTGGGGGAGGCGGGCATACTGCCCAGCTGGCTCCTAACCTCGGGATGGGGAAGGAGGCTGGACGAGAACCCGGAGGAGGAGGGGTGGCGGGGTTGGGGCACAGGCGGGATGAGAAAAGGTGTAGCTGCTGGAGAGAAATTAGAGACCTCGGGGCCTCTGGGAAGCAGGACGGTCCGGCTCTCACACAGCGGCAGGGAGGCCCCGTGCGAACTCCTCTCTCCTCCGCGTATACGGCCTTTTGTTGTCGGCCTCTGCCTCTGGCTCCCGCTCATGCCCTCCGGTCCCCTGCCCCCCTGAAGTCACCCCAACTGCACTCATAATATTTTGCTTTGCGCTGGGTCTGTTTTCCACCACCAACTTCCAGCAGTCTCCATGGCGACGCGCTGGGGAGGGGGGCGCGCGCAGCTATGGAAATCCCAGGGCCTGGCCGCGCGGCGGCCACAGCAAACTTCCGAGTCTCCAGGACCTGCAGGCCGGGTGGGAAAGCGCGCTGTCCTGGGCCACTTGCACCAAGTCGCGAGCTGGACTCCGGGATCCCCGGCTGCACGTGTGCTGCCCAGTGCTGCAGCCACACGGCTAGGGGACCTGGGGACCACGCGGCTCTTACTGGATCCTGATGCCAAACCCAGACGCCGGCACTTGGCAGGTGGCGAGGGTGGAGCGAGCATGCCTCCTTTGCGGCACACACAGGTCCAAGGAGGGCGAGATAGTCCGGTTTGGACGTGAGGGCAAAGTTCAGAGCTCCGATCCTTGTTCCCCAAGCCCGCAGTCCGGGTCCCAGGGCCAGAGAAGGCGGCTCCTTTACTAGGGCCGTGCCTGGGAGAGGATGGAGGAGGCCTAGAGCCTGGTCCCACCCGGGCGCTCCCTCTCCCGTTGCCCCATGCCAAATCCACTGCATGTCCCCACCTGCAGGCCCACGGAGCCAGGTCGGGCCTTGTTTTGAGCCGGGAGCCTGTAGACCAGAGTGCCTTCCCGCCGTTGTGGTCCAGGGGCCTCAAAGCAGGCTCTATGGGTGCGTTGGCGGCTCTGAATTTTGGAGTTCCAGGTGGAAAGCGGGTGGAGGCAGACGACGTCTCTAGGTCGGGCTCATCAGTGCCCGTCGCTAAGGCGCCATCCCGTTTAACAAGAAACAATTCTTCCGTTGCGTAGGCGACCGACCTGGCCCCGGCCCACTGTGCACAAGTTCTCTGCGGCCTAAAATTCGACCTACTTTCCCTCCTCTCGTTCTCGAATCTCCAGACACCTTGAGTAACTGAGCAACGCTGGCCTGGCAGGACCGCCAGGATTGGACCCACAGGCCACCAACACGTAGGCGCGGCGGCGGCCCGCGTGGGGACGGCTGGCCACCCCGGGATCCGCGAGGCTTTGCGCGGTGCGGGACTTCTGCGCGAGCCGGGAACAATATCACTGCCAACAGCACACCGGCCGGACGGCGCGTCCTGGGCCCCACGCGCGCGCCTGTGGCCCCCACCGCCTCCCCGGGCTCGGCCGCGCCGCGGAGCTCCGGGGAGAGCGGCTCTGCTTTGTGGCGCTCGGCGGCGGGCTAGCCCAGGGCTCAGAGGAGCGCGCCGGCGGCTCCCCAGCCTCCTCCGACGGGGCCATTATCTTAGTCCCACACTTGCTGAGTATTTGGGGAAAACTCGAGGAATATATTACCGGCTCCGTGCGCGGAACAAAGAGGCGCTTTGCCGCAGGTCACGCTGAAGTGGCCCCCAGGCAGAACACTAGAGCCCCGGCCCCTGCAAAACCTTCCTGCCGGGCCGAGGCAAGTTGCGGGAATTTTCCTCTTAACAGTAGGGGACGGAGGCCTGGCCCGCCGGCCTCTCTGACCCGGGATGCTCCGGAGTTCGGCTCAGCACTTGCTGCTAATCGATTGTGCCAGCCCTTTCGGGATGAAACACTACTAACAGTAATATTACTAACAGTAATATTCGTGTCTCGGCCCTAGATTTGCGCACAATCTGCCGTTAAAGGAGCAGAATCGGACTGCTCCAAGGAGCGCTGGTCCCAGCTAGCCTGGAAGAAAGGAACCTTTACATAACAAGGGAAACTCCAAAGAAAAGCTAATGGGATTAAGTTCTCTGGAAGCGAGGTGAGGGAAGGTTCTGGACCGGACCGCGCGCGGCAGCTGCACTTCCATCGCCGTCGGTTTTGCAAACCCGCATGAGAATGTCACTTGGTGCGCCTCGTGTCATTTCGTCCCGCTGCCGTTTCCCAGAACTTTTTGAGTTCAGGATGGCCATCTAGCCATTCACTCCCTTCCCCTTTGGTGGACGGGAGAAAAGTTTTCAGAACCCGTTGGGGATGTCTGCATTAAGTGAAAGTGACAAGGTGTCTCCATGACCACAAGGTAGAGCAGAAAACAGAAGGCCTCCACAAACCCGCAGCTCTCTCGGGATGCACAGAGAAGTTCCAGTCCTGTTGAGGGGGCTGCTAAAACCCCCAGCTGGGCTGTGGCTGGTGTGGCACACAGGCACCTCAAGTCCTGCGTGGACCCCTTGCAAATATCAACACTTGGCCCCAAACCATGCAGACATGGGTTTACTTTTGTTCAAGGATATTCACTTCTAAAGTTGGGGTGCTCAGGACATGCATGGTGGCACAAATACTTCTCATGGAAGTATGGAGGGGAAAGGATTCTTTCTCTCTCTGGGTGCCCTCTTTACTGCCAGCGGAGAGGACCCGGTCAGGGCTGG
Organism: Ovis canadensis; assembly: GCF_042477335.2. Classification (NCBI taxonomy): domain Eukaryota; kingdom Metazoa; phylum Chordata; class Mammalia; order Artiodactyla; family Bovidae; genus Ovis; species Ovis canadensis. The sequence continues at coordinate 181,221,686 of NC_091247.1, read as the reverse complement.
CCCCACACTCAGTAGCCAGTCGCAGGGCAGGTAACCCCTCTCCTTGCCTTCATTTGTCATTGCATATAGTAAGGAAGGCTGCGGGGCGGGGGGGGGGGGGGGGGGGGGGGTGTCAGCCCATCCCCACTCCCAGGGAGCCCACACCCACTTGGCAGGGACTGCAAAAGAGAGGTTTGATCTCTTGAGATCAGAGATAGACAATTTTCCTGGAAAATCAAAGATACCTCTGACCAGAGTAGGGTGGGCATCTTGGCCACCAGGGCCCCAGCGGAAGCTAGAAGGGGCTGGAAACCTTTCTGCAAGAATGGGAAGAAGACCATCTGGCCGATGCCCGAATGACCCCTACTCCCAGTCCACATTCATTTCCAGCCTGCAGGTGGAGGTGAGGATGCCGTCCTGTGTTGTTTGTTTATTTGCTCAGGGAAGAGAGGCGTGTGTGTTAAGGATGGCAGAGGCTGGAAGGCACTTGTTGCTCCGCGCGGCAAAGTCCAGCAGCGGATTCTCGTAGGCGTTCTCCCAAGCATCGCTTCAAGCTGCTGTCTCGGCCCAGGCTGCTCTCACTGCTGTTTCTGCCTCTCCAAGAAACTCCGAGGCTGCAACCTAGCCAGGGTAGGAGTGCACTGGCTGGAAGATGGCAATTGAGGGTTGTCCTTGTTCAGTCGCTAAGTCATGCAACTGAAGGAGGAGGTGAATTTCCGGAGAATTTCTTCCACCTGGAAGGGGCGTAGGGAGCACAACTCTGATCTAGAAGTTTGGCGGCTCCTCAAACATACTAGAGCTGCGAGGCTCTACTGGAAAAACAACCGAGACGCTGGGCTTTTTCGTTGTAAAAGATGCCTTGGCTTACTTTCTCGGTGGTTACGGACGGCCGCGACCCCCAAACCTGGCGCCTCCAGCCAACAGACCCCAAAGTGCCGAGCAGTTTGCAGACCCAGACGCCAGGCCTTGCCAGCCGCGCAGCATCCTGTTCCCTTCCGTAGAGTTACTGTCCCCAAGCAGAACGCATCGTCAGGTACTCCTTCCGGCCAAGGAGGCTGCACCGCGCTTCGGACTGCCCGGGGCTCCCTCCTCCCGACCGGGCGCGGATTCCCCAGGACCACCGGGCTCGCCTCTGCCACTCCCTCCAGCTGCGCATCTCCACCAGTTGGAGCCTCTGTCCCCACCTCCCAGGCGCTGTGCAGAACCGTCGCCCTCCCCCGCCTCTGGGGCGTTCCGCTCGGCTTCCTGGCCCAGCCACCAGCCCCGGAACGCACCGCTATTCCGGGACCCCCAAACCGGGGGAGGAGCTGGACCCGGGAGGGGGCGGTCGGCTCGCAAAGTTTCTGCAAGTGGCACCTCGGGCTCGCCGCGAGCCAGCGAATCTTTACGTAACTTTATGTCCAGGGCAAGCGAAAGCGCACTCCACAGCGCGCGCACACACATTTACACACACACAATCACACGTTTACACACACTCACACACTTCCACGCATCCGCTTACACACATCGCGCATCGCACGGGATTGAGAACTTCTGCACGCTCCATTATTTCCTGGGGTTCCACTGTCAAGTTGACCCTTCTGAACTTTTTGCGACTCTTTCTGAAGTTCCCCTGCTACCTCTTCTTTCCCTCCCAATGTCTACCCCCAACCCCCACCAGTAGGACTAACCTGTGGAATCCATGTCGGGTTCCTCCAGTAACCCACAATGCATGCTCTTCCCATGGACAGCACAGGCGCCCCCCAAAAATCCTGATGTTTGGGGATCCCCTGTGCTAGAGCTGCCCAGGGAGGAAGGGAGGAAGGAGGGAAGGAAAGACGCAGAGAGTGCAAGGACGAAAGGATAGAAAGAAGGAAAGGAAAAGGCAGAAAGAGAAGAAAGGAGAGAGAGAGAGAAGGCAAAGAGTTCGGAGAAGGGGGAGCGAGAAAGAGCAAGCCAGAGAGGGGACACTCAGTAATCCAGCCGGGCAAAGCCAAACCCGTCAAAATGTTTGCGGATGTTTCATGGGAAAAAGCATCATTTTATAGGAGCCCCGATGGGAGCAATGTCATTGATAGGCCAGCCGGCCTGATGAATGGCCGCTCGTCAGATGGGGCCGTGGCGAGGCGCACTGTGAAGCCCATTGTGGGCCTGTTTTGAATAAGAAAAGCCGCCTCCGAAAAGGGGGGCTCAGAGCGACGCAATCCCAGCCCTCCGACTTCCCCCTTCTATTATAGCATTAGCAACGTTTTTCTTATTTAAAGTTCCAGAGGCCTTCTCCAGCCTTCGCCCGGCACTCATTACAGGCGAAATCAAAATTGGCTTAGATGTGGCCCCCTCCCCCTCTGCCTACCCCTCCCCCGATCCGGCCCGGCACGGCGCAGGCATGGGAAGGGGGTGAGGGGGCGGCGGCAGGGGACCCCGAGGAGCCTGGGGAGTCGCCTACGCAGCCACGAGTGGGCCCCACTTCTTTCCCTCTCCTCTTGTGGCCCCGGCCCCAGGTTTGGTCCCGGGTTAGATTTTGAGTGGGAGCCTTGGGGATGAAGCAAGCCTTGTCCCAGCCACCAGGATCACGGACACGCGTGGGGAGGGTGGAGGGCTGAGGGGGGAGGGGAGGGGGCACTATGGCGCTAGGTCCCCCGCCCCACCCCCAACCTGGGCGGCGACAAGGCCGCTTGGCCGGGGGGAGCGGGGTGCGGGGTGGGGGCTGACTCATCCCCCTCCAGAACTTTCCGTCTTCTGGGACTATCTGTCTCCTTCCCCCGTCCCTCTGGCCCTCTCCTCCCGCGTCTTCTCCGCGCTGGGCTGCCTGCGTCTCTGTCTAGCCCCTGCTCCCTCATCTCTTTGTCTCCCCCTGGGGCTCTACCCTTCTCTGTCTCTATCCCCCTTGGTCTCTCGGACACCCCCCGCAGCCCCCGCCTCTTCCCGTAACCCTGTCTGTCAGTCTGTCTGTGTCTCTGGCCCTTCCTCCCTCCCTCCCCCGCCCCCGCCCGCCCCCAGCCAGCCGCGAAGTTGGTGAGAAGCCTCGGCGTCTGAAGGGGGGGACGCGGTTTTCCCAGGCACCTCCCTCCTCTGCCGGGTGTAAAGTGTAGAAAAGAGTGGGGGTGGCGAGGAGCTGGGGGTGGGGGGCTGGAAGTGGAAGTGGGGCGGGGGGCAGGCTGCGTCTGCGCGGGCCCCGATAGAGTGGCCGGGCGTTCGCGGGCCGGCCGCGCTGTGATTAGAATATGAATGGGACTCGGCGGGCGGAGAGAAAGGCGGATTACCCGGGTACTCTGACCATGGACAGAGGCAGCGCCGGCCGGCCGCGCAAGGGGCGGGGCGGGGCGCGCGGGCGGGGTCCCTCACGACAGCTCAAGGGGTTTCTAACCCGGGACCCCAAGCCCCTTGCGGCTCCCGCGGCCCCTGAGAGAGCCCCCCACCCCTGTCTGCCCTCCCCGAGCGGGGCTAAGTGGGACAGTGCGGGGAGGTGGGGAGCGCGAGGGGCCAGCACGTGCCCATTAAGGTCACGGTGCGGGAAGAAGGAGGGGGCGGGGAATGCGGGCTGGACAGAGCTTCAGCTTAGTGTATTTCAGAGAGCCGGGTTCGAATCCCAACTCAGTAATAGTCTTCATCTTTATGGGCCTCGGTTTCCTCGTCTGTAAAATGGGGCCGAAATGTCCCCCTTCAAAGTGTGCGGTAAGATCAGACAAGGTAGTGGATATAAAAGGAGCTGAGTACTTGCTGTTCTCTCCGCTTAGATCTCTCCTTACCATCTACCCGTCCCCAACACGTACTCCGTGGGACCAGCTCCTTCCCACCACCCTGGTCTCAGCCAAGCCTCCTGTCCTCGGAGTGTGCCTGATCACCCTGTGTGAGGGGCCCCTCTTGCTCCGGCCAGTGCCTGGTTCCTTACGCGTTTGTTTCTGCAGCAACTCTGTTCTCAGCCATTTGCTCTGAGCCCAGAGCCGCACCGGCACATTCTTTCCGGCCGCGATGGTTGGTGAAGGGGAAAGGGGCATGAAACCAACCAAAGGCGACTGTGGTGAATCACCGCACTTGGTCGTGGTGGGCGTGGTGGCAAAGACCGCGGGATTCGGAGCCAGAAGATCCCAGTGGCCGGGTGCTTTCTCAGCCTCAGCTTCTTCCCCGACGAAATGGGGTGAATGATAAAACTCTCCATCAGCCAGCTGAGCAACTCATCAGAAGGCAAAACACTTGGCTGGGAGATTGACCAAGTGCATTGCGGAGGTGGCAGAGGCAACACCACCCGGAGTGCTTCAGGCCTCGGGGAAAACCCTTGAGGGATACCAGGCCGGTAGTCTCTGGACGGCGGACCAGATTATTATGATGGCTGTAGATATTACTCTTATTTTAATTATTAGGCACTCAAAACTGGGGCAGGGTGGACCAGGCTCTCCAGGGAGGAGTGAGGATAAAGAACTCATTTGTGGACCACGCAGGATGGGATGTGTGCCCTGCGCAGTTTCAGTTCAGTTTAGTTCAGTCGCTCACTCGTGCCCCCAATCCCTCCCAGCATCAGAGTCTTCTCCAATGAGTCAACTCTTCACATGAGGTGGCCAAAGTACTGGAGTTTCAGCTTTAGCATCATTCCTTCCAAAGAACATCCAGGACTGATCTCCTTTAGAATGGATTGGTTGGATCTCCTTGCAGTCCAAGGGACTCTCAAGAGTCTTCTCCAACACCACACTTCAAAAGCATCAATTTTTCGGTGCTCAGCTTTCTTCACAGTCCGACTCTCACATCCATACATGACCACCGGAAAAACCATAGCCTTGACTAGACAGACCTTTGTTGGCAGAGTAATGTCTCTGCTTTTGAATATGCTGTCTAGGTTGGTCATAACTTTCCTTCCAAGGAGTAAGTGTCTTTTAATTTCATGGCTGCAGTCACCATTTGCAGTGATTTTGGAGCCCAGAAAAATAAAGTTAGCCACTGTTTCCACTGTTTCCCCATCTATTTGCCATGAAGTGATGGGACCAGATGCCATGATCTTAGTTTTCTAAATGTGGAGTTTTAAGCCAACTTTTTCACTCTCCTCTTTCACTTTCATCAAGAGGCTTTTTAGGTCCTCTTCACTTTCTGCCATAAGGATGGTGTCATCTGCATATCTGAGGTTATTGATATTTTTCCCGGCAATCTTAATTCCAGCTTGTGCTTCTTCCAGCCCAGTGTTTCTCATGATGTACTCTGCATAGAAATTAAATAAGCAGGGTGACAATATACAGCCTTGATGTACTCCTTTTCCTATTTGGAACCAGTCTGTTGTTCCATGTCCAGTTCTAACGGTTGCTTCCTGACCTGCATATAGGTTTCTCAAGAGGCAGGTCAGGTAGTCTGGTATTTCCATCTCTTTCAGAATTTTCCACAGTTTATTATGATCCGCACAGTCAAAGGCTTTGGCATAGTCAATAAAGCAGAAATAGATGTTTTTCTGGAACTCTCTTCCTTTTTCCATGATCCAGCAGATGTTGGCAATTTGATCTCTGGTTCCTCTGTGCAGTTTAGGAGCATCCAGTCCCTGCCCTGTGCTGTCTAACCTGGGAGAGCACTGTTTCTCAGACATGACAGTGCCAGCAGAACCAGGGAGCTTAAAGAAATGAATATAAGCATTTATGTTTTCACTCTGAATGCATACCTACTGTGTCGAGTGCTGTTCCAGGAGCTGAGGATACAGCAGTGAACAAAATAGACCAAAAAAAAAAAAAAATCCTGTTCTTCTGCAGTTTATGTTGGAGTCAGGTGAGAGAGATAATGTATAAAATATATAGTTAAATTTTCAGGATGTCTGATGATGAGTTCTATGTAGGGGGCGAGACATAAGGGAGGGCCTCTGTGAGAAGGTAACCTTTGAACCTTAAAAAAAGTGCTATCTGCTGTTGGTGGTAATGTAAATTGGTGTAGTCACTATGGAGGTTCCTTGAAAAACTAAAAATACAGTTAACATATGGTCCAGCAATCCTACTCTTGGGCATATATCCTGAAAAGATGAAAACTCTAATTTGAAAAGATACATGCACCCCAATATTGATAGCAGCACTATTTACAATAACCAAAAAGTGGAAGCAACCTATATGTCCATCAACAGATGAATGGATTAAAAAAAAATGTGGCACATATACACAATGAAGTACTAGCCATAAAAAATAATGAAATAATGCCTATTTGCAGAAACATGGATGGACCTAGAGATCATCATACTAAATGAAGTAAGTCAGACAAAGACAAATATTACATGATATCACTTATATGTGGAGTCTCAAAAAGAGATACAAATAAACTTACCAATCAGAAACAGAAACGGACTCACAGAAAACCAACTTATGGTTACTAAAAGGGGAAGGGGTGAGGGATATTAGGAGCTTGGGATAAATAGATACACACTAGTATATATAAAGTAGAATCTTGAGAGTCCTTTGAACAGCAAGGAGATCAAACAAGTCAATCCTAAAGGAAATAAGTCCTGAATGTTTGTTGGAAAGACTGATGTTGAAGTTGAAGCTCCAATACTTTGGCCACCTGATGCGAAGAGCTGACTCATTGGAAAAGACCCTGATGCTGGGAAAGATTGAAGGCAGGAGGAGAAGGGGATGACAGAGGATGAAATGGTTGGATAGCATTACCAACTCAATGGACATGAGTTTTGAGCCAACTCCGGGAGATGGTGATAGGGAAGCCTGGCGTGCTGCAGTCCATGGGGGTCTCAAAGAGTTGGACACGACTGAGCAACTGAGCAACATCAAATACTGAATCACTTTGCTGTACACCTGAAACTATCATATCATTGTAAATCAACTATACTTCAATAAAAAATAAAATAGTGCTATCTGGGGGCTGATGACAAGAGTGCATTCATTTGTGAAAATTCATTGAGCTCTGTACACATGTAATTTTATGCATTTTCCTGAATGCATTTCAAACTTCAATGCTTGTTTAAATTCAGTGTGAGCAATATCATCTACTAATAATAGCTATCCTTTACTGTTATGTATTAACTGTGATAGGTATTTTCTACTCATTATCTCATTTAACCCTCACAATATAGCTAACATGTAAGTATTATTGTTGCCCCCACTTTTAGAGAGGAGGACAACTTGGGTGCAGTGTATAGCTCTCCTGCCCTTGACAGGCACTGTGAACACAGTGAGTCACACAGCTCCTATCCTCCAAAACAAACACATGGCGGGCAGGGGGGAGGGGGCGGTGTGCGGATGGGGCAGTGGAGAAAGTGTGGGTACTGTGGGAACCAAGAGTGGGGAGTGAAGCTGAGCCCGAGAGGCGGATGTCAAGGCAACCTCCTCTAGGAAGTGATGACTAAGTCAGGAAGTGGATTCAGCAGGCAGGGGGATTGAGGGTGTAATATACTAAGGAGAGTATATATATTGAGGAGAGTATGTGGTATATTTGGGGGTATATTTGGAGCCTGGTGTGGCTGCACATAGAATGGAAGGAAGGAATAACAGGTGATTTCTTTGGGAGATAGGTGGGGAATCAGATCAGGAGGGTCATGCTAATCCTATCCTGGAAGGGATCTGAGCATACAGGACTTGTTGCTGTTTAGTCACTAAGTCACATCTAACTCTTTGCGATCCCATGGACTGCAGCATGTCAGGCTTCCCTGTCCTTCACTATCTCCTGGAGTTTGCTCAAACTCATGTCCATTGAGTCGATGATGCCATCCAACCATCTCATCTTCTGTCGTCCCCTTCTTCTCATGCCCTCAATCTTTCCCAGCATCAGGGTCTTTCCCAGTGAGTCAGCTCTACATTCATATTTTGCAGATACCAGTGTGGCCACAGTGTGAAACGAGGGGGCTAGAGGTGGTGGTCACTGAGGGTGGGGTGCGGGGAATCCTGATGACCTGAAATATGGACATGGCAGTAGGGGCAGGAAGGCATGACTGAATTCAGGAGACACTGAGAAGGTTGAATTTATCAGCCTTGGTGTTGACTGGACGATGTGCCCAGTGAGGTGTAGGGTGAAGTGATGTCCAGGTGAGGTGTAGGGTGAAGTGATGTCCAGGTCTCTGACTTGGTCTATTGACACAATTCACAGAGACTGTCCAGTTGTAGGAGGGGCTGGCAGGAGGAGGGAGGATCTGGCAGCAACAGAAAGGTGACTTGAAGAGTTCGTAAAATTTCCCAGCAGCCTGGTAGCAATGACAGGCAGGCAGCCCCACAAAAGTGTGGAGTTGGCACTGATATGTAAACCTGGGTGGCTGCTGAAGCCCCTGGAACGGAGGAAGGAGCAGCACAGAAAAGGAAGGGCAGGGTGGATCCCTCTGAGATCATCTGGAATGCTCTGGAATGCTCTGCCTCCACTGCTATAGTCATCATAGGGCCTTGTACTTCCCAATCCTAACACTCACTTTATTGTAACTACTTGTCTGATGTTTTACTTTCTCTACAGAACTTACCCCCATCTAAGATTGTTTTGTTTCCTTCTTCATTGTATGCCTCTCCACTCTAGAACACAAGCCTTAGGAGGGCTGGAACTCTGTCCCTCTTGCTCACTGCTGTCATTCCTCTCTCTGGACAGCATTTATTGATCCCTATGAATGGTCCATCCATTCAATGGTCTAACTGGTTGCAGGTGACACAGACTCACGAGAGCATGGGATAATGGAGTTGCCTTGTGCAGTGAAGTCACGGGACACGAGTTTCACACTTTGCACAGCACTGAAACACTCTAAGTGTAAATCAGAGCCCTGTGCAACTATTTTTAAAATGTATTTATTTATTTGGTGGCAGCACACGGGATCTTTGATCTTCATTGCAGCATGTGTGACCTTTAGTTGTGGCATGTGAACTCTCAGGTGCAGCAACTGGAATCTAGTTCCCTGACCAGGGATCAAACATGGGCCCCCTGCATTGAGAGTGCAAAATCTTAGCCCCTGGATCACCAGGAAGTCCCTGTGTGCAACCGACTCTAAAAATTAAATCTGCAAGACGATATCTCCTCTATCAGCATCTCCAATTGCACATTTATATCTTAGAGTCGCATTATGGGTGGCTATAGGCCTGGATCACCTTCAGTAGATAAACCTCTGCTAAACAAGATTCATTCTTCCTTCCCTTCCCATGCCTTCCTCGCTCCCTCCCTTGACTCTGCCTTCCATCTTTTCTTTCTTTATTTCAGCCAATACATGAAGTATCAGTCTTGTTCTAGGTAGAGGTTCAGAGATGAACAGGATAGAAATTTCTTCCCTTCCCTTGCACCTCCTGGAGTTTACATACTGTTAGGAGGTCTGATGATAAACAAATGATAAACAATATCCCTGTTTTTGTGGATCTTGTAGTAAAGATACGAGCCCAAACTTAATGTTTGTTAATGTTTCATTTGTTATTGACATAGGTAAGTAATCACTTCAGCAAACACTGCTGGGGTACCTTCTACACACCTCTGCAAGGTGGGATAAGTAATCCAGTGAGAGTGTGTTTATCTTACATTGTCTAGTTTCAGTGAAGGTGAGTCAAGAAGAACAATAAAACAGCAGGATTAGTAATCTACAAGGAGGGGGCCTGTAGCTGCTATGGGAGGAAGGGACACCCTAGCTCACTCTCTGGAACTGCATGAGGGCTAAATTGATTTCTGTCTACAGTTGTCATCAATAGTCAGAAAACAATCAATGAAAACCAAAGAAGGTAGAAACAGAATTTTCTGGCACTGAATAGGAAACAGTTACAAGCATGTAATTGTAAAGAAAAAAATGTACATCTCGGTTGGAAAGCTGCAAAATACTTTTGCAGCAAAGACAGAGTGTGCCCAGGAAAGTAGACTAAAAAGGTAGATAGAAATTAAACCACATAGGTCGGAGGGAAAGATGGCGGAGGAATAGGACGGGAAGATCACGTTCTCCCTCACAAATTCCTCAAAAGAACATTTCAACGCCGAGCAAACTCCACAAAACAACTTCTGTAGGCTGGCAGAGGACATCAGGCAACCAGAAAAGCAGACCATTGTCTTCAAAAACAGCATCCCCCCTCCCCACAGCGCGACTGAACTAGTGAGCCTAAAAACCAGCAAACAGAAGAAGTTAAACAGAGGGAACCACCTTGGAAGTGAGCCCACACGGCCCATAACATCAGAGAAGAGCCAGATATATTTTTAATTTTTTAATATTTTTAAAATCATTCTTTTTTTTTTTGCCTTTTGCTTTTTTTTTCTTTTTTTTCCGAGCTTTTTTTTAATTGTTAAGTCTTCTATTTCTCCTCTAATTTTTATTTCTATAACCTAGTATTACTATTTTTTTTTTAAAAAAAAAGACTTTTTTTTTTTTTTTTTTTAAGGCAAACACCATATATACTCTTTGGATGGTTGTTGGTGTTTTGTTTTGTTTTTTTTTTGTTTGTTTGTTTTTTAATAATTCTTTTTTTTTCTTTCTTCCTTTTTCCTTCTGCTTTTCTTTAATATTGTATCTTTGAAAATCCAACCTCTACTCCAGATTTTTAATCTTTGTTGTCAATTTTGTACATTTAAAAACCCAAACTTCACTACCCAAGTTTACCTGAGAGCGAGATTACTGGCTTGTCCACTCTCTCCTCCTCTGGCCTCTCCTTTTTCTCCACCAGGTGGCCTCTGTCTCTTTTCTCCCCCATCTCTTCTCTATCCAACTCTGTGAATCTCTGTGTGTTCCAGACGGTAGAGAACACCTAAGGAACTGGTTACTGGCAGGATTTGTCTCTCTCCTACTCATTCCTCTCTCTTATCCTCCTGGTCACCTCTGTCTACTTCCTCCCTCTCCTCTTCCCCGTATAACTCTGTAAACACCTCTGAGTGGTCCAGACTATAGAGCGCACATAAGGAAGTGACTACTGGCTAGCTTGCTCTCTCCTCTCTTGATCTCACCGCATCTCATTCCAGTTACCTCTAACTACCCCCTCCATCTTCTCTTCTCCTTGTAACTCAGTGAACCTCTCTGAGTGTCCCTCAAGGTGGAGAAACTTTTCATCTTTAACCTAGATGTTTTATCATCGGTGCTGTATAGATGGAGAAGTCTAGAGGCTACTGTGAAAATAAAACTGAAAACCAGAAGCAGGAAGCTTAAACCCAAAGCCTGAAAACATTAGAGAACTCTTGAATTCAGGGAACATTAAGCAATAGGAGCTCATCAAAAGCCTTCATACCTACACTGAAACCAAGCTCCACCCAAGGGCCAACAAGTTCCAAAACAAAACATACCACGCAAATTCTCCAGCAACACAGGAACACTCCCCTGAGCCTCAATATACAGGCAGCTCAAAATTATCCCAAAACCTTTGATGTCTCATAACCCATTACGGGTCACTCCACTGCACTCCAGAGAGAAGAAACCCAGCTCCACCCACCAAAACTCCAACACAAGCCTCCCTAACCAGGAAACCTTGACAAGCCACTGATAGAACCCCACCCAAAGTGAGGAAGCTCCATAATAAAGAGAACTCCACAAATTATCAGAATATAAAAAGGCCACCCCAAACGCAGCAATATAACCAAGATGAAGAGACAGAGGAATACTCAGCAGGTAAAGGAACAGGAGAGTTGCCCACCAAACCAAACAAAAGAGGAAGAAGTAGGGAGTCTACCGGAGAAGGAATTCCAAATAGTGATAGTGAAAATGATCCAAAATCTTGAAATCAAAATGGAAACACAGATAAATAGCCTAGAGACAAGGATTGAGAAGATGCAAGAAAGGTTTAACAAGGACCTAGAAGAAATAAAAAAGAGTCAAAATATAATGAATAACACAATAAATGAGATCAGAAACACTCTGGAGGCAACAAATAGTAGAATAACGGAGGCAGAAGATAGGATTAGTGAAATAGAAGATAGAATGGTAGAAATGAATCAGAGAGGAAACAAGAAAAACGAATTAAAAGAAACGAGGACAATCTCAGAGACCTCCAGGACAATATGAAACGCTCCAACATTCGAATTATAGGAGTCCCAGAAGAAGAAGACAGAAAGAAAGATCATGAGAAAATCCTTGAGGAGATAATAGTTGAAAACTTCCCTAAAATGGGGAAGGAAATAATCACCCAAGTCCAAGAAACACAGAGAGTCCCAAATAGGATAAACCCAAGGCGAAACACCCCAAGACACATATTAATCAAATTAACAAAGATCAAACACAAAGAACAAATATTAAAAGCAGCAAGGGAAAAACAACAAATAACACACAAGGGGATTCCCATAAGGATAACAGCTGATCTGTCAATAGAAACTCTTCAGGCCAGGAGGGAATGGCAAGACATACTTAAAGTGATGAAAGACAATAACCTACAGCCCAGATTACTGTACCCAGCAAGGATCTCATTCAAATACGAAGGAGAAATCAAAAGCTTTACAGACAAGCAAAAGCTGAGAGAATTCAGCACCACCAAACCAGCTCTCCAACAAATTCTAAAGGATATCCTCTAGACAGGAAACACGAAAAGGGTGTATAAACCCGAACCCAAAACAATAAAGTAAATGGCAACGGGATCATACTTATCAATAATTACCTTAAACGTAAATGGGTTGAACGCCCCAACCAAAAGACAAAGACTGGCCGAATGGATACAAAAACAAGACCCCTCTATATGCTGCTTACAAGAGACCCACCTCAAAACAAGGGACACATACAGACTGAAAGTGAAGGGCTGGAAAAAGATATACCACGCGAATAGAGACCAAAAGAAAGCAGGAGTGGCAATACTCATATCCGATAAAATAGACTTTAAAACAAAGGCTGTGAAAAGAGACAAAGAAGGCCACTACATAATGATCAAAGGAACAATCCAAGAAGAAGATATAACAGTTATAAATATATATGCACCCAATATAGGAGCACCACAATATGTAAGACAAATGCTAACAAGTATGAAAGGGGAAATCAACAATAACACAATAATAGTGGGAGACTTTAATACCCCACTCACACCTATGGACAGATCAACTAAACAGAAAATTAACAAAGAAACGCAAACTTTAAATGATACATTAGATCAGTTAGACCTAATTGATATCTATAGGACATTTCACCCCAAAACAACGAATTTCACCTTTTTTTCAAGTGCTCATGGAACCTTCTCCAGGATAGATCACATCCTGGGCCATAAATCTAAACTTGATAAATTCAAAAAAATCGAAATCATTCCAAGCATCTTTTCTGACCATAATGCATTAAGATTAGATCTCAATTACAGGAGAAAAACTATTAAAAATTCCAACATATGGAGGTTGAACAACACACTTTTGAATAACCAACAAATCACAGAAGAAATCAAAAAAGAAATCAAAATATGCATAGAAACTAATGAAAATGAAAACACAACAACCCAAAACCTGTGGGACACTATAAAAGCAGTGCTAAGAGGAAAGTTCATAGCAATACAGGCATACCTCAAGAAACAAGAAAAAAGTCAAATAAATAACCTAACTCTACAACTAAAGCAACTAGAAAAGGAAGAGTTGGAGAACCCCAGAGTTAGTAGAAGGAAAGAAATCTTAAAAATTAGGGCAGAAATAAATGCAAAAGAAACAAAAGAGACCATAGCAAAAATCAACAAAGCCAAAAGCTGGTTCTTTGAAAGGATAAATAAAATTGACAAACCATTAGCCAGACTCATCAAGAAGCAAAGAGAGAAAAATCAAATCAATAAAATTAGAAATGAAAATGGAGAGATCACAACAGACAACACAGAAATACAGAGGATCATAAGAGACTACTATCAGCAGTTGTATGCCAATAAAATGGACAACGTGGAAGAAATGGACAAATTCTTAGAAAAGTACAATTTTCCAAAACTGAACCAGGAAGAAATCGAAAATCTTAACAGACCCATCACAAGCACGGAAATTGATACGGTAATCAGAAATCTTCCAGCAAACAAAAGCCCAGGTCCAGATGGCTTCACAGCTGAATTCTACCAAAAATTTCGAGAAGAGCTAACACCTATCCTCCTCAAACTCTTCCAGAAAATTGCAGAGGAAGGTAAACTTCCAAACTCATTCTATGAGGCCACCATCACCCTAATACCAAAACCTGACAAAGATGTCACAAAAAAAGAAAACTACAGGCCAATATCTCTGATGAACATAGATGCAAAAATCCTCAACAAAATTCTAGCAATCAGAATCCAACAACACATTAAAAAGATCATACACCATGACCAAGTGGGCTTTATCCCAGGGATGCAAGGATTCTTCAATATCCGCAAATCAATCAATGTAATTCACCACATTAACAAATTGAAAAATAAAAACCATATGATTATCTCAATAGATGCAGAGAAGGCCTTTGACAAAATTCAACATCCATTTATGATAAAAACTCTCCAGAAAGCAGGAATAGAAGGAACATATCTCAACATAATAAAAGCTATCTATGACAAACCCACAGCAAACATTATCCTCAATGGTGAAAAATTGAAAGCATTTCCCCTAAAGTCAGGAACAAGACAAGGGTGTCCACTTTCACCGCTACTATTCAACATAGTTCTGGAAGTTTTGGCCACAGCAATCAGAGCAGAAAAAGAAATAAAAGGAATCCAAATTGGAAAAGAAGAAGTAAAACTCTCACTGTTTGCAGATGACATGATCCTCTACATGGAAAACCCTAAAGACTCCACCAGAAAATTACTAGAGCTAATCAATGAATATAGTAAAGTTGCAGGATATAAAATCAACACACAGAAATCCCTTGCATTCCTATACACGAATAATGAGAAAGTAGAAAAAGAAATTAAGGAAACAATTCCATTCACCATTGCAACGAAAAGAATAAAATACTTAGGAATATATCTACCTAAAGAAACTAAAGACCTATATATAGAAAACTATAAAACACTGATGAAAGAAATCAAAGAGGATACTAATAGATGGAGAAATATACCATGTTCATGGATTGGAAGAATCAATATAGTGAAAATGAGTATACTACCCAAAGCAATTTACAAATTCAATGCAATCCCTATCAAGCTACCAGCCACATTTTTCACAGAACTAGAACAAATAATTTCAAGATTTGTATGGAAATACAAAAAACCTCGAATAGCCAAAGCAATCTTGAGAAAGAAGAATGGAACTGGAGGAATCAACTTGCCTGACTTCAGGCTCTACTACAAAGCCACAGTCATCAAGACAGTATGGTACTGGCACAAAGACAGACATATAGATCAATGGAACAAAATAGAAAGCCCAAAGATAAATCCACACACATACGGACACCTTATCTTTGACAAAGGAGGCAAGAATATACAATGGAGTAAAGACAATCTCTTTAACAAGTGGTGCTGGGAAAACTGGTCAACCACTTGTAAAAGAATGAAACTAGATCACTTTCTAACACCGCACACAAAAATAAACTCAAAATGGATTAAAGATCTAAATGTAAGATCAGAAACTATAAAACTCCTAGAGGAGAACATAGGCAAAACACTCTCAGACATAAATCACAGCAGGATCCTCTATGATCCACCTCCCAGAATTCTGGAAATAAAAGCAAAAATAAACAAATGGGATCTAATTAAAATTAAAAGCTTCTGCACAACAAAGGAAACTATAAGCAAGGTGAAAAGACAGCCTTCTGAATGGGAGAAAATAATAGCAAATGAAGCAACTGACAAACAACTAATCTCAAAAATATACAAGCAACTTCTGCAGCTCAACTCCAGAAAAATAAACAACCCAATCAAAAAATGGGCCAAAGAACTAAATAGACATTTCTCCAAAGAAGACATACGGATGGCTAA
Source organism: Ovis canadensis (assembly GCF_042477335.2). NCBI lineage: Eukaryota > Metazoa > Chordata > Mammalia > Artiodactyla > Bovidae > Ovis > Ovis canadensis. The sequence continues at coordinate 181,206,018 of NC_091247.1, read as the reverse complement.
CAAACACATGAAAAGATGCTCAACATCACTCATTATTAGAGAAATGCAAATCAAAACCACAATGAGGTACCACTTCACACCAGTCAGAATGGCTGCGATCCAAAAATCTGCAAGCAATAAATGCTGGAGAGGGTGTGGAGAAAAGGGAACCCTCCTACACTGTTGGTGGGAATGCAAACTAGTACAGCCACTATGGAGAACAGTGTGGAGATTCCTTAAAAAATTGCAAATAGAACTACCTTATGACCCAGCAATCCCACTTCTGGGCATACACACCAAGGAAACCAGAATTGAAAGAGACACATGTACCCCAATGTTCATCGCAGCACTGTTTATAATAGCCAGGACATGGAAACAACCTAGATGTCCATCAGCAGATGAATGGATAAGAAAGCTGTGGTACATATACACAATGGAGTATTACTCAGCCGTTAAAAAGAATTCATTTGAATCAGTTCTGATGAGATGGATGAAACTGGAGCCGATTATACAGAGTGAAGTAAGCCAGAAAGAAAAACACCAATACAGTATACTAACACATATATATGGAATTTAGGAAGATGGCAATGACGACCCTGTATGCAAGACAGGGAAAGAGACACAGATGTGTATAACGGAGTTTTGGACTCAGAGGGAGAGGGAGAGGGTGGGATGATTTGGGAGAATGACATTCTAACATGTATACTATCATGTGAATTGAATCGCCAGTCTATGTCTGACGCAGGATGCAGCATGCTTGGGGCTGGTGCATGGGGATGACCCAGAAAGATGTTATGGGGAGGGAGGTGGGAGGGGGGTTCATGTTTGGGAATGCATGTAAGAATTAAAGATTTTAAAATTTAAAAAATAAAAAACTAAAAAAAAAAACAAAAAACAAAAAAATAAATAAATAAAATAAAATTTTTTCAAAAAAAAAAAAAAAGAAATTAAACCACAAAGATAGACAAAAAAAGGGTCCTGTGTGCCAGTCTAAGGGGCTGAGATTTGAAGCTGTGGAGGATGATGCAGCATGGACAATTATCATCAGGTATGGGACATAATTTGTGTTAGAGAAAGATCATCAGACAGTGGCATAAAGGATGGCGAATGCTTTCAAAGAGAGGGAAACTAGACATAGGAGACTGCCATTTAAAAAGCTTACGAAATGCTCTAAATACCACTTCCCATTGAAGGAACCAAAGTTCCTTAGAGAAATGATTGATTCCATGTGTGGGGCAAGAAATGTATAAGATGATTCTGGATCATTTGGTCATGCCAAAGAGAAAGGAAGCTATGAAAACCACAAGGGTTGGGACTTCCCTGGCAGTCCAGTGGTTAAAACTTTGCCTTCCAATGCAGGAGGTAGGTTTGATCCTGGTCCCTAAGATCCCACATGTCTTAGGGTCAAAAAACCAAAATATAAAGCAGGAGCAATATTGTAACAAATTCAAAAAAGACTTTAAAAAAAAGATAGGGGAAAAACACAAGGGTCATGTATGGATGTGAGAGTTGGACTGTGAAGAAAGCTGAGTGCAGAAGAATTGATGCTTTTGAACTGTGGTGTTGGAGAAGACTCTTGAGAGTCCCTTGGACTGCAAGGAGATCCAACCAGTCCATCCTAAAGGAGATCAGTCCTGGGTGTTCTTTGGAAGGAATGATGCTAAAGCTGAAGCTCCAGTACTTTGGCCACCTCATGCAGAGTTGACTCATTGGAAAAGACTCTGATGCTGGGAGGGATTGGGGGCAGGAGGAGAAGGGGACGACAGAGGATGAGATGGCTGGATGGCATCACTGACTCGATGGACGTGAGTTTGAGTGAACTCTGGGAGTTGGTGATAGACAGGGAGGCTTGGCGTGCTGCAATTCATGGGGTCGCAAAGAGTCGGACATGAGTGAGCGACTGAACTGAACTGAACTGATGTCAAAAAGTGCAGAGGCCAACTTAAAAATGGGACAATTTTAGCTTTGAAAATAACTTAATGGGTTGACGCAGGCTTCCCTGGTAGCTCAATCAGTAAAGAATCTGCCTGCAGTGCAGGAGACCTGTGTTTGATACCTGGATTGGGAAGATCCCCTGGAGAGGGAAATGGCAACCCGCTCTAGTATTTCTTCCTGGACAATCCTATGGACAGAGAAGCCTGGCGGGCAACAGTCCATAGGGTCGCAAAAGTCAGACACGATTTAACTACTAAACCACCACAATTGGTTGAAGCATATGAAATGTGTTAATGCTATGAGGTCATAACACTTCTACAATAAAATACCCTAAGAGATTAACCTTTGGAGCAACCTAGGGAATAGAAGTATTATTTTAAATACTGGTAAGTAAAGGGGGAAAGTCAAACATCTGTCCTGATATTCCTATATGAAATCTATCTCAAGGCAACAAAATAGCTGATGGAAACATTTTAAATTGAGAATTCCAGTTAATACATGCAGCAGGAATGACAGAATTAAATAATATATTTTTCAACCCCTAAGGAAAAATAATGGTTCAGTTGTTACTTCTTCTAGGAAGTTTTTCCTGACCTTATTATGCAAACCTGTGTTTCCTCCTGGCTGTCACCCCAGCATCTTTTTCACATCCTATGTTACTTATCACGTTCATGATTAATAGCTTTTATGTCTGTCTCTTGCACTTGGTCCCAAGCCCCTGCATGACTGGACAGTGCTCTTTACCGTTGTGTGCATGTGTGTGATAGTTTCAGAATATCGATATCAACAGTGTGCTTAGTGAATGTCATTTAAGATCTTTTGGTGCATTTGGTTATTAGGGTATATTTTTCAAGGATTGTACAAATAATTGTTTTAAATTTCCTTGGGAAGAGTATCTGTAGATAAGCTGTCATTTGTTATAGCTTTATTCATTTGTTATAGCTTCTTAGACAATTTATCTTTTTATTATTAAGTTGTACCCTTCTAATAATTTCTATTATTCTGAAGTCAGCTTTGTCTGAAATTAATAGTTATTCCAGCTTTCTTTTGATTAGTGTTAGCACAGTGCTTATATCTTTCTCTATCCCTCTATTGTCAACCTATCAGAGTGTTTAAAGTGTGTTTCAGTAGACAATATATAGTTGAGTCTCGTTTTTAATATACTGTGGCAATGTCTGTCTTTTACTTTGCATGTTTCAATATTTATATTAAAGTGATCATTAATGTACTTGGGTTGACATCAACCAAACATTATGTTTTTAACTGTTTTCTGTTTATTGCCAGAAACTTCTTTTGCTGCCTTCTTTCATTTTTAAGTTTTAATTAAGCATTTTATCTCCTCTCTTAGTAAATTATACCTTAAACATTTTTTTTTGGTAACTGCTCTAGAGTTTTAAATATACATTTCTAACCAATCTAAGTCTGCCTTCAAATATCACTATTCTGTTTCACACGCAGTGAAGGTTCTTCAGGGAATCTTCCCAACCCAGGGATCGAACTCAGGTCTCCCGCATTGCAGGCGGATTCTTTACCAGCTGAGCCCCCAGGGAAGCCCACCTTAAAACAGAGTAGTCCCGATTCTTCCTGCCCATCCCTTATGTGTGGCTGGCATTTATTTCATTTATTGGTATCATTAATATTACGTTGTTACGATTATTCCTTTAAATAACTGTGAGCTTTTCGATCAATTAAGAATAAGGAAAATAAAAGATTTTAATTTTGCCTTTATTTCTTCCTCCTCCAATGCTCTTACATTTTATACACAGATCAAAGTTTCTGATTTTTTTTTGTTTCTCTCTGAAAAACTTCTTTTTATATTTATTGCAAAGAATTTCCTCAGTTTTTGCCTGTCAGACAATGTCTTTATCTCTTCACTTTGAAGGATAATTTTGTTAGATACAGAATTCCAAGTTGGTGTTCTTTAAAAGGAAAAAGCAAAACCAACTTTAAATGTATCAGTCCATCCCCTTCTTATCTGCATGGTATCGATGAGAAGGTCATTGTAATTCCTCCCCTTGCTCCTCTCTAGGTAAGGTGTTTTTATTTTCCCCTTTGACTTTTTTCAAGACTTTTCCTTATCTTCAGTTTTCTGCATTTAGGGTATGATATGCCTATGTGTAGGTTGGTTTTCTGATTTGTTTTAAAAATTCTGCTTGATGTTTTCTGAGCTTCCTGGGTCTGTGATTTGGTATTCGTCATTAACTTTGGAAAGTTTGAAAGGAAAGGAGAGAGGAATGAACTGCCAATAAAGAGAATTACAAGATAAATAACCTCTTGCCGAGACAGGAAGGAGAAAAGAGGATATCTCTCTTCCTTTGTCTTTTCTTAAAAGTAGGAAAACTTTCTCAAAAACATTTTCAAAGATTTTTCCTCCTGTCCCATTGGGCAATTGATTTGCCTGTTCATTGCTTAACCAATGAAAGACAAAGGGCAAATAATATAAATACCATAATAGTCTAAGATGAACCAAAATTCTCCCCTGGGGCTAGAAAGGGGTCCATCTTCCTCTGAAATACACAAACACCAGATACATGAGCCGAATCTGTGTTCAGTTACCAAGGAAGAAGGAGAGGAATGGGTAGGGAGGCAATAGTGTCTACCACACCATTTAAAAGAGGATCAGCCTTGCATAACTTCATGCTGGGTAGTGGGAAGGGCCCTTTACTCAACTAACAAAACATACATCTTGTCCATGAATTCCTTTCCTCCGGGTCTTTGCCTTGCTGGAGCACATGACCTCCAACACTCTCCTGTTTGATTCCCATCAACAGTTCATTTGTCAGAAAAGATATTCACTGAGAATGGCACAAAGCTTTGTGCTCCACCCGTTTTTCAAGATAGAATCTTCAAAACTCAGTTCCTCGGTTTGGTTTGACAGGTGCAAAGAAGACCCACGTCCCAAGTCCTGAAAAATCTCTCTCCCTGTTGTTATTCATCAGAAGAACTGATTTACCACTATGAAATGCTTTACTCATGGTGGGTCCTTCTACATATAGTAGACAGGTCAGACTTGGACTATGTAAAGCTTTAAAAATGCATAAGTGATTGGTAGAAAATAATTTATGCATTTCAATTCAATTCTAAAAGAAATGCCAAAGTGATTTTAATTCATCTGGAAATGTAAATTTATCTCTTTTTTTATACTTTAAATATGTATTTTTACTTTATTTTACTTTACAATACTGTATTGGTTTTGTCATACATTGACATGAATCCACCACGGGTGTACATGCGATCCCAAACATGAGCCCCCCTCCCACCTCCCTCCCCACAACATCCCTCTGGGTCATCCCTGTGCACCAGCCCCAAGCATGCTGTATCCTGCATTGGACATAGACTGGTGATTTAAAAATGATTTTTCATTTTTGCTAAATAACAAAAGGGCTTCCCTGGTGGCTCAGCGGTAAAGAATCCGCCTGTCAATGCAGGAGACGCAGGTTAGATTTCTGGGTCAGGAAAATCCCCTAGAGAAGGAAATAGCAACCCACTCCAGTGTTCTTGGCTGGGAAATCCCATGGACAGAGGAGCCTGGCAGGCTATAGTCCATGGGGGTCACAAAGATTCAGACATGACTTAGTGACTAGGCAACAAAGCAAATAACAACAGTAATATGTTTTTAATAAAAACTCAAATTATATATAAGCATGTATTAAAAATTAATACACTCTCTCCCCCATAATTCTATTGTGATAACATATATTAATAGTTTATGTGATTCTACACCTTTTTCCAAGCTCAAACAGAAACAAATTAACTGGGTAAGAATATTTCATAGTGTAGATGTATTATAATTTCACCAGTGTTTCTTTCATTGAAGGTTTTTAGGGACCTTTCCAGTTTGGGGGGTTTTTTGCTGTTATTTTTTTGCCATCATGAATAATGTTACAACAGGCCTCCCTGCACTTATGTTCTTAAGTACTGGTACGTAAGTACTCTATCAAATAGATTGCCATGAACAGGAATGCTAGGTCATTTAATATTTGAATGACCTCGATGAACTGCTTTCCTCAGAAGTTTAACAGTTCACACTTCTACCACCAGTGAATGAAAATACATGCATGCCCTTGCTTGTGCTAAATGTTATTACTTAAAAAATGTTTTTAGCCAAATGGGGAGCAAAAATGGTGAATAATTGCTGTTTTAACTAGTGAGGTTCAGCACCATTTCTTGTATTGACTAGATGGTAATGTTTTGTCCCATGTGGATTGCTTGTTTCTATCCTGTTAAGCAACATTTAAATCCCCACCTCTGGAATTCAGACACTCCTGTAATTCTCTCTCCTTGAGTGTGTGCTGGACCTATTGACTCATTTCTAATGAATGGAATTCAGCACAAGTTGTGGAGTGTCACTTCATTCTTTCCCCCCACAATCAAGTTAGTCATAAGCTATTTGATTTAGGTCATACCTGAATGGTCTAGTGATTTTGTCCACTTTCTTCAATTTCAGTCTGAATTTGGCAATAAAGAGTTCATGATCTGAGCCACAGTCAGCTCCCCATCTTGTTTTTGTTGACTATATAGAGCTTCTCCATTTTTGGCTGCAAAAAATATAATCAATCTGATTTCGGTGTTGACCATCTGATGATGTCCATGTGTAGAGTCTTCTCTTGTGTTGTTGGAAGAGGGTGTTTGCTATGACCAGTGCATTCTCTTGGCAGAACTCTATTAGCCTTTGCCCTGCTTCATTCTGTACTCCAAGGCCAAATTTGCCTGTTACTCCAGGTGTTTCTTGACTTCCTACTTTTGCATTCCAGTCTCCTTATGACTATACAGCAGAAGTGAGAAATAGATTTAATGGACTAGATCTGATAGACAGAGTGCCTGATGAACTATGGAGGGAGGTTCATGACATTGTACAGGAGATAGGAATCAAGACCATCCCCAAGAAAAAGAAATGCAAAAAAGGAAAATGGCTGTCTGAAGAGGCCTTATAAATAGCTGTGAAAAGAAGGGGAGTGAAAATCAAAGGAGAAAAGGAAAGATATACCCATTTGAATGCAGAGTTCCAAAGAATAGCAAGGAGAGATAAGAAAGCCTTCCTCAGTGATCAATGCAAAGAAATAGAGGAAAACAAGAGAATGGGAAAGACTAGAGATCTCTTCAAGAAAATTAGAGATACCAAGGGAACATTTTATGCAAAGATGGGCACAATTAAGGACAGAAATGGTAGGGACCTAACAGAAGCAGAAGATATTAAGAAGAGGTGACAAGAAAACACAGAAGAACTAAACAAAAAAGATCTTCACGACCCAGACAATCACGATGGTGTGATTACTACCTAGAGCTAGACATCCTAGAATGTGAATTCAAGTGGGCATTAGGAAGCATTGCTATGAATGAAGCTAGTGGAGGTGATGGAATTCCAGTTGAACTATTTCAAATCCTGAAAGATGATGCTGTGAAAGTGCTGCATTCAATATGCCAGCAAATTTGGAAAACTCAGCAGTGCCCACAGGACTGGAAAAAGTCAGTTTTCATTCCAATCCCAAAGAAAGGCAATGCCAAAGAATGCTCAAACTACTGCACAATTGTACTAATCTCACACTCTAGTAAAGTAATGCTTAAAATTCTCCAAGCCAGGCTTCAGCAATACGTGAACCGTGAACTTCCTGATGTTCAAGCTGGTTTTAGAAAAGGCAGAGGAACCAGAGATCAAATTGCCAACATCTGCTGGATCATGGAAAAAGGAAGAGAGTTCCAGAAAAACATCTATTTCTGCTTTATTGACTATGCCAAAGTCTTTGACTGTGTGGATCACAATAAACTGTGGAAAATTCTGAAAGAGATGGGAATACCAGACCACCTGACCTGCCTCTTGAGAAACCTATATGCAGGTCAGGAAGCAACCGTTAGAACTGGACATGGAACAACAGACTGGTTCCAAATAGGAAAAGGAGTACATCAAGGCTGTATATTGTCACCCTGATTATTTAACTTCTATGCAGAGTACATCATGAGAAACGTTGGGCTGAAACAAGCACAAGCTGGAATCAAGATTGCTGGGAGAAATATCAATAACCTCAGATATGCAGATGACACCACCCTTATGACAGAAAGTGAAGAGGACCTAAAAAGCCTCTTGATGAACATGGAAGAGGAGAGTGAAAAAGTTGCCTTAAAACTCAACATTTAGAAAACTAAGATCATGGTATCTGGTCCCATCACTTCATGGGATGGGGAAATACTGGAAACAGTGGCTGACTTTATTTTTCTGGGCTCCAAAATCACTACAGATGGTGACTGCAGCTATGAAATTAAAAGACGCTTACTCCTTGGAAGGAAAGTTATGAGCAACCTAGACAGCATACTAAAAAGCAGAGACATTACTTTGTCAACAAAGGTCTGTCTAGTCAAGGCTATGGTTGTTCCCGTGGTCATGTATGGATATGAGAGTTGGACTATAAAGAAGGCTGAGTGCCGAAGAATTGATGCTTTTGAACTGTGATGTGGAGAAGACCCTTGGACTGCAAGGAGATCCAACCAGTCCATCCTAAAGGAGATCAGTCCTGGGTGTTCATTGGAAGGACTAATGTTGAAGCTGAAACTCCAATATTTTGGTCACCTGATGCAAAGAGCTGACTCATTTGAAAAGACCCTGATGCTGGGAAAGATTGAGGGGAGGAAGAGGAGGGGACAACGGAGGATGAGATGATTGGATGGCATCACCGACTCAACGGACATGGGTTTGGGTGGACTCCGGCAGTTGGTGATGGACAGGGAGGCCTGGTATGCTGGGGTTCATGGGGTCACAAAGAGTTGGACACTACTGAGGAAAATTCTGAAAGAGATGGGAATACCAGACCACCTGACCTGCCTCTTGAGAAACCTATATGCAGGTCAGGAAGCAACCGTTAGAACTGGACATGGAACAACAGACTAGTTCCAAATAGGAAAAGGAGTATGTCAAGGCTGTATATTGTCACCCTGCTTATTTAACTTCTATGCAGAGTACATCATGAGAAACTCTGGACTGGAAGAAACACAAGCTGGAATCAAGATTGCTGGGAGAAATATCAATCACCTCAGATATGCAGATGACACCACCCTTATGACAGAAAGTGAAGAGGAACTAAAAAGCCTCTTGATGAACATGAAAGAGAAGAGTGAAAAAGTTGGCCTAAAGCTCAACATTTAGAAAACTAATATCATGGTATCCGGTTCCATCACTTCATGGGATGGGGAAACAGTGGAAACAGTGGCTGACTTCATTTTTCTGGGCTCCAAAATCACTGCAGATGGTGACTGCAGCCATGAAATTAAAAGACGCTTACTCCTTGGAAGAAAAGTTATGACCAACCTAGATAGCATATTAAAAAGCAGAGACATTACTTTGTCAACAAAGGTCCGTCTCGTCAAGGCTATGGTTGTTCCAGTGGTCATGTATGGATGTGAGAGTTGGACTGTGAAGAAGGCTGAGCATCGAAGAATTGATGCTTTTGAACTGTGGTGTTGGAGAAGACTCTTGAGAGTCCCTTGGACTGCAAGGAGATCCAGCCAGTCCATTCTGAAGGAGATCAGCCCTGGGATTTCTTTGGAAGGAATGATGCTAAAACTGAAACTCCAGTACTTTAGCCACCTCTTGCGAAAAGTTGACTCATTGGAAAAGACTCTGATGTTGGGAGGGATTGGGGGCAGGAGGAGAAGGGGACGACAGAGGATGAGATGGCTGGATGGCATCACTGACTCGATGGACGTGAGTCTGAGTGAACTCCAGGAGATTGTGATGGACAGGGAGGACTGGCGTGCTGTGATTCATGGGATCACAAAGAGTCAGACACAACTGAGAGACTGAACTGAACTGATACACATGTATTTTGATAAAAAAAATTTAATTTAAAAATAAACAGAAGAAGAAGCAAATTGAAAAAAACTGAGGGGATGTGCAAATGTTATCATTTGAGCAGTGCCTAAGGATGAGTCAATATAGTTAGAATTAGGTTCAACTTGAATGGAAACGCAAAATAAGAGTGGCTTATTCAAGACAGAAGCTTCTTTTATGTAGTAGAGATACTTCAAGTTATTTTTCCTTGCATCACCTACATTCCTAAGATTACCTCATAGCTAGCATGGCTGCTTCAACTCTATTTATCATGTATATATTCCTATATACATGAAGGATAAAGGGAAAAAAAGAGGTAAAGAGCATATGATAACCATATATCTATATCTATATCTATCTATCTATCTATCTATCTATCTATCTATCTATAGGCTTATAAACAACAGAAATTTATTTGTCACAGTTCTGAAGGCTGGAGGTATGAGATCCCTGTGCCAGCATTGTTTTGTTCTTGTCACTGTCCTTTTCCAAGTTGTAGACTGTCAACTTTTTGAGGATAACCATGATGCTTTTGAACTGTGGTGTAGGAGAAGACTCTTGAGAGTCCCTTGGACTGCAAGGAGATCCAACCAGTCCATTCTAAAGAAGATCAGCCCTAGGTGTTCTTTGGAAGGAATGATGCTAAAGCTGAAACTCCAGTACTTTGGCCACCTCATGCAAAGAGTTGACTCATTGGAAAAGAATCTGATGCTGGGAGGGATTGCGGGCAGGAGGAGAAGGGGATGACAGGGGAAGATAGCTGGATGATATCACTGACTCGATGGACGTGAGTCTGAGTAAACTCCCGGAGTTGGTGATGGACAGGGAGGCCTGGCGTGCTGTGATACATGGGGTCGCAAAAAGTTGGACACAACTGAGCGACTGAACTGAACTGATATTTTAAGGAAAGTGTTTTTGTTTTCTACTGAAGCATAACAAGCCACCTCAAAACTTGGTGGCTTAACACAGCAATGATTTATTAAGTTATTCTTCATCATGATTCTGTGAGTAGACTACCACAGTTCTGCCTCACCTGTTCTTGGCCAGCATTCAGGGACAAATGATAGATCCAAGGTGATGTCAATCACTGGCTTTTATCTAGAAGCTCACTGGGGCCATTGCCTGAAGCCTCAATTCTCCTTCATGAGGATTTTTCCTCAAGGTGCTTGGGGTCCCTCACAGCATGGAAGTTGCATTCAAAATGTATCATTCCAGGGACTTCCCTGGTGGTCCAGTGGTTGTGGTTAAGAATTCATTTTCCAATGCAAGGAACACAGGTTCAATCCCTAGTTAGGGAACTAAGATCCTACAAGCTGTAGTGGGGCAACTAAGCCCACATACAATAACTACTGAGCCTGCACGGCACAACTAGACAGAAACCTGTGCACAACAATGAAAGGCCCCCACATGCCACAACTAAGACATGATGCAGCCAGATAAATAATTTATTTTTTGGAAAATGAATAGCACTTAAAAAAAAATCACTCCAAGCATGGATATCCGAAGAGGAAGAAAATGAAAGCTCCAATTCTCTTAAAGCCTAAATTTTGAGGTGACTGAATGTCCATTCTCTGCATTCTACTGGTCAAAGCAGTCACAGGACAAGCCCAAAGAAGAGGGTGGTAGTGGACACATTCCACCTCTTGATGTGAAGAGTGGTATTATACAGGAGAGGAAGAATTATTGGGGGCCATCTTTGGAGGTTAACAACCACAGAAGTTTCCTATAAGTTGCCATATGCTTCTGCTTACCTCCTATTACCCAGAACTGTTATATGACAATTCTTAGCTACAAGGGAGGTTAAAAACTCTAGTTTTTAAACTGAGCATTAATGTCGCTATATGAAAACTGAGGGTTCAACTTCGATGGAACAATGAGGAACTAATACAGAGTTGAAATGAGTCATCAAAGAATGAATGGTCTAAGGTGAACCAGGAACCAGGATACAAAAATCCCTTGCTTTTTGGTCATTATATGTGATTCATACTTGGTGTATAGCTATATTATAAAAATCCAATTTGATAGTTTCTCTTTTTGTTAATAGACGAAGATCATGGCATCTGGTCCCATCACTTCATGGGAAATAGATAGGGAAACAGTGGAATCAGTGTCAGACTTTATTTTTTTTGGGCTCCAAAATCACTGCAGATGGTGACTGTAGCCATGAAATTAAAAGACGCTTACTCCTTGGAAGAAAAGTTATGACCAACCTAGACAGCATATTCAAAAGCAGAGACATTACTTTGCCGACTAAGGTCCATCTAGTCAAGGCTATGGTTTTTCTTGTGGTCATGTATGGATGTGAGAGTTGGACTGTGAAGAAGGCTGAGCACCAAAGAATTGATGCTTTTGAAGTGTGGTGTTGGAGAAGACTCTTGAGAGTCCCTTGGACTGCAAGGAGATCCAACCAATCCATTCTGAAGGAGATCAGCCCTGGGATTTCTTTGGAAGGAATGATGCTAAAGCTGAAACTCCAGTACTTTGGCCACCTCATGCGAAGAGTTGACTCATTGGAAAAGACTCTGATGTTGGGAGGGATTGGGGGCAGGAGGAGAAGGGGACGACTGAGGATGAGATGGCTGGATGGCATCACTGACTCGATGGACGTGAGTCTGAGTGAACTCCAGGAGATGGTGATGGATAGGGAGGCCTGGTGTGGTGTGATTCACGGGGTCACAAAGAGTCAGACATGACTGAGCGACTGAACTGAACTGAACTGAACCTCTGACAAACCTAGACAGCATATTAAAAAGCAGAGACATTACTTTTCCAGCAAAGGTCCATCTAGTCAAAGCTATGGTTTTTCCAGTAGTCGTGTATGGATGTGAGAGTTGGACCATAAAGAAAGCTGAGTGCTGAAGAATTGATGCTTTTGAACTGTGCTGCTGGAGGAGACTCTTGAGAGTCCCTTGGACTGCAAGGAGATCCAACCAGTCAATCCTAAAGGAAATCAGTCCTGAATATTCATTGGAAGGACTGATGCTGAAACTGAAGCTCCAGTATTTTGGCCGGAGCCAACTTATTAGAAAAGACCCTGATGCTGCGAAAGATTGAAGGCAGGAGGAGAAAGGGATGACAGAGGATGAGATAGTTGGATGGCATCACTGACTCAATGGACATAAGTTTGAGCAAGCTCCAGGAGATGGTGAAGGACAGGGAAGCCTGGCATGCAGCAGTCCATGGGGTCACAAAGAGTCAGCACAACTGAGAGACTGAACAACAAAGTAGCCTTTATAGTAGGTTGAAAGGTAACTTCCCAAAAGAATGACCACTTCCTGACCCTCACAGTCTGTGAATGTGACCTAATTTGGACAAAGGATCTTTGCAGATATAAACAAGTCTAGAGTCTTGAAATGAGACCAGCTAGGATTATCCAGAGGCACTCTAAACCTGATGACAAGTGTCTTTATAGGAGACACACAGGAGAGAGACACACAGGAGAGAGACACAGAGAAAAGAGAAGGTCATGTGAAGGAGGCAGAGGCTGGAGCTATGTAGCTGCAAGCCAAAGGGGCTCCCAAAGCCACAAGAAGCTGGAAGGTGCAAGGAAGCTTTCTCTCCTAGACACTTCAGAAGGAGCACGGCCCAACTGATACCTTGATGGTGGACTTCTGGCCTCAAGAACCCAGAGAGAATAAACTTCAATTGTTTTAACTTACTGAGTTTGTGGTAATTTGTTATGGCATAACAAATAAGACTTTCTATATTCTTTTACTCCCTCTGTGCTGATTGTATTTCTCTTCTTCTAATGGTTGCCCCTTAATGTGTTAGCAAATATATTTAATCAATTTTCTTATAAAAATCCCAGAGTCACAAATAAAACAAGAATCTTAACATGCTAACTGCCCACTGAATGTAACCCCACCTAATATTGATTCCCATAATGTTTCATTTTTCCATACACAGAATGTTAATGAATTTTATAGTCTAGAGTTAATAAGTTTATCCACACATTTATTAATTTCTATGTTCACCATTGTTTCTTGAATCCCACAGCTTTCTTCTTGTTAGGTAGCTCAGCTGGTAAAGAACCCACCTGAAACGCAGGACACCCTGGTTCAATTACCGGATGGGGAAGCCCCCTGGAGAAGGGATAGGCTATCCACTCCAGTATCCTTGGGCTTCCCTGGTGGCTCAGACTGTAAAGAACCTGCATGCATTGCAGGAGACCTGGCTCAATCCCTAGGTTGGGAAGATCCCCTGAAGGAGAGCACGGCAAACCACTCCAGTATTCTTGACGGAAAAATCCCCATGGTGGTCTATAGTCCATGGGGCTGCAAAGAGTTGGTCACAACTGAGTGACTAAGGACAGCACAGACAAAGAACATATTTAATGGGTAACACACTGGAATGTGAAGTCAAGTGGCCCTTAGAAAGCATCACTACGAACAAAGCTAGTGGAGGTGATGGAATTCCAGTTGAGCTATTTCAAATCCTGAAAGATGATGCTGTGAAAGTGTTGCACTCAATATGGCAGCAAATTTGGAAAACTCAGCAGTGGCCACAGGACTGGAAAAAGTCAGTTTTCATTCTAATCCCAAAGAAAGGCAATGCCAAAGAATGCTCAAACTACTGCACAGTTGCACTCATCTCACATTCTAGTAAAGTAATGCTCAAATTTCTCCAAGCCAAGGCTTCAGCAATACGTGAACCATGAACTTCCTGATGTTCAAGCTGGTTTTAGAAAAGGAAGAGGAACCAGAGATCAAATTGCCAACATCTGCTGGATCATTGAAAAAGCAAGAGAGTTCCAGAAAAACATCTATTTCTGCTTTATTGACTGCCAAAGCCTTTGACTGTGTGGATCACAATAAACTGTGGAAAATTCTGAAAGAGATGGGAATACCAGACCACCTGACCTGCCTCTTGAGAAACCTATATGCAGGTCAGGAAGCAACAGTTAGAACTGGAAATGGAACAACAGACTAGTCCCAAATAGGAAAAGGAGTACATCAAGGGTGTATATTGTCACCCTGCCTATTTAACTTCTATGCGGAGTACATCATGAGAAATGTTGGGCTGGAAGAAGCACAAGCTGGAATCAAGATTGCCGGGAGAAATATCAATAACCTCAGATATGCAGATGACACCACCCTTATGGGAGAAAGTGAAGAGGAACTAAAAAGCCTCTTGATGAAAGTGAAAGAGGAGAGTAAAAAAGTTGGCTTAAAGCTCAACATTCAGAAAACAAAGATCATGGCATCTGGTCCCATCACTTCATGGCAAATAGATGGGGAAACAGTGGAAACAGTGTCAGACTTTATATTTTTGGGCTCCAAAATCACTGCAGATGGTGACTGCAGCCATGATATTAAAAGACACTCCTTGGAAGGAAAGTTATGACCAACCTAGATAGCATATTCAAAAGCAGAGATATTACTTTGCCAACGAAGTTCCATCTAGTCAAGGCTATGGTTTTTTCCAGTGGTCATGTATGGATGTGAGAGTTGGACTGTGAAGAAAGCTGAGCACCGAAGAATTGATGCTTTTGAACTGTGGTGTTGGAGAAGACTATTTAGAGTCCCCTGGGCTGCAAGGAGATCCAACCAGTCCATCCTAAAGGTGATCAGTCCTGAGTGTTCATTAGAAGGACTGATGTTGAAGCTGAAACTCCAATACTTCGGCCACCTGATGTGAAGAGCTGACTCATTTGAAAAGACCCTGATGCTGGGAAAGACTGAAGGCAGTAGGAGAAGGGAATGGCAGAGGATGAGATGGCTGGATGGCATCACCGACTCGATGGACATGAGTTTGGGTGAACTCCGGGAGTTGGTGGACAGGGGGTCTGGTGGGCTGTGATTCATGGGGTCGCAAAGAGTCAGACACGACTGAGTGACTGAACTAACTAACACTCTTTTAATATTTGCATGTTGGAAAATGTCTGTTTTGGCATCATTCCCTATCACACCCTCCCCTTTCTTTACTCTCTTGCCAGCCAGACTAGTGGTTCTATCCTATCGTCTTGGTCCTGAATCAGGTCTTATTTAGCAATGCAGGGTTCCTACCACATGGTGATATTGAAGCAATGGCAAATATGCTGCCAAGCTGTTGGTGGAAAGCTTGGTTTAATTCCTGGTCATAAGCTGTGCCTGCCCAGGACCACAGCTTCATGCAAGCCTTGTAAGGCAGCAGTTGGCAATTATTTTTCAGTCTCATGACACAGATGGGGGAACCCTGGTACAGCCTCTGGTTTCTGGTGATGACCTTGTCTACATATGATTACGTTTAGACCCAGTTAACCCTGCAAAGGATAAACTCTCAGCTGCCATGGCAGGTTCTGAGTCCAGTTTGCTAGTTTCTTTAGTTGAGGTTTGCATTTCATGTCACTGTCCCATTTCCCATTGCAAAGACATATTTGATTTGTCTTTGAATCTGGCTGTTTGTTTAATTTTTGTTTGAGTAGTTTGTCCATTGTTGCTATCTCTGGGGGGGAAAAAGGAGTCCCCCAATGCATAAATATATAGAATAATACTCTTTAATTTTCCAGAAGAAAATTTAAAACATTGCAATTCCTTAAAATTTTAGTTCAGTTCCCCCTGGGAAACCATGTGGGTCTTCTTTTTTTTTTTTTTGGTGAAAGCTGACTAAATCTTTAAAATTTAACTTTTTTCTATCTAGTGGTTTTATCAGATTTTTTTTCTTTTCTAAAGTTTCTATTAGACATTCATGCTTCCCTGGAAAATAATTTTATTTTGAAACAAACAAATTAGACATAATTATTTTAGTTCACTCTAAGATTATCTTTATCCTTCTTCTTTAACATTTTGTGTATTTTTTTGGTGTGTGTGTGTGTGTGTGTGTGTGTGTGTGTGTGTGCTTTCTCCTTTTCCTCTTGATTAGATTCTTGGGTTTTTTTCTTTCTAAATAACCCCTTTTACTTATTTACTTATACCTTTTTCACTTTCTAATACATTAAATTCTATTTTTAAGTTAGATTTTCCTTCTGTTCCTCTTATATTTATTCTATTTTTTCTAATTTCTTGAGTTAGATTATTAACATTTAAAAACTATCTATAAATATTTATAATATATAAATCTTTTTCTCTCTAGACCATCAACTTAAATATGTTTTCATTACTGTTATTTTTTCAATATTCTCTAATTTCTTTTTGATTTTTTTTCTTTGATTCAACAGTCGGTGATTTTTTTTTGTTTGTTTGTTTTTCTGTGTCTCCTAGTTTTGCTATTGATTTTTAGTTTTCTTGCGTTAGGACTAGAGAATGTCATATGTTGCATGATTCTTGAGAAACTGACAATTATTTGCTTTGGTTGTGTACAGTTCTAAGTTTATTGTATGTGTTTTACTTAGCTTATTTATTATTTTGTGAACTTTATCTCTTAGGCTAAAAGAGATGAAGAATCTTACTTCTATTTCTCTCTTCTATTTTTTAATATTTTTGCTCTATGAATTAGAATATTATAATTGGTGTATCAGTTCAGTTCAGTTCAGTTCAGTCGCTCAGTCGTGTCCGACTCTTTGTGACCCCATGAATCACAGCATGCCAGGCCTCCTTGTCCATCACCAACTACTGCAGTTCACTCAGACTCACGTCCATCGAGTCCGTGATGCTATCCAGCCATCTCATCCTGGGTCGTCCCCTTCTCCTCCTGCCCCCAATCCCTCCCAGCATCAGAGTCTTTTCCAATGAGTCAACTCTTCGCATGAGGTGGCCAAAGTACTAGAGTTTCAGCTTTAGCATCATTCCTTCCAAAGAAATCCCAGGGCTTATCTCCTTTAGGATGGAACGGTTGGATCTCCTTGCAGTCCAAGGGACTCTCATGAGTCTTCTCCAACACCACAGTTCAAAAGCATCAATTCTTCGATGCTCAGCCTTCTTCACAGTCAAACTCTCACATCCATACATGACCACTGGAAAAACCACAGCCTTGACTAGATGGACCTTAGTCGGCAAAGTAATGTCTCTGCTTTTGAATATGCTGTCTAGGTTGCTCATAACTTTCCTTTCAAGGAGCAAGCGTCTTTTAATTTCATGGCTGCAGTCACCATCTGCAGTGATTTTTGGAGCCCAAAAAGATAAAGTCTGACACTGTTTCCACTGCTTCCCCATCTATTTCCCACGAAGTGATGGGACCAGATGCCATGATCTTCGTTTTCTGAATGTTGAGCTTTAAGCCAACTTTTTCACTCTCCTCTTTCACTTTCATCAAAAGGCTCTTTAGTTCCTCTTCACTTTCTGCCATAAAGGTGGTGTCATCTGCATATCTGAGGTTATTGATATTTCTCCCAGCAATCTTGATTCCAGCTTGTGTTTCTTCCAGGCCAGCATTTCTCATGATGTACTCTGCATAGAAGTTAAACAAGCAGGGTGACAATATACAGCCTTGATGTACTCCTTTTCCTATTTGGAACCAGTCTGTTGTTTCATGTCCAGTTTTAACTGTTGCTTCGCGGCCTGCATACAGATTTCTCAAGAGGCAGGTCAGGTGGTCTGGTATTCCCATCTCTTTCAGAATTTTCCACAGTTTATTGTGATCCACACAGTAAATAAAGCAGAAATAGATGTTTTTCTAGAACTCTCTAGCTTTTTCGATGATCCAGCAGATGTTGGTAATTTGATCTCTGGTTCCTCTGCCTTTTCCAAAACCAGCTTGAACATCTAGAAATTCACGGTTCACGTATTGCTGAAGCCTGGCTTGGAGAATTTTGAGCATTACTTTTCTAGAGTGTGAGATGAGTGCAATTGTGTGGTAGTTTGAGCATTCTTTGGCATTGCCTTTCTTTGGGATTGGAATGAAAACTGACTTTTTCCAGTCCTGTGGCCACTGCTGAGTTTTCCAAATTTGTTGGCATGTTGAGTGCAGCACTTTCACAGCATCATCTTTCAGGATTTGAAATAGCTCAACTGGAATTCCATCACCTCCACTAGCTTTGTTTGTAGTGATGCTTTCTAAGGCCCACTTGACTTCACATTCCAGGACGTCTGGCTCTAGATGAGTGATCACACCATCGTGACTATCCAGGTCATGAAGATCCTGTTTGTACAATTCTTCCATGTATTCTTGCCACCTCTTCTTAGTATCTTCTGCTTCTGTTAGGTCAATAAATAAATATAAATGTAAGGTCTGCATTGTGCAGCTTGCCCTTTATTCTAAATTGCCTTTATTTACTCACATTTAATACTTTTTGCCTGAGTCTTATTGTCATCATTTGTTCCCTTTTGCCTCTTTTCAGTTTCTACCTCCCATCTTCAGCCTTAAGCAACCACTGATCTACTTTTCGTCACTATAGATTAGATTTGACTCTCCTCGAGTCTCATCAGAATGGAATTATATAGTACGTAGTCTTTTTCTGTCTGGCTTCTTACACTCAGTATAATGTTTTTTATATTGATCCACTTTGTTGCATATACAATAGTTTGTTCCTTTTTAATTCTGAATAGTACTCCATTACATAAAAATACCACATTTTGTTTAGTCAGTCACCAATTTGGGCAAGTATGAGTACGACTTGTACGAACATTCACAATAAGTCTTTGTGTATGTATATGCTTTCATATCTCTTGGGGAAACACCTAGAAATTAAATTGTTGGGCCATAGGATTGGTGCATGTTTAACTTATGAGAACACTGTCAAATAGTTTCCCAAAGCATGTGTAGCATGGGGCAGTCCCATCAGTATGAGAGTTCCAGTGTCTCCACATCTTCAGATCATCACTTGACTTTGTCAAATTTAAACATTCTTAGTCATCCTAATGGCTTATTGGTATTTCATTGTGTTTTCTCTAATTCTTTAAAATTTTAGCACTCAGTATTGTTTCATTTATTGTTATACTGCCATAAATAGATTAAACATCAGTTTAGATCATTCTAATTACAATTCTGAGGAACTCTTACTTTCTACAATGCTTTTTCCAAAAACCTTTTTATTTAGAAGAATTTAAATTTACAGGACAGTTCTGAAGGTCATAGAGAGAGTTCACATAAACCCCACACCCCATTTTCCCTTGTCAACATCTCACACTGGTATAATATACTTGTTAACTAGTGAACCAATATTGACTCATGATTATTAACTAGTCAGCCCTTTATCCACATTTCTTCAGTGTTGATCTAATGTCCTGTTCTTATTTCAGAATCCCATCCAAAATACACATTACATTTGGTAATCATGTCTCCTTAGGGTCCTCCTGGCTCCCTCTTGCCCCTCCATCTCCAACAGTGAGAAATCTGGCTCTCACCATATACCATCATTTTCTTAACTGTTCAATTCTAGTATTGTACTGTGGCACTGAATTTGTTAACCAGGGCCTAGGTCTTACAGACCACTGATTTCCAAAGTAACTTGAGACAGTACCTTTCCTACCCACTCCTTTCAATAAAGTTGCTTCATTCATCTGTAAAGGAGATTGTTTAGTCACATTTATACCCCATCTAACCTCATAAATAATGTTTTAACTTTGCAAACATTAAGATTCACACTGTATGCTATAAAGTTCTACGTATTTTGACAAGTGCCTAATGTCAGTGTAGTCACAATTACAGTATTACATATAATAATTTATCTACCCTAAAAATATCTGTGCTTCATATAACCTATTCCACCTCTTTCTTTATCTCCAATCACCTGACAATCAATAATATTTTTTCCAGCTCATTTTTATAAAATTTTGCCTTTTCCAGATAATCTCACTTAGCAATATAAAATTAAGATTAAACCATATCTTTTAGTGGCTTGATTGCTCGCTTGTATTGCTTAATAATATCCCATTGTATGTATGTACCACAGTTTGATTTGAAGGACACCTTGATTGCTTCCCTTCTTCTAGGAATTATGAATAAAGCTGCTATAAACATACCTATGCAGACTTTCCTTTCTGCATAAGTTTTCAAATCAGTTGGATTAATTCTTAGCCTCATGATTGCTAGATTATATGGTAAGGCAATGTATACTTTTGTTAGAAACTGCCAAACTGTCATCCAATGTGGCTGTCCATTTTGCTTTTTTACCAGCAATGAATGAGAAGTCCTCCTGCTCCATATCCTCACCAGCAATTTGTAGTGTCAGTCTTTTTTTGAGTTTTGCCATTCCATATGTACATAGTGGCATCTCATTGTTTTAATTTGAAATCTCTAATTACAAGTGATCTTTATAAAACTTTGATCACTTCTGTTTAATATAAAAGATCCTAGATGAGCTCTCACAGATGTAACCATTATACTGACCTTTCAGTATAATGGGTTCTATTGAGTACAATTCAAAAACAACTTTTCTCCCACTGTTCCCTTAGATATGCCTGTGGGCTCATTCTTTCCCCAGCTCTGAATGAAGTCTCAGGCAGGATTAATAACTTCCTGTCTAGTATTATATATTAAACTTTGAAAATTCAAATGCCATAAAATGTACCCTCTTAAAGTGTACAATTCAGTGGTTTCTAATATATTCACAAAGTTTTACAATGAATCACAACCAATTCCAGAACATTTTCATCAGTTCAAAAAGAAAATCCATACCCATAGCTGTCACTCTCCACTTTCTTCTCCCCCTAGTCCCTGGCAACCACTAATCAACATTCTATCTCTATGGATTTGCCTATTCTGGATATTTTATGTAAATTGGGTCATACAATACATGGACTTTTGTGTCTGTTTTTTTCACTTAGCATGTTTTCAAATTTCATCAGTACTTTATTTCTTTTGTGGCTGAACAATATTCCATTGTCTGGATATATACCATATTTTGTTTGTCCGTTCATCAGTTGATGTACATTTGTGTTGTTCAGAATTCTTAGTTATTATTAATAATGCTGCTAGGAACATTCACAGACAAGTTTCTGTGTGGTTATGTTTTCAGTTCTTTTGGGTGTATACCTAGGAGCAGAATTGTTGGGTATTTGAATATTCAGGGTTGATTTCCTTTAGGATTAACTGATTTGATCTCCTTACAGTCCAAGGGACTCTCAAGAATCTTTTACAGCACCACAGTTCAAAAGCATCGATTTCTTCGGCGCTCAGACTTCAGACTTTTTTTTAATTGGAAGTTAATTATTTTATAATATTGTGATGATTTTTGCCATACATCAGTATGAATTGGCCATAGGTAGACCACCTGACCTGCCTCTTGAGAAACCTGTATGTAGCTCAGGAAGCAACAGTTAGAACTGGACATGGAACAACAGACTGGTTCCAAAGAGGAAAAGGAGTACGTCAAGGCTGTATATTGTCACCCTGCTTATTTAACTTATATGCAGAGTACATCATGGGAAACGCTGGGCTGGAACAAGCACAAGCTAGAATCAAGATTGCCGGGAGAAATATCAATAACCTCAGATATGCAGATGACACCACCCTTATGGCAGAAAGTGAAGAGGACCTAAAAAGCCTCTTGATGAACATGAAAGAGGAGAGTGAAAAAGTTGGCTTAAACCTCAACATTAAGAAAACGAAGATCATGGCATCTGGTCCCATCACTTCATGGCAAATAGATGGGAAAACAGTGGAAACAGTGGCTGACTTTATTTTTCTGGGCTCCAAAATCACTGCAGATGGTGATTGCAGCCATGAAATTAACAGATGCTTACTCCTTGGAAGGAAAGTTATGACCAACCTAGATAGCATATTCAAAAGCAGAGACAAGCAATCAGAGCAGAAAAAGAAATAAAAGGAATCCAAATTGGAAAAGAAGAAGTAAAACTCTCACTGTTTGCAGATGACATGATCCTCTACATGGAAAACCCTAAAGACTCCACCAGAAAATTACTAGAGCTAATCAATGAATATAGTAAAGTTGCAGGATATAAAATCAACACACAGAAATCCCTTGCATTCCTATACATGAATAATGAGAAAGTAGAAAAAGGAAATTAAGGAAACAATTCCATTCACCATTGCAACGAAAAGAATAAAATACTTAGGAATATATCTACCTAAAGAAACTAAAGACCTATATATAGAAAACTATAAAACACTGATGAAAGAAATCAAAGAGGACACTAATAGATGGAGAAATATACCATGTTCATGGATCGGAAGAATCAATATAGTGAAAATGAGTATACTACCCAAAGCAATTTACAAATTCAATGCAATCCCTATCAAGCTATCAGCCACATTTTTCACAGAACTAGAACAAATAATTTCAAGATTTGTATGGAAATACAAAAAACCTCGAATAGCCAAAGCAATCTTGAGAAAGAAGAATGGAACTGGAGGAATCAACTTGCCTGACTTCAGGCTCTACTACAAAGCCACAGTCATCAAGACAGTATGGTACTGGCACAAAGACAGACATATAGATCAATGGAACAAAATAGAAAGCCCAGAGATAAATCCACACACATATGGACACCTTATCTTTGACAAAGGAGGCAAGAATATACAATGGAGTAAAGACAATCTCTTTAACAAGTGGTGCTGGGAAAACTGGTCAACCACTTGTAAAAGAATGAAACTAGATCACTTCCTAACACCGCACACAAAAATAAACTCAAAATGGATTAAAGATCTAAATGTAAGATCAGAAACTATAAAACTCCTAGAGGAGAACATAGGCAAAACACTCTCAGACATAAATCACAGCAGGATCCTCTATGATCCACCTCCCAGAATTCTGGAAATAAAAGCAAAAATAAACAAATGGGATCTAATTAAAATTAAAAGCTTCTGCACAACAAAGGAAAATATAAGCAAGGTGAAAAGACAGCCTTCTGAATGGGATAAAATAATAGCAAATGAAGCAACTAACAACTAATCTCAAAAATATACAAGCAACTTATGCAGCTCAATTCCAGAAAAATAAATGACCCAATCAAAAAATGGGCCAAAGAACTAAATAGACATTTCTCCAAAGAAGACATATGGATGGCTAACAAACACATGAAAAGATGCTCAACATCACTCATTATTAGAGAAATGCAAATCAAAACCACAATGAGGTACCACTTCACACCAGTCAGAATGGCTGCGATCCAAAAATCTGCAAGCAATAAATGCTGGAGAGGGTGTGGAGAAAAGGGGACCCTCCTACACTGTTGGTGGGAATGCAAACTAGTACAGCCACTATGGAGAACAATGTGGAGATTCCTTAAAAAATTGCAAATAGAACTACCTTATGACCCAGCAATCCCACTTCTGGGCATACACACCGAGGAAACCAGAATTGAAAGAGACACATGTATCCCAATGTTCATCGCAGCACTGTTTATAATAGCCAGGACATAGAAACAACCTAGATGTCCATCAGCAGATGAATGGATAAGAAAGCTGTGGTACATATACACAATGGAGTATTACTCAGCCGTAAAAAAGAATTCATTTGAATCAGTTCTGATGAGATGGATGAAACTGGAGCCGATTATACACAGTGAAGTAAGCCAGAAAGAAAAACACCAATACAGTATACTAACACATATATATGGAATTTAGGAAGATGGCAATGACGACCCTGTATGCAAGACAGGGAAAGAGACACAGATGTGTATAACGGAGTTTTGGACTCAGAGGGAGAGGGAGAGGGTGGGATGATTTGGGAGAATGACATTCTAACATGTATACTATCATGTAAGAATTCAATCGCCAGTCTATGTCTGACGCAGGATGCAGCATGCTTGGGGCTGGTGCATGGGGATGACCCAGAGAGATGTTATGGGGAGGGAGGTGGGAGGGGGGTTCATGTTTGGGAACGCATGTAAGAATTAAAGATTTTAAAATTTAAAAAATAAAAAACTAAAAAAAAAAAAGCAGAGACAAAACAAACAAACAAACAAACAAACAAAAGCAGAGACATTACTTT
Organism: Ovis canadensis; assembly: GCF_042477335.2. Taxonomy (NCBI): domain Eukaryota; kingdom Metazoa; phylum Chordata; class Mammalia; order Artiodactyla; family Bovidae; genus Ovis; species Ovis canadensis. Next base: position 181,181,536 of record NC_091247.1, on the reverse strand, counting down.
GCCAACAAAGGTCCACAGTCAAGGCTATGGTTTTTCCCAGTGGTCATGTATGGATGTGAGAGTTGGACTGTGAAGAAAGCTGAGTGCCGAAGAATTGATGCTTTTGAAGTGTGGTGTTGGAGAAGACTCTTGAGAGTCCTTTGGACTGCAAGGAGATCCAACCAGTCCATTCTGAAGGAGATCAGCCCTGGGTGTTCTTTGGAAAGACTGATGCTGAAGCTGAAACTCCAGTACTTTGGCCACCTGATGCAAAGAGTTGATTCATTGGAAAAGACTCTGATGCTGGGAGGGATTGGGGGCAGGAGGAGAAGGGGACGACCAAGGATGAGATGGCTGGATGGCATCACCAACTCGATGGACGTGAGTTTGAGTGAACTCCGGGAGATGGTGATGGACAGGGAGGCCTGGTGTGCTGAGATTCATGGGGTCGCAAGAAGTCAGACATGACTGAGTGACTGAACTGAATTGAACTGAACTGAACTGATACATGTGTCCCCTCCGTCTGGAACCCCCTTCCCACCTCCCTCACCACCCTATTCCTCTATGTTGTCCTAGAGCACCGGCTTTAGGTGCCCTGCATCATACACCAAACTTGCGCTGGTCATCTGTTTTACATATGGTAACATATATGTTTCAGTGCTATTCTCTCAAATCATCCCATCCTCTCCTTCCCCCACTGAGCAGTGCTTTTGAGAATGTGTTTGGCGATGCCTGTTTACCTTAAGTTATTTATTTCTGGCTGTTCTGGGTCTTTGTAGCTGCGAGGTCTTTCTCTGGTTGCGGGGAACAGGGGCTCCTCTAGCTGCAGTGCACAGGCTCCTCACTGCAGTGGCTTCTCTTGTTGCAGAGCATGGGCTCTCGGGTGCATGGGCTCTCGGGTAAATGGGCTTCAGCATCTGTGACTCCCAGGCTCTAGAGCACAGGCTCAATAGTTGTGGCACATGGGCTTAATTGCTCCATGGCATGCGGGATCTTCCCAGATCAGGGATCGAGCTCATGTCCCCTGCATTGGCAGGCAGATTGTTTTCTTTAACCATTGAGCCACCATGGAAGCCCTTGGCAATGCTTTTGATGGAAGCTTCCTGCAATTTTTTTTTGACCTGGGTAATGCCTTTCATATGCCTAGACTCCTATATCTCAATTCTTACTCATGGGCAGTCTACCAATGCAATAGAGTCTACCAATTATTTCCCAATATCCGTTTTACCCTTTTTACTCAGGAACCCTAACTAGCTGAGCACATGGAATCTTGGAATAGTATCATTTTCCAGCCTCCCTTGTAGCTGTCTGTGGCCTATAACCATGTTCGATCCAATGATTTGTAAATGAAAGTCATATTTGCAATTTCTGGGAATTGTCCTCAAATGCAAAAAGGCTGCTTTTCTCCTTTATTCTGGCTGTCTGTAATGCAGAAGTAATGGATGGAGCCAGAACAGCCATGTTGGGTCCTTTGGTGCAAGCCATGTATTGAGTATAGCAAGGCAACAAGACAGAAGTATCCTGGACCCCTTATGATTTTGGAACCACCGTATTGGCCCTCATTTGCTTATACTTACTTGATAGAAATTAACTTCCTTTTTGTTTAAGTGCTGCCATTGTTAATTTGTCCTCACTTGCAGCAAAACAAATCTTACCTTATGCTTTCCTACTCTGACTCTCTCAGAGCTGCATCAACTCTTAAAAAACTTTTTTAAATTAATTAGTTTATTATTGGTTTTCTTTGCTGCTGCTGCTGCTGCTGCTAAGTCGCTTCAGTCGTGTCCGACTCTGTGAGACCCCATAGACGGCAGCCCACTAGGCTCCCCCGTCCCTGGGATTCTCCAGGCAAGAATACTGGAGTGGGTTGCTATTTCCTTCTCCAATGCATGAAAGTGAAAAGTGAAAGTGAAAAGTGAAAGTGAAGTCGCTCAGTTGTGTCCGACTCCTAGCGACCCCATGAACTGCAGCCTACCAGGCTCCTCCGTCCATGGGATTTTCCAGGCAAGAGTACTGGAGTGGGTTTGCTGCTCGGGCTTTTCTCTAGTTGTGGCTAGTGGGGGTTACTCTTCATTGCAGTGCATGGGCTTTTCATTGCAATGGGTTCTCTTGTTGCAAAGCTTGGGCTCTAGGGTGCCCAGGCTTCAGTAGTGTGGGCTCAATAGTTGCAGTTCCCGGACTCTAGAGTACGGGGTCAATAGTTGTGATGCACAGGCTTAGTTGCTCTGCAGCATGTGGGGTCTTCCCCAGCCAACAATCGAACCACATCTCCTGCACTGGCAGGTGGATTCTTTACCACTGAGCCACCAGGGAAGCCCCTGCATCAGTTCTAGAAACAGGCCTCATAGCTGCCATCCCTGTGACAGTATTACTAGGCAGCCTTCTTCCTGTGGGTCCATTCAGCCCTTGGGAAAACTCACCATTTCCTTGTCCTTGTCATCAGTGAAAGTGCAGAGCCCTGCCCCTCTCCTCTGCTCCCTCAGCCCCATGGCCACAGTCTCTCACTTTCTGCTTTCTTGGGCATGTATCAAGATTCAGACTGGACCTCTGTAGAGCCTTCAAACTGTCCCCTTGAAGTCCCTCTCTTTGGGGTTGACAGGAAGGAGGAACCCCCCTATCTCACTGGCTTTCATAGGTGAGGGGAAGGGGAAATGCCACAACAATCCAGTTCCTCTCTCCAAAGAAACCCTCTCCCTCTGGCCTCTTCCACCCCTTCCTTCTGTAGGCTAGACACGGACGATTCCTGCTGCTGATGGGATGGTTGCATAATCTCAGCACATTCTGTGAAGAGGGTCTAGCACCTTGACTTAGGAAATGGGGACACATCGTTGCTCTTGCCTTTTTGGTCACAAAATACCCAATTTTAACTTCTGTTTATATCATCTTTGGTTTCTTCTTTCTTGAGGCCTCTCTTCCTGCTGGCCAGGTAAGAATGTAAACAGCATTCTTTCTTTACATGATTAAAGGTTTTATGGTCACAAACACCTCTGAGAAGTGTATGAATGTTGGGACTCAGCCTCACTCCTCACCACCATGAGCTGTTCCAAGGACTCTTACACGATGTTATGCTTCAGGCAGTAGTTCTCAAAATGGGGCCTACTAACTGGTTGACCTTGGGCACCTATCCAATGGTCCATGTGTGTAGCTAGTAAAGTGGCAGAACTGGGTTTCGAATCAAGGTCCTCTGGCCTCCTGAAGCTTTATTCTGCAGTTCCTCCTCAACTGCCCTCAGCACAGGTCGCTCTACCTGAAACCAACTTCACTATTAAGATTATGCTTGAAGGGACTGGCAGGCTACAGTCCATGGGGTTGCAAAGAGTCAGACGTGACTTAGCAACTGAGCATGCACGCACTTTCTTGGCATGCATGAAGGACTTTCTTGGTGGTCCAGTGGTTAAGACTCCATACTTCCAATGCAGGGGGGCATGGGTTCAATCCCTAGTCAGGAACTAAGATCCCACATGCCACAGGATGCAGTCAAAAAAAAAAAAAAAGATTATCTTCTAAAAAAGAGTGGTGTGATCATCTGGCAGTTTTCCTTTCTTAAATGACCTGAAGGGTGTAGATATTATCAGTGATGCACAACATGGACCAGTCCTTGGGTGGATGTGCACACAGCTGGATAAAACCTCTAACATCACAGATCATGGTCCTGCTCACAGTGTATCACAGTACAGAGACAAACATGTACTGCATATTGAAAGTGGGTTTTCGTATTAGTGAAAACTGACACGAGAAACAAGATGTTTTACCTACTTGATTAATTGTTACTTCTATCTGAGGTGGTGTGGATAGGATAAGGTATGCAGGGACTAGAAGTGACAAAAAGGTTAAGAGAAATATATTCTAACAAGGAGCTGCCCATAAAAGCCAACACACAGCACCGGAATTACAGAAAACAGTGTGATAATAAGCTTCTGAATCTAGACTCAGCATTGAGGGAAATAGTGAAAGCTGAATAGGGCCCAATCTCAGGACCCATATGAAATATAAGCCCAGTTCAGTTCAGTTCAGTTCAGTAGCATCCAACTCTTTGTGACCCCATGAACCGCAGCACACCAGGCCTCTCTGTCCATCACCAACTCCCGGAGCCCACCCAAACCTACGTCCATTGAGTCGGTGATGCCATCCAACCATCTCATCCTCTGTCGTCCCCTTCTCCTCCTGCCTTCAATTTTCCCCAGCATCAGGGTCTTTTTAAATGAGTCAGTTCTTCACATGAGGTGGCCAAAGTACTGGAGTTTCAGCTTTAACATCAGTCCTTCCAGTGAACACCCAGAACTGATCTCCTTTAGGATGGACTGGTTGGATCTCCTTGCAGTTCAAGGGACTCTCAAGAGTCTTCTCCAACACCACAGTTCAAAAGCATCAATTCTTCGGTGCTCAGCTTTCTCCACAGTCCAACTCTCGCATCCATACATGACCACTGGAAAAAACCATAGCCTTGATGAGACGGACCTTTGTTGGCAAAGTAATATCTCTGCTTTTTAATATGCTGTCTAGGTTGGTCATAACTTTCCTTCCAAGGAGTAAGCATCTGTTAATTTCATGGCTGCAATCACCATCTGCAGTGATTTTGGAGCCCAGAAAAATAAAGTCAGCCACTGTTTCCACTGTTTCCCCATCTATTTCCCATGAAGTGATGGGACCAGATGCCATGATCTTCGTTTTCTGAATGTTGAGCTTTAAGCCAACTTTTTCACTCTCCTCTTTCATGTTCATCAAGAGGCTCTTTATTCTTATTCACTGTCTGCCATAAGGGTGGTATCGTCTGCATATCTGAGGTTATTGATATTTCTCCTGGCAATCTTGATTCCATCTTGTGCTTCTTCCAGCCCAATAAGCAGAGACAATATACAGCCTTGATGTACTCTTTTTCCTATTTGGAACCAGCCTGTTGTTCCATGTCCAGTTCTAACTGTTGCTTCTTGACCTGCATACACGTTTCTCAAGAGGCAGGTCAGGTGGTCTGGTATTCCCATCTCTTTCAGAATTTTCTAGTTTATTGTGATCCAGAGTCAAAGGCTTTGGCATAGTCAATAAAGCAGAAATAGATGTTTTTCTGGAACTCTCCAGCTTTTTTGATGATCCAGCGGATGTTGGCAATTTGATCTCTGGTTCCTCTACCTTTTCTAAAACCAGCTTGAACATCTGGAAGTTCATGGTTTATGTATTGCTGAAGCCTGGCTTGGAGAATTTTGAGCATTACTTTACTAGCGTGTAAGATGAGTGCAATTGTGTGGTAGTTTGAACATTTTTTGTCTTTTTCCACAGTGAAGTGTGCTGGCTGTGGAGGTGAAAGTGTTCATGCAAATTGCCTCTTCTCTGTTAATTGGATCTTTAATTATACAAATAGTACCTGATTACAGAAAACCAGAAAGGACAGATAAAGCTAAAGATCGCTAAGGACCATCCCTGATCCTACCTCTTGCCCTGGAAGTAATCACTATCATGAGTTTTTAAAGTGAGGGATGAGATAAAACATTTTTTATGATGCTGACAAAGCCAATAAGGACTGTTTGGATGATTTACAGGTGTCTTGCTCAAGGGCACCTCAGTGAAACAGGAACTACTTTTGTGTAGCCAGAGCTTGTCTTTTCAGGGCTAGGATTCCATGAGTTTTTCTAAGAGGAGCCGGTATCAAGACTTCTTAAGAAGGACAAACTGGTGCAGATGACTTAAATGCTAAGTGTGAATCTTTTCCAGTCCCCTCCCCCACTGTTTTTTTTTTTTTTTTTGTGCTGGGTCTTTGTTGAGATGCATGGACTTTCTCTGGTTGCAGCGAGCAGGGACTATTCTCTAGTTGCCGTACTTGGGCATCTCACTGGAGTGGCTTCTGTTGTTGCAGAGCAGGGGCCCAGGGGGCGTGGGCTTCAGCAGTTGCAGCATGTGGGCTCAGCAGTTGTGGCACATAGGCTCAGTTGGCATATGGGATCTTCCTGAACCAGGGATAGAACCCATGTGCCCTGCATGGCAGGCGAATTCTTAACCACTGGACCACCAGGGAAGTCCCTTTTTCCTTTACTCGTCAGAATAAATCAGGGCATCTTTATATGAAAAAAAAAAAAAAAAAAAAGCACATTCAAGGACTTCCCTGGCAGTGTGGTGGTTAAGACTCTGCATTTCCAGTACCTCCACTACAGGGGCACGGGTTTGATCCCTGGTAGATCCTACATGCCATGCACAAAACAAACAAAAACAAAAACAAAATCACCACACCCCAGTGCTACAATGGAAAGGAAATACTTTCAAGGGCGAAATCCCAAGATTGCCACAAAGGGTGCACTTATCACTACATCCCAAGTTGAAACAGTGACTCTTCCAGCTGTTGGGCAGGAAACATTTGGAAGCTAGTTTCACCCAGTGCTAAAAGGAGGCTGAAAGGAGAAAGTCTCCAGTGTATACTGTTACGTTGTTGGCTCCCAGTTATGCCTCCTAGGGTTCACACACTTTGTGGTCCTTCCCACATTAACCCTGGACTTGGCTATGTGACTTGTTTTGACCAACAGGATATGAACAAATAAGCTGTCTTTGAGCAGTACCTGGGCTGTCCCTTTGGAACACTCAGCCTTAGAGCCCATCTGCCTTTGTAAACTGGACACTTGCTGGGAAGCCACATGGTGGGAAAGGCTATCAGTCATTCTAAACACTCCAGCTGAGGCCCCAGACATGTGAGTGAGGCCTTCCTGGACCAGACAGAGCTGAACACAGTCTAGAGATGCCTGCTGACATGGCAGGGAGCTGAAGAACCACGTGGCTGAGCCCTGCACACATTGCTGACCCACAGAATCATGAGAAATAAACTGTTGCTTTAAGCTGCTGAGTTCTGAGGTGGTTCAAGGTGGCAATAGAAACATTTTCCACAATGAATATCAGAACTACCTATCAGAACCACTTATGACTTGTGAGTTAGGATTTTCTAATTGAGTAAAAAGTAATAGTTGAGAAAAAAACAAGATTGATGGAGACCTTCACCTAGGTCTCTAGCCATTCATCATCAAGCTGCATATAAAACCTGGGTTAAAAAAAAAAAAGGCAAATATAATCTCTTTCACAGATTTAAATTGGAAATAATTTTAAAACATTGTTTTTATTGTTTACAAAACATGTTGAAAGTCTAGGTATTATCTGACGTAAAACTGATGGGCTGCATATGTGTAGTTGTTAGCTGATGGATGAAAATGAAATCCTGAGAAGTACTGTCTTGGGGATCCTCCCACAAAGGTGGTGTGCATCTGACTATTTCCAAAGCAGGAAAGGAAGAGGGCAGGAGGCATCTGGGGTATTAGGTGATGAAAGGCAGCCTACAAAGTAGTGTGTAATATCTGATCCAACTGACAGAGACCCATTTATTCTATACACTACCATGGAGAGGTCTCATGGATACAGTGTTAAATGAAAAAAAAATCAAGGTGGAGAAGTATATGTAGTTGTTTGTTTTTCAAGGAGGAGGATATATGTATACAGTTAAAAATATATACACAGACGTGTAACATTTAAGTGGCTACCTAGAGAAGGAAGTACATAAGGTGGAGAAGACAGGGATAGGAACTAGACTTAATATAAAACAAAATTAAATAAAAGTCTTAAAAACCAAATTCCAATGAATCTAACTTTGCACATTGTCAGTGGAAACCTTGATCCCCAGTGACTTCCAGGTCTACCTTGGCAACCCAGCCTCTCATCTCGGGAAGGGCCGCTGACTCAGATGCTCATAGGCACCCAGCTCAGTGCGTTCCCAGTGAAACGTATCATCACCCACTTCCCCCACCACTAGCTTTCTGCCAGCCACTCCTCATCTTGGTGGCTCACTACCCAGTTGCCTTTCCAAGCCCCTACTCCTGAGTTTCTTATTGATTCCGTTCTCCCTCTCTCACCTCCTACAACATCAATTATACTTCCTTATTCTCTCCTCCCACCCTCCTCTTCCTTCTCACCCCCAGTCCCAACCCAGACTATTCTTCCATTGGCCAATGTCCATTCACTCATCAAAAATCACTTCTGGGAGTCTCATCCTCTGGGAAACTTACTTGGAAGATCCCACTTTGTGATGTTACAGGCTGGCTTTCCCCTCTGAAGTCTGATGGAGGAACCCAGTCTCACTAGGGAATTAGCTTCTACAGTGAGCAAGGAAGGGGGAAAAAAGTTAAAATTACTCCTGAAGACAACATAGACTCCTCAGCATTGGAACAACTGGCTATTTCTTTGGTTGACCACCTAATAAATTCAGGGCCCAGAATGTACCAAAAAAAAAAAAAAAAAAGAAAGTCACCTACAATTTTAATTCTAGAAACTCACACCAGAGCAGAGATTCACACAGTGAGGGGCACAGGAGATGGCAGGTTATGTTTCATTTAATCTAGATGAGGGGGAGGTGGCAGCAGAATTGTCTGCCTTGTTTCAATACTATCCTTCCCTCTCTTTTCCAATGCTGAGCATTGTGGTTGAATTTGCCCAAGTTATGTATGTAAAGGGCAGCCTCCCTGCTCCTTGTGTTATAGCTTCTCTGCGCATGTGAGTGTGTTAAGTCACTTCAGTCGTGTCTGACTCTTTGCGACTTTATGGACTGTAGCCCGCCAGGCTCCTCTCCAGGCAAGAATACTGGAGTGAGTTGCCAAGACCTCTTCCAGGGGATCTTCCTGACCCAGGGATCAAACCTGCATCTCCTGCAGCTCCTCTATTACAGGCAGATTCTTTACCGCTGAGCCACTGGGGAAGCCTGTATCTTCACTGTCTTCCCTCGCAGTTTGAGAATCTAACTCATGACTATATTCCCAGGACTTAGGAGAAAGCCCTCCACTTAGAAGAAACAGAGAATGTTGGTTGAATGAACTGATGGTTTAACTTCCTGGACCTCTCCAGGGATGCGGAATTCCATAGACAATGAAACAGCCCATTATGTCATCTGAACAAATGAAGTAGATCCACTGGCTCAAGGTCTCTATTGCCTTCCCAGGATTCTAACTGCAATTAATGCTCTGAAGCAGGGTTCCCACAGAGGAGCAGGATTGAAAGGCAGGGAGGGCTCCAGATCAGCTGATCAGCAGATAACATCTCTCTGAAGCCTCTCCGGTGGCTGGACCAACCCATTGATAGGCTCTGGCCATGTTCCAACTGCTGGTCTGCTTGTCCCTCTTTTCCCTAATCCAGGTTTAACGAGATGAGCATCATTAAGAGAGGCAGAGCAGTTATCCTTTAAGTGAGCAAAGTGACTCTTCACAGAAGGACTGATTTTAATAACCCAGTGTGAGACCCCCTTTAAGGTACAGAGTGATTCTGGCACATCAGTTAAGTGTTACACAAAACAGACGTGAGTGTTCAAAATCAAAGGCGGTTTTCATTCATGTGAAAAGGGATCAGCGAGCTGCAAGAAAACTGGGGTGCGTAAAAGTCCCTGGGGCCTCCGTCCACAGCAGGAAAAGCTCAGAGTAGATTGGGCCCAGGGGGAAGCAGCCTGGGCCGCCCATAACTCAGAGATAGAAGGCGGCGATCTCCGCACGCGGCCCCTATTTCATGTGCGGGCCCCTGCCTCTGATCTTTGGGCAGCCGCCTAATTGCCAATGACTGTTTCTGTGGACACGAGGGTCTGTTAAATGTGTAAGGCCTGCATTTTTCCAGGGGAGACTTTTTCCTTTGCACATAAGCCAAAGATTCTTTCAGACACAAATTCTTTCTTATGCAGGTCATCAGATTCTTGTGTGGGAGACATTAATGTGGAGTTCAATGCACACAGCTGAAAATGAATACATATATATGCATATAAACATATAAAACCTAGTCACTGAGGGTGTCAGGATGCTGGATGGGAAGACCAGCACATTATGGGCATGTCCTGAATTTCTTTCACATGCAAAGATGGCACTCCTAAGCCAGTATTAGGGTTAGGGTTAAAATACTTGAAGCTGTTTGCTTCCAAGAGTGGAAATGGCTTTATTTTCAGTCAACCACATCCTCTGACCCAGCCTCCACTGTAACCAAGGCACATATTTGGGAGTGTCTGAATAGAAGTGAGGGGCAATTTGAACTTCCCGCTCCAACCAAGATCAAATGCTTGCTTTATCGGTATTATAGGCTGCTGCGTGAAGGTAACAAATCACACAGCTGAACTGGACTTGATTCAGAAAGAGGAGAGATGTTATTACACAGGAAAGGCAAATAGGTTCCATACGGAAGCCACTTCCAATCAATCATAATGAGAGCTGATATTTATTGAGCACTCATTTATGTGGGCCACATAAACTGAATATTCTTACCTCATTGATAGCGCAGTTGGTAAAGAATCTGCCTGCAATGTAGGAGACCCGGTTCGATTCCTGGATCAGGAAGACCCACTGGAGAAGGGATAGGCTACCCACTCCAGTATTCTTGGGCTTCCCTGTGGCTCAGCTGGTAAAGAATCTGCCTGCGATGTGGGAGATCTGGGTTCGATCCCTGGGTTGGGAAGATCCTCTGGAGAAGGGAAAGGCTACCTGCTCCAGTATTCTGGCCTGGAGAATTCCACGGACTGTACAGTCCATGGGGTCACAAAGGGTCGGACACAACTGAGCCACTTTCACCTCATTTTGCAGATGAGGAAGTTGGGGCAAAATAGTTTGCCCAAGATCAGCTAGTAGGTGGTGGGCCAGGATTTGAAGGCAAGCAGTGTGACTGCAGCATCCTAGCTCCCAACCATGGTCCTGGCCTCCCAACCACTGGGGGCTGGCGGTCTGAGCTCTGTAGGTCTGAGGCCAAATTCAGGTTTAGCAGGGTGGACTGCCATGATTAATCAGAGAGCTGCCAAAGGGATGCAGACACAGAAAAGAAGCACATGGGTGGTACTTGCATCCCTGATTTTACTGAAAAGAGAAAGGTCTTACATCTGTGCTATCAGAACCATGCCTGTCTCAATCTCTGCAAATATTCACTCCTAGATTTTTGTAACATCTGACACTGAGGAAGGTAATTAGAGTAACTCTGCCTGTAGGGAGAGCAAGTAACAGATCACAAAGAGCCTCCTGTTTCATTTTCTGGCCTGATGTTGATAAATTTCAGTTTCTGAAAGATTGGAGACCTACATGGGATGTGCAAGACCCAGAGTAACAATGAAGGAAAATTTCTAGGAACTCAGAAAAATGTCCAGGAACTTAGAAAGACAGCTGCTGCTGCTGAGATTCCAGAGCCCTCGCCCCAGGGCTGCCACCTTACAGTGCAGGCGGGACTCTGGCTTGCTGGGATGGCTACGACCCTGTTTACTCCCACAGGACTATACAAAGGAAGGGCAGTCTTTGGCTTTGGAGTAGATGGGGGGCTAAAGAGTCCCTGCCACATGGCAAGCAGATGCAAAGCTCAGGTTTGCTTGGGTAAAAGATGAGAATCAGCACCCATCTTTGACAAAAACAAAAAATAGGCGAAATCTAAAATGTCAGGCTGTGGGCAGATGTGAATAGAAATGTAGATTATAACTAATCTTATTTTTTTGGTATCTGTAATATTATCATCAGATATATAAAAGCACGTTTTACAATAGGAATGAAACAATTAATTTAATGACCAACATGATTGACGTGTTTTATCTGATGTCATTTATGACGGGTACACTGAAGACAAGACAAGGGCTTTGTGGTTCGGGTTAACATTTGTTAGTATAGTCACTCCATCATCCAGAGGCGTATGAGTTGCCCATCTGAGGACCAATCCATACAACTGCAGTCTGAAACTGTTTTCGTCTGCTTTGTCATGAAAACCGCTTTCCTCTGCCCTGTCTGGAGACATTCTTGATCATCAAGACTAGGGGGAAGCTACTGGCATCTAGTGGGTAGAAGCCAGAGGTGCTGCTCAATGCCCTACAGTGCACAGGTCAGCACCCCGCCCACACACACAGAAAATTATTTGGCTCAAAATGTCAGTAGTGCAGAGGTTGAGAAACTGATCTAGTTTGATGTTTACACATATGGGGAGAGGAAAGCTAACCGCTATTGAGTGTTTACCAGGGGGGCAGGAGGGACTTCCTTGGTGGCTCAGGAGGTAAAGAATTTGCCCACGATGCAGGAGACTCCGGTTCGATCCTTGGGTCAGGAAGATCTCCAGAAGGGAATGGTTACCCACTCCAGTATTCTTACCTGGAGAATTCCATGGACAGAGAAGCCTGGCGGGCTATACAGTCCATGGGGTCACAAAGAGTAGTAGGACACGACTGAGCGACTAACCCTTTCACTTTCAGGCGCTGTTCAACTGAATTCATTCATCTCACCCCAAACCTGTGCGGTAGGCACTATTCTCACTCCTGAACCAAGGCCGGGTCGGGTGGAGGAGGTAGGCAGGCAGGTAGGTTACTCTATGAGACAGACGAGAAGCGCAGGGCAGGGCGTCGCCTCTGCTGTGCTCACACGCATAGTGCAGGAAGGACAGAGCGCTCCGCTTGCTCTCTCCCTCCTTGTTGGTAACGCCACTGCCAATGCCTGTTCAGGCAGGAGCTCCAAGGTTAGTGGCTCTGGTGCTCCCTCCCCCAGGCCTACAGGCTCAGCACCTGGAAAGAATAGGAAAATCACAGCTCCAAACTAGCCCTGCGGGGCCCACAGAAGCTGTGGGGCACCCAGCGCATCTCTGCTGACTTTGAGCTTTGCTTTGGGAGAGGTGACACTGTAGTACCCCGGGAGGACCTGGACAGTACACTGAAATGCCCAGCAGGGATAGAGACAGAAACTGGAGTATTCTGGAGAGAAAACAGCCACCTTCGACATGGGATGTGTCTGTGGGGCTGGAAGGCAGATCTGGACTGAGTGGAAAGAAGCTGCAGGAGGAGAAAGGGGAACCTCAGGGCTGGAGAGTCAGAAATCGGTCAGCACAAGTGACAGCAGCGTCCTAGGTTGCTGGAGAGTTGTTTTTTCCTGCATAAATCTGGCCTTTAATGAGCAATTTCCTCTCCACCAGCAGGGGGTGGGGAGGTGGCACAGGAGGGTGGGAAGGTAGGGCTGGAGCCCTGTGGGAGGAGTGGCCCAGCCAATCTTCTTCTTAAGGGGAAGTCACACCACAGCAGAGAGAGTGGGGGGCTAGTTTTCAATGTGTGCCTTCTTTGGCACCCCTAAAAATCCAAAGGCTGGTTCTAAGAGAGGATGGAATCCAAAGCTCTTCACACAGCTTACAACAGTGGGTCTCAACGTTTAGACTGCACTGGAACCACATAGAGGGCTTGTTCATCAATCTATAGACTGCTGTGCATGCGTGCTAAGTCGTTTCAGTCATGTCTGACTCCTTGCAACCCCATGCACTGTAGCCCACCAGGCTCCTCTGTCTATGGGATTCTCCAGGCAAGAATACTGGAGTGGATTGCCATGCCCTTCTCCAGGGCATCTCCCTGACCCAGGGATCGAACTCGTGTCTCTTACATCTCCTGTATCAGCAAGCAGGTTGTCACTAGCCCCACCTGGGAAGCCCCACAGACCTCTGTGTTACACCCAAATTCCTAACAAGTTCCCAGGTGACACTGATGCCTCTACTGGTCCAGACCACACTTAGAGTCAGGCTACCTGCCCCACTCCAAACAGCAGTTATCATTACTTAACCATAAATGGTATTATCATTATTATTATTCCAGTGTCTTCAAAGACAGTGTTCATAGCAGTCCCTATTTAACACATAGTAAATGTACCTAATCTCCAAAAAAACTGTATGAAAAATGCAAATGTAAACGTCACTCCAGCATCCCATACAAAAGATTTTGGATCCATCATCTGTTTTAATTAATTCACAATACTCCTTGTCTTCATTAACATGGATGATCGGAAGTTACCAGACTTAAAATTTATTATGTATGGAATGGGATCTATTACCTGGACTTGAAAAACACAAGTCCTTAGACTTTGGTCTGAGATTTTAGACCTGAATAAAGAATGTGAGTTTCAGGTTGTCCTGAGAATGTCTGCCATGATATCCTGATCACAATAAATCTGATTTGCTGCAGCAAATCTCTTAATTGCTTCTGGAGCCCATGTCTGAAATCCAAATTGGTAGCTTGGCCTCGATAACAGAGAGTATATATACTTCTGGATTGCCACCGCTGATTTTCTTCCTTCCATTTGAAATGGCCTCTTTAAAGGCTTGACAGTAATTTCCCACCAGCCTTGGCCCCGTGGGGCTGATGTAGTAAAAGTCCAACTTTTAGTCAGCAAATGAACTAAACTGTTTTCAAGACACATATGGAGTAAATATGGACGGTAAGGAGGTGCTACTTTTACAGTCACTTTTCTGAACATCCGTCTCACAAAGGAATTACTTACAGGTCTCTGGGAACCTGGCTTCTCTATTCCTCAGCTGGGCGAGCTGCGGATGGGCTCAGCCACCAGCCCTCCTGTGCTCTCTCATGTGACTCATTATGGCAAATGAAGGTGTTGGCCCCAAACGCTCTGAAGCAGCTGAAAACTATCCTAATATATAGCACCCAATCAAGCCCCTCCCCGCCTTGACTAGACTCTCCCCACATGGAAGTGTTTTGAGATCTGGTTCTGTGGGCTCCCGCGCCGACGACAGGCCTCACTTTGATGTCAGTGATAAAATGGTTGTTCCAGGGAAGTGTGTTCTTTAATCCCACCACCCTCCTTCCCCCTCATCACTGTGAACCAGGGCAGCTCTCACAAACAGCTTTGGTAGAACCCTGCAGTCTCTGCCCTTGGCCCTGGTTCCTATACTCTTTCTTCCAAAGGAAACCAGGGGCTTACTTTTCCTGATCCTTTCCTGACGAGGCCAGTCCTGGCAGCGATCTAAGTGTGGAGTCTGAACACTCTGTCACTGTGTGCCTGTCACGCGCCAGGCACTGTGCTGAGTCATGTAGACATATTATCTCATTTAACCTTTAAAAGTGGCCCTGGGTGTCAGTTTTGTTACTTTTTCCCATTTTGAAAATGGATAAACTAAAGCAAAGATAACATGATAGTTGGGGTGACAAAGCCATTAGATGAAGAGGCTAAACAACAGGTTTAGAGTCTATGTTCTTTTTAAAAACTTGTTGAAGTATAATGTGTATTCAGAAAAGTGAAAAATCCTGTGTCTGTAGCTCAGTGTATTTTCAGAAACATCCATATAACCAACTTAGGTACAAAAAAAAAAACCCAAAAAACAAACACAGCCAGCACCCTAGAAGCCCCTTCATGTACTACACAGTCACCAGCCACCTCACTCTGCACAGGATCTGTTATCAAGCTTTCTTAGATCATAGATTAGTTTTGCTTATTTCTGAATTTAAATGGAATCAACACAGTATGCATTCTTTTGTATTTAGCATTTTTTTTTTAAACCCACTATTACCGCTGTGAGATTATCTGTGATTGGTGTGAGTTTTTTCATCACTATATAGTGTTGCACTTGCAAACACGCTATAACAGATCTATTTCATCATTAATAGTAGTAGTAGTAGTTGCTCAGTTATGTCTGACTCTTTTTGACCCCATGGGCTGTAGCCCGCCAGGCTCCTCTGTCCATGGGATTTCCCAGGGCAAGTATACTGGAGTGGGCTGTCATTTCCTTCTATACCACATTGTTAATAGGCAGGGGTTATTAATAAGTCAGGGCTACTACATCAGTGCTATTAGAAACATTTCTGCTCCTGCCTACTGATAAGACAGACACACACATTTCTGATGGGCACACACATCCAGGAACGGGACTGCTGAGCACGTTCAGCTTTAAAAGACACTGTGAGCAGGCCAGCCAGTGCTGTTAGGAGCTGGCAAATACCTCGACGGGTATGATGGACTGAACGGTGCCTCTCCAAAATTCCTGTGTTGAAGCCCCATCTCCCAATGTGGCTTTATTTGCAGACAGGGCCTTTAAGGAAGTGATTAACGTTAAATGACGTCACAGGTATTCTTTGAAACAGAGGAGGAGCAGAGCTCACTCATTCTCCTAACACACACAGAAGAAAGGCCATGTGAGGACACAGTGAGAGGTGGCTGTCTGCAGCCAGGGAGAAACAAGAGTCCGCACCAGAGACCAAACCTGTCAGCACCTTGGTCCTGGACTCTGAGTCTCCAGAACTGTGAGAAAATAAATGTCTCTTGTGTAACCGCCCAGTCTGCGGCATCCGGCTGCGGCGTCCAGAGCAGACTACTACGAGGGGAAAAGCAGTGGAGAAGCTGGGTTCGCCTCAGGGAGCTTGCTTTCTATTTGGGATCTTGGCCTTTCTAGGCCTGTCCTCTTGTCCACACCGATCCCACAGTTTTGTCTTCCCAGCCCTTGGACTCACCAAAGCTCAGGAAAGGGGTGCAGTCTTGCAGTGGCTTTGGCCTGGCTTTTTAGCCTCTCATCCTAGAGCCAATTTCAGCCTGGCAAAGCCCAGAGGGAAAAAGGCACTTTGAGGGTGGCCTGCAAAAGGTTATTTATCATTCCTGGAAATGGAAATCTAAATGGTCATTTTTTAAAATAAGGAACTTACAAATAAAGCTGTCGTGGAGCTCATATCAATTCTGGGTTCTTTCCATCAAAATACTATTCAGTCAACTAGTTATTCAAATGGCCTATCTGCTGGTTTTCGAAATTACCGACCTGACACAATTTTTTGCTCTAAGGAGGTCTCAGTTTGGAACCCACACTTTCCAGATCTTTGGTAACTTGGAGAGCTGGGAACTTCCTAGCCAATTCCCTTCAGAACTGACTGTATTGTTTTTGAAAAAAGAAGTTTAAGAATTCAAATACTCAGTGGCACCTGGATTAAAAAAAAGAAAACAAAAAACTGTCACATTTAGTGACTGAAGAATAGAATCCTGTGGATGATGGTCAGAGTTGCACAGTGTGAATGTACTTAGTGCCCCTGAACTGTACAGTTATTGGTTAAAATAGCACGTTTTATGTGAATTTCACAATAAAAAAATTTCAAAAAAAAAAAAAAAACCCAGAAAAATAAGAATCATGGATGAAACCCAAAGTGAGCCCTCCAAATCAGGAACCCTGGTCTCCAGGCCCCTGCTGTTCCCCATCAGTGGTGGGGCGCAGGGTGAGTCAGCCACTTGGAGCCTCAGCTTCTTGGGCTGTTTCAGAAACTTCAGAGCACAGCTAACCCTCAGCGCTACCGGGTTAAGCCTCAGCACTGGCTGATGGGCAGTGTCCCCCACTGGGCTCTGAGCCCCTTGGGGCAGCAGTTGTGTCCTGCCCCTTCTATCCTCAGTACAGGGTCTCACAATGGGGATGTGGTGGAGCCCTCAGGCCAGCACCCTGCACGCTGGCAGCTCCTCCCGGGGGTCACTGTTGTGCCTCACAGGGCAGGGCTACGGCATCTTTAGCAGAGTTGATAGTGAGTTGTCATGTAACAGGAAATAGTCAGAGTTACTGTACAAAGCTCCTTAAACAGCCCACGAAATGCATACACATTCAGTCTGGTAGAGTCATCTTCAGGCACCAACACTCTTGAGAACAACAAAGCCAGAGGCAAAGAAGGAACTACCAGCTGAAGCAAGCGATCTGGGTATGCAAACCCCTCTGCCTTTGTGAATCCTATCCAGTCCCTGAAGGGAACAGAGACGTGGAGATGGCTGGAGAAGGTCTGCTCCCCTGCAGTCCATCCTGAGAAACCTCCAGGACGTGAGTGAGACTGTCGAGCTTGGCTTCCCATGTCAGTGACTAGCCTGGCTCCCTCTTTCAGAGGTCCCAGCAAGGTAGCTTGGTAAAGCCTCTGAACAAGTCTGCGGTAGTTTAACGTGGATATACCCTGTTTCTCAACCTTATTTGACACTGGACCTTGATTCTAGAACACCTAATAATATTCTGTGGCACAGGTTGAATGTTGACATGCTGGGGACCTGGCCTTAGACCATTACTCAAAGCTTTTCTGACTTACAAACAATCCCTAACACAAAATATTTATCTGGCTTCAGGGCAGAGCAATTAAGAACAACCTATTACAGAATCAGATAAAGAGTGCTGTCTGATTAAAAACCAAATGAACAGCTAAACATCCTGGCAGGAGTGGAAGGGATGTAAAACTTAACAAAGCATCCATGGAATTATTTTCAGACACTCAACAAATGTTATTGCATATGATCATGGCAGTTCACAAGAGTAGCAGTTAGTCCTTAAGAAAAGGTGACATCCTTGGTAAACTTAAGAGGGTAGGAAGACATTTATTAACAGAATTAAAAAGTTGGGTGTATAAAGACAAGATTCAATTATTGGGGAAATTTATCCCCTCACTGCACCAGACAAGAAAGACCCCGCTTATCCTCTCAGCTTCCTGCTGTCGTCTTTCCTATAGACACAGCTCAGAACAGCCTCCCAGACAAAGGAGTCAACCAACTCAAACAGACTGTTCCTGCTCCTAAGAATCTTGAGTTTTCTTTGACCCTAAACATTATTTTCTTAAGGAGGAAGGTCTTTCTAATGGGTAAATTTCAAGATACCAGGCCATAAATAAAAGTTTATCTTTCAGTTCACATCCACCTGTGAATCACATTTGGTATATGGACAAGAGACTTCATTAGAGTCTGTATCGTTGGCACCTCTCCTGTGGCATGAGGCTCGTTGATGGAGGTTGCTTAGCTAAGTCTCCCAATGTATAAAAATCCTCTCCATCAATTATGCGGTTTGTTTTTTTTGAGAGAGAGAACAATTCAAAGGATGTCTGAACTCTCCAGAGTAGAGATGGTCCTCATCTCTTCCGCTTTCCACTGCGTTGGACATATTGACCGTTCTCTTCAAATAACCATCTGCTCCATCCTTACTCATTGTATTTGGACAGTTTCAGTCTGGGGATGATGTTCATGGACTGCAGTTCCTGGAAGAGCAGCTTGCAGGCGTACGGGATGCGCAGGGAGGACACGTGGCAGGACGACTTGCAGAAGTGGCACCTGAAACCCAAGTCAGCTGCGTTAGAGGGACAGCAACAGGGGCGGAGGCAGCGTGAAGGAAGGGAAGATGCGCTCTGCACCATTCCACGACCATTCCATTGAGTTCACGCGTTTCCCAGTCCTCAGTGTTCATCCACACTATCAGATATGTATGTATGAAAGTGAAAGTGTGAGCCACTCGGTGGTGTCCGACTCTCTGTGACCCCATGGGCTGTAGCCCACCAGGCTCCTCTATCCATGAAATTCTCTGGGCAAGAATACTTGAGTGGGTTGCCATTTCCTTCTCCAAATATGTATGTATGCACCCCAGGAATAAAAAGAAGCATCCAAGGCAGGAAAAGAAAAAAACAAACCAAATACTACTCCTCCAGTTTTAAAAGCACGTACTTTCAATCAGTTGCTGCCACACTTCTAGACCTTTCTCTTTAAAATGCAAAATATCTGCCTATATAGTTGTTTTGAATGAGGCCTAGAAATCTGAACTATCTGAAAGTTACTCAGATTTAGTCTTTGTTGTTGAAAGAATTTCAAAACAATTTAGTCCCTATCCCTGTAGTTGAAAAGCTACCACTGCTCTATACAATTCTAGACAAGATGCTCAATTTGCTTTCTGTCACTGAAATGCTTGAAGTGTGATGGGCAAGAGAAGACTTTCATACAGGAAGGTGGTATCCAGTCAAATGCTACTTATTTTTCCAGTGCTCTTCAAGCATAGATATTTCCCTTAGTCCTGGAGGCCACTGCACTCACAATGCACTGATTCCTGTGTGTGTTCACGTATTCCCATTTTATCCTCACAACAGCACCCAGTCTGAGCCAACGTATCTGCTCTTTCAATTAGTTTTCTTTTCTCTTCCTTCAGGAAAAGCCAGTGAACTGAACCTAGATCTTAATCAATGGCTACAACGGAAGAAGGGTCCCAGAGGAGAAGCTGAATTATTCTCTTAGGTTTCAGACCAAAATAGGACCTCACCCTATATCTCAAGGGTCTGGGGTACCTGGGACAATAGATTTCTGGTATATATCCTGAAACTTAACAGGTAGAAGACTGGACCCTCCCAGGTAACAGGGTGCACAATGAATGTGGCAGGGACAGCAACCATGGCTTAGAAGAGTCAGTGCTGACTGGGGGCTGGAGGGAGACCCCTTAGTGATCGGCAGACCAGAGCAGTAAGACACCTGTGTTAGACATGTAGAGGTGTGTGTCATTTCACTGAGCAACCACAAAAGTGGCACAAGAATGTTCACGGTCAAACTGGTTTTAACAGCATAAAGCTAGAACTCACATGTCCAATAAATTACTGGTTCTGTGATCACAGGACATTTATGCAGAAGAACCCTGTGCAGCCAGACCCAGATAAGTGAAATGTAAAGGTGTCCAGGACACAATGTGGAGTGAAAGAGCAGTCTACTCAACAGCCTGATTACATGGGCAGTTCTCAGACGGGTTTCAGGAAATGTATGAAGCTTCCAAAATCATCTGTAACCAGATTTTCTGGTGTATATAATTTTATTTTTATGCTATTATCAGAATCTCCAAGGGGTTCATGATTTAAAGTAAAAAAGGGCACAGACTATTTGGAGAAGGAAATGGCAACCCACTCCAGTATTCTTGCCTAGAGAATCCCATGGACAGAGGAGCCTGGTGGGCTACAGTCCATGAGTTGGACACGAGTTAGCAACTAAAGCACAGAATGACTGGCAAACAGAAATGTCCCCAAAGG
This sequence comes from Ovis canadensis, assembly GCF_042477335.2. NCBI lineage: Eukaryota > Metazoa > Chordata > Mammalia > Artiodactyla > Bovidae > Ovis > Ovis canadensis. Next base: position 181,161,027 of record NC_091247.1, on the reverse strand, counting down.
GTCACTGAAATTAGTGGTCATCTGTGGGTGGCAGGAATTTGTATTGTCACAAACATGACAATCTATTTTTTCTATATATATGTATTTTTTATAACTGAATATAATAAAAATATTCAGGAGTCATTTTTGCCATCAGTAAAATAAAGCTTTATTAATTTTAGAAAAGCAAAGCATTAAGGCTGAGAATTTGAACGAGATGGTGGGTGACTATGCAGGTATGAACTTTCCAAGGAGAGGTGGAGGGAAAAAGGACAAGCCATGATAGACCCATGCCTGGGTCCCCACCAGGGGACCTGCAGAGACCTTAACAAGCACTGTGGAGATCTGATTCCATCAACACTAATAGTAGGAACATTATGGATGACTTTTTCCTAAAAGACTACCTAAAGACCTCACTAATGTATTATAGTTTATGAATTATGTTTTTAAATGTGCTTGGGTTGATCTAATTTATTCAGGAATCATGTTCATGCTTTAATTAAACTGGAGAAATGGATTTAACTGGGGGAATGTCTTACTGATTCTCCTGACCAGTACATTACCCTGTGACTTCAATCCAAGCTCATCTGTTTAGTTTCCATATGTGCTGATTCATAATCCAGAAAGTCCACTAATCTCTATTAAATATTTCTCATCATTTAAGATGTTCCAGTGCACATATATACATGCATAAATATATACAGATAAAACATGCACATATATACAGATAAAATACACATAAATAAAAATATATAATGTTTTACCCTATTTCTGAAAGAGTTCCAAAGGAAGAGACTTGACCCAAACAACAAGAAAAGAAACTGATTTTTTAAGGCGAAGGCAGTGGAAGAAGGAGGCTGTGGCTCCACATGAGGAATGACTGTCCAGTAAAATATCCTCTACGAGCTAATTATCCGAATAGGGATTTTCTTTTCTCGGCAGTTTTCCTCTCTTTTGTGACTTACGCCCTCGTGTCTTCTGCAGAACAACAGTCTTGCTGTAAACATCCCCATAGCAATGCCTTACTAATGTGCAAATCACTGACAAAAGGCCAGTTTCAAGGTTCTGAACTGCTCTAATTACTCAGCCTCCATTGTGCTGTTCATTAAAGAGCGACTTCCTCCAACAAATGCCTGTGCTCCCTCCCACACAACCCTGCTCGCCTGATCAGGTAAGGACGGGAAAATGACAGCATCATTAGGCCCCTCTGCTAGGAAGCAGCGCAAGGAGGGTGCCAGACTCCCAGAGTGGGTGAAGATTTTATTTTTTTATGTTGGCAACAAGGGGTTGAATGGCCTGTAAGCAGGCCACTCAAAATCAGACCTATGGCATATCCATGTCTGTTTAATTACAGTAAAGACCCTTAAACTGTATAACCTGAGTTGTCCTCTTTCAAGGGATTTCAAATACAATACACATTGAACACATAAGCTTCAAAATCAGGCACTGCCATCAAACGATCAGCAGCAAAGGAGAAGAGAATTTAACAGAAGAACGAGGAGATCAACCACAGCTTGTGAGTTTCCCTGAGTATTTAGCGGAAGGTTTTCAAAGTATGTGAATGAAGCTCATCTACTGCTTCCGTTCTTTTCTGCTCTCTCTCTTCCCTGTCACACACACACTCTCTCTTTCTTCTTTGAGTGGGAAGCACAGGAGGGAATGTGGGGAGAATGGAGAAGAAAAGGAAACTCTGAAGTCTCATGATCCCTGTTCTTAATAAAATGATTCCTCTGTACCATCTGTTCAAAAAAAATTACTTTGAGATCCTTGTGCCAGAGGATGGCTGTCTACGAACCAGGAGGTAGGCCTTCTCCAGACAGCACATCTACTGATACCTTGATCTTGAACTTCCCTGCCTCCATATATGTGAGAAATACATGCTTGTAGTTTAAGCTTTAAAAAAAAAAAGATCCTCGCACCAAATTAGAAGACTTAACCATAGTGAAACTAGTTCCAGGCATCTCGCTATTACACATTTTGTGGTATGTTACACAGCCAGAACAATAAAAAGCACACTCAATATGCATTTCAAAAGACAAGTAGACATCCCAGGATGGAAACACCCCCTCCCATGTCACTGACAGAGCAACGCCAGGCTTATGCTCAGAATACTGTCGCCTCCTCTCTGCCATCGTGTGGAAGGAACAAAGTGCAAACAGCCACCTCTTGTGTTGGGTTTTTAGTATGAAGCCATTTCTTCACAGATAAGAAGAAACAGATGACTCCTCAACTATTTTACACCAAAAAAAAAAAAAAAAAATCAAAATGATTGGCTAAAGGGTTTTGTCGTGTAACTAGCAAGGTATATACACTGTGTTCAAAGAAGTTCACTCATTCCAACTCTTGATTTGCTTTCATTCACCAAGAAACTGGCAGTGACAGATGGCAAAAAGTTGGGGCTCTTTCTGGAAGGAGGCTCTGAAGGGGGACTCAGTGGGGAAAGGGACTCTGGGAGGGCGGGTGAGGGAGTTGAGGCTATTTCCTGTCCCACAGCATTGGCCTTATACCTTGCTAGACCTCATCTCTGGCAGAAGAGTGAGTAAACACCAGGAAACTGCTGGCCCTCCTGCCTACAGGGGTATTTCAGGGCTCTGGATCACGACTAACCTAAGGAGAGCAGCTGCTCTTCAGTGGTAGAGTAGAACCAGTACAAGGAGGAAAACAAGCACAAACAAAAAATATGGAGTATCATCTTTTAACTGGCCTGTGTACTGAACTCGACACAGAAACTACAAAGTTTATGAACTATGCAATTTATCTATGAATAATCCTAAGCAATTATATTTTATTTAGCATCAGAAAGGTCCCAGGCTGGAGAAGCAGAGGTAGACGAGACAGAGTTAGAATGAGCTAGAAGACAAGCTCCCTATGAGCAGCCATTCATCTGATTCACACTATACCTCTGGGGCCTAGAACAGTGTCTGGCATGTAGCTGATTCTTACTCCATGTCTGTTGAGTGAAAAACTGAGATAGACGTGGTTTCTGACTTCAGGGAATTCACAGGCCAAATGTAAAGCAGAGAGGGTACAGACAAGGTCCCGGCTCTCTCACCAACTTGCTATAAGAGCTGGGGCAACATACCTGGTTCCTTGGGTTTGAGGTTAAACAAGGGCATTTGACACGGTCTTCTATTGAAGGATACTAGTTAAAATATGCTATAATTCTGAATCTGCTGGTATTTACAGATATTATAACAATAGTGTTATATAAGGTATTTATATAAGGTATTTATAACAATTTATAACAATAGTGTTATAAAAGGTACTTGAGATAACATTAAAAAGAAGACAAAGTCTCCTTGGGAGTTTAAACTGTAGAGGTCGTAGAGAGCAGAACACTGGGCAGACAAACTAAGCATGTACATACAGAATCCTGAATTCCAGAATGCCTGGATAGGGAAGGCTGGAGAATATTGTGGGGACGATGCAGGGTGAAACACTGAGCTGTGATTTAAGAGGTGAGGGATGTGGTGCGAGAGACATGTGGTATCCACTTACCAGCCGGAGTACCCCAGAAGTCCGCACTGCCCACAGACATCAACCTCAAAGGCATCACTTGAAATCATTAGTCTCTCTAGTAAAAGCATACTGGCTCCATAGCCGATTAAACAGTCACGTTCCATTTCTCCAAGACGCAAACCACCATCGCGAGATCGACCTTCAGTGGGCTGCCTTTGGAACAAGTCAGACAAATGTGTTTGTACTAAACAAAGAGGCAGCGTCACATGCTGGCTAAAAGCACAAGGCTATAGAGCAGGGCTCACCTGGACTCAAACTGCTTCTATTTCCTAAAATTAATTTCCTATTGGTGTATAGTTGTGTTAGTTTCTGCTGTACAGCAAAGTGAATCCGCTATATATATACCTACACCCACTTTTTTTCGGATTTCCTTCCCAGTTAGGTCACCACAGATCACTGAACAGAGATCCTTGTGTGATACAGTAGGTTCTCATCAGTTATCTATTTCATACATGGTAGTGTATATATGTCAATCCCAATCTCCCAATTCATCCCACCCTCTCCTTCCTGCTGCTGCTAAGTCGCTTCAGTCGTGTCCAACTCTGTGCGACCCCACAGACGGCAGCCTACCAGGCTCCGCCATCCCTGGGATTCGCCAGGCAAGAATACTGGAGTGGGTTACCATTTCCTTCAATGCATGAAAGTGAAAAGTGAAAGTGAAGTCGCTCAGTCTTGTCTGACTCTTTGCAGACCCCATGGACTGCAGCCTACCAGGCTCCTCCATCCATGGGATTTTCCAGGCAAGAGTACTGGAGTGGGGTGCCGTTGCCTTCTCCATCTCCTTCCTTGGTATCCATAAATTTGTTCTCTACATCTATGACTCTGCTTCTGCTTTGTAAATAAGCCCATCTATACCACTTTCCTAGATTCCACACGTAAGTGATATTGTATGGTATTTGTCAAACTGCTTGTAGACAGTGACCAAAAGCACGCTGCTCAGCCTCTCAGTCTCATTTGTAAAAATGCATGTGAGACAACCTAGCCCAAAGAGCCTTCAATGAGAAGAGATGTAACCTGAGTGGCTGCTAATATTATTATTAGATGGAAATAATAATTACACAATCTTCTGTGATATAACAGTAAGTTAACATATAATCACATAAAACAGCACTGCTAGCATTACTATCACCATCACTATCATCATTATCAGCACAGTATAGTCCTTAAACCAGGGGAGAAAGTCTTTTGAGTATTTTCAAAGATGTCTCAGTTCTCTGTTATTTAAAAATAGAAAAACTTAACCTGGGTCCCCAATAGCTATTGCCAGGGCTCCAGAGAGGAGCTTTACTGTTAAGATATAAATTAAACATGGGAAGAAGCAAAGAGAGTTTTCTACAAAATTTGGAATAGATCAGTAATCCCCTGGAAGGATGGAGTTCCTGAGCCACATGGGAGGTTCCCCAGAGACTGGGAAGGTTCTGTGTGTCCCACTCAGGCTGTTCCTTCTTGTATGAGAACTGGCCCCCTACTGGCCCCCTAAATGGACTCCCTGTGGTTTACGTATCTGCTGGGGTTGAGAACACTTTAAAAGGTTAGGGACCCAAGTCCCAACTGGTGCAGGATAAATGTCTTTGTTAGGAGACTACTGGCAAGACCTTCCATGGGTTTGCTTACCTATGAATTGATTTTCAATTGGTGGCTATTTTCTCATGTTAATCAGACATGTGATTTTTGTTGATGCCTACCTAACACCCTAAATTTTGACATCTGCCTACTGCTACATCTGAGAAATGCAATGTAGACTTGACTACATTATAAACGCTCTTCTCTTACCTGGTGAGGACGGCTCGCGGCCCCCGAGCCCGGGCGTGCATCTTATCAAGCACCATGTGTTTCAGTTTCTGATAGTACACAGGGCCAAAATAGATGTATGCTTCCAAGGGCTCACTGCAAGAAAGGTCAGAGTTTCAGGTTAAGGAACTAAGTTTGGGATAACAAGAGACAACCTTTTTTAGGACTCATCACTGGCAGGTCCTAATCTGTTTTTTGAATGAGTTTATGACTGAATGAATGGGCAAGAGAGTGACTTTCAGACTGCAGAAAACAAAATGCTAGAATTGAAAATATAAAAGTACCACAGATACAATAAAAGATATACTGTTCAATTAGAAATAAAAATTTATGAGTACTGTGTGCATGTATCTTTTCAAATTAGTGTTTTTGGTTGTTTTGGATATACAACCTGGAATGGAATTCCTGAGTCATATGGTAGTTTTTATTTTTTGCTTTTTCAGAAATCTCCATACTGTTTTTACAGTGGCTGTACAAATTTACATTCCCACCAATGGTGTACAAGGGCTCCCTTTTCTCCACATCCTCTCCAACATTTGTTATTTTTGTTCTTTTTGATGACAGCCATTCTGACAGGTGTGAGGTGGTATCTCATTGTGGTTTTGATCTGCATTTGCCAATAACTAGCAATGCTGAGTATCTTTTCATGTGCCTATTGGCCATCTGCATGTCCTCCTTGGAGAAAGTCTATTCAGTTCTTCTATCCAGTTTTTAATTAGGTTTTTGTTTTTTTAATGTTGAGCCATATGAGCTGTTTTTATGTATTGGATATTAACCCCGTCCACTTATCAGCCTTATCATTTGCAAATATCTTCTCCCATTCATTAGATTATCTTTTTGTTTTATTGATGTTTCTTTGGCTGTGCAAAAGCTTTTCAGTTTAATTAGGTCCCATTTGCTTATTTTTGGTTTTGTAGCCTTTGCTTTAGGAGATGGATTAAAAAAATATTGCTGCAATTTATGTCAAAGAGTATTCTGCCTACGTTTTTCTCTTGAAGTTTTATAGTATCTAGTCCTGCATTTAAGTCTTTCATCCATTTTAACTTTGTTTTTGTATATGGTATTAGAGTTTGTTCTAATTTCATTCTTTTACAAGTAGCTGTCCAGTTTTCCCAGCACCACTTATTGAAAAGACTGTCTTTTCTCCACTGTATATTCTTGCCTCCTTTGTCACAGATTAATTAACCATAGTGTGTGGGCTTATTTCTGGGATTTCTATCCTGTTCCATTGATCTTTTTGTTTTTATGCCAGTACCACACTGTTTTGATTACTATAGCTTTGTAGTACAGTCTGAAGTTAGGGAGAGTGATTCCTCCAGCTCTACTCTTCTTTCTCAAGATTGTTTTGGGTCTTTGGCGTCTTCTGTGCTTCTATACAACATTTTAAAACTATTTACAATCACAAGGTATGGAAGCAATCTAAGTGTCCATCAACAGATGAGTGGATAAAGATGTGGCATATCTATCTGATGGAACACTACTCAGGCATAAAGAAGAATGACATTTTTCCATTTGCAGCAACACAGGTGTACTTGCAGGGCCTTGTGCTACGTGAAAAAGCCAGAGAAAGTCTAATACCAGATGATATCACTTATACGTGGAATCTAAAAATTATAGCAAATTAGTAAATAAAACAAAAAAGAACCAGACTCATAAAGAACAAACTATTAGTTACCAGTGGGGAGAGGGAAGAGAGAGGGGCAGTATAGGGGTAGGAGAAAAAGGGTTATTATGGGATTATATGAAACCATGTTGGTTTTAGAAAAGGCAGAGGAACCAGAGATCCAATTGCCAACATCTGCTGGGTCATCGAAAAAGCTAGAGAGTTCCAGAAAAACATCTATTTCTGCTTTATTGACTATGCCAAAGCCTTTGACTGTGTGGATCACAAGGAACTGTGGAAAATTCTGAAAGAGATGGGAATACCAGACCACCTGACCTGCCTCTTGAGAAACCTATATGCAGGTCAGGAAGCAAAAGTTAGAACTGGACATGGAACAACAGACTGGTTCCAAATAGGAAAAGGAGTACGTCAAGGCTATATATTGTCACCCTGCTTATTTAACTTCTATGCAGAATACATCATGAGAAACACTGGGCTGGGTAAGCATAAGATGGAATCAAGATTGCCGGGAGAAGTATCAACAACCTCAGATATGCAGATGACACCACCCTTACGGGAGAAAGTGAAGAGGAACTAAAAAGCCTCTTGATGAACATGAAAGATGAGAGTGAAAAAGTTGGCTTAAACCTCAACATTAAGAAAACGAAGATCATGGCATCTGGTCCCATCACTTCATGGGAAACAGTGGAAACAGTGTCAGACTTAATTTTTTGGGGCTCCAAAATCACTGCAGATGGTGACTGCAGCCATGAAATTAAAAGATGCTTACTCCTTGGAAGAAAAGTTATGACCAACCTAGATGGCATATTCAAAAGCAGAGACATTGCTTTGCCAACAAAGGTCTGTCTAGTCAAGGCTATGGTTTTTCCAGTGGTCATGTATGGATGTGAGAGTTGGACTGTGGAGAAAGCTGAGCACTGAAGAATTGACGCTTTGAAGTGTGGTGCTGGAGAAGACTCTTGAGAGTCCCTTGGACTGCAGGGAGATCCAACCAATCCATTCTGAAGGAAATCAACCCTGGGATTTCTTTGGAAGGACTGATGTTGAAGCTGAAACTCCAGAACTTTGGCCACCTCATGTGAAGAGTTGACTCATTGGAAAAGACTCTGATGCTGGGAGGGATTGAGGGCAGGAGGAGAAGGGGACGACAGAGGATGAGATGGCTGGACGGCATCACCGACTCGATGGACGTGAATCTGAGTAAACTCCGGGAGATGGTGATGGACAGGGAGGCTTGGCGTGCTGTGATTCATGGGGTCGCAAAGAGTCGGACACGACTAAGCGACTGAACTGACTGATGAAACCATGTGTGAAACTTTTGAAAATCATAAAGCACTGTAAAATTAAAAGAGCCTTCCATTCAATTGAAAATAATAGTGAAAAAATGTAAACAGGTTGTGAAAGAGTGTATATAGGACAACCCCTCTCTCACCGTTGCCACCCTCATCAAGTCACCCTCCTTTCTGGCCTGGACCACTGCAGACAATCCTCTGATCTGTCTCTCTGCTCCTACTCTTGTCTCTTAAGAACCTATTCTTTTCAGAGTAAGTCAGAATGGTTCCTCCTAAAACAGAGCTCACAGCAGGTCCCCCTTCTGCTCTAAATTCCCAGTGGTCTCCCATTACATTCAGAATCTGTATCACCCAGATTCTGTGTATCATGGCCACAAGGTCTAACACAAGCTGGTTCCTGTCCACCTGACTCATTTTCTATTCCCTCTCCCCACCACGCAACTCTACTTCAGCAACACTGGCTTCTTCACTGCTCCTCAAATGTAGCATGCCAGTCTGCTTCAGGGCCTTGGCACTCACTGTCCCCTCTGCCTGAAACACTCTTTCAGCAGGCATTCATGTGGCTCTGTCAAATACGCCACCTCTTCAGAGAGATGCACCCTGATGGGGTCCCCCTCGCACCCCAGCGTCACAGTGCCAGTGCACTGTCTCAGCTCTCACTTAGGTTATATTTTGTTCAGAGTATTTGTCACTGTTTGGTATTAAAATACACATTTGTTATTTCTCGATTATTGCCTCTTTTCCCCAGGAGAAGTAAACTCTGCAGGATAAACACTTCATCTCCTTGTCACTGTGGTCCCCGCACTAATGACTCTGCCTGGCACACAACTGGTACTTGGTCAATAGCTGTCACATAGCTGACTCATGAGCCTTTAGAAAAGGTGTACTAAAAGTTTCAAAAGAGAGTGAATATTTAAATGCTTTGGCAATAGAAAGCTTTTTTCTTCAGTTTGGAGCAAGAGCAGCCATAAAGATGCCTTTAAAAACATGTTTAACTGCCCCAGAACTTCTTCCTCAAAAGAAAGGAAGCATCTAGTATGCGCCATCTAACTCATGACTTCATCCATAACTCAGTCCACGGAGGGAGAGACTGTCTTCCCTATGTTTAAGATGAAGAAATGGGCATAGAGGGCTAAATAAGAGCTGGTGAGTGGTACAGTGACTCAAATCCAGAGCTTTCCCTACTAAGTAAATTTTGGGCCACAGCCTGATGCAAGAGTGGAAAGACAAAGAAAGCAACAGACACAGCAGAGAGGACACAAAAGCACCTGCCCTTGCTTGCGTGGTACACATCTTACAATGCTTTCAGCATCACTAGCAAAGACTTTTGCATCTATCAAGCCATTCTGCTGGCTTAAGTACAGCCAGATTCTTGAAGACACAGTAGAGTGAAAGGCTCAATGGACAGGGTGTCAGGAGACACTATTCTCATCCTAGGCCTGTCACAAAGTAATTGCATGATCTCTCTATCTCAGTTTTCTTAGTTGTACAAGAGGGTCACACTGACCCCCTTTCTTTCCAGATTTTAATAATAAATGATTCTATTTCTACATAGTATGGCTCTTCATGGTAGAATTTCTGGAACTCTGGCACCTAATGCCATTCTATCATTAACTGAATAAAGCCATATGCAATTTTTCCTCCTAACTATGCTCAGAAATGTGACAAGAGATGAAAGCTGGTGGGTGAATATGTTTCTAAGTCCTGTGTGGAACCTAACAAGCTAAAACAGTGTTTTGCAAACTTTGCCACTGAGATGAATGGCTTGGCTGGAGGCACTGGAGAAGGTGGTGTAGACACAGTCTACAGTTTTGTTCACAGGAAGCAGAGCACAACCCATTCAAATCTTCCAGTAAAATTATGTTCAGGAGGTCTGCCAAATTGAGTCACCAGTTCTGCACACCTTCTGGTCAACTACTGCATTATTTCTGGATGAGGAGCAAAGAGTAAAATGATCAGTTGAGCAACGACAACTTTTCTTTTGAAATGGACCTTAGCTATTTCACTGAATCATTTTTGAAACGGACCATCACTCTTTTCCTGTAATGTGATTTTCTATAATAGCTCAACCATGATACACCTAAAGAAATTCACATTACTACAGTCTGGGTCGATCATCTGAGAAAGTAATCTATATCTTTCAATGTCTAGTAACAAATCTCAATGGTCAGATGCACAGGTCAGGGACCATGTCTATTCTGTTCATTGTTATATACTTAGGTGTTTAACACGCTGTTGGTGAATGAATGTGCAAACGTTAGGCCTCAGGCTATCTGTCAGAGCACAAAAATACCTGAAATTCATCATAGAAGTACAGAGAAAGGCCAACAGTTAAGAGATTTTGTATTATACACAATTGATGTGTTCTTTAAAAGTTGTGTAGTAATCCTAGTAAATAAGATCTTTTCTACTTTTTAAATGAGAACCTCCTCAGCATTCCTGAATTTATCAGTTTTCTAATGAAAAACCACTTATTTATTTGTTTACATTTTTGGCTGTGCTGGATCTGTGCGGCTATGCAGGCTTTTCCCTAGTGCAGCAAGCAGGCAGGGCTATTCTTTCCTGCAGCGGGCAGGCTTCTCTTGTTGCAGAGCACAGGCTCTACGTGAGCAGGCTTCAGTGAATGTGGCGCGTGGGCTCAGCAGCTGCGGCTTCCGGGACCTCGAGCACGGGCTCAATAGCTGCAGCACGCGCGGGCTTAGTTGCTCCGAGGCATGTGGGATCTTCCCTGATCTGGGATCAAATCTGTGTCTCTTGCATTGGCAGGCAAATTCTTTACCACTGAGCCACCCAGGAAGCCCTAGTTTTCAAAATTCGGACTTTTCTTCTCTCCGCTTCCCCAGTTTACCTGGGATATAATTCACATACAGCATCAGGAACAGTATACAGAGTGCTGATGTGAGACACACATGCTGCAAAGTCATGCATGACCACCAGAGCTGAGCTGCCACATCCACCACCAACCTGGATTTTCTTGTTTCAGATTTCTTAAAAAAGTCCAGCTGTATATTTTAAGGGCTCTTAAGTCTTATCAGACTTTTATTTTAATAAAATCATACTTTTCCTTTAAGATGTCTAAACACACACTCACCCTGTGATGCCAGATGTAACGTAGTCTTTCCCTAAGTAGTTATAACCGTGGCGGACGAGGTCCTCACACACATCCTTCACTTTACTGCCTCCAAATGCGGTGCCGTAGTGGAATCTGCCATCTAACACGCCGGCCTTGCCTGCCAACAGCTCGATTAGCTTTCCCACCTGCGTGATGTAAAAAGATTTAAGTAAGCATCTTCCTGTGGTGCAGGAATTCTGTTGGTTTATTTAGCTCTGGCCTTACTTCCCCCCAAAGATTATGAGACTATTACTCTTAATAAGAGTGACAAATTAAGAGCAGCAAATATTTACCCTCTCTTACTGTGACCTAAGTTTATGCCTCCAAAACCCCAATGGGATAGATACTATTATCTCCCTGTTTGCACACAAGGAAACTGAAGAACAAGGGGTTAAGTGACTTTGAAGTCCCAAGGCTGGTCAGTAGTGGAGCCAGGCTAACCAATGACAACCACAGAGAGGCAGATGCATTAGGTTTGACATGACGGAGTCTTTTGCTGGGGAGTAACTTCATCACTCCGAAGACTGCTATTGAAGAACAGCCCAGACCTCTCCGCCTCCCCTTGTTAGATCAGCCCACCTGGTCAGGAACCTATTTTTGCTCAAAGGGCCCTTTCTAAAAATCAATTTCAGGGTCCCGTCTCCTCCAACTGCCTTGCCCTCTTCCTTAAAAGCAGCATCTCTGAAAAACGGACTGACCGTCATTCGAGATGGGAAGCCATGGGGATTCATGATGATGTCCGGACAAATGCCAGAGTCACAGAATGGCATGTCTTCCTGAGGGACGATCAAGCCGCAGACACCTAGGGGAGAGAAGATTTTGGGCCGCATACAGCCAGTCGGCAGGAAGGAAGAGCACAGAACTGAACCGGGATCTCCTCATTGCCATTTCTATCTCTGCTGCTCTCAAACCTTCTCCGTGGTCTCTATCAGGAGTTAACAAAAGCAATTTCCAAACGCCCTGCTAGACAAACGGTTCGAAACAACTGTTCTGGCGGGAAGGCCCTGCAGCCTGCGGACTGGCCTGCTGGCACAACACACAGCGTGCCATCGGCTGCCGGCCCAGCCTCTCCAGCTATGGAGAGGGGAGAGCAGTCCTGGCCCCGTCAGGAGCCCTGAAGCTGCAGGTCAGCAGCGGCCTCGCTCTGCGTCACCCAGCTTCTGATGTGCCGTACCCAGGTCCCAGGAATGTGAGTTCTCTGACCACCAAACACAGAGAGCTGACTGAGCGAGGGGTGTGTTTAAATTGTGGTTTTGAAACCTTGGACAAGGAGTACTTGTGCGTGGCCGATGTGCTGACGGGCCTACCCACTGGCTGCTGAGCCCTTGGCTTGGGGGGCCAGTTTCTGCCCCAGCTCCCCTGGCTTTCCCTAAGCTGCCCTAAGGAATTGTAATTCCTATAGTTGACAGCGCATCAGAAAAGGGACCTCAGATTGAAGTGTGAAGTTGAACAAGAAAATTAAATGCCAAATTATTCTTGGAAGAAAAGGCTAGAGTTCAACATGAAATTCTAAGCATGAAAACAAAACAAAACCCCACCCACTCTCTGCACTCTACTGATAGTCTCTTAAATTGGTTGTACTTTATTACTCCCTAAATATTATTCTAACCTGTAGAGTTAAAAATCTAACTTATAAAATCTTACCACTTAAATAATTTTAAATTCCTCTGACTTCTTTGTTGATAGGAGGAATACAAGAGTACAATTTAGATTGTTAACCACAATCTACAAAATTCAGAATTAGAAAGCTAGTGTACAATGGCATTGGAGCAAGAAAAAAAATGCTTTTTAAAATTTTTTATTTTACTTTACAATACTGTATTGGTTTTGCCATACACTGACATGAATCTGCCACAGGTGTGCTTTAATATTTCAAAATAGGAAATTTATTTTCCTTTGTACATGAAGCTATCAACCATCTGCATCTATTAAAAAGAAACTGTCCTCAAAGAAACGTTTCTTTCCTCAGTTTGGTTTCTACATAACTACTCAAACTATTTCAAAAGAGATTTTTTTTGGCGACGTGTTATAAACACCAAGACCTGAAGTATAAAGAAAAAGAGCACCATTTATCTATTTGACATCAGTTATCAATACTCAGATTTCGAGTCACTGCCAACAATAATGGTAATTAGGTTTATAAAGCTGAATTCTAGAGCATGTAGGTACTTTACTTGGCTTTTTGGTTGAAACTGTATTGTTTATCATAAAGAACATATGCTTTCCTACATCAAGCATAGAAACAGTCAGTTCACTTGACTGCAAATTCAGCTACAATGTGTTAGAATTTAAATCAAGCAGAGTCTGTGACTCTCTTTTCTTCTCTCCAAAAATCCATCTTGTCTACACTGAAATTATCCGACAAAACACTGGGGCTACTGGGAAATCTACTCTGAAAGAGATCAAATTGTAAATCTAGGTGCAACCGACAACAACATTGTTTAGCAGTGAACAAAATGTTAAAAACAGCAATTCCTGCAGAGGCCAGTCCCAGGATGTGCTTGGGTGAGAATGTCACTTTGGCTGGTGAGGAGGTGAAGGGCTGGCTACATCCCTTAAAAGCAAAACTGAAGAAAAGCTTCAGCACCCCCTTCCGCAGCAGTTCACAGGGGGATGCTGGCGTCGGCTCTAGGGGAAGCTGCCTGTTCGCCCGGTAGGAGAAGGTGGGAGTGAGGAGCAGGAGGTGCAGGAACCCCGGTGGAAGCTGGACACACTCAGATTGGTGGAGGGTAAAGAAAGACATGATTTGCATTCTGTATTCCCAGTCTTAGTGGACACGTTTTATCAAGCAAATTTAACTTCATTTTGTGATTAAAATGAAAGCAGTGCTCCCCGCCCTTAAATCTGAATCTCCAACAACTCTGCTTGAGATCTGATTAATATTTGGTAGAGAACTTCCTTTCTTGGGAAGTTAATTTTCTTACCAGCCCTTTTCTGACATTGCAATTTTAAAAAGTATTGGTTATGTAAGTCACTTACAGATTTTTTTTTTTTTCATTCCATAATAGGAACTGCTGGGGCCACATCTGAATCAAGGGCACCTGTAAGCCAAAAATTAAATCTTCGCTAACTTAAAATTACTTTAGGCTCTGAAAACCCTTTTATATGCCAAGATGGTTCCCATAGCAGACAGGCCTGTGTTGTTTGTTTTGTGTGAAAGTGAATGATAAAAGATCCATGAAATCGACACAGAAAGCCAGAACAGCAGAAAGAACTGAGGGCTCTCCATCATTGCGGCTTCTACCCTCTGCTGACTTGCGGAACAATGCGCGCTACACATCCAACTGCAGATCCAACACAGCTGTGCATTTCATTAGATGAAGAGCACTAGTGACACAAGTAAATAATTAACTTATTCTGGTCCGCTGACTGTGCTTATGAGACCAGTCATAGCTGACAGATTTTAATACAAGTTAACACAAAGGAACCATAATGAGCTTAGGAGTTAAAACAAAATATTTAGACAGAATTTGATGATCTCGAATCTCAAATGAGACAGATGATTTTTTTAAACTTTGTATTTTACTGAATTCATTAGGGGGTGGGGCAGAGAGTGTTCGATCTTAGAACCAGACTTTTCTTTCTTTTTTTTTTTTTTAAGGTATTTCTGTTTCAGAATTATTCAAATCTTTAATTAAAGCAGGAAGGTTTTTTTTTTCCTCTTATTTTGCAAATGAAAAATTAAAACTTTGGCTTCTTTAGGAACACTGGCATAAAAATCTCCTCCGATATTTAGACCTCTTTAAAGTTACTCTCCTTTAATGCTAGTTTAAAAATGTAAATGATATGCCGTACGCTTCAGTGTGTTAACACTCTCCTGGATCCTTGAAAAGAGGATGGACTACAAATAAACCATATCTAATGGAAGCTGTTGTGAAACAATTACTGATTCATACCTTAAATGCTTACGCAGCATTTCAGATTTTAAAATAAAATTTCATCCCCTGGCTCATGCTGGTGTCTCAACCCCATTGTTTATAGCACAACTGCCTGGCAGTGAAATACAAATACACTAGTTTAACAGGCCTGGAACACTTAACACACTCACAAGGGCCAAGTGAGAATTAGACCACAGATGACACTATAGAACTTCTAACAGATGGAAACAGACAAGAAGGAGAAACTGGAACACAGAAAGTTAGAGCAGAAAGAGTCCACGGATACCCAGTCAATAAAATATTATTCCGTCACCATCCATCTTAATATCAGGTTGTAAAGGTGAAGAACTTACGGAGTCTCAAGAAACTACAAGTCTGACTGCCCAGCCACACGGCAAAGGCAAGTCTGGGGACCTGCTGTCACAGCTCTCTGTGTCATGGTCCAGATAGTGGAGGCTCTTACACCAATTTGTATTTCTATTTCTGTGCCTTGCAGAACAACACATAAATCATTTTAAGAATAGGTTTACCCAGCAAAATTCCAGTTAATCTGACAAATCACTCTTAGAAAGTATTTCTAATTATAAACAGCAACTCAGTTGTTCAAAAGTCATTTGTGGATTAAAAAAAAAACACAAACTAGTCTTAATGTAATGGATCCATTTCAATCCACACGGGGGTTGGGGGGGGAAGAAAACGTAAGAAAGTGAGAAAAAAGATATGGAAAAAAAAACTAAAGCATTACATTACCACACAGAGATAGAAAAGCAAATAACAGCTGGCTAAAGACAAAAACTGAAATAACATCTTTAACCTGACAACTATTTTTGGTGTGACTTTAACGTGCCAAGAACCAACTAGCAAAAGGTTTTTCTCTTTTGTTGACAGCCTGGTCTCCCCTTAAGATCACATTCTGCTTCACTTCTTAATTTTTAAAAATTTTATGCAGCAAGTCTACCTTCTAAGTATAAACACTTTTGGATTAAATTTACCACTTTCAGGTTGCTACATATTTTTACTCTTTCTTTTCTGAGTAAAAAAGAGAGAATCATTTTCCTCAATTAACAGGCTGTGTGACAAGTGTTGTGATAGAGGTAGGAATATGAAGAGGTTCAAGAACTTGGGTCCACTTCAGAGCTGCCCCAAGCAGAGCAGCTCAGCTGAATGCTGACCACAAAAACACCTGGACCGGTTCAGCTTACCACATTCTAATGCTCTAAGTGATGCAGAGCCGATCCTGCTGAAATAACACCGATCAGAGTCTACACTGCCAACTTGTACTCTCTGTGGGTACTGGTTAGACAAGGCTATTTATTCTGCACAGTTTCATACTCTGAGCACTAAGTGAAGGTGAAATGATGCTGCCATGCTTCTCTACTGGTCACAGTGCAGGAAGAAGCTTGGTGTTCGGGGAAGGTGTGATCACTGCAAAGCCCAGTATTAATGAGGTTCAGACACAGGGGCAGGAGGAGTGCCATCCATAGAAGGCTCATCACCCCTTGGATGAGACCTGCATAGGGCAGGGCATCAAGGAAGCAGGAGATCTTACTTTGTCTCTGTGCTATTCAACCAATATTGTTACCTGGGGGGTAAATAAAGCACCACGTTCCAGGGAGCCTTAGTTGTTTGGTCTTTGGAATGGGAATAATTAGCATCTATCTCATGAGGAAATCGTATTACAAAAACAGATGAGCTAATGTCTGAGAGGTACTTTCAGGTCCTCAGAGAAAGGCGGCAGCTAAACACAAGGAATTATTATTATATAAGAAACCTAATTACTCTCAGCAGGAAGCAAACTAGCAAGGCAAAGGAGACCAACTTAATGAATGGATGGAAGGGGCAGATGCAGTGGTACTAACTGTGGCTTAAGAGGCTAAAAGGCAGCTCCCTCCACTGGGCCATGCAGATCATTTCACGCGATCAGGACAGTGTCTCTTGTAATAACTTAGGACTTCACAGGACCTGGGCTGCGGATTTCCAGGGCAGAGTAGCTTACCGCTGATGAATATGGTGCTAAATGGGGCTGAAGAAGCAGCAGGAATGCTTTCAAGTTCGAACTGTTCGTGTTCAATAAGAAATGTTTCTACTTTGAACAAACTCATCTCGATAAGCCTTTACATATTCAGAAATGTAAATCTCTAAGTCGAAATGGGAAGGCTAACACAGGTGGTTACTCCTTTCTTCCTTTCCCCCTTTCCAGTTATTGAATTAACCTTCTTTTATTCTCCACACCACCACCTTAAATAATCCCGAGGGGGAGGGGAGGAGGAAAAAAAACTGTTGAATCATATTAGCTTTGTTCTGATGTTGAATCACTTCCAGATCTATCACATCGCTTGCCATATCCCGGTTGACATAATTTTAATTCGGCTCTTCCTTACATGTTAACAGATAAATAATGCATAAGAAAACTTGATTAGCTTTCTTATTAAAACATCACTCTCAATGAGAGGAGGCGCTAGAAGACAATGCAGTTTTTACACGGCTTTCCCATGAGCAGTTGAATGGTTTGATGTGATAAATTTGCATAGTCTGAAGCACACAAAGGGCTGATTAATTGAAACCCTTACAATGCTTCTGGAAGCAGCTATTGTAAAACAATAACCATAGGAACTTTACAAAATACACATGGCTGAATGTGTCGAGAGCTTAATAAAATGTGTTGAGGCTACACTATTTGGAAACAGAATTGGAGATTTTTATTCTGGGCCATAAAACACTAAAAACCCTAATTTCAAAGCTTTACTTGGATATTTACTAAAAGGTCAGAGGGTTACCGGCTAGCTACCGAAGACCAAAATTTGTTCTTCAAAAAGCAAATTAAATAAAATCTTCCTGAGGTGTTTATGTGGACAAAAATCACCTTGATTTCAAAGGTTAAAGAGTTGCCAGGATTTCTTTTTGGAAGGAAACTCTGAAGGACTGTCTGGTGTCGTATACCTTATCTTGGGGCTCACGCTGTTAACTCCATCAGCCCCCTTCTCCCCTCCCACTGGAGTCTTTCATTCAAAAGGATCAAGCAAAGTAGGGAGCCAAAGACATCCAGACTTTGAAGCTTCAGACTAGCAGAGAGGATTTTAGACGGTTTCAAGTGTTACATGAGTACAAGGTATTATTTTTATTACTCTAAGTCAAAGCCTTTTCATTCTCTCAATTTTAGAAAACATGAAGATAGAAAACTGAAATAACAAGTGAAGGTCTGGAAAAAGCAAAGCTTTTTGCCCAGCCTTGCTTAACAAACTTTTTCTCTTGGATTTTTTGCCACACGCAAATTTAACATTTTCTTACTTTCCACTGCCTCTTCATGCTTACTGTATACGGATTCTTTAATGTGTTGGGAAATCAGAGGAGACTTTCTTTTCTTCTAATAGACATTCAGTTAAAATCTAATAAATTAATTTAGCAGGTTGCTGAATAATTTTTATTAATGCAAAATGGAGGCAAGTGACCTTATCATGGAACTTTTGTTGAACAAGAGAGGGTCAAAGATGAATCTGCCAAACGATGTTATCCGTAAATGTGTAATCCCTATGAACCAAAGATAGATAAGCTGAATCAGCCTGTGGAAAAAAACTGCATTTTGATAAGACTGTATTTCTATTTTAAAACAAAGGTTGACTTCACTCCACTTAAACTGGCTGTTTGAGGATTTAGGGGGCGATGCTGAGGAGGGTATGCCATTATCTCAGATTTGCAGTTATTAAAAATCTTCTGTTTGCCAGGACAAACACTCTTGCTCAAATACAGTTTTTCCTCTGCTTTGGAATACTGTTTGGTGCTGCTGCCGATTCTGTGATCTCCAGGACCTTTGTTGGAGGTGCTAATCCTTTTTCACATGAGAGACTGAGAAATGTCCTCTGAGAGAAGTGATATATTGCTTTTTCCCCCCACATCAAAGGAGTCCACTTTTTCCTCCCTCATTGTGAATGGCAGCAAAAGTCAGAGGAAATCTGGAAATATAATAATTTGGTTTCCTGAGGAGTGAAATGAAATTTAACTTGGGAATTCCTTAGGCTGACAGGTAATTTTTGTTAAAGGATTAAACAATAAAACAAGCAAACAAAAACCCAACTGAGCAGGAAATCTGCTCACCCTTCTAATAAATGCACTGAGCATCATAGAAAGCAAGGCTCAAGATACAAGTGTTTGCCCTTGATGAATCTTGTTCATACAGAACTTATGCCAAAGTTCAAGAGGCTTATACACATTATTTTGACTTTAATAAAAACTCTAGTCCCAAACATGACTCCAATCAGCACTCTATGTGAATGCCCCTTCCTATCTTTGTGTGCTGTGCTTAGTCGCTCAGTCATGTCCGGCTCACTGCGACCCTATGGACTGAAGCCCGCCAGGCTCCTCTGTCCATGGGATTCTCCAGACAAGAATATCGTAGTGGGTTGCCATGCCCTCCTCCACGGCATCTTCCCAACCCAGGGATCAAACCTAGGTCTCCCATATCGCAGGCAGATCCTTTACCATCTGAGCTACCAGGAAGCCCCTTCCTGTCTTTAACTCTTATCTATAAATTTGATCAAGGAAGAAGGTGAAGAGAAAACAAGAAGAACATTCCAGACCCATGTCTGCTCTACTTTCCCCTGTGGAGCATCATTATGCATCTATTATACAGGTCATAGCTTCACTATGAAGTACCCGGATGTTGAGAACACTTGGGAAAGTAGATCAAGACTTTGGGGTTCTAATATTTTCCCATCACCACCAGAATTTAAAGTTAAAGTAAGCTTTCCTTCCTTCATAAATAAACATACAACAAATTCATAACTTTGCTATACAAGTTATTACTAACTCATCTCACCTTCCCCAATAGTTTGCATATTACTAAAAGGATGAACTGTTCTAGAGATCTCTGACCAAGGGCCAGTTTCTTTGAGGGAGAGCTCATTCACTATGCATTTACTGATGAGATGCACAATGAACCTCACAAAGACCCAGAGGATGATGTACTTCATTAAAAGTCTTTGAATTTCTCTATTGGAATTCCCTTATCTAAAAAGTGTGTTGTGTATTTTAGGGGGAGAACAGATACATGTATATGTATGGCCGAGTCCCTTTGCTGTCCACCTGACACTATTACAGCATTGTTAGTCAGCTATACTCCAATATAAAGTAAAAAGTTTAAAAAAATAAAGAGAGTGCTGTGAGTGAATCCTGGCTGCTTCATGTTAATTCCCTCCTCCTACGGAATCCTTCCTCTCTCCTCCACGCTTGGCTCTCTCTGCCTGGTCCTCCTCTGTGGTCCAGGTCACAGGAAGTGATGCTGCTGACTGGGTCTGCCACATTTTAAACAGCTACTGATCAAATACTTTCACTTCTCCAGCGGGCCTTCTCTGTCCAATCAATTGCATTCAAGCTTTGCTTATCACAGAGCACTGATGTTGAACCCAACTAGTCAGAACTGATTTTTCTGTCCCAGTTCACCCATGTACTGTGGCCTCTTCAACCTTCTTCTTGAGCTTTTATAACACAGAGCTTGTAACTACCACTGTTTAGCTACCTCTTTAGCTGTGTTTTGTTTAGCTACTAATTATCCCACCACCTTTGAAGTGATCAGGCTGGAGCAGGATAGACACTCATGTTCTGTGAAACTTTCAAGTCTCCTTTAATTGTTAGAGAGGATATTTTCAGAGGCATTAGGTACAGAAATGCCATCTACACAGTATGTGTATACAAAAAAGACTTCCTAATTCCTAATAACAACTTTGTCAAGGTAAACTTTCACCAAAAGACAAAAATCAGGCCATCTGCAGGGCCACATTGCTTTTTAAACGCCAAGACTAACAAATTTAATGCTCTAAATGGAGGGGGTGAGAGAGGTAGGCATAAAGATGATCTACGTCAAAACAATCTTTACATTTTCTCATAGAGAACACGCTTGTGTTAGCTTGCAGGAGACGCTACCAAAAATAAAAATAAAAATACTTCCAAAAAAATTCTACATTTCAAGAGTAAAAGCTTAGTTCAACTAATAGTTCTCTTATGCTGGTGTGCATCTAGACCAACACAGAAGGAAATCATTGAAGGAGACACCGCACGACACGCGTAAGAAATGCCCCGAAAGCTCCCAACACTGTGGAAGTTCGGTTGGCTCATCTCACAACAGCGGCGACAGCATAGTGGACACTGTGGACTAGTCTCCGTTCCATTCACAGGCTATTCTCTCAGGCCTTGTCCAGCTCCTCTCTGGGCCCCATGCTGAGGGCTGCATGGCTTGCAAGGCTCCACACAGATGCCACCAGCTGTGCCCACTGCACACGAATATTCAAGTCAGCTCCCTCCAGCCCTGTCCAGGTCACTACCCTCAAGGGCCCTCCTGGCTCTAGCCACCACATCGAGCCAGACGAACCACGAGAGTGGACAAAGTGGAGGGACAAAGAGAGTGGACAAAGCAAATTAAAAATCTTCTTTGTCTTTCTTCTACATACTAACTCTTGACAGATTTGGAAATTTTAACCAAACACTGTCTTCTGGCCAGGCTACTGGGCCAGTGAGTTTTACAATAAGTTGACTTTAAAAAGACAGGAATACCTGGTAACATAGCTCTGTGTCAGAAGTATATCTTAAAGTGGAGGATTGTCAGGCATTTCGGGAATGTGGTATGTGAGAATAGCATTTCCTTTGGACTGGTGGCACAGGAGTGCTATGTAAAGCTGCTTATCCAGGAAGAAAGGGAATTTTCCATCTCCTCAAGGAAATACTAGAATTAATATTTAAATAGGTAATATTAAATATAATATTAAGAAAAATTAGAATTCTGTCTCAGGAAAAGGCTGCATCTTCTTCAAGGGAAAATTCCAGGGAATATAGCAACCTTGGCTTCCCAGGTGTGGTGATGGTAGTGGTGGTGGTGTAGTCGCTCAGCTGTGTCAGACTCTGTGACCTCACAGACTATAGCTGACCAGGCTCTTCTCTCTGTAGGATTTCCCAGGCAAGAATAATGGAGCGGGTTGCCATTTCCTTCTCCAGGGGATCTTCCTGTCCCGGGGATCGAACTCACAGCTCCTGCACTACAGGCGGATTCTTTAGCACTGTGCCACCTGGGAAGCCGAGGCTTCCCTCGGAGCTCAGTAGGTAAAAGACTGGGCAGCCTTGGGGACAGAGTGGCAATGGGATATCAAGAGAGGACACCTTACTTGGCACAGAATGGGCAATGCACTCGGAATCGGAAATCTGGGTCCGAGCTGACTCTGCCAGCACTAAGCTGTAGGAGGCAAGCCAATCACGACTCTGACCCTCAATTTCCTGATCTGTGTGCTGCTGCTGCTAAGCCGCATCAGTCATGTCTGACTCTGTGCGACCCCATGGACGGCAGCCTACCAGGCTCCTCCGTCCATGGGGTTTTCCAGGCAAGAGTACTGGAGTGGGGTGCCATTGCCTTCTCTGAATTCAACTCCTGCCCCAGCCTAACTCCAAAAAACTGTTCCTTCCCAGTCCTCCCCTTCTTGATAGACCACCTTGCCAGTGGCTCAGGCCACAGACCTCACCCTCAGTCCTGGTCTTTTCCTTCTCCAGCATCTCAGCCATCAGCAAGTCCTGCTGGCTCTAATTCCAGAGCACACTCAGAATGCACCACTTCTCTCCTGTTCTCCACTACTGCCCTTGTCCAAGCCACTGTCCCCTCCTGCCTGGACCACTGCCACCACCTCTGGGCTTCTCTGCCTGCTCCCCTCCAGTCTACTCTTCATGGGGAACCCAGGGTGATTTCTTAAAACGGTAATTCCATCTTGTCACTCCTTTGCTTATAGTCACTACCCAACAGGCCTGCTGGTTCCCAGTATATTTAGAATGAAGTCTAAATCCCTTTCTTTTGGCCACATGACCCTGTATGCTGTGCCCCATCCGTTTTCTCTCACTATCTCAAACCGTGTTCCTGCTCAGGCACATGTCTGGCCAGACTGGCCTTGTGTGTCTTCTCTGATTGTACCAAGCTCACTCATGCCTCAGGGCTGGTGAACTTAATTCTTTTCATCCTCCAGGTCTCAGTTCAAGTCCACTTCCTCCAAGAGGCCGACCTTGATCATGATCTACAGGGCAGCCCCCTCTTCCTGAAAACCAGTCACTTTTGCATTAGTCTTCCTGTGTCATAGTGATCACTACCTTAAATTATTCTCTTTGTATTTTTGTTTTCTTTTTTTCTGTTTTCTTCCCCAAGAAAACATACATCCCAGGAAAGCAGAGACTCTGTCAGTATTTACCACTGTTATTTCTAATATTGAGAACAGTTGGTACACAGTGAGAGCTTGAGAAATGATCGATTAATAATATAAGCACTTGAGATAATCCTCCATTATACCAAGTTCAATGAGACACAAAGTTGCTTTGTGATCTGTGCCATCCTTTACCAGGCTTAAAACCAGTCACTATGGCCTCCTGCCTTTTCTTGGCTCTATACCTGTAGGTCAACAGGTTTTCACTCTTTACTGCTGCTCCCCATTTTTTCTTTCACAGGAAAAACAAAACCTTCATCACAGCCCTCCAAGTCCAAACCCCACCTGGCCTGTCTCCCTTTCCTGCCCAGCCTGTGACAGCATACCATCCAGCGGTCACCTCTACTGACTGTGGCCATGGACCAGGCACTGCCTGCTTCACACACATCATTCTGTTTAATCCCGGTAACAACTCCTAGGAAACTGTCTCCATTTCAAAGGGATAAAACTGGTCACTCGGCACTCAGGACCTTTATCTCTTTGCTATACTTTTTCTCAACCTGAAGGCTTTCTTTAAATGCTGAACAGAGGTAACCTCGAAGAAAAGGGGAAGTGTGCATTCAGT
This sequence comes from Ovis canadensis, assembly GCF_042477335.2. Classification (NCBI taxonomy): domain Eukaryota; kingdom Metazoa; phylum Chordata; class Mammalia; order Artiodactyla; family Bovidae; genus Ovis; species Ovis canadensis. The sequence continues at coordinate 181,137,045 of NC_091247.1, read as the reverse complement.
AAGCCCACAGGGCAGGGCAGGGGTACTGGGTGTACATTACAGGAAAGTGCACTCAGGTTCCATATAAGAGAACTGCAGCCTCAGAAAGCTGCAAGGGGCTCCCTTCACAGGTCACAGGCAAAGAGGAACAGCATCTGTGAAAAATAATCTAAGAAATTCTTATACTAGGGAAGACGGATTTGGACCAGACTTCTTAAAAGTATTTTCAAATGCTGAGTGTTATCCCTATCTACAACAAACTCACAACTTCTCTATCACGAATGGTCTTCACCATTTAGTTTAGTATGAACTGTATGCAATCCATTGTATTCATCTTTTTGCCAACTACTCAGGGACACTAGCCAAGAGCTGAGTTTCCTTGCTACCTCCCAAAGAGCCAACATGATTTTGAGCCCACAGCAGGGATTTAAATATGACCAAATAGATTTCTGTGGGCTGTCAAGGCAGATTTTTATTGAAGCTCAGAGTGCATCTCCGGGTGTGTGTGTGCATTTAGCTATCTTGGTTGAAAAGCTTTAGCGGGCTTCTGTCGTAAGTTAGGGCTGGGGAGCTATGAGTCCAGGGTGATGAAAACCCTGGAACCAATCTGGATATAAATGGGACATTTCATTTCTGATATTTACTGGGACAAATAAGTTATATTAATTTGAGGAGGGTAGATTTTGGCTTATTATATCTGTATGTTTGTGATACTTTATTTAGTAAACTATTCCACAGACACATTGAACAGATACTGTATAATATGTAAAGTGCTGTGCGGGATGCTGGGTGGGGGTAGTTAAATAAATTAGTAAGGCATGTTTTCCATCCTCAATAAATCTAAAACATACTTAAGTTAGCCCAACAAAGTGTTCTGATTTTAACAATATATACAAGTGGTTTAACAAAACCATGATTATTTTTGAATCTTTATGATTTTACTATAAATGAAAAAAACCTGAAAAAATAGGTTTCTGTCATTGTCATGTCTCTGGTTTCAGAAGGGTGACATTCACAGAAAGGATAAAAATGGCAGACTTTAGCTATAATAATGATTCAGGAAAAGGATATGCTATTCTCAGATAAGAGTTGCCAAACTGTGATGAATACCTTTCTGATAATCATTAGCATTTATGTCATAATTCTGATTATATGAACTTTAAACCGTTTTTAAGTTAGTTTTCAATCTCAGAAATGCTTACAACAGCCAACAAAAACAAGGCACCTTGGAAGAAAGGCTCTGATTAGCAGATAAAAGGTGTTCTAAAAACTCTTCTCACCTTTTACTAAAATAACTTTAATTTCAGTTCTATATGCTGCAGGGAAAAAAACTCACACACTTAGCATTCTTGTGTTGAACATTCTCGAATAATAGATACACGGATTTCCAGGAAACAGGGAAGAAGAAACATGTCTATCTCTACTCCTTCTCTGAACCTCACTAACAAGAGAGTTGACAAAATTAAGGTATAAGCCTATAAGGAAAAAGAATGGGCAAGAGAGAACTATACAATTTTGAAAGCTGATGAACAGAGGAAAGAACAGTAAGTGGCTTAAGAGGAGAAAATTACACCTGGAAAAGGTTTTTCATTCCAATCCCAAAGAAAGGCAATGCCAAAGGATGCTCAAACTACCACACAATTGCACTCATCTCACATGCTAGCAAAGTAATGCTCAAAATTCTCCAAGCCAGGCTTCAACAGTATGTGAATTGTGAACTTCCAGATGTCCAAGCTGGGTTCAGAAAAGGCAGAGGAACCAGAGATCAAATTGCCAACATCCGCTGGATCATAGAAAAAGCAAGAGGGTTCCAAAAACACATTTACTTCTGTTTTATTGACTATGCCAAAGCCTTTGACTGTGTGGATGACAACAAACTGTGGAAAATTCTGAAAGAGATGGGAATACCAGACCACCTGACCTGCCTCCTGAGAAATCTATATACAAGTCAAGAAACAACAATTAGAACCGGACATGCCACAAGGGACTGGTTCCAAATTGGGAAAGGAGTCCATCAAGGCTGTATATTGTCACACTGCTTATTTAACTTCTATGCAAAGTACATCATGCAAAATGCTGGGCTGGATGAAGCACAAGCTGGAATTAAGATTGCCAGGAGAAATATCAATAACCTCGGATATGCAGATGACACCACCCTTATGGCAGAAAGCAAAGAGGAAATGAAGAGCCTCTTGATGAAAGTGAAAGAGGAGACTGAAAAAGCTGGCTTAAAATTCAACATTCAGAAAACTAAGATCATGACATATGGTCCCATCACTTCATAGTAAATAGATGGGGAAACAATGAGAGACTTTATTTTGGGGGGCTCCAAAATCACTGCTGATGGTGACTGCAGCCATGATAATTAAAAGACGCTTACTCCTTGGAAGAAAAGGAGTAAGACTTTGCCGACAAAGGTCTGTCTAGTCAAAGCTATGTTTTTTTCCAGTAGTCATGTATAGATGTGAGAGTTAGACCTTAAAGAAAGCTGAATACTGAAGAATTGATGCTTTTGAACTGTGGTGTTGGTACTCTTGATAGTCCCTTTGACTGCAAGGAGATCCCACCAGTCCATCTTAAAGGAAATCAGTCCTGAATATTCATTGGAAGAACTGGTGCTGAAGCTGAAACTCCAATACTTTGGCCACCTGACTCGAAGAGTTGACTCACTGGAAAAGAGCCTGATGCTGGGAAAGATTGAAGGCGGGAGGAGAAGGGGATGATAAAGGACTAGATGGTTGGATAGCATCACTGACTTGATGGACATGAGTTTGAGCAAATTCTGGGAGTTGGTGATGGACAGGCCTGGCATGCTGTAGTCCATGGGGTTGCACAGAGTTGGACACAACTGAGTGACTGACCTGAACTAAACCTGTACGGAGGCACAAGGGAGGGAACTGACTCAGATCTCTCCACCACTCCCGGGAAGGCTCAAAGTGCTGTGAAACAGGGTGAACGGTGGGGGTGAGGGCAGTAGTACTGACTCATAGGTTACCTGTCCACCAGCAGTCCCAGAGGGCTCTGTATTTAAAATGTGTCTCACTCTTTGCAACTCCATGGATTGTACCTGCCAGGCTCCTCTGTCCACGGAATTCTCCAGGCAAGAATACTGGAACGGGTTGCCATTTCCTCCTCCGGGGGATCTTCCTGACCCAGGGATCGAACCTGGGTCTCCCATATCACAGGCAGATTCTTTACTGTCTGAGCCACCAGTGAAGCCCACCACTTCCCCCACTCACCACCAACTCTCACCGGGGCTGTTACAACTGCCTTTGAACTGGAATCAGGGCTCCCTCACTTGCCCCATACAGTCTTGTTTTCATGGGGTCCAAAGTAAGTCCCATCATATTTCTCATTTGCTCAGACCCCTCCAGTGGCACCTCTCTCCCTCAGGGTAAAGCTGAAGTTCACGGAGTGACCAGTGAGGCCTCACCTCTGACTGCCTCTGCTCCAGCCACACAGGCTCCTGGCTGGGCCTCCAGTACACCAGGCTGAGCGCAGCCTCAGGCCTCCCATTTCCCTCCATCATTTGAGCTCCCTTCCTTCTCTCAGGACTTTACTCAGTCATCTTCTCAGCAAGGTACTACTCCTCAACCACTTTACTTACAATGTCACGAATAATCACTCCCCCTTGACCTGCTTCCTGTTTTGCTCCCCTATCTCTTAGTTTTTTTCATCTCAGCACTTAGCATTATCTCTCTTGCCCGCAGGAATGTAAGCTCCACACAGGCTGGGATCTTGTCTGTTCTGTTCACTGCATATCAGCAGGACCTAGAATAGTACTGAACACTCAGGAGACACATAACCAAGTCTTTATAGAAGTATATGTCTGTATAAGAAATCATCAGAACCTCAGTTTTTATTCTCTACCCTATACAGCCAAGAAACTACCTTCTATTCCCAAAGACTTACCCAAGAAAATGAACCAGAATGACCCATGACCCAGTGTGGGGTGATGACACAGCAGAGGGTTGGGCGAGGATACAGAAGAATGAAGTGAAAGTCTGTGCACTGGGCTCACAGCCTGCTGCCCCCGTCTGGCTTCCAGAAGGTCAGCTGACAGATAAACCTTAAGCACTGCTCACACCCTCATTTCCAACTGCAACCTGAAATTGAACCGAATGGCACTTGCAAGAAATATGATTCACTGCTTGATCACCTACAGTGACTTCCACCAGTCAACAGGTTCTATCCCTGATACACAGACCTGCTAACCATTCTTTCACTGCACATTAAAGGAAAGCTTCCAACAACAACAACCAGACTCTAAAACACACACGAGGAAAAGAATGCTCTCAAGAAACAGAGATTATATTAGAAACAGAAAAAAAACAAACAAAAAAAGAAAACATAACCAAAAAAGTAAAGCTAAAAACTAAAAGAAAATTTAAAATATATAAATACATACCTGTTGTTATAAAATGGGGGAGTACAAATTAAATTTAAAATTATAATTGGAAATCAAAAATATAAATAGGTTAAAAAGGATCTTGAAAATAAAACTGATCCAATCTCCTAGAAAGAAAAATAAGAGAAAAGAATGGAGAGCAGGGAGAGAAGAGATAACAAAGCTAGAGCATCAGTCTGGAAGAAATCTAACTAACAGGAAAACTAGAAAGGGCATGGGGAAAATGAGGAAAAGGAAATTACCAACAACAAGTACACGAAAATGTCCAAGAATTGAAGGAACTCGAACTTCCAGAATAAGAGGGTGTCTGATGTTCAAGGACAAGAAATGAAAAAATTGTCTATGGAATTTCAGAATTCAAGAAAAGGAAACAGTAAAAGCTTCCAGGGGTGTGGAAATAGGGAAGGATGGAAGGAGGAAAACAGAGAGAAACAGCGCACAGACAAAGATCTGAAGAATGACGCTGCAATTCATGTAAGTAAGACGGAATCTGGACAATAATGTAGCGATGGAATCAAAATCCTTAGGGAGAACAATTTTAAAATCTAGAATTCTTTACTCAACCAAAGTATATTTCAAGTATGAGGACAGAATATGTTCAGACATACACGAGCTCAAAAAATATACTTTACATGTGTACTTTCTCAGCAATTTAATAGATGGACTATCCCACTACAGGGGTGGGAGGTGGGGTAGAGAGAGAAGTGACAAGGAAGAGCCAAGAAACAAGGGCTCAAAGGAGGCTGTCATAAGTGATTACCATTCAGCAGGCTTAGATTGCAGTGCATGGGCTGGGTCCCTCCTAAAATTTATATTACTGATGTTGAATTTCTGGTCTCTAGAACTGAGAGACAATAACTTCTCTTGTTTAGGTCACCTAAGTCTGTGGCATTTTATTTTAGCAGTCTAAGTGTACTAATACAGAGTGCTTCCCAACCTTTCTAAAAAACAAGTCTAAGGCACATAAGATGAGCTGTAAAGGCCTTGGCTTCCCCAGGCTCTGCCCGGCACTCCTGAGAGTTCCAAGGATTAACTTCTCAGTTTACCTATTACAATTCTTCACACTTTACTGGGAAGGTCCGGCTCAGAGAAGGACCACTATGCCTTGGAGAAAGAGGAGTGGGGACACTATAAAAGAAACCATCTGGGGAAAAATGGTTCTAACAGACTACCGATCATGTGGAAAACTGAGCCCATGCTGAGAGTCTGTTGATGGTATAGAATGGTAATAAAAATAAGGAAAATTAAGCAAAATTCTTAAATGAGATACCGATTAACTTCTGAAAAAATAAAGTTATATACCAAGGAAATGTACTCAACAATCACTTGATTTGGAAGCAAATAATATTTATGGCCCAGATAATGCAACATAAATAATTAAGTAACTTAAAATTATGATAAATCTACGCAGGGAATGGAAGTTGGGAATAGGAAACAGAGGTAGCCAAGTGTAGGTCCTCCTATCTATCACAAGGCGATATCAGCAGGCAACATCTGCTGGTGAATCCGTCTGCAAACGGATGAATGAACACAGAGCTGCTTAAGAATATTATTTAGAAATACTAAGATGAAAATGAGGTGAAACTGCTTCAGGAAGCAGAAGAAGAAGAAAGGAAAGGAAAGGAAAACTATGTTTTTTAGTACAAGGCACTCTGGCAACCCACTCCACTGTTCTTGCCTGGAGAATCCCAGGGACGGGGGAGCCTGGTGGGCTGCCGTCTATGGGGTCGCACAGAGTCAGACACGACTGCAGCGACTTAGCAGCAGCAGCAGCAGCAGCAGCAGCACTCTTTTTTGGTACTATTTGACCTTTTTAAGCCATGTGCATTTATTATTTCATAAAATTATACTTAAATAAAAATTATGTTAATGGTCCTTATACTCTGATAAAGCTTACATTATCTATTTTTTGTTTGTTTGCTGTTCCCCCCCCAATCTTTTCAATAAATCTAACGAAGTTGTAACAGAAGAGACTATCAAGGGAATCTAGGCTAATCAGAAGGTTTTACCCTTGGATTAAAAGCCATCTGGAAAAAGAAAACTAGCAAGATAAACTCCTCACTACAAGTGAAAGGTCATTTAGACCCAGGAGGACTTCTTTCAGTTTCGTATAGAGATATTCTAGTCAAAGCTCCCTAAGACTGAAGAGATCTCTAAACTCTGCTACATTTCAGATCACTGCAAGTTGGAAACCACTTCCGTCAATGAACACTATCTGTATTTTATTAATAGTCTGAAAAAATGCAAGAGCACAGACTTGATGACATTTTACCTCGAGGTCTATATTCACAGGACCTTACTAATCAAGCATGGTTTTCATTCAAAAGTACTGCTTTGTTTCTACTGTAACATACACACACTCACATACAATGTACAGATTAAAATCTGGGTGAAAATCAATCCATCAAGAGTGGGGAATCTGTTCCTTTTCATATTCCCCATACCTTCAATTCCTTCATATATCAACTGTTATCAATTACCTACTAAATATCTACTCTGAGAAAAGCTCTTATGAGAATCTAAGGACATGGTCCTTGTCCTCAAGCTTAGTGGAATGTGAACACAGTGGATAATTACTGAAATGTACACTAGCCTTCAACTCTTTACACAGTAACTCTGATGGAACACAGCACAGGATTTGGGCTTCAAGTGTGCAAACTGATTCAGAATAGAGATATCCTCTTACAGTGTGCACGCTTGTAAAACTTTTAGTGCCAACATTTTATAACAGGAGTATCAAGCTTTGCTCTTGTCCAGGAACTAGGTCAAGTAAAACAGACGCTGTTAACGAGGCTATGGTTACCCCACAGAAAGACTTAGGAGTGTGTCTCAGAAAGTGTCAAGACCAACAGAGAAGGAGAAACAATCTCAATACAGAGAATCTGACTTTCACTGGTAAGCAGTAGGAAATAACAGAACCTCAAGTTAGGTTTTAAACTTAAGAGTTAAGACAGCATCTTAGGGAACTGTATGAAGTAGAGGTATCAAATTCACAGTTACAGATGGAACCAACTCTGTTTCATAAAATATTGATAGGCTGAAATAATCTTGTGTCTGTTAATTGAACTAAAAAATGCTTCCAATAAAAAAGTTAGTACCTTAGTCTGAAACAGTTCCACTGATGGAATGACAACTAAGGCTAGATTCATTTGACCAAACACACTATAATATTTGATATACTTGCCTGGCAAAGCAATAGTCAGAATCATCAAGAATTTAATGTATAATTATCTTCAAACCAGTAAATTAAAAACAAGAAGATGGGATGGGGGTAGGAGATAGGAGGGGGGTTCAGGAGAGAGGGAAAAAAAAAAACAAACAAAAACAGGAAGATTCCACACCAGCAATTTATAAGCACAAATGAGATTCAAAGTTGAAGAGTGAATGAATAATAGCCAGTATTAATAATCACAGCTTTCACTTCTTGAGCACTTACTACGTGTCAAGCACAATCCTAACTGCTTAACGGTCAGGATAGCAAACAGGTTAGTTACAGAGCATGAACTCTGGAGCTAGGCTGCTAGGGCTTAAAAACCAGCTCTGCCACCAACTGGGGACGTGGGCAACCGACTAAGTTCTCTGTGCCTTGACTTCCTCACCTATAAAGTGCAGATTGACCTACCTCCTGGGACTGTGGAAGAAACAAATGAGCAATGTGCCAGGCACACTGAGTGCTACCCAAGTGTTAGCTGCTGTTGTTCTGAATACTAGTGCATGGCAGACAGAGCTAAAATTCAAACACCAGGACAAACTTAAACTCTAGGTATATAATGACTAAAAGAGACTCTACTGATAAGTTGATCAGTAGTGACACAGGACCACATGTTCCTTGAAGATAAAAACAAAGCAAAACCAACAATGAATGAAAACCCAGCACTGACCATCAACAGAAATAGGCTCGCCAACGGGATCTGATGGAGAAGGAGCATCTAGGAGAAGGGTCACTATGAGGCACTGCACTGGAGGTGGGGAAGACCACGGTTCTAACACCAGCTCAGCAGTGAGCTGGGTGCCTATGACAGGCTGCTTACCGAGCAGGGTCTGAACTTTCTCTTGTGTTAAACAAAGGGGCAGGTGACTCTGAGGTGCTGACATCCTGATACATGACCCAAAAGAATAAACAGCATTTTAAATACACACCTTTCATAAAAAATAGGTATTACTATTTACTTCTGAACAGCCACTTGTACTTTAGCAGGTACGTCATCTAGAATGTATTTAAAATTTTGGGCTGAGCAGTTGCAGAATGAAATACATAGTATAGAGAAGCAACACTATGGTACACTGCTGTTGCTGCTGCTGCTAAGTCGCTTCAGTCGTGTCTGACTCTGTGCGACCCCATAGACAGCAGCCCACCAGGCTCCCCCATCCCTGGAATTCTCCAGGCAAGAACACTGGAGTGGGTTGCCATTTCCTTCTCCAATGCGTGAAAGTGAAAAGTCAAAGTGAAGTCGCTCAGTCATGTCCGACTCTTCGTGACCCCATGGACTGCAGCCTACCGGGCTCCTCATCCATGGGATTTTCCAGGCAAGAGTACTGGAGTGGGGTGCCATCGCCTTCTCCATGGTATACTGTTAGATGCCATTAAAATATAAACAGGTTAATCTGGGAAATAAAACAAGAATACTTTTGATAACATGGTAATACTTTTTCTAACATACTGAATTTTTCTAACAGGGAGAATTATAAAGTAGTTCTTATATAATGTGGTTAATAAATACTATAGCTTTATAAAAAAGCTGAGAAATGATACAACTTACCTTTTTGCCCATGACGACTGCTGAATTTGTCTCCAATCTCTGGACGCCTTGTCTGTCTCAGCAGCATTTTGATCAGAAAAGCATCTTCGGCATTTGAAGATATCATCACTTTCTCAATATACGAGTCTGTTGCCCCTTTGTAGCTAATATTAAGATAAAGTCACTATAGCAGAGTTTTCAAGCCGCCCTGGGTGAACCTACTCTTCCAGGCATATTTCATGTAATACCTACCACAGAATATTCTGATGTTCCCATTTCAGGTTCTGAAAAATGACTTTTCTCTTTCAAGAATAACTTAAAATGTGACAATTTCCCTTGGACAGTCCTAGTTTAAAGTGGTTAAACATTTATTACGAGGCAGGCACAATACAATTTAATCATTACCACACATGGTATTCACATACTGTTATTCCTTTATAGGAAATAAGAACTGAGGAAAACTTAGGAAGGTTAAGAACTTGCCCAGGACACATGACTCACACAAAGCAGACTTGGGATTTAAAATGCTGAAGCCCGTTACTCAACTGGAAATTTTTAAATATTACTTTAATCTACTCAGCGTTTCCACTGGGAACTTTTCACACACTTCACATCGTCTGTCTTTCACTCAACAAACTTTATTCAGAGTCTGCCTATGTCAGATCCTTACAGGCTCTGGACATACAACGATTAAGAAGACGTAGCTGCTGCCCCCAAGAAACTCACAAACAGCGAAGGGAGAGAGAAAGGGAGACACAAGAAAGTTTGTTTTCTGGGACGGCAAGAGGGGTCATGGGAAAGGCCTGAGGAGGTGACAGTCGGTCCCGCCAGTGGTCGGTGGTGGTGACAGTGGTGGCAGGGAGGGGCCAGCTATCAAGGACTGCTTCCGGGAGGAGGAGACCCTAGAGTGGAGACCTGGCCAGACAGAAGGAAATTCCAGGCAGAGGGAGCAGCGTGAGTAAATGCACAGAAGTCACACGGAATGTCTGGAGAATAAGAGACAATTTACTAGAAATATGAAGGCTGGTGTGCCAAAGGGTGAGGCTAGAGACATGTGCCGAGAGTCATGGATGGCCGTGTATTTATTACATTATCATTTCGTTCAGCCTTTATCATGCAGGCGACATTGTCCTTAGGAGTTTTATCTACTCAAGTTTTATGCTATTTATGCAAGAGCAGCAGATGAGTAACTGAGGAGAAGAAATAAGTCACTCCGGCAGTAACAGAGGGAGCCTGAGAAGAGTGGGGAGGTGCACGACTGGAGGCAGACGAGCAGCTTCCAGGAACGGCGAATCCAGCAGAAGGGGGCCAAACTCAGAGAGCCACACCTGCCACTGGGGAGTGAGAGGACTTCTGAGGGGACAGAACTGTCAGCCCCGACCCAACTAAGGCGTGCAGCAGGCCACGCAAAGGAGTCAGGTGTATGTGTAGGCGACTGGCTGGATGGCGGCACTACTCACCGAGAAACGGACCCAGAGGAAGCACGTCTGAGGCTGGGGTAGGTGAGGGGAGGATGACGGTTTGGGTCTGGGTTTGGGGACCCCTTTGTCCAAGAGCGGGTACGGAGCTGACACTGGGCAGACATCTCTCTGGCAGTCACCAGCCAAAGGAGCTAACTTCTAATTTCCTCCACCCCTTCTTTTTAAAAATCTTTCAATGTAATATTTCCAAGGCATGACCAGGACATACGTGATGGGCACATCTTTGTACTGCGGCTGCTGGGGCACGTTACTTCCTTCCAGGGGAATCTGAGTCACTGTGGGCATGGACTTGTTTACAAGCACTTGCTTGTTTTCTACTTTCTCACCTGAGAGAGAGAGAAGAGCATCAGACAAGTCACGATCATCCGTGGGGAGGGCAAAGGTTATTGGAGCATAAAACCCCATGAAACCCCTGGTGCATGAAATTCAGACGCAGAGGTCACAAAGAGAGTCCACATGGGTGGAATCAGAGTTCAACGGGCTTGTGTGAAACTCTGCAAGCCCATTTGAAAACACCACATAGATTAAGATCACAGCATGTATAAAATTAAGAAGCTGCTTTAGGGGACCACATGAATGACAGAAAATCCATCCACTTTAAAATGTCTCCTAGGGTGTTAGAATAGGTTTGGGCCATGTCACAGTGATTTCAGCTAGTAATGAGTCCCCACCAACTTAAACGTGGACAATGAGAAACTATAAGTATTTCTTCGATTTTCCTGCTGTCCTCACCTGTGCTCTGCATTTGCAGTAAGCACAGACACCAGCTACTACACTGCTGTCACTGCACTTGTTTTCCCTGCCATAGCACCCGGTTGATACAGTTTTATAGGTTGTTATTTTTTTTTCTGCCCTGTATACCAAACATTCAGACATACTGCTGAATACTTTCCATAATTTAAAAGCATATACATTAAAAAAATGATTTTAAGGCTTTTACCTGGAGAACAAATACCATCTGCATCTAAAATCTCATGTCGCCAGATGGGTTTCCTTGTAGCAGCATCCAACATGGGCCCCATCACTTTATCAAAAGTCTGATTGGTATATCGTTTCAAGGTGCATTTAGCATTTTTATATACAAGGCAACGCCCAAAACCTAAAATGAAACCAAAGTGGGTTCAGAACCACCAGCAATATGGAACTATGAAGTCACAGATTTGTGTTACTCAACAAGCCACCCCACTCTACCTCCCTTCCCCTCCGAAGTGTTTGTCACTCAGTCATGTCCAACTCAGTGATCCCATCGACTGTAGCCCACCAGGCTCCTCTGTCCATGGAACTCACCAGGCAAGAATACTGGAGTGGGTTGCCATTCCCTTCTCCAGGGGATCTTCTTGACCCAGGGATCAAACCCAGGTCTCCTGTGTTGCAGGCAGATTCTTTACCATCTGAGCCACCTGGGAAGCCCATAGAAACACACCCCAAATGTGCTCTACATTTAGATTATGAGAGTAGCCAAGCCAAATAGCAATCTGATGACTTGAAGAACTGGCTCAAGATCTCCACCATATAAACATATAAACACTGGAATCTCTACAATCATTTTCCAGCACAGAATATACCTTGTCAGGTTGGAGGAAGGTGAGAAAAACCTAAGAATATCACTGTGATTCTTTAAGAGTGCAGAGCCATAGCATGTGAAAATTGGAAAGGGCCTTAAAGATCACCTGGCTTAATCCCTCTGTCTTACAGGTGCCACAAGTGAGGGGCAGAAAAATTAAGTGGCCAAGGTCACTCAGCAACATGGTGGCTGAGTTGAGACAGAGCAAGTTCACTGATTAGCCCTCATTCTTCTCACATATCATTTTATTGCAAAACGTTTGCTACTCTTCTCTGGAAAGTTTTCTTTATGCTGATTTTAGCATTTAGAGGAAGTCTCAAACAAGCAAACAAGAACATTAATCTTTCTCCAGAGAAAAGAGAGAATAAAAAGAAGCAATCAAATGATATTAATGGGAGAGAGAGTTCACCTTTGCCTTGAAGATTAGAGATTACTTTGATTACATTTTTATATTACATTTATCTAGTGGAGGAGGGAAAAGTCCTGGGACCGATTAACAACTTAAACATTAAGAAAAGTAAGCAAAATGAATAGAAATAGCCTTTAGATGGAGCAAACTCAACCACTGAAATCCACAGAAGGATTTGTCAGTTGCTCAAAAGAGCTGCCTATCCTTTCACACTAAGTAACATTTCCTAAGATGCTATGGCTAGATTTCTTTCTTCTTCCCTCTTTGGCCAAGCTGTTATTTTAAATGGGATTCTCCCTCTGATCTCCCCAGGATATACTGAGCCATGTCAGAGTTCGCTTAAATAGGAAAATGTCTCCAGATTAAATGCCAGCTATTACTGAAGAAATAAATGCACGGCTGTAAAATCCTTTGCTTATGATTCTCCACCCAAAGCAGAACTCTTTCAAGAAATCTAAGAATTTGAGTTCAGGAAATTAATCGGGGAAGAGTGGATTTCTAAATAAAATCTCAGTGCTCTAATGTCATTTTTTAAATATGAAGGTGACCATGGGATGAAACAACGCATTTCTACATCTGGACAGTAGATGAAGACATCTGTGTGTCTTTGATTAACAGTCTTCGTTGTTGTGGCTGCTGGTAAATTGTGTATGGCCATAATAAACTCGCCTCAGAGAGCAAGCTGCTTTGAAAACCTTACATGATCTTGAAATTTCATACAATGGCCATTAAGTGCAACATGCTGGAGTGCAGTGTGAATCTGAACTGCATGGAATCAGAAGCGTTTTCTTCTGAGTATAAATAGACATTTTATTTACAGGTGGGAGCTTAAAAGCAAGAGGACAGTAAACTCAGATCATTAAATTGTGTTGCGGAGTTTCTGAAAGATATCACAAAGTCTTCAGATTTCCACATAAACGTTACCAGTTAATCAGAAAGGAAAACATCTAGCTTTAAAGCATGGCTGTTGTCATTTGGAGGAAAAAAAGCGGCATAAATTAAGTGCAGCCAACATTAACGCCAAAGACACATGTCTAGGAGTACTATTATGGCTGCCTAGCAACTGCAAAGAGTGAAGGGGAAGGCAGGGCGGGTCTGCCAGGGAGAGAGGAGAGAAATGGATGATGAAGACAGAAGTCACACCGCAGATCAGGTGATGGCTAACAAGCCCCCAGGTGGGGACCTGCAAAAGTAAGCCATCAAAAAACTGGGAAAGAAAAAGGTAAAATGATGAATCAGGGTTTGTGCATGTATACTTTTATCATTTTGCTAACAAAAAGGTATAGCATTATGAAGTTGAGATATATAATAAAAAGTCTTTTATATACAACTATTGCTATTGCCCTTTCAACAGGTTTGTAATTAAATATACAACTTGATGGTTTTTTTTTTAATGGTATTTCATTTATTGTAATTCCTGCTAGGAAATAATCAAATTCTTACATTTCAATTTTTGTTTTCTGTTGAACTGTCTCAAGTCACCAATAAATTAAATAACAAAGAAAAGAAAAGGTTCCTTAGTAACAGTTATTAATACCTCTATATAATATTCATTTTAAAAATGTCAACACCATACATAACCACTTCCTGGCTGTATATTATAAAAATCAAATCACTTGAAACTGACCTTAACATTCTGACGTCAAGTGACTTTCACATTGATCACGCTTGTATCTGAATCTGCACAAAGGTACCTTTGGTGCTCGTGCTTTGAAAATTCACTTACCTCTGTCCAAGGAAGCCTTGTTTAAAACAAGAGCATCTTCGATATCATAGCCACTATAACTCATCACGGCAACTGTCGCGTTCTGTCCGGCTGGCAGTTTCTCAAATTCTATCAACTCAATTGTCTTTGTTTTAACCATGGGTTTTTGTGGATATGCTAGGAGATACATGAGAGTATCAATTCTGTTCCTCTGGTTGTATCCAATGGTACCTTCATTGGCATTGGAGAAAACAAAATGCAGCATTCTATTAGATCAAATAATTAAGCAGCAATGAATATAGAGAGAAACATTCACTTTAATAGTTAAAATGAAGAAAATTTTCAAATATTTAAAGAGCAATATCTCATAGTGATTAATGACTTTCAAAAACAATTTTTCTCAGTTATGTCAAAAATCCTACAAAGAAGAAAAATCACACTCAAGGTATACTAATCTGAATAATTTCAACTTTTGGATTTATAAAATTGATCCCATTTGGAGAGCTTTTGTCTCTGCTGGTTAATCATACATGTCAACAATTCTGCATTTGGTTCTACTATGTTCCAGGCATATTTACAGCTGCAATTAGAAAATACCCCACAGTGCTGACGGCAGAAAGCTTGGACAATAGGACAAATAAAGAAACCAACAATTCCAAATGTTTAACATGAAAAAATTTTAAAAAGGGAGGAAAAACTAACTATTCACTTATTAAGCAGTTAATAAGCACCTACTTGGGGCCCAGCACTGGAGATACAATGGAGAAAGGCAGGGTCCTTTCCCCTAGGGAATCCAGGGCCCTGTCCAGTCAGGGATGGGCTTTTCTCTCCTTAGCAATCAGCCTTTCCACCTGATTGGACCTTGGAAGAGTATCACTGTCAACCGAAAGTGAAGCTAGAATGTTACCTACCCTTCTTTTTCCCCATTGGGTGCATTAAAGTTCAAAGATTGATTCCACAAAAAGGCTTTCAGTCTCCGGGGCTTGTGAACACACAATTGCTCCTACTCAGAGACCTTAAAACCGGGAAACCCACGTTTGCCCTACTGTTGAGCTTGAGTGCAGGTTTCTGGACCTCTTTAACTCTCCCCAAGTATCTCTTCTTTGTCCTGTAGTGGCACATCTGCAATACCCACACACGTCCAAGGTGCTGACACGTCATTTAATGGAGTTAAGCTTTAATGTGAGCAGATATAAAACTCAATTATTTGTTTCCTTTCCCTTTTTCTCTTACTCATGTCATTAAATCAATGGTGATTTCAATTTAGAGATGAAAACAACCTATTCAGGCAGCAAAAATGATATAGTACTCCTTGATGGTTGGGCTTTAATGAAATCTGTAGGACACTAAAGAAACAAGTGCCTAGTACATTGCTAGGCTTATTACCAATGCTCAATAAATGTCAAGTAAATGAAATGGAAGAATTTCAATATACATTTTATGAAGGTACATACTTGTGCTTAAATCTCTAGAAAATTTATCAAGATTCAGCTGAAAACCAATAGCTAAACTGAACTGCATGAACTTTTTCTCAAGTTGACACTAAAAATCCCCAATTACTGTTATTTTAGTGCCAACTAATAGACTGGGCAGGATACCTGATAATAGATCACTTATGGCCTTAGAAATAAAATTGCTGCTGCTCAGACTACAGTAAAGTTCATGACAGTAAGTTCATCCTTTTACATGAAATCAATTCAAATTTATGTTGAGATTTCAGCTTCAACTGTATACTTCACCCGCTGGAGACAAGGGTTCAGGCAAAGTCCCACCAGGCTGCCAAACGTGCCCTCTGAGACCTGAGCCGAGTGTTACCATGCAGCAGAGACACAGAGCCAGCTGCACTTCTAAACAAGGGTGACAGAGATGGCATCCTGCTATAAAATTGTGCTACTCGGCCCAGAGCATAATTCTTGGGCATCACAACCCACTATGAACTGGAGGAGCAGCTAAATAGTTTAGCAAAAGTTTGGGGTTTATGACCTCATCGGAAAATGTTCCTTAAAGACTTTTGAAAGAACTTGTAGGCCAATACATGTATACACATCTCTAGCAGCACTGGCAATGGGTGCATAGGTTAAAATATGATTTATAAACTATGACTTCTATGTTATAAAATTCTCAAATGCCACCATACCCCATAATTTTTATATAAATTATGAATGACTGACTAGCTACTTTTATCAATAAGTAAGCTTTTTGGAGAAAATGTCATGTAGAAATTTTAACATTAGCCCAGGGTGAGGCATATACTCAAACTAGGACGGCTATTTAGTATTGTCAGCTTCCTTAAGAAGGGCACAGCATGTATATAATAACTAATAGAATGTCTATAAGCTGAATTCTCCTTCTACTGGCCCATTCTGCTGTAAAAACAATCTCCAATGAATTTATCTGCTCACTACCCAGGACATAATCTTTCTTACAAAGTCTTATTTTCTTGATCAAAACTTTCTTAAGGAGTCACAAATTGGCATAACATGGTATGTATATGTAGGTTAAAACAGTGAAAATGTTTTTTTAAGATAAAAGGAAAAAAAGGATGAACACAACTTAGAAAAGGTATATTGAGAAAAATAAATTATATATTTAACTAATTTTTCCATCTTCCTTCACCCAAGCTCTTTTTATTTAATTGTATATATTATGGAATTATAATAAATTTCACCCATTTAAAGTGTACAAGTTGATGACTTCTGACAGATACATGAATCTGTGAAACCACTACCACAATTAAGATCCAGAACATTTCCAGTACTTCCAGATGATCCTGTCCCTGGCCTCAGGCAACCAAAGATCTATTTATCAGTACAGTTTCAATTTGCATTTTCTAGAATTTCATATATAAATGAAATCATATAGTAAGTGTACTCTTTGAGTTGCTTCTTTCACTTAGCATGATTCTGAGACGCATCCACATGTCTGTGTGTAACAGAATTCATTCTTTTTATTGCTGAGTACTATTCCATCATAAGAATATACATTTTGTCTATCCATTCACCTGCTGATGGATATTTGAGATGTTTCCAGTTTGGGGCTACTGTGAATACAGTTGTTATGAACACTGATGCACACATCTTTGTTACTCATTTCTCTTGGATAAATACACAGGAGTGGAGTTTCTGTGTTGTTTGCTAAGAGTACAATTAACTTTATAGAATAATTTTAGCGTTTTCCAAAGTGATTTTACTGTTTTACATTTTCACCAGCAATGTGTGAGCATTTTGGCTGCTCCACAAATGTCAAATCTTTTTCATCTGCATCGTTCTAATGAGTGTGCAGTCACATCTTACAGAAATTTACATTTACCTGATGACTAATAACGTTGAACATATTTTCATGAGCGTATTGGTTATTCCTATTACTCTTTGAGAAACGTCTGAGTTTTCCTCTGGCCCCCATCTTCTAATTGAGTTGTCTTATTACCCAAGAGTTCTTTGTATGTATTCTGGACACAAATCCTCTATCAGATATACTGAAAATACTTCTGTCCATTCTGTGGCTTAATGCTGTCTTTCATATATATATATATTTTTTTGGTCACACCTAGCAGCATGCAGGACCTTCATTCCCACCAGGGACTGAACCCATGCTCCCTGCAGTGGAAGTGCTAAGTCTTAACCACGGGACCACCAGGGAAGCCCTGTCTTTCATATTCTTAACAGCAACCTTCAAAGAGAAGAAATATAACTTGAGAAAATCCAATATGCTAAAATTTTCATTTTTTATAGTTTGTCCTTTTTGTGTTCTAAGAACTCTTACATCATTTGAGGTCACAAAGATTTTTGCTGAAGTTTCCTTCTATAAGTTTTACAGTTTCAGCTCTTACATTTAGGGGTGTGATTCATTTTGTATTAACTTTTTGTACAGTATGAGGTAGGAGCTGACATTCATTTTTTTCTATATAGATACTCAGATATTTTATTTTGTTGAAAAGATTTTTCTTTCCTCTGAATTGCCCTGATATAGTCATCAAAAATCAATTGCTCATAAAAGTGTGGCTCTGTTTCTGGATTCTGTTCCACTGATCTACATGCCTACCCTTATGTCAACATCACGCTGTCTTCCTTACTATGGCTTTATGGTAAGTCTAAGTACTGGCTTGTAAAGTCCTCCAACGTAGTTCTTCGTTTCAAATATTGTTTTAAAAATCTGCATCTGATTTCTTAACAATTTTAATGTCCTCAGAGATTCATTTGCTGTTGAGACATAAAGTACCTACTAAGCTGGCACCTGGCTAGGCCCCAGAGATACAGTGATAAATAGCAGACGTAGCGCCTGTCCTCAAGGGAGCTTATAATTTACAGTCTACCTTCATCATGATCCATGGTGAACCAGAAAAGTGAGGAAAGAAGTTAGTTTTAGCTGAGAAAAATTTTAGTAAGTTTTACAAAGATCACTGTATAGAAGACATAAAGTAATCTCTTAAGAGTTACTCAACCAAACTGGAATTCAGTTTCCTTGTCAGAAACAAACAGGTATGTATTATATCTGACAGGACTATTATTATTAATATGTTAAATGAAGAAATGTACCTAAATCAGTTGATATTCAATGAGTGGCAATATTCATTATGACTAATATTAACAATATTAGCAGTAAAAATACACACTCATCATCCTGCAAGACTGCTCATTCTACCTCCAACTCTAACCCTACATTTGGAACTGTTCCTCATTATAAACATTCTAGTCTCAGGAACTGTCACACAAGCTTACACTTACAATAGGTAAAATGAGTATGTCTTTTTTAACCAACAGAATTCTAAAAGAGAATTACCATGGATAATTTGGTCAAGACATCTTTTCACTTTGTATCCCCAATGGATTAAAAAAAATTGTCTTAAAAAAAAATTCAAACAGAAAATGAGAGAAGAGATGTAGAATGAAGCCACATTTTATGAGTTTCTATGTGTATATGATGTGTTTCTAGTATTTTGAAATCCTCCAGCGCATTTCTAGTACATCCCATCCTACTGTAAAGTGGGGGATACAAAAGAAGGAACTACCCACTTAAGAGCAGACTCAGACAAAAACCAAAACAGAAGCTGCGTTAACACCGAACTTTAAAAAAGTCCAAGCAGTTTGGAGCTGAAGGAGGAAGGGGTGGTGAGAAGCAGCAGGGGCTGCAGGAGGGATGTGATGCATATTCATTAATTAAGCTGACAGTGACCAAAAGGTCCTTTTAAACGGGAGAAAGGGTTCCACTAGAGGCGTGCCAACTAATAAAATGGGCAGGATATGAAAGCGTGACTCATGTGAACTTGGCGTCGGGTGCCAGGGGGAGCAGACAACGCGGCCCCCTCAGACAGCCTTCACTTGCAGCACTGGGTGACCTGAAGACCCTGCCACCTCCACACACGCCGACCTGCCTTCGCGCTCTGAACCACGTCACAACAGAGCCACAGGCATGGCAGGGAGGCCTCCCAGTAGCTCAGTAACACGCTGTGTGGAGCCCTGAACTTCATGAATAAAGCCTTAGATTTAAGAAACACCCTCTGCTGGTGTTTCAGGCTGCATTCAAGTCAGCCCTGTCTTATACACAAGGTAAGGCTCTCAAGTGTCTCTGGTCTGTGCTGTCTTGGTCTCCTTCATAGTGACAGAAAATGACTTATTTTCTCACTGTTGAATGGGAGGGGTTGGTGGTAAATTGCATATAGTCAACTTCCAGGTTAGTTAGAGTATTTAGTGAATTAATTCTGGGATACTGTCTTTCACTTTCCACATGGACTAATAGACGAAGAGCAACTAAAATATTTTGTTATAAAATCCACACAGAAACTGGGAGGATATATAAGGAATCACAAAAAGTGACTGTATAATTTTTCATCCGAAAAAAAAAAAAGAAAAGAAAATCCACACAGAATCTCTGAGCTGTATATAGTCTTAAGCAATGGCTGATACCTAAAATGGGATAGTGTGATTTTAGTTACTAGTGGTCAAGACAGCATGGAATTAAAATGACTCCGAGAAGTCCCACTCCAAGAGCTGGGTTTGCTTCAGACCTGGGTCTCTGCTCTGGTCTCCCTCTGCTGCCCTCTCTCCTTTTGCCAGTTTTCCTATAGACCTCGCTCAATACTTCTGCAGCTATTTCAGTGCCCACAGCGCAAGGTGGCCTTCTCATGTGCCAACTTTTAATATTACTTTTATCTCATGGCTTTTCTTTCCAGTCAGGTGTTTTATAATAACAAACAGTGACAAAGGCTTTTTATTATTATTATTATTACTTAAGATATTCAGCGGCTTTTGTCTTCCTAGCGTCAGCAGTCACGTCAGAGGATTGTATCCAAGGAGCTAAATGTGCAGGACCCAGGGTCAGAGCAGCTGAATACACCAACCTCAGAAAACACAGACAATGAATTGCAAATGACACTCAAAACAAAACAAGAAAAAAAACCTTCACACAGAAAACTACAAAAGAACTCTACAGACACTGAATTGGCTTTCTGTACACACTGATCCTGCTTAACTGTGTGTGGTAACTGGCCAAACGTTTTAGGTACTCAGGGCTACAAAATAAAGGCTTTTTTTTTTCTTTTTTGGTAGGAAGAGAAGTTACAAAAATAAAAATATTATTTCTTTCATTCGAGTCACTTATTTACAAAAACAAAAAGATTTGCCAAGTGGTGAGAGATACAACCCTTTCTGTTTCAATCTTCAAACACACTAAAGAGTGGCATTCGTGATGAAGTGATTAGTCTTCCGTTAATTCTGCTGAAGGTTCTACACAAAAGGTGTATTGTTTCAGCTGGGATTCACATCATGAAACAAAATGGTTTGGTAAACCCAATAGAAGTGATAGCCCTTTCAGGACACACAGGATTCAGTACTGTATATTTCAACTTGTTAGCAAGTCAGAAGCACAAGCGAGAACTCAGCCTACACTGCTGTGGAGGATGAATGGGAAACTCTAAATTGATGAGCCGCTGTTTAGATTTTCCCACTGGGAATTATTCTCAACTGTCCAGGCATTACATCATTCAGGTAAATGGTAGCAGGACAACATGCTTCTTATTTCTTTGTGGCCAACCAAAGGGCAATATAAAAACTCAAAAAGACATGCATACTCTTTATCCATAGGAGAAACAGAATTCCTTAATTGTCAAGCTAATTATCAGTAACTGAAAGGCTAACTGCATTCCAGTTGTTACCCAAAGGCAATGCAAAAACCTTTTACGGTTTCTTTATGAACCTCCTTGTAGCATACTTTAAATCAGAGATGACAAATCATATTGATGTCATAGACACAGATGAAAAGAAAATGTATTAAACTTACTAGGATTTAAATGAGTTTTTAAAAATATTAAAAAAAAAAAAGCTTATAAGCAAAACTTTTTTTTTTGCCAGTATCCTCTATATCCTCTTCAAGACAAAAATCCAAACTCCTACACATATGGCATCTCTCCAGCATGCCTCTCTGCCCATGCTATATAGCAAACACGATACAGAACAGCTGTATCAGAGTATATACCAAGACTTCCCCACACACTGCTTGCTTACATTCTCATACCTGTGAGAAATACTCAAGAGTCCTCAAGACTCAATTCAGTTCTAGTCTCCAGAAACAGCCCACTCTCTAACCTTAGGTGTTCTTTCTGCTCCTACTTCCTTAGACGCTAGCTATCAGTCTACCACAGCGCTTATCAGACTATATCCAATTCCTGGTATATTTACTGTTCTCTCCTACTAGACTGTGAACTCACTGAGGGCAGGACTCTGTCATCTCTGTATTTTCAGGTTCCAGTACTCCTGTCTGGCTTAAATTTGATGCTCAATAAATGTTATGGATGACAAAAAAATCAACGAACGAATGAAAGGAAAGAAAAGAAGAAAGAAAGAAACACAAATTCAGGAAACTGTGACACATACCGAATGTTTCAGGAGCTACAGGAGCAACTATATGGATATAACGGGCTCAGTGATCGTCATCCAGACAAGGACTAAGTACATCCTAATCAATACTGTAGCTCTTATCCCTATCGCCTTCCACTCTCCTCCTTCTACCTCCAGTTTCCACTGCTCTTTCTTCCAGCTCTCCTGGTTAATAACTTACATTCATATAGGGCTGTTCTCTTTACATTTACTACCTTGTAATTCTGTGATAGTTATTATGTATCCTTTTGTTTGGCCAAGGGAACAAGTTCAGAGAGGTTTTCTCCATTTTTGTTTAGGCTTGAGACAGGACAGGGGAACTTGCAAGCACTGCAGAATTCCACAACCTCCTGGGTTTGGTAACACGCAGGTGTGTCAGCAACATCTGACTCGGCCAAACATGCAATACTGGTGAAACATGAATCAAGATATAAGTATTCATCCAAGTGTTCAGAACCAAGTTCAAGAAGGAATTCTTACCCATGGCTTGTTTCCCCATGGCACACTGATATGTATTTCTCGGGGACTGGTTGTGATGAGGGTACGGGATCAGGCCAGCACAGACTCCAAGGAGAGTGAAAGGTTCAATCTCCAAGTGGGTGGTATCTCTATCAAGTTAATTAAGAATCAGACGTCTCAGGCACCAAGTACAAAATAAATATCTCTTTAAGGATATAAAAAATATTACTATCCAGGCCCCAGAGGGATCTAGACAATAAAATTTAAGTTTACATAAATATATATAAAAATCTATATATAAAACATATATAATAATAAAACCTCATAATAAAATTTGATGCTAGTAAAGCTGATAGGAAAAAATCCACACATAAATAAAATATAATAAAGCAAATTATTTTTTTCAGTGAAACTAAAACATGCAACTTTATTATATGAAGCAATACAGGGAGACAATATAGAATGCCTATATAAAAAATAAAACATTATTACATCCTAACTAATAATAACAATAACTAACAGTTTTAAAGAAATTACTATATATAGCATATAGAAACGCAGTATCAAGAATATCTACATGGCACAACATTGTACATCAACTATACTTCAGTTGCAGAAGGAAATGGCAACCCATTCTGGTATTCTTGCCTGGAGAATTCCATGGACAGAGGAGCCTGGTGGGCAACAGTCCATGGTGTCACAAAGAGTCGGACACAACTGAGCAACTGACACACATACTTCAATAAGTTTTTTAAAAAATTTTAAAAATAGATCTCTGTGGATGAGTGGCCTGCTTTCTCCCACTTTTCTAACTTATATCAATGAAAAAGTTGTATTATCATCTTAGAGAGAGGAATGTGTCCCCTTTAAGAACAATTACTAAGACCTGAAGTGAAAAGTTAAAGTGTTAGTCACTCAGTCATCTAGGAGTCTCTGCGGCCCCATGGACTGTACTCCCAGCAGGCTCCTCTGACCATGGAATTCTCCAGGCAAGAATACTGTAGTGGGCTGCCATGCCCTTCTCCAGGGGATCTTCCTGACTCGGGATTGAACCTGGGTCTCCTGCACTGCTGGCAGATTCTTTACCGTCTGAGCCACCACGGTATCAATACTGTAACCACTAGCTAAACATGGCTGTTGAGCACTTGAAAAGTTAGAATAGTGTAGCTGAGAAGCTGAATTTTTAATCAGTTATTTTAAATCTTTCAGTTATGCTTGTAATCACTTAAATGTATTAATCTACCTTTTCAATTGTAAATGTTATGAAATCAGATCAAGTATTTCCAATGAAAATTTAGCATCCAAATTGAGATATGGTATAACTACACACCAGATGAGACTTAGTAGGAAAAAAAATGTAAATTATCTCAATATTTTTATAATGATTACATGTTGACATGATAATCTTTCAGATACACTGGGTTAAGTAAAATTATTAAAATTAATTTCATCTGTTTCTTTTTTACTTCTTTAATGTGGCTATGAGAAAACTTAAAGTTATATGGTGACTTGCATTATATTTTTACTGGATAGCTCAGTTCTAGATACTGGCCACAAAGTAAGACTTTGCCTAGTAGATGTCAGAATCTTGATTACTTTCACAATATAATTTTGCATAAAACTCAGTTTTGGTTAAATGATAAGGCAACTGAGATACTGCAATGGGAAAGGGTAGCCAGACTGTTTTCAGGTCTTGATGAAACATCTCACATCCAGGATCTGTGGTCTCCAATGACCCTCTATCCCTCCCTTGAGTGTTTCTGAAGCACAACCTTAACTGTAATTTCAATAGTTTACAGTACTTCTGAAGAGAAGTGATTTCCAAGATAACCCAACACATCATGGAGAATTAATTGCAATGTACATGGCAAAGATCTCCCACTTATCCAGTTATCCATCTATTTATTTTTCAAAAAATGTGTACTGAATTTTGTCCCTCATTTGGTTAGAGAGCATGCTTTCTATGCAGTCTTTGGTTTTGAAGAATACACTTCTGACCTCACGACCTCGCAGAACCCCAATCCTCTCAGACACTTTAGGTCTTTGTCAGCAGAAAGGAAAATGGCTCTAGGCTTTGTTTTCTTTCTGTTTTTTTTTTTGGATAGAAAAACAGCTTATAGAAAAATTTTAAAACCAAGAATGAAACAGTTTGTTAAAAGGTACTGTTCTGTTTATATTTAATATGATGGCCAATTTGACCAATCCAAAAAACTTTTTTTTTCTTATGTAAAAATTGGGATAAGCTGAAAATGAAGAAGGTAAAGATCTGAGTTTCCTCTTTTTTCATGACAAGAACATATATAAGATTATATGAAAGTCCAAACTTTCAGTCTGGATTTGAATTTTACAAAACAGAAAGGAATTTTATAGGATTGGCCAAAAATTTACTTGGGTTTTTGTGTAACACCTTATCATTCAATATTATTCAAAATTAAAACCACTCTAAGCTTCTATACTAAACAGGAAATAGGAGACTTCCTGTTCACCGTGCATAAGGGCATTAAATTTAGCTCAAATTAAGAATAACTGACCTGTTGCTTGCAATAGCAAAAAAATTAGAAATAGCCTAAATTGTCATCAATAGTGGAACAAATTAAATAAGGTATTTATGTATAGACAACATAATCGAAAGCAATTAAAATATTTATATGTATAAATATATACACATACATTCATGTGGAAAAATATCCAGGATGATAATGTTAATAGCATTGAGTTAAAAAATCAAGATGGAGTATTACTCAGCCATTAAAAAGAATACATTTGAATCAGTTCTAATGAGGTGGATGAAACTGGAGCCTATTATACAGAGTGAAGTAAGCCAGAAAGAAAAACACCAATACAGTATACTAACGCATATATATAGAATTTAGAAAGATGGTAACAATAACCCTGTATGCAAGACAGCAAAAGAAACACAGATGTACAGAACAGTCTTTTGGACTCTGTGGGAGAGGAAGAGGGTGGGATGATTTGGGAGAATGGCACTGAAACATGTATAATATCATATAAGAAATGAATTGCCAGTCCAGGTTCGATGCAGGATACAGGATGCTTGGGGCTGGTGCACTGGGATGACCCAGAGGGATGGTATGGGGAGGGAGGTGGGATGGGGGGTTCAGGATTGGGAATACGTGTACACTCATGGCAGATTCATGTTGATGTATGGCAAAAGCAATACAATATTGTAAAGTAATTAGCCTCCAATTAAAATAAATAAATTTAAAAAAAAGAAAAAAAAATAAACTTTGTACCTGTTTTCACACACACACACAAAAATATCAAGATGCTGAAAATAATTGTAACCATGCATGTATGTTTGCATTTACCTAAAAAAAAATCTAGAAGAGTACATATTAAACCTTTAGCACTGGCTACTTCTGGAGGGTGGAGTTTGGTGGAATGGGGAATTACTTTATGCATTTCTACATTTTAATAAATATCCTAAATATGAATTACTACCACTTTTTTTCTTATTTTTAAAGTAAAATTAACTTGATGTATGGGATAACTTGGTGTTGGGTGATACTGATAATCATTTTCCTTTGCAGAGGGAGATTTGTGACACTGTATAGGAGGCAGTGATCAAGACCATCCCCAAGAAAAAGAAATGCAAAAGGTAAAATGGTTGTCTGAGGAGGCCTTACAGCTATGAAATGAAGAGAAGCCAAAGGCAAAGGGGGAAAGAAAAGATTTGAATGCAGAGTTCCAAAGAACAGCAAGGAGAGATAAGAAAGCCTTCCTCTGGGATCAATGAAAAGAAATAAAGGAAAATAACAGAATGGGAAAGACTAGAGATCTCTTCAAGAAAATTAGAGATACCAAGGGAACTTTTCATGCAAAGATGGGCACAATGAAGGACAGAAATGGTGTGGACAGAACAGAAGATATTAAGCAGAGGAATACACAGAAGAACTGTACAAAACAGAGCTTCACGACCCAGGTAACCATGATGGTGTGATCACTCATCTAGAGCCAGACATCCTGGAATGCAAAGTTAAGTGGGCCTTAGGAAGCATCACTATGAACAAAGCTAGTGGAGGTGATGGAATTCCAGTTGAGCTATTTCAAATCCTAAAAGATGATACTGTGAAAGTGCTGCATTCAATATGCCAGCAAATATGGAAAACTCAGCAGTGGCCACAGGACTGGAAAAGGTCAGTTTTCATTCCAATCCCAAAGAGAGGCAATGCCAAACAATGCTCCAACTACTGCACAACTGCATTCATCTCACAAGCTAGCAAAGTAATGCTCAAAATTCTCCAAGCCAGGATTCAACAGTATGTGAACCATGAACTTCCAGATGTTCAAGCTGGATTTAGAAAAGGCAGAGGAACCAGCGATCAAATTGTCAATATCCACTGGATCATCGAAAAAGCAAGAGAGTTCCAGAAAAACATCTATTTCTGCTTTATTAACTACATCAAAGCCTTTGACTGTGGGGATCACAACCAACTGTTGGAAAATTCTTCAAGAGACGGGAATACCAGACCACCTGACCTACATGCCTCCTAAGAAATCTGTATGCAAGTCAAGAAGCAACAGTTAGAACTGGACATGGAACAACAGACTGGTTCTAAATCGGGAAAGGAGTATGTCAAGGCTGTATATTGTCACCCTGCTTTATTTAACTTATATGCAGAATATATCATGAGAAATGCTGGGCTGGATGAAACACAAGCTGGCATCAAGATTGCCAGGAGAAATATCAATAACCTCACATATGTAGACGATATCACACTTCTGGCAGAAAGCAAAGAAGAACTAAAGAGTCTCTTGATGAAAGTGAAAGAGGAGAGTGAAAACGGTCTAAAACTCAACATTCAGAAAACTAAGATCATGGCATTTGGTCCCATCACTTCATGGCAAACAGATGGGGAAATAGCGGAAACAGTGACAGACTTTACTTTTTGGGGCTCCAAAATCACTGCAGATGGTGATGCAGCCATGAAATGAAAAGACACTCGCTCCTTGGAAGAAAAATTATGACCAAACTAGACAGCTTATTGAAAAGCAGAGACATTACTTTGCCGACAAAGTCCGTCTAGTCAAAGCTATGGTTTTTCCAGTAATCATGTATGGGTGTGAGAGTTGGACTATAAAGAAAGCTGAGTGCCGAAGAATTGATGCTTTTGAACTGTGGTGTTGGAGAAGACTCTTGAGAGTCCTTTGGACTTCAAGGAGATCCAATCAGCCCATCCTAAAGGAAATCAGTCCTGAATATTCATTGGAATGAATATTCCAAAACAAATGAATATTCCAACTGATGCTGAAGCTGAAACTCTTAATACTTTGGCCACCTGATGTGAAGAACTGACTCATTGGAAAAGACCCTGATGCTGGGAAATATTGAAGGTGGGAGGAGAAAGGGGACGACAGAGGATGAAATGGTTAGATGGCATCACCAACTCAATGGACATGAGTTTGAGTAAACTCCAGGAGTTGGTGATGGACAGGGAGGCCTGGCACGCTGCAGTCCATGGAGTCACAAAGAGTTGGACACGACTAAGCAAGTGAACTGAACTTGTAGCAGTAAGCAAAACAGACAAAATCCCTGCCTTCATGAAGCTTCTACTGGAGGGAGATAGACAACACACAGATGCATCAATAAAATGCACATTTTACAGATTTTAAGATTTAAGCACTAGAAAAATAAAGTTGTGAACGGGGTGGACCAAGGAAGGGCTTCTACTTTAAATAGGGTGGTCAGGAAAACTCCCTGAGAAGGTGGTGCCTGAGTGAAGACCTGGAGAATGTGAAGGAGTGAGCCATGCAAGTAGGTGAGAGCATTTCAGGCAGAGGGCTTGGGGCAGGAACGTGAAGACGAGGCCAGCGTGGTCAAAGCAGAGTGAGGGAGGAGATAACACAGCGGCAGATTCCGTGTAGGAACGTGAAGGCCTCTGCAACGACTGCAGAGGGAGGGGGGGAAGCCACTGGGAGGTGGTGGTGGGGGAGGGGGTTGAGAAGAGCAGTGATGAGAGCATTCTGATCCTTGAAGAATAGACTATGTAAGAACAGGTGCAAACCTAGTCAGATGCCTTTTGCAACGGTCCAGACAAGCAATGGCAGTGGCCTCCAATGGGGGAGTATGTGAATGAGAGCTCAAATTCTGAGTATACCTGGAAAGCCCACATGGTGTGTTAAGTGATTAGATGTTAGGTGCAGGGCAGAAGAGAAGGCAAAGCTGAAACTGAGGTTTGGGCTTGAGTAACCATGATGGAAGCTTCCTTGGCAGCTCAGGGGTAAAAAACCTGCCTGCCCCTGTAGGAGACATGGGTTTGATCCCTGGTTTAGGAAGATTCCCCTGGAAAAGGAAATGGCAACCCACTCCAATATTCTTGCCTGGAACATCTCATGGACAGAGGAGCCTGGTGGGATACAGTCTGTGGGATCGCAAGAGTCAGACATGGCTTAGTGACTAAACCACCTCCACCATATAACACTTCTCCTTTACACTCAGTCAATCTTGAAATGAGGGGTATAAAAACTGTACTTTGAGAGAGCCATACATTTAAGAATGAAAAACTGACTGAAAAGCATTATTTACTAAATTATAGTAAGACAAAAATAAAATGGTACATTTCATCTGGCAGCAGAAAGCAGAAAAGCACTTTCCTGATTGAAGACATAAATAGTTATCAGGTGGCAGTATTAACCATTTAACAATATAACTGCAAAAATTCTCATTTTAGGTAACTAGTATCTTGGCGGTTTAGTTTCTAAGTCACGTCTGACTCTTGCAATCCCATGGACTGTAGCTTGCCAGGCTCCTCTGTCCATGGGATTTTCTCAGGCAAGAATACTGGAGTGGATTGCCATTTCCTTCTCCAGGGGATCTTTCCAACCAAGGGATCAAATCCTGGTCTTCTGTATTGAAGGCAGATTCTTTACCAACTAAGCTATCAGGCAAGCCCAAAGTGGTACCTTAGCCACAAGCATCTGACAGCAAGTGATATAAATGTCTTTTAATGTATTTCAAATGGAACACAGATATTTCTAAAAATATCATTGTTCTAGAAGAAACACTGTGGACACATTAACATTTCATGTCAATACTGCACATAAGTTTAGAGATATCTTTACAGCAAAACAACATAGGGAATTTCTGCACTGACAACAGGAATTCAGATATCCACTGACAAAATCAACCCTGAGAGATAAACACACCATTACATAGCCTGACTCACTAGTTCAAGTTTTGTCAGTAATCGAAGTCAGAGAAGCAATTTCTTTTAAGAAATACACACTATGTGTAAAATGAAAAGGAAGGATAATTAAATCTCAAGATTATTTGTTAGCAGTTCTGTGATACTCTTTGGATAAGCAATGGATTATGCTTCATTATAAAACAGAATACTCCTAACAGTTCCTACTAAGAAGTTCTGTTGTGTAACAGAACTGAAGATGAAATGAGAAAAGGAGGCTGCGTCTAGCATCAGAACAGGTTTTAATTACGGCTGTTATGGACCCTACTTACTTATTAATTGTATGTTCATAGAGTGCGATGTTACAGTCATTTTCTTCATTCACATCTAAGTATTCAACCAGACTCTCATGTAAAAAATCTTCAAAATTCCTGAGAAAATATTGGTGAAATGGACACTTAAAAAGCATTTTACTGCCATATTTTATATGCAATAATGGAAGATATGTGCTTTCATTTAGCCTCAAAGCATTCTTCTCTCCCAGAAAGTACCAATACATTGGGATACTTGAAACATGTTATTCTTAGACCACAGTTATCACAAATCACCAAAACATTAGAAAAATCTGTGATTCTTGTTAATCTGGTCCTGCTTTTAAAAATACCTTCTCTGATTTAAAAAGTCCTATATGATGAGATACCCAATATCTACATTAACATAACTTTCTCCTACTACTTCATCTGTGCTGATTTACACCAACAATCTATAACCTGCATTATCTGAACTGATAAACATTTTTACTATGTCCAAGCAAGCTCACATAGAGAAGAGGTTTTTAACAGGTTGTTATATTCGGTAGAGAGGAATTAAGAGACTAAAACTGAAAATATGCTTTTCGTAAAAGCTCAGCTCAAACACCGTTACTTCCGTTTAGGTCATATAAATGAGTCTTAAGGAGACTGAGAAGTTTTGCTTTCGGCTACTTACCTATACCCCTGAGCCAGCTCTTCCATATGTTTATTTGTGACTGCAGGTTTCTGTTTCTTTACAATTATATAGGGTCTGGAAGAGAAAAGAACAGCTTGATAGCAATAGCTCAACAGAAGAATAAAACCAATAAATTCACTACAGTGAAGTGAGGGAAGCTATAGACATGTTTCTGGATTGTTTGAGGACACCAGGTATTTTTTACAAGTGTGAGAGCACAGGGGCCTATTTTCTCTTTCACATACACAAGCACATGTTTACACACAGGGTTACTTCGTCCAAGTATCTTTGGAAATATTTGGTTCTGAATGAGAAAGCAATGTGAAATAATACCTGATAAAGTCTAGCAAAAAAAAACCCCACACTTTAATACCTTAAATATCATATGTTTTTGTAAATGCACCCATCATACCAAAAATGTCTTCTGATTTCATACTGGGAATATGGAGAAGTCAGCAGTCAGAGAGACCAGTCACTGAGAAAAACAGTGGCATTTTTAGTGAAGGTCTGATGACTGTCAGCTGTCTACAGTGCTTTTGCTTCAGGATAAACCTCACTGGACGACATTAGCAGGGTACTTGAAGCTACGTACAACCAAAGAGTGAGTATGAGCTGACAGAAAATAAAGCTTCCTCACTTTGTGATTTTTACTGATATCGTGGGTTTAAGTAAGGCAGAGAGCCTCGGTCCACACGTTCTGATAGATTCACCTGTAAATGCAGTGGGAACCTGCCTCTGAGGGCTCCCCTTGTGCGAGAAACGACTACACAAAGGACGGCGCATGGCTTGGAACGTCTAGGGCTGTTGCTATTTAGACAAGCGGTTCTTGCAGAGAGGAGCCACTACGCAGCATGCACTTGTGCGCCCCACCCTCAGGTCCCCGCGCCCTTCGGGACTAAGGAGCACCTGGAGACAGTTAAGAGGAGGACTGGCACGATTACAAAAGGGGAAACAAGGTGCTGAAGATGCCTGGATGCACCTTGCAGTCCTGGCTGCTCCTCTCACCAGGGAAGCAGGAGCCCCACCCTGCCCCAGGTGGGGCTGCACTTTAGCTCAGGACAAGGGACTGAGGAGTGGGGACAGCAGGCACAGGCGAGGGAAGGGACTGCACTTAGCCACCTCAGTTACCTCTCACTTTATTCCATAAATTCTACTAATTCTTCTTGCCAGATCTATGTTGGGTCATTATAAAATCACTTCTAAAAAAAGAACTAGTTTTCTTTTTAGGCTATGCCATATTATATTGGGTGTAGTGAAACATCGTAGAAAAGAGTAATTGAGAAAATGTCAGTGTTTTCCCCACCCTTAACTGGACCATGTAAGTGGCTGTAAGTAAGTACTCTGTGTTTGCCCAGCACCCTACAAGGCACTTACCACACCTTGTATCAATCCTAGGAAGGCACTGTAATCAAGGCCCACAGACTTAAGTAATAAACTCAAGAGTCACATGAGTCAGTAAGTGGAACATTAGGATTCAAACATGGGTATAAGCTTCAATTAGGGCTTTTTGATTGCAGAGAACAGGAACCAATGCTGGCCAATTTAAGCAAAGACGGAATTTACTAAAAACTAAGAAGAAGAAAATTTTAAAGAATTTACTAACAGGCTCAAAACGTACTAGAAAAATAAGAATGAAAGAAAAAGTGCAAGGCTCAGCCTCAGAAAGAAAAGGAGCCAGAACAGTCCCAAAGATCCAGAAAGGCAGGGGGAGCGGGCAGTCTCTTGCATGCACTGCTGCCAGGATGAATCTGTTCTGACCACGTCTTGCTCTCAGTTATTCTCCTTGGGATTCAAGCTCTCTGAAGAAAGCCTGACTGGCCTGGCTTGGGTCATATGCCTGATCTTTGGCTGAGCAAGAGACAGCACCTGACTGACCAACCCAAGAAGACTGCCAGTAGGGAAGGGCAATCCTAAGGAAAACAAGGAGAGCGACTGGAAGGAGAAAGGGAGGCTGGACAGACATAGGTAAAGGCAGTCCAGGTTCCCAGCTGTCAGACTTCGCAGCTCCTGCCTCCTCCCCAACCACTGCGAGCTCGGCGACTCATGCCCTCACACCATCTGAGATCCCCAAAGAGAGACTCAGGTGAACTGAGTGAAGGCCTGGGAAACAAGGTGACATCCTCAGCCGAGGTCCCCCAAAGCACCAGACACCATGTCATATTGGTCTCTGTGTCCCTGTCTCTGACACAGCTGAACAAAACGGGCCCTAAACATCTTCCGAGTGAATACAAGGCACCTGCTCTTCTAAGGGTCTAACGTGGTGTCATCTCTTTGTGCTGCCACGTTTTCTTTCTTGCCATTCCTTAGCCTTTTTCCTTTTCTCCTTTATCCTTTAAAGCAACGGTACTCAACTCCCGCCTCTTTGTTTCCCCGAAGAATTTGGGCTTTTCTTCATTATTTATTTATTTGGCTGCACTGGATCCTAGTTGCAGCATGCAGGAACTAGTCCCTGACCAGGGATCAAACCCGGGCCTCCTGCATTGAGAGCTCCAAGTCTTAGCCACTGGACCACCAGGGATGTCTGTATGCATCCTTTAAAGCTCAGATCAGAGCACCAGAATAGTCGGTAAAATCAGGATTACTGGAGTAAAATGAATTCTAAGAACTTTCCAGTAAAAAACAGACTCCACCACTATCTGGCTTTGGGTAATTTACTTAGTCTCACCAAATCCCAGTACCTCATTTGTTAAATGAAAATAATAATCCAACCTCATAGGGTTGAATGTGGTTAAAGCCTTACAGACAGAGCACCTATTAAGATAACACATAATGGCGAGCACTTACTACTCGCATCAGTTCAGCTCAGTCACTCAGTTGTGTCTGACTCTTTGCGACCCCATGAACCACAGCATGCCAGGCCTCCCTGTCCACACCAACTCCCAGAGTTCACCCAAACTCATGTCCATCAAGTTGGTGATGCCGTCCAGCCATCTCATCCTCTGTCGTCCCGTTCTCCTCCTGCCCGCAATCCCTCCCAGCAACAGAGTCTTTTCTAATGAGTCAACTCTTTGCATGAGGTGGCCAAAGTACTGGAGTTTCAGCTTTAGCATCAGTCTTTCCAATGAACACCCAAGTCTGATCTCCTTTAGGATGGACTGGTTGGATCTCCTTGCAGTCCAAGGGACTCTCAAGAGTCTTCTCCAAAACCACAGTTCAAAAGCATCAATTCTTTGGTGCTCAGCTTTCTTCACAGTTGGTTGTTATTACTAATTATTTCTGCCTTTCCCAGCAGACTGATTTCTCTGAGGGCAGAGACTGACTCCCATTAATCTCTGAATCCCCAGTAGCCAATATGCATATTCATGAGGTGTTTGCTAACTGAATTAAATTTATCTTAACAATGAAAGAGGTTAAAGCAACTTCTAAAATAAAAACAAGTCCATTTCTTTCAAAAGTAAATAAAGAGATCTTAACTATTTCCAGCCACACACTACCTGCACAGCCTCCCTCCATCAGAGGAAATATAGACACATCGATCTGTCAGATTTGTTGAGATGGAAACAAACTCATTGATATAGCCTGCTCTTCGCATCAGTCGAAATGTATTCACCAGCTTCTTGTGATCTCGAATGACACCCAGGATGTTACCTAAGCAGAAAGAAATAAGAATGTTCAAGATTGAAATAAAAAATACATCTAATGGACTTAAAATATCTACTCAATAAAAACAATAACCAGCAGTAAGCAGTCATTTTGAAATACTGTTACTAAGCCTGCAGCCAGTCCACAAGGCTGGAGGGAGCAAGAGGGGTCAAGGGCAGCCCAGGAGACTCAAATCCAGAGTTGGCCCTACCACATGCTGACTGCATATCGCTGGTGAAGTCAGTCTGTCTCCTTATCTGTCAGCACTGTGCAGGGCCATGAACTTGGGCTCCAGAGCCCTGGAGTTGAACCCTGGCTCTATCACTTCCACTGTGGTGATGTGAGGATTAAATGAGCTGATCTCCTGTAAAGCACTTAGAACTGGACACAGCACTGAGTAATTGCTATCATGAAGCTGCTATTGTTGTCATTATCTGAGAGATGAAGCAGACAGACTTGGGCTCCCAGGGTGAGTGGGAGGATTCAGGGAGGTACTGGGTGAATGTGCAGGGTAAGGTCACATTCAGTGTGAGCTGCCAGAATTCACTGACCAGGCAGGCAGTGAACAGCCCCTTTTCCTTCCTACTAGCCTTCACAGTAGATGGTGAAGCCTCCCCAGAGCAGGAAGGACGGGGAGAAGATGTGGGGGCTGAGATAAGGACAAGCACGTGCAGCACCCCAGGCAGGGGACAGACACTCAGGCCACCAAGCCACACCTGCGGCAGCGTCTCTGGAGGACCCTGAGAGGATGGGGAGGGGTGTGAGACAGCAGCACATGGAGCTGGAGCAGAAGGAAAGGGACCCTCCTGCAGAGCCTGCCGACACTCACTCACTCAGTGGCTGAAGACAGGTCATCTCACTCTAAGGGCTGACCTGATTATTTCTGCAGAATGCCTCACATATTTAACTTGAACTTAAGGTTATTGTGTTGAAACTTGTTCCACTGAGGACACACTGGCAGCTGCCACAGGGTCTCTGCACCTTTACCTTTAGCTCTGACAGCCAAATCATCTCAGAACCTGGGTGACCCAGTCAATGGAAGAAGTGTTTGTTACCATTTTTTTCTACCTTTCAGTTAAGGTCAACCTGGGTCCGGAACTAAAGTATATTTAGGGAGTAGAGGCTTATTTAACTTATATGCAGAGTACATCATGAGAAACGCTGGACTGGAAGAAACACAAGCTGGAATCAAGATTGCCGGGAGAAATATCAATAACCTCAGATATGCAGATGACACCACCCTTATGGCAGAAAGTGAAGAGGAGCTAAAAAGCCTCTTGATGACAGTGAAAGAGGAGAGTGAAAAAGTTGGCTTAAAGCTCAACATTCAGAAAACGAAGATCATGGCATCTGGTCCCATCACTTCATGGGAAATAGATGGGGAAACAGTAGAAACAGTGTCAGACTTTATTTTTTGGGGCTCCAAAATCACTGCAGATGGTGACTGCAGCCATGAAATTAAAGGACGCTTACTCCTTGGAAGAAAAGTTATGACCAACCTAGATAGTATATTCAAAAGCAGAGACATTACTTTGCCAACTAAGGTCCGCCTAGTCAAGGCTATAGCTTTTCTTGTGGTCATGTATGGATGTGAGAGTTGGACTGTGAAGAAGGCTGAGCACTGAAGAATTGATGCGTTTGAACTGTGGTGTTGGAGAAGACTCTTGAGGGTCCCTTGGACTGCAAGGAGATCCAACCAGTCCATTCTGAAGAGGATCAGCCCTGGGATTTCTTTGGAAGGAATGATGCTGAAGCTGAAGCTCCAGTACTTTGGCCACCTCATGCGAAGAGTTGACTCACTGGAAAAGACTCTGATGCTGGGAGGGATTGGGGGCAGGAGGAGAAGGGGACGACCCAGGATGAGATGGCTGGATGGCATCACCGACTCGATGGACATGAGTCTGAGTGAACTCCGGGAGATGGTGATGGACAGGGAGGCCTGGCGTGCTGCGATTCAAGGGGTCGCAAAGAGTCGGACACGACTGAGTGACTGAACTGAACTGAACTGAGAGGTCAGTGGCAGAGAATTTGACTGCAGAATTAAAAGTATATTTGTGCTTTAAATACATAGTCAATTCCTTCCCCTTCCCCCCAAGACTGTTTAGGATCAACCTGCCTCCCCAGCAGACTCACCATTGAGGAAGACGAGGAACACGTTTGGGTAAGAGAGCTCTTCCCCACACAGTAAGCTCACATCTTCTACTCCCAAGTTACTGGCTAATTTGACAATGGGTCCATCTTCCATGTCAGTCGTGATGTGCGTCATAAGGGCCAAGTTTTTAACCAAACCACATGCCTAAAAGACAAAAGACAGTCATGTCTAAGAATGAACATGAACAACACAAAATACGCTCTGTGTCTGAATACAGCTCACCACTCTGCTGCCAACAAGGCACAGTAGTGCAGCCTCACAGGGAACACTGTGCAGGCTCATACAAAGCCTGAAGGATGCACCTACCCTTTATTTCAGAGGAACTGATACTAAAGTCACAAGCGAGGATATAAATATAGATTTAGCCACAGAAATGCTCAGGACTATTTGAACTGGAAATGATGATGGCATTATAAATGTCCCCTCCCCAAAGAAACTGATTTACCTAAACTGTTATTTCCCAACAACAGCATATCATAGTCATTAAGACGACGTTGTGTAAAAAGAGTAAAGAAAAACACTGATAACTGTGAATACATGAACATAAAACTTCTGGCATGAAATAAGAGTTAGTCTGCAAAATAACTGGCCAGTACTCTATAAGCTTCTTGGTCTTAAAAAATAAAGACAGACTGAACAAACTGCTCCAAATTAAGACACTAAGGAAACCTGACTACTGAAAGTGCAATCTTGGGATCAGAAAAAACATGATAGGACAATTGGCAAAATCTGAATAAGGTCTAGAAACTGCAATACTGTTACCAATGCTAATTTCATGAGATTGATAAATATTAATTATGTACTATAGTTACGTAAGATCACATTTAGGGAATCTAGGTATAGGACAATTGGCAAAATCTGTATAAGGTCCAGAAATTGCAATACTGTTACCAACGCTAATTTCACGAGGTTGATAAATATAATTACGTACTATAGTTATGTAAGACATCACATTTAGGGAATCTAGGTGAACGATCATGTTAACTCTCTGCACTACTTTTGGAATTTTTTTGGTATGTCTAAAATTATTTCAAAGTAAAAAGGAAATGAAAAAAAATTCTTTTAAACTTCTATACGACCAAAGAAAAAATTTTAAAGCAAACATAAAGAAGGACTTAATATGACAAATTAAGAAAAAAAAAAGCCACTTGAGACACATGTGATATTTAAAGATTACATCTTTAATTCTTAAAAACCATCTTCTGTAGTGATACACAAAACAGTTTCTTTATGAGATTAGCTGAAGCAAGCTCTGGGGAACTTGGTGTCCCAAAGCTCAAGATGCATAGACTAGGCAAATTTGATAAGCGGCACAATTTTAGCATGACTTTCCATATGGTTTAAAATAAATTACGAGAAAAATGGTAATTTCCAAAAATTATAACCCTGTATGGACTTCTATTTTTTACCTCTCCCAAGTCATAACAAATTCCTATACTTTGGAACATACATCTTTTACTTGCCCTAATTAAGTCATTTATTCATTCAGCATATATTTATGGGACCTCTGCTCAGAATGAGGCTCTGGACTAAGGAGCCTGGGATACAGTGGTGAACCTAACATGGTTCCTTCCACCAGAAGTTTACAAGCTAGAAGGAATAAGATCAAGTGAAACCACTGATAGCTAACCCAAGGAGAAAGAGCCATGACACAGAAAGTGGCTGGTGTCTTGTAAACCAATTTAAACTCCTTGGTTTAGTGTTCACGTAACTGCTTACGTTTCCTATATAAGTAAGCAGGAATCCACTTTAAGTCTTGGACTGTATGCTTCTGGATGGCTGCAGTTGTCACTTTGATGTCCTCTAAGAAGAGTCAAGGAAAATAAGGAGTTGTTTAAAAAGAGCTCCTCATGAGCAAAGGTGATGAGTCTCCCAATTTTCCTTCCTATTCTTATCCCTTAGTCATTGAGTGGTTTGACTCTTGGGATAAAATAAAACAAACAAGAAAATTCGGCCCATATGTCTCTTTAGGTGAGAAAAGAAAGTAAAAGTGTTACTCAGTCGTGTCTGAGTCTTTTGCAACCCCTGGACTGTACCCTGCCAGGCTTCTCTGTCCATGGAATTCTCCAGGCAAGAATACTACAGTGGGTGGCCATACCCTTCTCCAGGACACCTTACCAACCCAAGGATTGAACCTAGGTCTCCTGTATTGCAGGCAGATTCTTCACCTCTGGGCCACCAGGGAATCCCCTCTTTAGGTGAGCTATTAATAGTAAATCAAAGGCTTCTGGAGGTACTGTTTGGGAATGACACTGATGTTCTCACAGGCTGCATCAACACTTCTCTGGCAGATAAATGGCTGACCCCAGCGAGGATACAGCCTGGGGGAACAGGGCAGGAGCAGAACAGCCATTACCTCTGACACAGCGGAGAACCTCAGGGACCTTACCTCTCCTTCAGGAGTGTCTGAAGGGCACAGCATGCCCCACTGCGATGGCTGGAGGGATCGAGGACCGCTCACTTTTCTTGTTTTTTCGAACTGGGAAGAGATTCTCGTCATCATGCCCAGTGCAGATATATATGACAAGCGAGACAGCACCTGAGTCACGCCCTGGCGATCCATTTTAAATCTCTTTAGAGACCAATTGCCCTGGAGAGAGAGGGGAGACATGAGACTACCTCAGACCGCTTGTGCTACCTGCCATCCTGCAGTCATTCTGAGAGGCTCTGCACAGGAACTGCTTATTTGTGAAATTAGAGTCATGATATATATTCAGAAATCAAAAATCACAATTAAAATCTAGCCAAGTTACTCACTGGGGTTTTCTAGGAATTTAGTGATTATTACCTATATCTAGCAACCACCTCAGAATGCTTCAATGGATTGACATTATCACATCAGAGCAGGTATTTTTCTAAAGAACTAATCACATTCTAAACAAGCCAGTTCAACCAGAGATTTTCACTGGAAGCAATAAGCTAACTAATAGAAAACTACCAATTTCTACACATATTTTAAGGTAAAATGAGCCTGAAGATCAAAGAGATAATTTCATGTTGGAATGTGCCATTATTTGGATGCCTTCCAAAATTAGTTTTGTTTTTTTTTTTTAATTTTTTTTCCTTCATTTTAATTTACAATACTGTATTGGTTTTGCCATACATTGACATGAATCAACCACGGGTGTACATGCGTTCCCAAGCATGAACCCCCCACCCACCTCCCTCCCCATAACGTCTCTCTGGGTCATCACCGTGCACTAGCCCCAAGCATGCTGTATCCTGCGTCGGACATAGACTGGCGATTCGATTCTTACATGATAGTATACATGTTACAATGCCATTCTCCCAAATCATCCCACCCTCTCCCTCTCCCTCTGAGTCCAAAAGTCTGTTATACACATCTGTGTCTTTTTTGCTGTCTTGCATACAGGGTCGTCATTGTCATCTTTCTAAATTCCATATATATGTGTTAGTATACTGTATTGGTGTTTTTCTTTCTGGCTTACTTCACTCTGTATAATCGGCTCCAGTTTCATCCATCTCATTAGAACTGAAAATTAGTTTTAATTAGAGAAAAATATAGCAATAGGAAAAAAAAAGTCTCTAATAGCAGTTATCAGGGGAAATGAATAAGTATAGGCTTATTAATCAAGGCTAAAAATTGCACATATTCACATTAATAAATATATCTTCTTTGGTTATCATGTCAATCTTAAAATAGATTTATGTGAAATAAATCTGAAGCCTTAAATTTACTTTAAATGCATTAGAAGAACTGAAATACATTAAATATATTATTTTACACAAGCATTAATTGTACACATTAAATATTCTCAAGGATAACTTAAAGATCAAGGTTAGGAATCAAATTTTCAACTCATGGTAACATGAATTAACAGAAAATAGTATGCAAAGAAAAAACAAAGTAGAAAATAAAATGTCAAAAAATGATTGATTCAATATTTCTGATTCAAAAGGGAAGAAAATTACACCTGCTAAATAGTGGTTCTTCATTTTCCTTTTGATAATCTGATGAAGGCTATGACTGTTCTCGTGAGAAAAATGCACACAGGACCACAAATACAAATTTTTAATTCAATTTCAGGGGCGGATTCCCAGATCCCAGATTAAAATCCTTCCCAGTAGAAAAATTCATCTGTTTGAATTTAAATACATGACTTCAGAGGAGCTCCTCACAAACTAAGGTTTAGTCACTATTACAGCGAAGATCTATCACTTCAAAAACTTGAGTTTTGATAGAGTGGATAAAAGCTAAAACCTGGGAAGAAACAATGCATTACAAAGCAGAGAAACAGCAAACATGTTTATCTCAAAAGTTAACTCCTCATACTGCTCATTCAGTTAAGTCCTTGTATGCTCTGAATGAGAATGAACCCAGTAAACTGATTCAAGACCAAAAAGAGCAAGGAAGATAAACACTCAACACAGAACTAAGCAGCTGCTGGCAAAGAAGAAATAGATGGGGATGAAGTCAAAACATTCAGCAAGATAATTTTTTCCAATATTCTTTTTTTTTAAAGGGAGAGAGGACAAACAGACAAAGGGTCTAAAACTGCTCCTCTGAGAAAATTTATTTGTTGAAAATATTCTACATATGACAACACTCACAATTTTTAAGATTTTTTTATGTGGACCACCTTTAAGGTCTTTATTGAATTTGTTACAATATTGCTTCTGTTCTATATTTTTGGCTTTTT
The DNA here is from genome assembly GCF_042477335.2 of Ovis canadensis. Lineage (NCBI taxonomy): Eukaryota > Metazoa > Chordata > Mammalia > Artiodactyla > Bovidae > Ovis > Ovis canadensis. The sequence continues at coordinate 181,095,903 of NC_091247.1, read as the reverse complement.
GGCCACTAGACATGTGGGATGTTAGGTCCCTGACCAGGAATTGAACCCATACCCCCTGCACTGGAAGATGAAGTCTCACCAACTGACCCATCTTTTTCCAGTTGCCTACAGATTGGCGTGCACCCACAACAAGGCCCACTACTGATTCTCCCAATAAGCAGTCTGCTCCCAGAGTTAATAAGGTATCATCTGGGGGCAACAGAACTACTCAAAACAGCTATTCTGACCTGAAAATAAAGCGTCAGAAAGCAAGGAAAAGTCACTCTAACAGAAGTGTGTTTCAGTGCTCTTTGAAGGCTTCTTTTCAAATATCCAGGAATCAACTTCCAGACAAGTTTGGGCCCCATGACTGTGACGGGCCCAGAGAGGCACAGAAGCCGGGCCCCCTGCAGTCTGGATGGAGCTGTCACGGCGGGGGTGCTCACACAGACCTGCTGCACATTTCTCAAGTCAGACAGGGCGGCAAGTCAGCTGCTGATATACTCTTCTTTTGTTGGGACCAAATCCCATCCATAAAACTAATTTTATGTCTGGCATACAAAACGTGAACCAGACTTTATCAGATAGACCTATAGATGTTACGCTTTAAGAAAGGGAGCAAAAACCTATCTGATAACCCCTGATGAACAGCCAGAGGCCCTGAATACACAGCAGCTGCTGAGGCCTGAATTCACTGCTCACATGAGAACAGCTGAGAGCCCTTTGAAGACTATGAACCTACAATGCAATGAAACATTTTACAATGTTCCAGACAAAAGCTGTCATTAGTAAACCTACTTGCAATATATCAGCTTTATTACATAAAAAATGGGGGGAAGTATCCATTCAAAGAATGGTTATTAACAGTTAAACTGAAAGATATTTTCCTTTATGGAAGAGTGTATCTATTTCCTTATTGCCTCAGTAAACTGTAACAGGAACTATAATTTGGCAATACAGTCATATAGCAGCAAAATTTCTACTGATTTCAACTGTAGACTATTTCGAAGAAGAAAATCTATGACTTGTAGCATCCTCAAATAAATATATATGTGTATTATAAATTCCCCCCCCACCACCTAGATTCTCAAAATACTTTAAATTTCCCACTGAACAGATGTACAAATAAGTTACAAAACTGTGCCCGAGGGATCAAGACTTACGGTTGAAATGGCATTCACCATGCCATTGGTAATCTGGTCCTGACGCATATGTTTCACAACGTCAAACTGGGCTGCTCTTTGTTTAGGAATCACCTGATCTGCAATCTTCTTCATTTCAGAATTAAATTTTTTGAACAAATCTTCAAAAAGAAGAGATAAAAGCTAAAGAAAAAAAAAAGTATATGGTGAACTTTCAAAATGCATCACTAGCTTATTTACTAAATTTTAGGTCTTTATTAAACTTTGTTTAAAAAAACTGATGGCAAAACTGCTTAAAACTGGGAAGAACACATTTAAAAAATTCAACATGATAAACATGTACTTATCTGTGTGCTTATCACTATGCTTGGTGTTGAGAATATGAGCAAAGATTATGACATAATCCCTGCATTCAAAGACATTTAGACCAGCTACTCCCAGACGAAGTTTCCACTGACCTAATTTTTAACTTTACAAATAAAGACTATTAAAACCCACAAAAGATCAGGGGAGAAGAATTAATGTTAAAAATTCTGACAGCACCAAGGATGGGTGCCATTTGAACCTTCCTGCATCACTGGTAAAAATGTGAACTGTATAACCACTAACAATCAGCTTGTAGTTATCTGCCCATCCCTAGGCCCCAAAGTTCCTCTCATAAGTACATCCTCTATAGCCATGGTTCTCAAACTTTAACCTGCACGTAATCACATTGAGGGATTATTAAAACACAAATTGTTGGCCATACCCCTCTGGTATCTGATTCCATAAGTCTATGGTAGAACCCCAAAGTTTTGATTTCTAACAAGTTTCTAAGAATGCCACTGTTGCTGGTGGGGGAAGGGTACGCTTGAGAATCACTACCCTACAGAAATGTCTTTATGTACATCATGGTACATGTACAAGATGTTCAAAGCAGCACTATTTGTATCAGTTAAAAACTGGATACCACACAAATACTATTTAGTTAGACAAATTGTAGTATGTTCATATAACAGAATACTACAGAGCATTGAAAATGGACAAAAAATAACTGGCCACAAAATCACAGCTAAGTCTTAAAAATATAATATTGAGTGAGAGAAGCCAGGCCCAAAAGAATATATATGATGTGACTCTATATAGGGTTCAAAACTCAGCACAATAACCAGCTATATTGTTTAGGAAGGATAACTAGCAGGCAAAATGAAAAGGAAAGACACAAACACCATAAAAATCAGGTTGGAGATTACACCTTGGAGGGGAAGGGGAAAGCTTAAGAAAGATTTTGCAAGTTCTGCTTCTACCCAGAATGTAGAAAGCCACAAGACAACATCCTTCCCACCCTGATAATCTTTTTTTTAAAAGATGAATCATCTACAAAATCATAAAATTTCTTGACTCTAACAAAGAGGTAAGTTGTAAGGCAACCAGGGGAACTAAACTGCAGAAGTGTCAAGCCTCTCCAAGAGATGGGACACATGACAGAGCAGAAGTGTGCCGTAAAAGAAGAAATTAGCTCAAACTTTCAGGACTGCTAGAATGCCAAATGTGAGCTATCGTGAAAGCTTAGAATTCTTCAGCGCTCCAGACACAAGAGGATCCATACTTAGAAGTTCATTCCATGAGTGCTCAGGAAAGACTGGAAGGAGAAAGAAGACATGAGAATGACCCCTTTGTTGCAACAAGCAACAAAACTCTACCTACTTCCCTAGACTTCCTCTTACATGAGAAGAAACCCTTTACGTCACTGGAGAAAAGGCAGGAAACCCTTCTGCCGAGGATCCCAGGCAAAGGTAACTCACACTGAGAGAGGGTAGAAGCAAAACCAAAAAAGGTCCAGTTTTTTCAAAGACAGACACACACACACAGAATACATACTGATCAAAAGGAATTTAAGAGACATCAACTGAATGAAATATGTGAAACATGTTTGGATTCTATTTGAATAATCCTACTTTAAACAATAATATAAAGAAATCAGGGAAATCTGAATACATAATACTCAAATTTGATGAGTGATGATATTGATGCTTAATGACATTAAGCAATTATTCTTTAAACATTTTATGTGTGAAAATGATGTTACAATTTTTTAAAATTGTATATTTTAGAGACACATTTTTAAGTACTTACAGAATGTGATTTGATTATTTAAAATGCTAAAACGATTTGATGGTTTGGATTTGTTTAAACAACTGAATTTGTGGAATGGGGCGAGTAGGAATAGAGTTGAAGAGGACATAAAACCAGATTAACTTCTATTAATGATAGCCAAAGTTGTGTGATTAAAACATGGAAGCTAATTTTTATATAGGTTTGAGGTTTTTCTTATTAATATTTATATTACAAATATCTAGCAAAATAAACCCCTAATATACTAACGAGTAAGTCTAACAAAAGAGGTGCAAAGCTTTCATGGAGACAATTACAAATCTTTATTGAAAGACATCAAAGAAAACCTAAATAAATGAAGAAAATACTCATGGATGAAAATACTATTTTAAGATTACTAGTTTTCCCCAAATTGATCTATAATTCCAATGCAACTCTAATCAAAATCCCCAGGTTTTTAATGAAAACGGAGGCTAACTCTAAAATTAATATGGAAAAGCTAAGACTCTAGAGGAGACAGACAGTCCTGAAAAATAAGGCAAGTGAATTGATTTATGTATAAACTTACCAACGAACAGAACAAAAAGTCCAGAAATAAACAACACATATATTAATATCTGTTATATGGTAAAGACACTTTAGCATTTAGCACTTTAGATCTGCAAGGAAATGAAAGACTACAAATAAATAATGCTAGGAAAATCAGTTATTCATTTCAAAAACAAATGAAACTCCTTTCCTTACTTCACTCTACACACAAAAACCCATTCCAGATAAGACTGCTGCTGCTGCTGCTAAGTCGCGTCAGTCGTAGCCCACCAGGCTCCCCCGTCCCTGGGATTCTCCAGGCAAGAACACTGGAGTGGGTTGCCATTTCCTTCTCCAATGCATGAAAGTGAAAAGGGAAAGTGAAGTCGCTCAGTCGTGTCCGACTCTTAGCGACCCCATGGACTGTAGCTTACCAGGCTCCTCTGTCCAAGGGATTCTCCAGGCAAGAGTACTAAAGAACAAATAACAAAGGCATAAGTTTAAAGTATAAGAAGTACAACTGAAAAGAAGAAAGGACTGACAAAATTGAATGTTAATTAAAATGACAAACTTCCATAATTAAAAGATCCCATAATAGTAAAAATAATTCAGACTGGAAGAAGATACCAGCAACACATGTAACTCATAAAAAATTGGATCCAAAGTACACCCAAAAAGTCTTAAAATTAATAAGGAAAATACAAACAACACAAAAGATATTTAAGAAAAAAGTAGAAACGATCAATAAGTATATGAAACATAAAGACTCAATTTCATTAGCAATGAAGGAAATGCAAATTAAGCCCACAAGGAGATAGCACTTTGCACCCACTACTGCTGCTGCTGCTGCTAAGTCGCTTCAGTCGTGTCTGACTCTGTGAGACTCCAGAGACGGCAGCCCTCTAGGTTCTCCCGTCTCTGGGATTCTCCAGGCAAGAACACTGGAGTGGGCTGCCATTTCCTTCTCCAATGCATGAAAGTGAAAAGTGAGAGTGAAGTCGCTCAGTCAGGTCCGACTCTTAGCGACCCCATGGACTGCAGCCCACCAGGCTCCTCTGTCCTTGGGATTTTCCAGGCAAGAGTGCTAGACAAGACAAAAATTTTTCAGTTTTCACACTAAGTCACGGGATAGAGACCATCAGGTCTTACATACAATGCAATGTACAAATACTTGGGAAGCTAGTTTGACACTCTTCAGTCAAGCTGAAGGCTTAACTTGATTCCATGACTGGTCAATCCTATTTGCAGAAACTCTTTCATATGGGCAAGAGAAGATATGAATAAGAAGGTTAATGTTTTTAAAAAAGAGAAGTCATACAATGGCCTTGATAAGTAGGATGGATAAAGGGTTATTTATCATATGTATCATATCTTTACACATTGAATGTGAAGGTGAAATACAGTGACGTGAAACAATATAGATGAATCTTTAAAACAATGTTAAGAAAAAAGTTGCAAAAGAATGTATATGATATGAATCTATTCTTATAAAACTCAAACATACAAAAGTAATACTGAGCTCTTAGACTGGAAGAATCAATAACCGTTAACAACCATACTACCCAAGGCAAACTACAGATTCAATGCAATCCCTATCAAATTACCAATGGCAATTTTCAGAGACCTAGAACCAGTAATTTAAAAACTTGTATGGAAACAAGATCCCAAATAGCCAAAACAATCCTAAGGGAACTTCCCTGGTGGTCCAGCGGTTAAGAATTCACCTGAGAATGCAGGGGGCATGGGCTCAATCCCTGGTCCAGAAGATCCCACATGCTGAGGAGCAACCAAGCCCACACATCTAGACTCCATACTCCACAACAAGAGAAACCACATTGATGAGAAGGCCAAGTTTTGAACTGTTTTAATAAAAAAATAATGTTGAGAAAGAAGAACAGAGCTGAAGGGATCAGACTCCCTGAATTCAGACTATACTACAAAGCTACAATAATCAAAACAGTATGGCACTAGCATAAAAAACAGAGATCATTGGAATAGGACAGAAAGCCCAGAAATAAACCCACACACTTATGGTCAATTAATTTATGACAAAGGAAGCAAGAATACACAATAGGGGAACTTCTTTGGCAGTCCAGTGGTTATGATTCCAGACTTCCAGTGCAAGGGGTGTGGGTTTGATCCCTGGTGGGGGCACTAAGATCCCACACGTCATGCAGTGCAGCCAAACATATTTAAGAACACACAATGGCATCAGGTCCCATCACTTCATGGGAAACAGATGGGGAAACAGTGGAAACAGTGTCAGACAATTTTGGGGGGCTCCAAAATCACTGCAGATGGTGACTGTAGCCATGAAATTAAAAGACACTTACTCCTTGGAAGAAAAGTTATGACCAACCTAGACAGCATATTCAAAAGCAGAGACATTACTTTGCCGACTAAGGTCCATCTAGTCAAGGCTATGGTTTTTCCTGTGGTCATGTATGTATGCGAGAGTTGGACTGTGAGAAAGCTGAGCTTGAAGAATTGATGCTTCTGAACTATGGTGTTGCAGAAGACTCTTGAGAGTCCCTTGGACTGCAAGGAGATCCAACCAATCCATTCTGAAGGAGATCAGCCCTGGGATTTCTTTGGAAGGAATGATGCTAAAGCTGAAGCTCCAGTACTTTGGCCACCTCATGCGAAGAGTTGACTCATTGGAAAAGACTCTGATGTTGGGAGGGATTGGGGGCAGGAGAAGAAGGGGACGACAGAGAATGAGATGGCTGGATGGCATCACTGACTCTATGGATGTGAGTCTGAGTGAACTCCAGGAGTTGGTGATGGACAGGGAGGCCTGGCGTGCTGCGATTCATGGGGTTGCAGAGTCGGACACGACTGAGCCACTGAACTGAACTGAATGGAGAAAAAACAGTCTTTTCAATAAGTTGTGCTGGGAAAAGAGGACAGCTACATGTAAAAGAATGAAATTAAAACATTCTAAACATAAGTGATATCATACGACAGTTGTTTTTCTCTGCCTGACTTACTTCACTCCGTATGATACATGTGGAATCTAAAATAATGGTACAAATGAACCTATTTACAAAACAGAAATATACTCACAGATGCAGAGAACAAACTTATGGTTACCAAAAAGGAAAGAGTGGGGAGAGGATAAATTAGGAGTTAGGATTAACAGATACATACTCAATATATAAAATAGATAAACAACAAGGACCTGCTGTATAGCACAGGGAATTATATTTGGTATCTTGTAATAACCTAAAATGGAAAATAATCTGAAAAGGAATATAAATATAGTATACTCACACACACACACGTAAACTAAATCACTTTGCTGTACATCTTAAATGCAACACTAAATAAACTATACTTCAATAAAAAAAAAGCAAAATGTACACTGTAATAAATATTTTTAAATTTTTAAATAAATGATAGAATAAAAAAGAAAACAATAAATACACAAATTCAGGATAGTAGGAGAAAGAGAAGGACAGAGTATGGAAAAAATATATAAGTAAATGAAATGGCAACTGGTGGTCAATTATTAAGAATTACTTAAACTGGTAGTGGATTTGAGGTGATCTGTCACCTTCATAACTTACATATATGTGACATTTTTGCTTTTACTCTTTATGTTAAAAATTAGAAAATAAATGACATTAAACCATGTTAACCATGGAAAACAAATCAGTAGGATGGGGAACGGAAAGTCATAAAAATAGACTAGAACGGTTCTGTTTCAGAATTGATGGAAGCAGCTCCTACCAGACTCATTTGTTGATAAAAATTATAAACTCTGGACAAAATATTAAAACTATTTGACAGCACTGGAGAGTAAATACAGATAGAAACTGGAGGAAACTTGATACTTATCAAAAATGCATTTCCATTTTGAAGGCTTTTCAACTAAGAGTAGAATACATTAGCAAAAAGGGTCCAGGTGACATTAGAAGCTAAAACTCAGAGAAAGACCCACAGTCTTACTGGATTGAAGGATCAGAGGGAGAAGATACCAGCCACCACAGTAGCTGGAAAGTGAGGGGAAAGTCACAGAAAGGAGATAACCACAAATAAAATTTACATCCTCAAATCCACTACCCACTTAATCTTGAGAGAAAACCCCAGGATTATGTAAATAAACTTTGCCCAAATCTCTGCTTGCGATGCCTCCTACTGCCCCAATTCAGGCAAGGGCTGTGACTGCTTTTTTTCAATAAAGTTAGTGAAGATGTGACTTTTAAGACGAACTCACTAAGGTCACGCAGATTCTCCTGTGCATGGGAAACTCACTTGAGTCCTGAGCCACTCTGATGTCATAGTGCTGGCATGGTCAAGACGGAGCTGAGCCCAGCCTTCTGGGAATCCCACCACCTCCAGCAGAACACTACCAATCGAGCTCCATGTGATACAGAAGAGTTACACAGCTGGATCTTGCCTGAATTCCTGACCCACAAAATCGTCAGATATAACAGAATGGTGGCTGTCTTAAGCCACTTAAGACAATGGTGGTTGTCTTCAGTTTTGCAATAGATACCATACAATGCAGCAACAGACAAAACCAGAACACTGCTTATAGACAGTTCACAAAACTAAGTAAGTGGCTTATGACCAAAAAATAATAGGCATACTTCTTCAATAATCAAATATAAAATTACAACTACTTAAATTCCCCTGAAAAATCAATTACATTTGTTTTTTATTCCTTTATAGAGGAATAAAACAGTTGGATATGTATGTAATTTAAGCTACCTAGCACAATAGTAATGTAGTATCGGAGGACATTATATATGCACTCCTTACATAATTCAGGAATTCTGAACTTTAGGAATTCTGAAGTTCAGGGAAATCTTATAAGCTAAAGATTTTCCAAATTCCACACTGTATTCTTGAATGTTTACAACCCACAGGTAGTTTTTTGATTCATAATTTAGAAGATATGAAAGCCAATGAATCTTCTCTTCCAGCCACTGTTGAAGAAAGCATTTCCTAGGTAGAATGTGGTTTTACACTCTTCTCCCTTAAGAGAGACACATCCTTCCACTTTTCTACAAAATCAACTTTGCAGATGGGAAAGCCAGGGTCCTTGATTTACCATGTCAGAAGTGTTCTAAAAAGAAAACTTCCTCCTCTGAGAGCTTAATCTTTTCTTCCACTCAGACCCAGCAGTTTCCTTCATGAAAAAGAATATGGGAATGGAAGCAGGTGCAGGGGAAGAGAGGGATGGACAAGCCCATTTCAGCAACTTCCTGTGGAAACTGGCAAAGGGACTTGAATAAGTATCCTGAACAGAAGCAAATGCCCTTAACCTTTAACCACAAAAGCTCAGCTCTGTTTTAATTAGTCCCTTACACTTAAGACTTTTGTGTCTCAAATTGCAACAAAGTTTTCTTGGGGATCCCAGATGAATTTGTGTGTAGCCTGATTCAAGTACAAGGAAATGCTCCAGTACTAAACAAGTAAAGAGTAAGAGTACACTCAACAAAACTACAGCCTCATTAATAAATTTCTCCATCCTTCAAATTTCTTCATGAGAAATAACGTGCTCCAGTTCACAGAGCAGTAAGAAGCTACAAGGCCTGTTCCCACAATAAGCCACATTATTTAGGTCAAGAGTAAAATGATGAAAAGGGATGGAATGTTGGTGATATTATAATATTCAATACCTCTCACTGTTGGCATGAGGCCTTTCAGCCTGCCTAAGACAGGAGCACTAAAGAGCAAGTTATATTTAAGAAAAAATGCTGACAGCTCATCAATTGATTTTCAATGAAAATGCTAAAAAAAATTAATAAAGAAGTTAAGCTGCTGAAATACAGTTTCACCAATTAGCTTAATGTCAGAGAATTCTAATTAGGCGTCTTGAGATTGCTATTTAGTGTTTAAGCCTTCAGAGTGCCAAATTCTCCTTTTCACACAAACTGGTTGCAAAATTAAAGACATTAGGCAGCCTTAATTACATTATCAGAACAGCTGGGATTAGGCAATCTCTGAAGTCAAGACGGCATTCTTTTGTCACCGGGTGGAAATCCCTGGCTTTCCAGGGTGCCGGATTTTGGTGCCGTTCCATATCTCACCCATACAAAGCAAGCTGCATTAGAAACAAAAACATCTGCAGACAAAGAATAGAGTAATGCTCAGCAAATAATGAACACATTACCGAAAGAGAAAAGGTAGGTGCAAAGATTAAGCCTGAAACCGGTAGGTTTTGCTAATACCTCTATTGGCGGCCAGCCGGCCAGCCCTCTGGTGGCAGTGAGACTGAGGGAAGGCTCTGTGAACCCGCCTGGCCAGTGGATACAGCTCTGTTATCTAAAGCTGAAGCACATTCATACTCCCTCATCCCATGGGGTGTGAAATTAGCAGCTATTGTTTTTACACATTTTTGCCAACACAATGCCTTTTATGTTTTTACACTGTTTATAAAGCAGTGTTTTCTTGCATATGGGAACCCTCTTTTTAAGTCTAATTTTTTAAGCAACAGGATAGTCTTTTTCTCTCCCCTCTCAACTCCATTCCTTACTCCTCCAAACAACCAACATTTTTTTAAAGGGCTAGTTGAACATCAAGATTTCTTTTCCAATTATAAAGATCTGTAAAAAAATTGGGATTGTTGGTGACGGGGATACACACAAGCAATCCCCTGAACTGTGGTCAATCTGAAGGTGGCCAAGAGCCCACCTGTTAGCCTTTAGCCATTGACCAAACAACTTCCCAAGTATTCCAGGTGTTAATTTTTTTTCTCAGAAAAAACTGATACAATTATAATTCCAGTTTTTTACATTTTAGATGTGGTAATTAATACCTGCGGTTATGATCCCAGCCACCATCACTCATCTGGAATACTGCCACAGTCTCCTAACCGGACTTTCTTGGCAGGTTCCAAGAAAGATCCAAATAAGATCTTTTAAACTGAAATTGATGGTGTCACTTCCCTGATTATAACCCTCTTGTGATTCTCTACTGCAGGAGGAATTAAATCCAAACCCCTTCCCATGGCATGTGATGCTAGTTCTCCAATGTCCTCTCTCACCACCCCCACACCTCACACTCCAGAAACACTGGTCTTCTTCCAGTTCCTCCAATAAGGGCACTGCCTGAAGACATATGTTGCTCATGCAGGTCTCTTAATAGAATGCAGTTCCAGAGGTTGTGTGAGACTGGATTCTCCTCTCAAGTCTCAGCTGGAATGTCTGAGGGCTCAGCTTAAAATATATATCACTTTTTCAAAGAGATATTTCATTAAGCGATTGATTTAATCAAGAGATTGATTCTAAGATGACTGAGTTGTTGGAATGAGACCAGAATTCTAAAACAGTTGTTAAGGTTCAGGGATGTAAATGAAAACATGGTTGTGATGAATAAACCAATAAGAAATCTCAGTAGAGAAAACTGAAGCTAAAAGTACCAGAATGAAATTTCTAGAACTGAAAACAACCACATCTAAACTAAAAAATTAATTGGATCAGTGTAATAAGCATGTTACAGACAACATAAGAAAAATTAGGGAACGTGAAAATAGATCAATAGAAATTATCCAACCTGAAGAAGAGAGCTAAACTTGGGGAAAGAAATTAACAGAGCCTCAATATCAAAGGCTCAAACAAGATAATCTGAGTTAGAAGGACAAGAGAGAATATAAAAAGATATTTGAAGAAATAAGTTCCAAAAATGTCTCAAATTTAGTTAGACATAAATTTACAGACTGAAGAATTTAGTAAACTCTAAGTAGGACATTAACAGAGACCACCATATCAAGGCACTTCTTTTAAGCCCCAAGATAGAAAAGGGACCTTTGTCTGCCTTATTTTTCCTCTCTACCCAGTTTGTATAACTATGCCTGGCACATGGTAGAAGTTTAATAGACATCTGTTAACTGAGTAAATGATACTACTTAATATCATATATCACTTTCTACATTAAACACAATGAGAGTAAATAAACATCTCAAAAAAGATATGATATAGGTAACATTACCAACATATTTAAAGAGCTAAGAATTTTCACAGTTCAAGAAATTCTTAAGTCAAAGACATAGTAAGTCACGTATGAATGTTTATATTCCAATATACAAACCTATATTCCATTCAACTGTTTCTTCCTCCTATCTAAAATGAATAGCAAATTAACTTTTATTGAGGAAAATAAGATTTGACATAAAATAGTTAAATCACCTGTCCTGCCAACTCCAACCTCTTGTTACCATAATAATCTCTGTCATCAACTTTATTATCTCCTTGGGCCAGAATTACTCTTCTCACCATCACTGCAGTATAGATACATTTGGCTCGGAAATTGAATTCTTTAACCTGTAATTCAGAAATTAGAGAAAAATGTTTAAGACTCTACACATTAAAATTTAAGGTGCCTCAAGAAAATAACCACTGCTATAATATTTAAATAAGAGAAAAATGAATTGTTACAATTCTTCTTATTCAAAAAACTCAACCAGTCTATAAACTTTCTAAAAGCTGAGATGATGACTTTCCATCTTTGTACTCAATACTTGTGGCAGTTTTTCTTCAAAGATGACCACCATCAACTCCTTCCCTCCCTATGTGTTTCACGCCATTCCTTTATGAAGAGGTAGAGTTAATCACCATCTTTGGGTTGGCTTGTAAACTAGCAGTTTCCACTTCTTTCCTTTTAAGAGTCCTGAAGCACCAAATGAGAAGTCTCGGACACTCTGCTGGGGAGAAAAGGGCCACTGGGAAAGGCAGTGAGGAGTCAGAGATGTGATTCATGACACATCTTTGATGTTCAGCCCAGTCAAGCCTTTGGATGACTCCACCCTCAGCTGCTATTCTGCCTGCAACTTCATAAGACTCATGTCAAGAACCTCCTTCCTGGGACCTCCCTGGTGGTCCAGTGGTTAAGAACCCTCCTTCCAATGCAGGGGACACAGGTTTGATCTCTGGCTGGGGAACTAAGATCCCACATGACGTGATGCAATTAAGCCTGTGAGCTACAACGACTAGGCCCACGTGCTCTAGAGCTATGTGCGACAACTAAGACCTGATGCCGCTAAATAAATAAAAATTTAAAAAAATAAAAAAGAACCTCCCTCCCTATCACTGAGCCCCTTCAGACCTGAGAATCCTGAGAGAGAGCAATAAACAGTTATCTCAAGCTACTAAGTTTTGGAAATATTTGCTGTGCAACGATAAATAACAGGAATGGGACTAAAACACTGTCAGAACTCAGCAAATATCTATAGAATAAATAAACAGATTGATAAGTAAATTGCTGCAAATGTTCTATTCAATTTTCTCTTGTACAACTGAAATCTACATAAATGAATCTAGCCCAATCAGTAAGTTAAATCAAAACTGGCGAAATCATTGCACTGGTTTATTTGGACAGACAAAAATCTTAGATAAGTAGGTAAATTCTTTCTCTACATCCCAAACAATGAGTACTGAGAGTAGTCTAAGTTTCTGTCAATTCTAAGGAATATTTCATAGGCTTGCTTATAAAGAATTCATATTATAAAATTTGTTTTACTTTCCTAATTCTCTGAATCAGATCAAGGGCACACACAAATGGCAGCAAAAGGGCAAAGTCATAGACCCGCATTATTTGGCTAACAAGGTGTTTCAAACTAAGAAAGTTGTATCTTCATGTGTGTAGGTGGTCACAGTTCACTTCTACTGTTCCCTCAACTTTTCATTATTCATAATCAGCCCCTGAAGGTAAAGTGTGCAATTCTCAAATTAGATCATCTGTGAATAATACACATGCTAAATGTCAACATAAACCAGACTATTTGGTTAACAAGATAAGTCTGACTAACAATTTTATAACTTAGAAAGAGTACATATGTATTAAGTGAGGGTAGGGGAAGAATGACTCTTGCCAATATGGCTGAACTCTGTTTAATAATAAGTTAATAAAAATAAATATTAAGCCCTGTTTCAAGGGTCAGAAGATGAGATTTTAGCTCTCTCTCTCTCTGACCACTAACCAGCTGGATGACAAGGAAAAGCATCCAGCTTTTCTGGACCTGAGCATCTGCATTCTAAGTGAAGGAAACTGGACAATGTGAGCTCAAGGTCTAGAAGATAAGCCCATCTAATATTTTAATAAGTATCTATGGTAGTGATGGTAACATAACAGTGAGAATGTACATAACTCCACAGAAACATACACATAAAAAGAGTACATGCTATTTTTTGTATGTTTTACCACAATTTTCCAAAAAGTTACACATATAGGCAAGAAACTGTAAGCTTGTTTTTAATTTATTTAAAAATATCTAAGACACCATGTCTGACCTTCAGAAATGAAATCTAGCAGCATTGCTAATATATATTTGAATATCAAAGAAAAAACTAAAATTTTGGATTGAAAGAAGAAATCAAGACAATAAACATGATCAGATGACGACATAATATAGCTAACATTCTCTAAGTACAAATAAACTGTCGATAATGGAAGATTATTTCCAGGGCAGTCCATAGTAGAGTCCTCTTTAGGCTTCTCTCTTTTCTTATGGAACTAGACTTCAATTAATGTAAACTTGTACTCAAACAGAAGTTCATGGATCCCACAATGATCAGTATTCACAACTGCAAAGGATTTACTCACTGGTACGTGGGTCAGAATGGTAGAAGCCAGGAGCTCTCTTGCTTCTTCTATTTTGGTTTTCTTTGGGCCACCTCCCCACATCCTTTGCCTTCTGACTTTGTTCCCTATATATTTTAATGCCTATTAGAAAACAGAATATATTACAATAATGTTTGAATGACATCAGAGAGAATTTATTAGTAGCTACCCATACACAACACTATAAGCAAAAAAGGCAAGGACCTTTATAAAGAAAACTGAATTGGTCCTAGTTTAAAAAAAAAAAATTGTCATAAACCAATGACAAAATAGTTCTCTTTTTAGAATTTGTTTTCTTACTATAAAATTGATACAGGACAATTGTAGGAAGTTTAGAAAATACAAAGGAGATAAGTATTTTGGTCATCAATCCTCCACCCAAAGAGAATCCTGTCAACAGTTAACACTTTGGGTGAGTATTCTTTTGGGGGGAGGGGGAGTACTTTCTCTCCTCAAAAAGGAATCACACCATGTATGACTTCTACCCTGAAATCTACAAAGCATTGCTGTGAGAAGACAAAACCTAAATAAACTAAGGGTTATGCTATTTTCATTGACTAGAACATTTAATATAGTTAAAGATGGCTTGCTGTTAAAATTCTCTCCAGATTGACCAAAAGATGTATTTTTATTGTTAATTATACTCCTGACGGGTTTGTTAACAAACACAAATTGACTGGAGAATAGCTGAAAACAATGTTGAAACAGTCAGAAGATTTACATGATTTCAACTATAAAGGAAGACAGTAAGCACACAAAAAGTAGTCAACCTTATTAGTCATCTGGAAAGTGCATGATCAAAATCACAATGAAATACCACCAAAACAAAATGGAACAGCTAAAGTTACAAAGACTAACAATAATGAATGTTGGTGAGGACATCAAGCAACCAGAACTCTCAGGGGTGAGAGGACTGAGAGGCTCTGCAAAATGGTACTGCCACATCTGGCAGTTCTGACTTGATAAAAGTTACATACACAACTGATTTTTTTTTTTTTAATTTTTTATTTTGGGCTGGGGTTTAGCCAATTAACACTGTTGTGATAGTTTCAGGTGAAGAGTAAACGGACTCAGCCATACATATACATGTAGCCATTCTCCCCCAAACTCCCCTCCCAACCAGACTGCCACATAATATTGAGCAGAGTTCCACATACTATACAGCAGGACCTTGCTGGTTATCCATTGCAAATATAGCAGTGTGTACATGTCAGTCCCAAACTCCCTAACTATCTCTTCCCCGATCCTTCTCCCCATCAGCAACTGTAAGCTTGTTCTCTAAGTCTGTGAGTCTTTGTTTTGTAAGCCCACTTGCATCATTCATTCCTCTTTAGATTCCACGTATAGGGGTGCCATACAATATTTCTCCTTCTCCGTCTGACTTACTTCAGTCAGTATGACAATCTCCAGGTCCATCCATGTTGCTGCAAATGGCATTATTTCATTCTTTCTAACGGCTGAGTACTATTCCACACAACTGCATTTTGATCCAGCAATTCTATTCTTAGGTATTTATCTACAAGAAAGGCCAAACTGTCTAGACAGAGACTTAGACAGGAGTGTTTATGGCAGTTTTATTCATAACAGCCAAAGAGTGAAACAATCCAAATGTCCGTCAACAGGAAAAGATAACAAACTCTGTTATATTCATACAGTGGAACACTACTCAACAGTTAAAAGGAATGAAGAACATGGATACACGACATAATGAGGAAACACTTAGATGAATCTAAGTCAATACGTTCAACAAAAGAAGCTGACAAAACAAGAAGTATATACTGCATAATTCCTTATCTAAAGTTCTAGAATAGGCAAAACTAATCTATGGTAAAAAAAAAATAACAAAAGTGGGGAAAAACGAGAATGGAGGTGGAAACTGATTAGAAGAGGCATGAGGGAATTTTCAGGGGTCATGGAAATATTGTGTATCTTAAAAAGTATACAATTAAGACGTGTATATTATGTTTATACACACTTTACCTAAAAAGTGAAATATTAAAAACTAACCGTATGACTGATTTGTGTTGCCGTTCAGCAGGAACCAACACAATGCTGTAAAGCAAATTTTCCCCCAAATAAAAAGAAATTTTAAAAACTTAACCAAGGAATAGGTGAGGCAGAGACAGAGCTTTACATGAAACAAGAATAGCAAAGTTTTTCTGTTTTTAATATTTATTTATTTAGCTCCACCAGGTCTTAGTCACACCACACAGAATCTTCCATCTTTGTTGTGACATGCAGGATCAAGTTTCCTGAACAGGGATTAAACCCAGGTCTCCTGCATTGGGAGCATGGAGTCTTAGCCACTGGACCACCAGGGAAGTCCCTGGCAAAGTGCTTTTCATGTTGAAGCTGGGTGACAGGCACATGGGGGTTCATAATACTATTCTGTATACTTTTTATATCTAGAAATTTTTCCATAAGAAAAGTCTGAAAAGGTCATGTGGTTCTTATTATTTTGTAAGAGGAATGCATTTAAAAAAATACCAAAACATTGGTTTCCATTTAGTCATAAGAAAGCACTGGGATCCCTGATTCTTTATCCTGGAATACCTGCTGCCAGTTTCCTGCCTGGGAAAATTTCTTTTCCATGTTTCAAAACCTAGATCCGGTACCATTTCCTCTTTGAAGCCTTTCCTAACCCCACTTCTTTTTCTCTGCTGTTTAATTCCGTACATATAAATAACTGAGTACTTCCATTTGTGTTCATATCGCACTGTATTCTGTCTACTTACCTGTATGTCTCGCTTACTAGACATTTTCTCATCTTTTTTTTTTTTTTTTTTAATTCCTAACTAAAATAGTCCCTGAAACTGAATGGAACATCTCTGTTAAGATTGCAGATCAAATCTACAACCTTCCTGGTTTAAAAAAAAAAAACAACAAGGCCATCAGAGAGTAAGACAAACTAAGACCTTTAAAACAAGCTGCAGTAACAAAGCAAGAAGTAGTAACTAAGTAACTGATTGAAGCAAGTCAGCAGATAGTAGGAACAAGGAATAGACAGGCACTTCAGTTTTCCCTAAACTTAGCTGTCTTTATTACTTTGGTCTTTCAATTCCCTTGGGAAAGAGACTAAAGATTCCTCACTTCCTTGAGGAAGAAATAGGAATACAGGGGTGCCTTCTGATGCAGCACAAAGTCACTTTTCCTTAGAATAGCTGATACAGTTGCCAGGGCTACACAGTGTCAGGGCTGGGGTAAGAGCCCAGTTGGCTTTATAAACAGGCCAAGATGCTACCCTTGGTGTATCCTCTCCTTCCAAAAAGGTAGTAACTAATTTCTTCTCCGTTTTTCAGAGCCCCTGGCAATGATTACGTAAAACATCTGTGACAAATGTAGCAGCAAAAGGGCTTTATGAGCAGAATAACTGGAGGAGTCACTAAAAAGGGAGGCATTAAAAGCAAAGCAAAACATGTACTTTAAACAACCTACTGAAGTGCCATGTCGAAAGTTCCACTACGTAAGGTAATACATTTTTACTTAGAATAACATAGAATATTTGTGTTGCCCTAACTCATATGTTCAAGTCATCAACCATTTTGGACTACCTGTGCTTCTGTAACCTTTTATCAGTTGCAAAAATTAATATTTGCTTTGATCCAGCACAGAGAACAAGCCATCTCAAACTTCTACTTCCTGTTTGTCTCATGTGAGATACGTTTGTCTTTCTTAGCTAATCACATATTCTCATCTTTTAAAAGAACTTCTCCAGTTTAGTAACTTGTAGTTAGCCAATATTTTCTGTCATACCTATTTAAGAGGAATAAATGAATGATCTTCCAACCCACTGTTTAACTCCTGCTCAAACAGCTTAACAATGATAAGAGTTATCTGACCAGCAATGATGATGCTTAAAATAATATAAATACTGGATCTCACTAAATCCATTGGGCTATTATTAAGGTAAATTGTTCTTCCAGGCATTACACAGCTTTGAAGCACAGAGTGTTATCTCCCCAAATGTAGCCAACTCCTAAGTATTTGACATTTTCCCTTCACATATTTACAATGTAATTTCAGTTTATAATGAAGATGCATGTTCACCAAATAGTTCACTTTCCGTGAAGACCAAAAATAGAACAGGGCAAAGGCTAACAGAATTTTGCCATGAGAACGTACCGGCACCGGTCATAGTAAACACCCTCTTCCAACAACACAAGAGAAGACTCTACACATGGACATCACCAGATGGTCAACACTGAAATCAGACTGATTATATTCTTTGCAGCCAAAGATGGAGAAGCCCTATACGTCAGCAAAAACAAGACTGGGAGCTGACTGTGGCTCAGATCATGAAATGTTTATTGCCAAATTCAGACTTAAATTAAAGAAAGTAGGGAAAACCACTAGACTATTCAGGTATGACCTAAATCAAATCTCTTACAACTATTTGTCACTATTTGGAAGTGACAAATAGATTCAAGGGATTAGATCTGATAGAGTACCTGAAAAACTATGGGCCGAGGTTCGTGACATTGTACAGGAAACAGAGATCAAGACCATCTCCAAGAAAAAGAAACGCAAAAAGACAAAATAGTTCTGTGAGGAGGCCTTACAAACAGCTATGAAAAGACAAGCAAATATCAAAGGAGAAAAGGAAAGATATACCTATTTGAATGCGGAGTTCCCAGAATAGCAAGGAGAGATAAGAAAGCCTTCCTCAATACAAAGAGACAGAGGAAATAGAGAAATAGAGGAAAACAATAGAATGAGAAAGACTAGAGATCTCTTTAAGAAAATTAGAGATACCAAGGGAACTTTTCATGCAAAGATGGGCACAATAAAGGACAGAAATGATATGGACCTAACAGAAACAGAAGATATTAAGAAGAGGTGGCAAGAATACACAGAAAACTATACAAAACAGATCTTCATGACCCAGTGAAAATTCACGACGGTGTGCTCACTCACCTAGACCTAGACATCATGGAATGTGAAGTCTAGTGGACCTTAGGAAGCATCACTATGAACAAAGCTAGTGGAGGTGATGGAATTCCTGTTGAGCTACTTCAAATCCTAAAAGATGATGCTGTGAAAGTGCTGCACTCAATATGCCAGCAAATTTGGAAAACTCAGCAGTGGCCACAGGACTGGAAAAGGTCAGTTTTCATTTCAATCCCAAAGAAAGGCAATGCCAAAGAATGCTCAAACTACCGTACAATTGCACTCATCTCACACACTAGCAAAGTAATGCTCCAAGTTCTCCAAGCCAGGCTTCAACAGTACGTGAACCGTGAACTTCCAGATGTTCAAGCTGGATTTAGAAAAGACAGAGGAACCAGAGATCAAATTGCCAACATTCACTGGATCATCGAAAAAGCAAGAGAGTTCCAGAAAAACATCTATTTCTGCTTTATTGACTATGCCAAAGCCTTTGACTCTGTGGATCACAATCAACTGTGGAAAATTCTGAAAAAGATGGGAATACCTGACCACCTGACTTGCTTTCTGAGAAATCTGTATGCAGGTCAAGAAGCAACAGTTAGAACTGGACATAGAACAACAGATTGGTTCCAAATAGGGAAATGAATACATCAAGGCTGTATATTGTCACCCTGGTTACTTAACTTATATGCAGAGTACATCATGAGAAACACTGGACTGGAAGAAGCACAAGCTGGAATTAAGACTGCCAGAAGAAATATCAATAACCTCAGATATCCACCCTTATGGCAGAAAGTGAAGAAGAACTAAAGAGCTTCTTGATAAAAGTGAAAGAGGAGAGTGAAAAAGTTGGCTTAAAATTCAACATTCAGAAAACTAAGATTATGGCATCTGGTCCCATCATTTCATGGCAAATAGATGGGGAAACAGTGGAAACAGTGATAGATTTTATTTTGGGGGGTTCCAAAATCACTGCAGATGGTGACTGCAGCCATTAAATTAAAAGACACTTACTCCTTGGAAGAAAAATTATGACAAACCTAGACAGCTGAATAACAAGCAGACACATTGACAACCAAGGTCCATCTAGTCAAAGCTATGGTTTTTCTAGCAGTCACGTATGGATGTGAGAGCTGGACTATAAAGAAAGCTGAGCGCCAACGAATTGATGCTTTTAAACTGCAGTGTCGGAGAAGACTCTTGAGAATCCCTCAGATAGCAAGGAGATCCAACCAGTCCATCCTAAAGGCAATCGGTCCTGAATATTCTTTGGAAGGACCGATGCTGAAGCTGAAACTCCAATACTTTGGCCATCTGATATGAGGAACTGACTCATCTGAGAAGATCCTGATGCTGGGAAAGATTGAAGGTAGGAGAAGAGGACGACAGAGGATGAGATGATTGAATGGCATCACCGAATCAATGGATGTGAGTTTGAGGAAACTCCAGGAATTGGTGATGGACAGGGAGGCCTGGCATGTTGTAGTCCATGGGGTCACAAAGAGTCGGACACAACTGAGTGACTGAACTGAACTGAAATTGAAACTTCTCCTGATGCTGCCTGCCTGATAACTAGAGTTGACTGGTTAATTAACTACAGAAAAAGAAGGCGGCAGTGCTAAGAATAATTCTTACTATTTTCTGCTTTGGAATTTATGTGTACTTACATATGACAATCAATCTTCCTAAATGTTTGGTTCAGTCTATGAAAATATCAGGACTCATTTGATTTTTCAGAACATATACAACAGATATAAGGAAAATGCTATCTCTAAAAACATCCTGGGTGACAAGAAAAAAGCAGCATGGAGTTTATACCTTATTTAAGCAACCTAACAGAATAGACAATGTATACATGGATAAATAAGAACTGCCCATTGTGCTTCTCTATAGTAGGGAAATCCTACCCACCAGGATGGCTATGAGGAAGGTCACTACTGATTTATACTTAGCAAAGCACCTTACTAACATGTAACTAAAAATCCTGAGTATGGCTACGAGGGCTACCTGTGACATGGGAAGGGAAGTCTAATTATTTTGATTATGTTTAGCACATATAAAGGGGCTTCCAAGGTGGCTCATTTGTAAAGAATTCACCTGCCAAGAAGGAGATGTGGGTTCGATCCCTGGTTCAGGAAGATCCCCTGGAAAAGGAAATGGCAACCCACTTCAGTATTTTGCCTGGGAAATCCTACTGACAGAGGAGCCTGGAGGCTACAGTCCATGGATTGCAGAGTCAGACAGGACTTAGTGACTAAACAACAACAAAGCATATATACAGTTCCCTATCTTCATCTTTGGTCCTAAAATCCACAGGTTCCAGCTGGAAGTGCTTAAGGCAGGGCAATGAAGGCTCTGCAGTGGCAAATGGGTTCTGAGCCTGGGTCTTTCTTGCTGGAAACATTGAAAATTCAGCAAAAGGGATAGAGACCACATACAACCGGATGCTGAAAGCAACTCGAAGCAGGGAATAAAAAGGAATACTAAAGAGAAAGACGTAAAAAAAAAAAAAAAGCTTTCTACACTAGAGGTGCTGTAGTTTAAAAAACTGTGTCACCAGGCAAATACAGAAGAGTACTTGCTATTTATACATTAGAACAAAAGCCTCTTGGTCCCTCCGCTTCTAAGTTGGACACCAAAGCTGATAATTTGTCTAGGCAGACTCCTCCAATCTCTCAAATAATGAGCCAAAGAAGCTCCTTGACCACTACTCCCATCTCCCCAACATCCACCCCAAGTCTCCACCCCCAAGTCACTGCATCTGATGCTTTAGCGACGAGCAGTATTAAATCGCCAATTAATTCCTTTTCGTAGTGAAGGACAACGTGAAAAGACACACCTGCATCTGTGTGAAAATCTGAGCTTTCTGGCACTCTTCCAGACTGGGCCCAAACGCAGCCATCACGTGCTCCTCTGTTCCGATCATCTGCACAATTTCCTGGTCACTCTCAACACCCATGGCCTAGGAAGGGAAAAAAAGATAGAAAGAGTGTGGGCTTTGTGTTAACTCACTGACATTTGCTTATGCTAATTTGGCATTGTTTGTGGGTATTACTTCTAAGCAAAAGCTAGCTCTTTTCTCAGAAACGGTGCCATCTGGCATTGGCAGTCACAGCCCAAGCTGCAGAAGAACCTGAAACAGAAATTTTGATGAGGAAGAAGAAAAACAAACATTCTCAAGCACTTTCTGCATGTGTACTATCTCCTACAATTTATAAGTATCCAAGGAAGTGGGGCGGTAGAGTGGAGACCCTGGTCACAATTACAAAGACAAACTGAAAAAAGAGAAAACAAAACAAAAGCAGTAAATCAGAAAATATGCGTGGCGGGAAATAAACAGAACCCTCAAAGAGTTTTGCCCCAAGATTTTCTGAGAACTGTCAAATCATGCACCTTTAGGCTCAAAGAATTTTTCCTAGAGGATGTTTTACCTCACTATTCTAGAGATATCAAGCTCTACTTTCTGTAGGTTTTTAATGAGATTTTTATAAAACCAAGAACACCATTAGGTTTTAAAAACCCATTTAAGTGTTTCAAGGTGGCAGCCAGCAACGCAGGTCTTTGTAGATTCCACATGGTCGTCCTAAGGCTCACTCCTTCACACATTTGCCTGGCATTCTGCCACATTAAGAAAAAGAGCATAATCTGACTAAACCTATCCTGGCAGAAAAGTAATCCACTTCTAAGCAGTTAGGGGAAAAGTTACGTTTGTATTCAAATTCTTCCTTTACCTACGCAGAGAAAAGAGAACCAGGGGTACTCATCTATTAAACTTTGACGGTCTAGTTCTTAGCTCTTTTCCACACACAAGACAGGGTAAATCAAATTCTGAGTGTGATGCAGAACACGGACAGCATCACTCTGGGCACAATGGAAGGGACATCTCTTCAAAGTTGACAGAGAATGTCAACAGGCCTGACGACCGCTACTGCACATCACCTCCTCCACCTGACTTTCTTCATTTCTGTCATGACAGGGCAAACCAGGTCCCTTGCAGCTCCACATTCCACCACTCTGCATTTGAATTTTAATAGTCTGTATCATACAAATTCAATTTGGATATCTTAGGATCAGATGTAAGCTTACTGAAAGTTTCGAAGCTTGCTAGGACAGTTGCTGTTGTTCAGTTGCTCAGTGGTGTCCGACTCTTTGCGACCCCATGGACTGCAGCACACCAAGCTCCCCTGTCCTTCACCATCTACCAGAGTTTGCTCAAACTCATGTCCTTTTAGTCGTGATGCCATCCAACCATCTCATCCTCTGTTGTCCCCTTCTCCTCCAGCCTTCAGTCTTTCCCAGTATCAGGGTCTTTTCCAGTGAGTCAGCTCTTTGTATCAGGTGGCCAAAGTATTGAGGCTTCAGCTTCAGCATCAGTCCTTCCTTCAGGATTGACTGGTTTGATCTCCTTGCAGTCCAACAGACTCAAGTGTCTTCTCTAGCACCACGATTTGAAAGCATCAGTTCTTTGGTGCTCAGCCTTCTTTATAGTCCAACTCTCACATCCATACATGACTACTGGAAAAAGCATAGCTTGGACCATATGGACCTTTGCCAGCAAAGTAATGTCTCTGCTTTTTAATATGCTGTCTAGGTTTGTCATAGTTTTTCTTCCAAGGAGCAAATGTCTTTTAGTTTTGTGGCTGCAGTCACCATCCACAGTGATTATGGAGCCAAGAAAAGAAAATCTGTCACTGTTTCCACTTCTTCCCCATCTATTTGCCATGAAGTGATGGGACCGGATGCCATGATCTTAGTTTTTTGAACGTTGAGTTTTAAGCCAACTTTTTCACTCTCTTCTTTCACCCTCATCAAGATGCACCTCTGCTTGGGTACAGGCTAAACTTAATGACTCACTTCTACAGATAAAAGGTAGAAACCACCGTATGACTCTGGAGCCTGGGTCACAAAGGTACTGCAGCTTCTTGCTGGCTCCTCTGGGGACCAGTGGCCATGTCATGGAGACACTCCAGCTCCCATGAAAGGGCCAGCAGTGAGGAGCCAGGCCTCTTACCCTGACAGTCAGCCACCTCCAGCTCCAATCCAGTCTTCAGATGACTGAAGCCTTAGCTGACACCTCGCCTCATGAAAGACCCTGAGCCAGGACTAAGTCTAGCAAGGCCCAAAGCCCTGACCAACAGAGACTCTGCTGCGATTGTTACTCAGCACAGATAACTAATGAACCAACTTTGGTGGTTAAATCCACTAAACTTAATATTTTAAGCGTACAGCTTGTTTTGAAAAATTTTTTTGTTTCGTGAACAAAATGAAGAAGTTTTGAGGATACAAACCTTTTTTTTATATGCTAATTTTCACATCAGTTTTCATGTCTTTTTTATCTCTGATACAATGCATTTATTCAAATGGACACTAGACAGCAACTCTAAACACTACACAAATTCATTAAAACACAGTCTTCCTGGGACTTCCCTTGTGGTCCAGTGGTTAAGAATCCACCTTTCAATGCAGGGGACAAGGGTTTGATCCCTGGTCAGGGAACGAAGATCCCATGTGCAATGGAGCTACTAAGGCTACGTGAACTAGAGAAGCCTGTGTGCCTCCATGAAGACCCAGTACAGTCAAAAAAAGAAAACACACACACATTTAGTCTTTCATGGATTAAAGAAGAACAATTCTAAAAAATTATCAGCTCTAATTTAAAAAAAGAACATCCTAGATTATCCTTTATCCAAACACAGAGTTGCATCTACTCTGGTGGTGATGGCATATATCTGGTACCATCTACCCTTTGTGGTCTGCCAAGGAGCCACTCAGAAATAACAGATGACAGTTCTGTATGAAAAACCAGTTAGAATATGTTAATTTTTACCTGTTAATCTCTCAAAATAATGGGTTTCATGAAATCAACATATTTTTACAAAAACAACACTAAGGCAATAAATAGTTTGCAGTCATCTTTCTCTAAAATCTTGAATGTAAAACTTTGTACCTTAGGAGTCTCACTTCTCAGGGAAAGCCCAAACACTGAAGAAAACCAACCAAACAAACAAACAAAAAACAACCCCACACTAAAGGAGATGAGATCTGTGTAGAAAAAGCACCAAACCAAGGAGGCAAAACAATACAGCAGGAAAAGGCTTCGCTGAAACAAACAGAATCCTAGCGCTGAAGCAGCAGACGCATTCTGGGCCAGTCCCCTTTCGTTCAGCAAGACAACACCTCAACCACATGAAGGTCACCGTTCGTCACCTTAATACTTTGTAGCTCAGTAATCTCCAAGCCAAAAAGAGAGTGTTCTTGATTGTCTCTTTTGGTGTTTAATAATAATGAAAGAGTCTTCCCTTGAAGCTGCCACTTCAAGCTGCCCTGATGCTGATCTAAGGAGCAAGTCTATAATTGCACAAAACTCTCGAGCAGCCTAACATGAATCTAAACAGACTGCTTAGGCCTTCCAAATATTTTTAAGCTATGAAACAAAGATATGTCACACAGTAAATGACACCATATATGCAGAAAGAATCTGTGGCAGAGCTTAGCTCTAAAAGCCCTAAACTCTTCCTATATCAGATCACTGAAACACACAGTGATAACTCAGTCAGGTCATCATCAATAGTGCTCCAGCTCCAAAGATGGAAGTGACTTTATGACTATTTAGCCTTCGGAAGTCACAGCTACAAATAAATTACATATTGCTATGGAAACGACAGCAAAATGCCCAACCATTTTGCTCTACAGACATAATTTAGACATCTGAAAACCAGCTTTATCTGGAACTCTGTACTCCAGATATCTGAAATCATTTCACCTAACGAATAAGTCAAAAGTGAAGTCTATTCAATAATCTCATGAAAAAATAGCAGAGATAATACGTTTCCACAGAAGGTCACCCAGTCTGGCGATCAGCGATAACAACAAAAATAAGGGGACATGCTCTTTAAAAAGTGGCAGGAAGTCTTCTCCTTGGATATCCACTCAGTGTTTTTTAGAGACAGAAAGAAGAATACTAATGAGCAGAAGAGAATGATACGCAAGCTAATGGTGATATGTTGCAACATATCATGTGAAGAAGGGAAAACGGTAAGTTCTTAAAATATCTAACATTCAGAAACCAGAGATTTTTCTTTAGACAGAAGTCAACCTATCATTACCAGAAGCAGTCCACACAGATAACAAAAGAACTGCATTCGCTCACTTGAACTCTGTATACATTTTTTTCTCTTTAAAGACCAAAAATTTCAAAATTATGCAATGCCCAGCCCCCTTGATATCTGTCCTTTTTTTCCATAAAAATCTTCAGGCTGCAGATGCCATCACAGCACAATTGCTGAATACTGAGGCGTACAAAAAATAAAAGTGGGGAAGATTCATGGGCAGCAGAACCTTTGTTGTGATTCAAGTCCATAAATAAGGCTGATCTAGGTCTTAAAAGCTTTATCCATCATATTCAGACTCAGCATGGAGTCTGGAAACCCTGCTGCTTCTGTCACTTTTAGCCAATTGTTGGCTACAATCAACAACCATCAAGTTCTAATGACTGTCAAGGTCTATGTTAGGGCCACACAACACAAAAAGAGAAATGATGTGACTTTTCTGGTAGCCTACTTTATTTTCCTGGGCTTCTGACATTAAATGTGTAGAGGACTCACTAAAAAGAAACCATTGTCTTTCTACGCAGTCTACTTTGCAAAAAATATATTATCTCATTTGCTCTTTAAAGAACCCCACCTTAGGTAAAAGGCTCACTTCAGATGAGTTATCCAAGACTCAGGAAGACTGGGAAATCTATCCAAGGCCACAGAGACTAGTCAGTGAAGAGACTGGAAATCAACCTGGATCTGCCAATATTCATTCTGTGCTGCCTCCCAAATGGGAAGGTCTTAACAGTGGTTAATAAGCAAGTTCATTAAAACAACTCTATAGTGAGAGACCTAAAAAAAGTGACTATGTGTGACCAATGTATTCATTTGACCTAAAATTTTCAAATATTTATTTTAGTTAGTATACACTGCTGATTAAAATGCAATGAATACATTTAGGGGAAAAATTAAACAATGTGTACAAGTTTTTAAATATATATATAATCCCACTCCCAGGAATTAAGTCTCACAAAACAATCAGCAACACATACAAACATGTATGTATAAGGACGCCCAGTGCTGTGCATGAGTGAAAATTTAGGGGAAAAAGATACCTACATGTCCCACTATAGGAATTTGCTTAAGTAGATTATATTATATACATGGATTCTATGCAATACCTAGTAAAAATAATGATATGGATTTTATTTATAGATGAGGAAAGTTATTCAAAATTCATTGCTAGGTGAAAAAAGTAAAATAAAATCAATGTGTATATTTCAAAAGCAAAGGAAAAAAGGTCTTAAAAAACTTTATCCAATGTTGTTACAGTTTTTAGTAACTTTCTCAATTCAACGTAAGGACTATTTTACAATCAGAAAGGGAAAAGCTGGAAATCTCAACTACTGGCTGCATAAAAATGCACATTATTAACTTATAGCCCCATTCTAGAAAGGATTTAAGTCAGCTATGAATATATGTATACATTTACAACATAATATTAAATTTGACAGAAAAAAACTGTCTCACCAAACTTTTGTCATCTACCCAAGTAAAGTATTTAAAAGTTTCCTGGGTTTAATGCATCCATGTGTCTAATGATCCATTTTCCACATGAGTGACATAACAGTATCTGCATTATAATTAACTTATAATTTCTGGTCTAGGGAAAACAGTCCTACTACACATCTTTATAAGCTCTGAAATTGTCCATAAAAGTCCTTCTGATGCATGGTAACATACTGCCCTCTGCTGGAGATGTAATTTCACATACGTAAAATTTATCCACTAAACCTCACTCTGTACACAAGATACTGCGTTGGGCAATGTGGGATTCCCTTCAAGAAAAGACAGAATTACTTTGTCTTTTACAAAAATTATAATTACAAATAACATAAACTTCAAAGAAAGGTAATAAGAAGTAAATTTTAAAATTCTCAGTGGACATGAGTTTGAGCAAGCTCCAGGAGATGGTGATGGACAGGGAAGCCTGCTGTGCTGCAGTCCATGGCGTTGCAGAGAGTTGGATATAACTGAGTGACTGAACAGTAAATACCACTAAAACATTATTTCTACAGGAAAATGTCTTTTGGGTTCTAAGTCAACAATTCACAGAGAAGATTTTAAAAATCAGATTTAGCTTAAAGATTCGTTATCTATGAAAAAATTCACAGGAATCCCAAAGTCCATAAAAAAAGAACAAAAGACTCAGATTATCCTCTTTGACCTAGAAAATTACACTTCTAGAAACTCTGCCTACAGATATCCTTGCCCTGTATAAAATATTACAGCAGCTTTGAAATAGCAAGAGCTGTGTGTCCATTGATAAGACAATGGTTAAATAATGGTATACCTATAAATGGAACCATTAAAAAAAACACTAGCTGTATATGAACTAATAAAACTCTATCTTCAAGATGTAAGTTACCAAAAAAAAAAAAAAAAAGCGAAGTGCAAAATAGGGTGCAGTATATGTAAGTGAAAGAAAGTGAAATCGCTCACTCGTGTCCAACTCTCTGCAACCCCGTGGGACTGTAGCCTACCAGGCTCCTCTGTCCATTGGATTTTCCAGGCAACAGTACTGAAGTAGGCTGCCGTTTCCTTCTCCAATGTAAGTAAAAACAAAAAAAGAAACCTACAACATACTCAGGTGCTGTACATGCATAGACTAGCTCTACAGGGATGCACCAGAAACCAGTGTTCCTGGGTAAGACAACTGTGTTTTTAGGTACAGGTGGGTGAGAGGCCTACTCATTACTATACATCCTTTCGTATCTTTGGAATTCCTTATTGTGTTTCCATTTTAAAGAATAGATCACTACTTTTAAAAATACCCGAACCCCAGCCTCACTAGCTTTCAATTTATATTACATGCCTGATAATTTCTCTATGTCACAGATCTTTACATTCCTACAACTCCTTATGCTCAATTTTCTACCTATATATGAAAATAAACCATAAAAACTTTATAACTTTCAGAAGATATCTGCAGGCTCAATTTTTCTAACCTACATATAAAACTAAAAGTATAAAAGAATTCTTTATAATTTTCAAATGATACTTGCAGACTCGCCTTAAATATGATGACAATGGGTATATCTTCTGACAAAGTATTATGTCTCAAATAAAACCGTCCTTGTTTCACAGCCATATTGGTTCTGCTTTTTTTCTCATGAGTAGAGCTGTAAGAAAACACAGTTGGTTAAACTACATCCCCACCTAGTTTCGAGCTAGTAACATGCAAGAGCAATAACTACTAATCAATAAGATTCCCGTGATCAGCAACGATCAGTAAGGTCCTTCCAAACATGTACCTTTTAAAGACACACAACTCCTCTCCAGCCTCCTCTGCCACTTCCATGAACATTTTAGAACACTAGAATTGTTTCTTTAGCTGTGAGATTATGACAGAAGTTCTGTGGGTGAATAAGCAACAATCACCAATTCATTTTAACCTACTTTACTTTGATTCCACCTGAACTGCTTTGTTCAAATATGGGATATATTTCTGATCAATTTCATACATTTGAAAAGAAAAACTTTAAAATGAGCCTATACCACAATGGAAAACCACAAGGAAATGAATGAATACTATGAATTTTTAAATTAATAATTCAATAAAACATACTATAGTTTCGGTATACAGTGAAGCCAAAAGAAACTAAGGACTCTCCTATTGATATCTCAGCTGAAACTCTTCTGATGGATTTAAAAACATTTCCCAGCTTTAACCCACCACAATAACAACACATACTGATCACCTATTACATACTGTGCACTGTTATTCACTCTATGAACATTGGCTCTAATCTCCTACACACTAACACTTATTTTGCAGTGTTGTCCCTAAATCATGTATGAAAGAAACCAAGGCTTAGAGAAGTTAAATATTGTAATTTCGCCCCCAAGTGCCTCACGGCTAGTAAACAACTGTGGGATTCAAATCCTGATTGCCCTGGCTTCAAAAGCTGCGTACAACAGGAAGATGTGGGTTGCAGAATTATTACATCTTGATCCAAATGCTGGCTTCCTCTGATGGTCAATGTCACCCTGTGAGCAAGGCCTGTTACTCACCTGAAAATAACAGCACTTATCTTGGAGGGCAGAGGTGACGAATATATATAACACACCTAATACACTCTCTGGCTCCTACTAACTGTTCAACAAATGGGCACTATTGTTGGTGTCTCTTCACCAGACAGAAAAATTCAGAAACTCTAAGCTGAGCCGTTCATTATAAGTCATCAGAAGAGAAACTCTATTTCATACTGACATCTTACCCATGCCACATAACTTTTATTCCCAGAACTTTTAACTTTTTTAAAAAGTTCCTTTAACGCTGTGTTAGTCACTCAGTGTCCAACTCTTTGTGACTCCATGGACTGCAGCCAAGTTCAACTTGGATAAAATAACTAACGGCCTTTTGAACAATGTCTCGCACTTTTCATTACCGAAAATTTTAAATCCATACTCTGTGACACAGGCTTACACAATCAATTGAATGCTTGATAGTTTAAATATCACACTCCCTGTTATAGAAGAGAAATAACGGGCTACCTCTGTATTCAGTGATCACCATCTGACACCAATGGGATGATCAATATTTTGCAAGAACAACAACTCTGCCATCCATACCTGGTAACTGAAGCACCCACAGCCCCTTTCCTGTCGGCCTCCACAATGATCCTGTTCTTAGACAGTTGCTCTTGGATAAGAATAACTTTTTCTACTCCTTTAACGATGAAGTAGCCTCCTGCCAGAGGGAAACAAGAAAAGCATCACCAGCCGTTTTTCCAACAGCATGACTGAGCAATGGCAGTGAGCTCCTAGTCTTTCTACTGGGTTGGCCAAAAGGTTAATTTGTATTTTTCTATAACATCTTAGAGGAAAATCCAAATGAACTTATCAGCCGACTCAATACCATCGCCTTATGGTGCTGAGAGATAGTAGTCCAGTAGTGTCTGACTCTTTGCGACCCCATGGACTGTAGCCTGTCAGGCTCCTCTGTCCATGGAATTCTCCAGACAAGAATACTGGAGTAGGCTGCCATTTCCTTAATTTAAAGGGGTTTGTCAATATTGTTTTACAAATTGTTAACAGTCTCAGCACATGATTTAAACAAATGAGCCACAAGATAAATTTCTGGAGGACAGGAATGCATCTTATTGGTCTATGGATCATCAGGACCTGACATATGAGAAGTGAGTGAAAAAAAAAAGCCAAATAAATTAGTCTTCAGATTTCATAAGCACAGAAATAACTGACAATCTTCAATATAAATTAACATTCGCTCCAAGTTTTCTAACAAATCATTGACACTGGCAGATTAAGATCAGGTTTCCAAAATATAGTCTATACTTGACAAAACTCATAAAACATTATGTTATGCTTTTTTGCACACAATTCAGAATGGGATAAAGTGAGACTGTTTTACCTTCAGAATATAAGCAAAAACAAGGCAATATATTTGATTTATGGAACATCTTATTATTGCTCTAGTAAAGCCACATTCTGTGTTATCCTCTTTCTAAAACCTTCTGGGATTCTACAACAGTCGTTCAGTCATGTCCAACTTTTTGTGACCCCATGGTCTATACAGTCCATGGAATTCTCCAGGCCGGAATATTGGAGTGGGTAGCCTTTCCCTTCCCAACCCAGGGATCAAACCCAGGTCTCCCACACTGCAGGCGGATTCTTTACCAGCTGAGCCACAAAGGAAGCCTAAGAATACTGGAGTGGGTGGCCTAGCCCCTCCCCAGTGAATCTTCCCAAGCCAGGAATTGAACCAGGGTCTCCTGCATTGCAGGCAGATTCTTTACCAACTGAGCTATCAGGGATGCAATATATGCAACTATAAAGGAACTAGATTAACCATTAACTAAATCAAAGTGAAACATGAATTAAGGAATTAAAAGAACATTCTGTAAACTGCTGAGCATGAAGCTTAAAAAAAACTGCCTAGAAATAAGTACGAAAATATAACTTTAAAAAATTTAAACAGAAGACTCATTTTTTGCCCAGATATGGCATTCAAAACAGCCAGAAGTGAGCTACTTGTGTCTTTTCAGATGAGAAAGACAAAGAACTTCATGAGGTTATTTTTGAATTTTTAAGCATACCAAAAAACACCATCAAGCAAAGAGACAGCCTGATAAACCACAGCAATAAACCAGAAGGTCCTGGGTGTTCACTGGAAGGACTGATGTTGAAGCTGAAACTCCAGTATATTGGCCACCTGATGCGAAGAGCCGACTCATTTGAAAAGATCCTGATGTTGGGAAAGATTGAGGGCAGGAGGAGAAGGGGACGACAGAGGATGAGACGGTTGGATGGCATCACTGACTCAATGGACATGGGTTTGGGTGAATTCCAGGAGTTGGTGATGGGACAGGGAGGCCTGGCGTACTGCAGTTCATGGGGTCGCAAAGAGTCGGATGTGACTGAGCAACTGAACTGAACTGAACTGAGGTGTTAGAGTTTTAAGCCTGAAATAAAAGAGGAAACAACATATCTTTAAAAATACAGACTAACAGAATAAAGTTGGAACCAAACTGTTATATGTTTTGCAAACAAAATTTTATCCTAATTCACTAAAAGAAGAAAGGCTGATCTTGTTTCTGAGAAAAAATGGTAAATCAACAGCAAAAGTAAAACAAAAGTTAAAAAAAAAAAAAAGGAAGGAAATGGAGGGGAAATCTAAGAAATCACACCTACCTGGATCTAAAGGACATTCATTCAGTTTAGCAAATTCTGCTGGTGTTTTTCCTGTAAGAACACAGTTTGAACTACGCAGCATTATGGGCATTCTGTTTAAAATAAAACAAAAAGAAAATATATTCAGATGGTCACTGGCAAAAAGGCTGAACAGAACACAAGCTGGCCAGTGCACACACCACTGAGGGATCTGCATTCCTGTCAGACATTTGAAGAAAGGCAGAGGGATGGTATTGCGGGAGAGAGCTGAGCGAAATGAAGTTATGTCCTCAGGCACACTGTTTTTCTGGTACAGATATCAAAAACCCAAATCCATGGTTCCCTCCAACTTTGCAGACAAGCCTGAGTGACAGTCAACAAATGGCAGCAAGTCTTCATTCGTGGAAAACAAAGTGGCTCGCCTTAGTCATGTAGAAATAGCACTATGAATCAAAGTGTAAGGAACCAGAGACTCAGAACTAACCAGGCGGTTCTGAAAAAGAGCTAAGATTTAACTGGACACAAATATGGTCCATTTATAAGAGAATTTCTTCTAACACTGATAAAAGTTGTGCTAAAACAAAGATTAATATTTTTTTAATATCCCGATTTCTTTTTCTAAGTGAAGAATGAGGAGAATGTAGCCAAGTGAGCAATGTCTTAAGTATCTTCTATTTACCTGATAGAGGTACCAGCATAGCACACGACACTAACAGGTAGCTGGTGCATATTTGATGAACAAATGGATGTTTATTGAGCTCTTGGCTTAATAATAAACAAATGCATGTTTATTAAGTTATTTTGAGGCAAGGGGCAACACTTGAGTGGCAATTATTTGCATTGTGTTTAAAGTCTAACATCATTATTAACCACACAATATTGCGGATCTGGTCCATTTCTACAGGAGAGTGGATACACTTCCCTAATTAGGAAAAGCAGGCAGCAAAAATGCCAGCTGGTGCTATCATTTCCAAACTTGTCCTGGGCAAATAACTTCTTCCCTAAATACTGCTATGAACATTCATTCTTCCAAGAAAACTCAAAATATGTAAAAATCCATCAAGAAGACTGGCCCAGGAGAGTTGAATGAAATGCTATCTTACCTAGTGCTTCCCTAACAGCCTGGAGTTATAGGAGGAAATGGAAGCAGTTTCCTTAACCTCACAATTGAAACACAACAACGTGATGAACGCTACTCCAAGTGTTTTACATATACTGACTCATTGGACCCATAAAGCAACCCAGTGAAGGAGACTCCATTCCCCCACATTTCAGATGAGAGAATGGGGTAAGGAGAGTGTCGGCACTGCTCAGGGGTCACCTCACAGGGCACGACACAGGCAGCGTCAGGCCTCACCTGCCAATGGGTAAGGCATTACGGATGATCCTCTGGCTGCCTCGGGTGTACTCGATATCCACTGTGATGGGAGCGGAGTACGTCATGTCCCGCAATCGGCACTGGAAGAGAATCACACAATCACTGCTCCTCCTCCGGGGAAAGAATGGGTCCCAACAGCCTCGAAGAGCCAATCTCAAGCAGTAGTAAGGTCCATGCTGGACTCTGACCTCTCCATGATACCCAGCTGCCCGCGTGCTTCCTTAAGGGAACTGGGAGTTATGACCTTACCTTCTCCATGAGGGGACAATGCCAATCATGGATCTAGACATTGCCACAGCATCCCTGCCTCTGACAGCCCAGAAATGGGACAATAAATCTTGGACTGAGTCTCTTCTCCCTGACCTGATGTTATCACCAGTCTCCTTCCACATCTCTGAAGCCGTTAGATCCTTCTTTACAAAGTGGGACCTTGGAAAGTCATCAGTGGCTTACTCAAAACAGTTAACAACCAGTTCAGTGACTGAACACACACATATAATTGAAGTATGTACACACACAAACTAAAAAAATTAAACTGTATCTCCTTGTCTTCTTCAAATAAACTAAACTATATCATAAAATTCCTTTGCAAGTGGCATGTCAGAGCATGAATCACTCAAACTCATCATTCTAACAGTTTCTGAATCACTTGCAGAACTTTTGGAATGGTTGGTGCGAGCTTTACTTTTACATGGCCATGACTCACTAAGTGATGCCCTCACATGGGCCATGATTGGACACAGGAAACCCACCAGAATCTTCCGAAGACTTCTCTATTATATTGAAGGTCATCAGATGGCTTGTGGTCTCAAAAAGAGAATTCCTCTGAACCTCAGTCATATAATTCATGATGCTGAATTCTCTCTTGGGCTTTTACTAAACCAAAGACAGATATAGACTTTTTTCTAGCCTAATTGTGCCTAGGGTTTTCAAATAGTCACTTCAGTTGTGTCCAATACTTTGTGACCCCATGGACTGTAGCCCGCCAGGTTCTTCTATCCATGAAATTCTCCATGCAAGAACACGGGAGTGGGTTGTGCCCACTCCAGTTAAGTGCCATTTCCTTCTCCAGGGGATCTTCCTAACCCAGGGACAGAAACCCGGGTCTCCCACATTGCAGGCAGATTCTCCACTGTCTGAGCTACCAGTAAAGCCCTATTATTGACCAGTAAGCATTGCTTACACCATTCATTTAATTAGATCAAGCCTTCTTCAGGCCTGACAGAAAGTGGGCTGGCATGATGGTTAGTGTGGACTCTGGCCTGTGTTCAAATCCTGGCTCTACCAAGTAAGTTTTAAATAAACTTTCTGTATCTCAGTCATGTGAGTAACTTTAATTCCTAAAAGTATGAATATGTATTTTAGAATGGTGCTGGTATAGCGTACTATATAAGTATTATCTTGTTTTCTTTTTTTAGTAAAACTAAAGTAATACCCATGATAGGCAGATATTCATGGTCTTAACAATCCCTTCTAATGGGAACGAAACTGGACAGGGCCACAAAACTACCTGAGGGCTCCCCTGTGCCCCTCGGGCGCTCTCCGCTACCAACAGGAATAGAGCTGTACGGCAGAGCCTGCAATATCTGCACCCCAAGCCTCGCTGGGCCCCATGACTGCCTGCCCACCCGGCTCGCCCACGCTCCCCATCTCTCCAAGAGTCACAATCCCTCCAAGAAATCTTTGTGTCCTCTTTCTCTAACTGCAGCAACACCCATGAGTTTTCTTCAATGTCAGGAGGAATTATTGTGACAGCTGCAGCCTCAGCCTTCTTGAACTACTTTGAACTCTTTGTCTTCTCCCTTTTCGGAGAATATATTTTTCCCCTAGCTTTAAATCATTTTTTTAAGAAGATATTTTAAGGGCATTGACTCTTCCAATTGAGCCAAACAAATCCAATTAAATTATGGTTGGTAATTACCTCATGAGGGGACACTGGTCTGGTTACGTTGAAGCTTTCTTCAACATCAGGGAGCCCGACATAGATATTAAGATATCTGAAAGGCAAGTTATTCCAGAATCAATTATACTTCTTCAAAGAACATATAAACAATCAAGCTATTTTCCTTCTAAATACGACATTACACTTTTGACAAATGCTTATTTTGCAGAGGATGGCAAACTAAAAAATTACAATTGGAGATCCTGAAGTCACAGAACACACGGTTTACAAAAGAGAGGAAATACCATCAAGCTGACTTTTTAAAAAAATACAGTAAATCTCTCTACAAAAATACTGAAATTATAGCTCCCTAAAAATGATACTTATGGAAAAAAGCAAATGCAAGAGTATCTATAGTTTGCTACCATTCTTGTAAAGGCAACATACAAATATTAGTAAATTTTATTCTCACAGAGTGATGAATTAACAATTCTGAAACTACTTTCTATATATCCTAGGACTGAATGAACAATAAGTATAGCTCTGTCTACTGAGATTTCAGTACCCAAATCTTGCTGTCTAAAATACTACTCTCCAAAAGAGGAGACTAAGGATGCTTGGAGAAGTGATTGATTCCAGGCTGGAACAGGGAAATACTACATGAACCACATCTCATGGTAAAAGAAAGCAAAGGAGTGCCCAAAACAGGGGCATGTTAAAAGGTCAAATCTATGGAAGCTTCCTGTGGTTGAATCTGGGACTATTTGAGAAATAAAATAATGACAGCACTAGATTATGATGCAAATAATAAAATAACTATCTACGAGTTCATATTGATTTAAATAAAATTACAATAGAATAGGAAAGACTAGAGATCTCCTCAAGAAAATTAGAGATACCAAGGGAACATTTCATACAAAGATGGGCTCAATAAAGGACAGAAATGGTATGGACCTAACAGAAGCAGAAGATATTAAGAAGAGATGGCAAGAATACACAGAAGAACTGTACAAAAAGGATCTTCATGACCCAGATAATCACGATGATGTGATCACTTCCCTAGAGTCAAACATCTGGGAATGCTAAGTCAAGAGGGCCTTAGGAAGTATCAGTGTGAACAAAGCTAGTGGAGGTGATGGAATTCCAGTTGAGCTATTTCAAATCCTAAAAGATGATGCTGTGAAAGTGCTACACTCAGTTCAGTTCAGTTCAATTGCTCAGTCGTGTCCAACTCTTTTCGACCCCATGAGTCGCAGCACGTCAGGCCTCCCTGTCCATCACCAACCCCCGGAGTTCACTCAGACTCACGTCCATCGAGTCCGTGATGCCATCCAGCCATCTCATCCTCTGTCGTCCCCTTCTCCACCTGCCCACAATTCCCCCCAGCATCAGAGTCTTTTCCAATGAGTCAACTCTTCGCATGAGGTGGCCAAAGTACTGGAGTTTCAGCTTCAGCATCATTCCTTCCAAAGAAATCCCAGGGCTGATCTCCTTCAGAATGGATTGGTTGGATCTCCTTGCAGTCCAAGGGACTCTCAAGAGTCTTCTCCAACACCACAGTTCAAAAGCATCAAATTCTTCGGTGCTCAGCTTTCTTTATAGTCCAACTCTCATATCCATACATGACCACTGGAACAACCATAGCCTTGACGAGACAGACCTTTGTTGACAAAGTAATGTCTCTGCTTTTTAATATGCTGTCTAGGTTGGTCATAACTTTGCTTCCAAGGAGTAAGCGTCTTTTAATTTCATAGCTGCAGTCACCATCTGTAGTGATTTTGGAGCCCAGAAAAATAAAGTCAGCCACTGTTTCCAGTTATTTCCCCATCCCATAAAGTGATGGGACCAGATACCATGATCTTAGTTTTCTGAATGTTGAGCTTTAAGCCAACTTTTTCACTTTCCTCTTTCATGTTCATCAAGAGGCTTTTTAGTTCCTCTTCACTTTCTGCCATAAGGGTGGTGTCATCTGCATATCTGAGGTTATTGCTATTTCTCCTGGCAATCTTGATTCCAGCTTGTGCTTCTTCCAGCCCAACGTTTCTCATGATGTACTCTGGACAGAAGTTAAATAAGCAGGGTGACAATATACAGCCTTGATGTACTCCTTTTCCTTTTTGGAACCAGTCTGTTGTTCCATGTCCAGTTCTAACTTTTGCTTCCTGACCTGCATATAGGTTTCTCATGAGGCAGGTCAGGTGGTCTGGTATTCCCATCTCTTTCAGAAGTTTCCACAGTTGATTGTGATCCACACAGTCAAAGACTTTGGCATAGTCAATAAAGCAGAAATAGATGTTTTTCTGGAACTCTCTTCCTTTTTCGATGATCCAGCAGATGTTGGCAATTTGATCTCTGGTTCCTCTACCTTTTCTAAAACCAGCTTGAACATCAGGAAGTTCACGGTTCATGTATTGCTGAAGTCTGGTTGGAGAATTTTAAGCATTTCTTTACTAGCATGTGAGATGAGTGTAATTGTGTGGTAGTTTGAGCATTCTTTGGCATTGCCTTTCTTTGAGATTGGAATGAAAACTGACCTTTTCCAGTCCTGTGGTCACTGC
Organism: Ovis canadensis; assembly: GCF_042477335.2. Lineage (NCBI taxonomy): Eukaryota > Metazoa > Chordata > Mammalia > Artiodactyla > Bovidae > Ovis > Ovis canadensis. The sequence continues at coordinate 181,057,159 of NC_091247.1, read as the reverse complement.
TGAGTTTTCCAAATATGCTGGCATATTGAGTGCAGCACTTTCACAGCATCATCTTTCAGGATTTGAAATAGCTCCGCTGGAATTCCATCACCTCCACTAGCTTTGTTCATAGTGATACTTTCTAAGGCCCACTTGACTTCACATTCCAGGATATCTGGCTCTAGGTGAGTGATCACACCATCATGATTATCTGGGTCATGAAGATCTTTTTTGTACAGTTCTTCTGTGTATTCTTGCCACCTCTTCTTAATATCTTCTGCTTCTGTTAGGTCCAGACCATTTCTGTCCTTTACCGAGGCTATCTTTCCATGAAATGTTCCCTTTGTATCTCTGATTTTCTTGAAGAGATCTCTAGTCTTTCCCATTCTGTTGTTTTCCTCTATTTCTCTGCATTGATCGCTGAAGAAGGCTTTCTTATCTCTTCTTGCTATTCTTTGGAACTCTGCGTTTAGATGCTTATATCTTTCCTTTTCTCCTTTGCTTTTTCCCTCTCTTCTTTTCACAGCTATTTGTAAGGCCTCCCCAGACAGCCATTTTGCTTTCCTGCATTTCTTTTCCATGGGGATGGTCTTGATCCCTGTCTTCTGTACAATGTCACGAACCTCATTCCATAGTTCATCAGGCACTCTGTCTATCAGATCTAGCCCCTTAAATCTATTTCTCACTTCCACTGTATAATCACAAGGGATTTGATTTAGGTCATACCTGAATGGTCTAGTGGTTTTCCCTACTTTCTTCAATTTAAGTCTGAATCTGCCAATAAGGAGTTCATGATCTGAGCCACAGTCAGCTCCTGGTCTCGTTTTCGCTGACTGTATAGAGCTTCTCCATCTTTGGCTGCAAAGAATATAATCAATCTAATTTTGGTGTTGATCATCTGGTGATATCCATGTGTAGAGTCTTCTTTTGTGTTGTTGGAAGAGGGTGTTTGCTATGACCAGTACGTTCTCTTGACAAAATTCTATTAGCCTTTGCCCTGTTTCATTCCGTACTCCAAGGCCAAATTTGCCTGTTACTCCAGGTGTTTCTTGACTTCCTACTTTTGCATTCCAGTCCCCTATAATGTAAAGGACAACTGTTTTGGGTGTTAGTTCTAAAAGGTCTGGTCCCATCACTTAATGACAAATAGATGGGGAAGCAATGGAAACAGTGACAGATTTTACCTTTTGGGCTCCAAAATCAGTGCAGATGGGGACTGCAGCCATAAAATTAAAAGATGTTGCTCCTTGGAAGGAAAAGTTATAACCAACCTAGACAGCTTATTAAAAAGCAGAGACATTACTTTGCCAACAAAGGTCTGTCTAGTCAAAGCTATGGTTTTTCCAGTAGTCATGTATGGATGTGAGAGTTGGACTATAAAGAAGGCTGAGCACCAAAGAATTGATGCTTTTGAACTGTGGTGTTGGAGAAGACTCTTGAGAGTCCCTTGAACTGCAAGAAGTTTCAACCAGTCCATTCTAAAGGAAAGCAGGTCCTGAATATACATTGGAAGGACTGATGCTGAAGCTGAAACTGCAATACTTTGGCCACCTGATGTGAAGAACTAACTTATGAAAAGACTCTGATGCTGGGAAAGATTAAAGGAGGGAGGAGAAGGTAACAACAGAGGATGGGATGGTTGGATGGCATCACCGACTCAATAGACAACAGTTTGAGTAAACTCTGGGAGCTGGTGACGGACAGGAAGGCCTGGTGTGCTGCAGTCCATGGGGTTGCAAAGAGTCAGACATGACAGCGACTGGACTGAACTAAACTGAACTGAACAGAAAGAAACTGAGGGGAAGAAAAAAAGCTCTTCTCACAGTAGAATTCTTACATTAATGTAGAAGGAATGATAGAAAAAGATACTGGCCACTAGATAAACACCGAAGTAATCACTTTTAAAGGTAAAAACCACCAATGCATGCTAAAGTAGTGGGTAAAATAGTATGACAAATAAGACACTTGCATAGTCTCAAAGGATCACCCTGTAAGACTGTGATGGATTACTAAAGGAAAGATAGTAACTTTACTGTGGAGAAACCTGGAAGGTACCACCTTAACCAAATAAACAAAGTTAAAATCACCAATAATAAAACAGATTGACAGCTATACCACCTGATATGGTGCAGTAAGAGCAACACAAAGCATCACTTCTGAGGCCAAAAAGGCATAAACCAATGTAGCCATGAGCGAACGCACACACTCAAACTGTGAGGACCTTTCACAGAACAACTGACCAGAATTCTTCAAAAGTGTCAAGGTCAAAAACATGTCAAGGTCACGTGCAAGACCACGACTAAGAGAACTTGAGCAACTGGCACAGGTTGGAGAAGACGAAGGAGACCTATGCCACCTGGACCTAATGCAGGTCCTGGATTGAATCCCAGTCCAGGTAAAGGACATTTGCCGGAAACCTAAGATTAGTTGACAGTACTGTATCAGTGCTGATTTCCCAGTGTGGCTAATTGTGCTATGGCTACATAAGATGTTAACATCAGCATAAACTGGGTGAAGGGTAACATTGGAACTCTGTCTTATTTTTGTAATTCTTTAAGTCTATAAAATTGTTTTTAAAAAAGGCTTAAACCTAAGTTTCAGTAACTTTTCACTCATAACTACTTGTTATCATTAGCTTACCAATTAAAAATTGAACATTTGATAATTATCTTCCTATTCAAAACAAAAAAGGAGAATTATATTAAAAGAATTTTGATAGCAACTACAATCACTGTTAAAAAAAGTCAGATAGACACACAAAAATGTTAAACATGATCAAAATAGCAAACTAAGAGTAGTTGGTTCCTTACTTTAAGTACCACATGGGGTCAGCATCACTTGTAACCTTTTCATTGGCTTTCATTATTTTCTTTATCTGCAATGGAAAGAGTAACATGAGGAAAGACTCTGGCTTCCAGTTCATTTGTAATCATATCCTTTCCCAAGATCTGATGCTTACCTCTACATTAATAAAATAGTTAAATGAATCTATATGCTGTTTCACAAGGCCTTTCACCTAAATGGATAAAAAATAAAAGCAGGTTAGCAACAAAATAGCAGATTATACAAAGGGCTTAACCTGATCTATAAATTTTCCCCAAGACCAAAGTGACCACAAAAAATCCATAAATTTTACTTGGCAAAACTTTCTATTTTCACGTCCTCATTCCATTTCTCCTCCATCTTACTAGAACACTCTCAAACTTTCCTCCCTGAAAAACAACTTGACGTTTGGAATTCAAGATATATACCTAATGACTCCCCATGAGCTAACAAATTAGGCAAGAAAGAAAATCCAAGAAAAAAATATAGCAATCAAGCATCATGTCTCCAACCCTCAAACAATGCCTATTTTCTTTTTTTCTTGCTCCTATGTAAGCGATTTTATGATTTCCCCATATCTGGTCTTTCATATCACTTTTAGAAGAATGAGGGGGAAAAATAAGGATCTCTATTAAGGAAACCAAAAATAAATGCATTTAAAATTGAAAGCAAGGTGAATCCCAGGGACCAACAAACAGATCAGCTCCAGTGACTGCCTTTCATCTCAAAAGTCAGTACAGCTACACAGACAGTGCTGTGTGCTGCTATGAAAAACCCTGAAAGGCTAAACACAGATTCCAAAGTCTTAGGATTTAAAAGGACTGTAACGTGTTCAACTTTTTACATTAATGTTCAAACATAATTAGTTCAACACTTCTAGAATACACTCAACAGAAAGCATCACAGGGCCTCTGCTTTAATTACACCTCTTTTGAGGGATCTCACTGGCTTACTAAGCAGTTATCCCATTTTGAAATAGTCCTGATTGTTGGGGGAAAAATTCACTCTGATAATGATCTCTAGTCTAACATCCTGCAGTTTCCCCCCCATGGGCTTAATGTCTTTTCTGGAGAAAATGTCTTCTCCACCACAGTCCATTTAGTTATCACATCTCTTTTACGTCCTCTCTTCCAGGCTGAAGAGGCTCTTCCACTATTTCTCACAGACATGCTTTCCAGACTCTTCAGCAGCCCATGGACCGTAAAAACTGGTCAGAAATCTGCCCTTGACAATTCCCAGCCTCATCTGCCAGCATGCTCCCTTCTGCCAATAATACAGAACTAAGATGGAAAAAACCTGACTCATTTTTCAACCCTCTTTTCTTTCACTGAGCATAATGCTTCCAAGAGCATCCACATTGTAGCATGTATTGGCACTTTCTATTGCCAAAAACATTGCATTGTATGGATATATCATATTTCATTTAGCCATCCATCATTTGGTATTCGAGTTGTTTCTATTTTTGGCTATTATAAATAATGCTGCTATGAACATCTGTGTACAAGTTTTTGCATGGACATACGTTTTTGTTTCTCTTGAGTAAATACCTAGGAGTAGAATTGCAGCATCATACAGTAACTATATGTTTAACCATCTGATGAACTGCCAGGCTGTTTCCCAAAGCGGCTATATCTCCATCAGTAGACTGTGAGGGTTCCAATTGCTCCACATCCCCACCAACATTTGTTATTGTCTTTCTTTCTTCACTATAGCCATCCTACTGGGTGTCAAGTGGTCTCTCATTGTGGAACCTGCTACTATTTAGCATAAGCACTTTAAAACTGAAATTCAATGATAACAGGAGCCTTATAATCTGTACTTCCTTTGTCTGAACCACTCATCCACTCCAGCCAAGCAGACTGGACTCTGTTTTCAACAGACCCCATGGATCCTCCTCTTGAGGTCTTTTATTAAGCCATGCTCCCCACATCCTACCTTTCGGCTTAGGTAAATTCCTTTCCTCTTGTTGTTGTTGTTTAGTTTGCTAAGTTGTATCTGACTCTTTTGCAATCCCATGGACTGCACTCTGCCAGGCCACTGAGCCAACTGGGAAGTCCTCCCCTCCTCTGAGGATGTGGTTTATGTCTCACCTCCTTTAGGAGGCCCTTTCTGACCACCTGTGGCATCAATCTTCTGCCAGCAGCACTTTGGTTTGTACACTTTGGTTTGTATTATTCCTATGCCAAGTGACAATGTAAACTACTTCCTACCTCTAAAATTAGACTACAATCCCCTACCTAGTACATTATGGACAGGGTTACTGCCTTATAATTTCTCATATTTCTAAAACTTAGAAAAGTGCACAGTTGTACAAAGTCAAAAAATGTTGGTGATAAAAATTTAATTTTAAAAAAGGCTTATTTCTTGACTCTTGATTGGAAAAATAACTGTTATTAGATATTAATTACCTTTAAAAATGCTGGAAGCAGCCGCCATTTTTCCTGTGAATCAGAACAATAAAAGTATCAGAACTCTGTGTCAGTGATCACAATATTTTCATGAGGTTATTTTAATGTAACAAAAGTGACTTACTTTATCGCAGTAAGCAAAAGAAAGTAAGTGGAAACAGAAAGAACAATTTTTACATTGTAACCTTTTTATGGAAATCATATATGTACTGTACATGTACATGCATACAAACATATGCATACACACAAGCATATATAAACCAGAGATTTCTTAAACAGAATATACTTTAATCCCAATTTGATGACTCAAGCACTTTTCATCTTTATTTTATTCTCATGACTCTTCCTGAGTAAGCAGGGTTTGCCAGTTTGAGAAAGGGAAAGTATCAGTAAGTTTCAGAGAGTTTGGTTTAAACCCAAAGGGAGTTCTTTCTCCCTCCTATTTTCTCTCAACTAGCACCTGGTCAGAGCCCAGGCTGAAGAAAGATATCACCCAGTGTTCACCTATTTACCCAGTGTTCACCTATTTAAACAGCTATGAACTAACTGCCACGTTCAGCTCTTAGGCCTGCTCTTCACACCTTCCTGAGGTTGTAAACAGCCTATCATGATATAACTCTTCATGAGTGGTATCTAATCTGTTCATGGGAAATCTGACAAATGGTTAGAACTGAGTCTAAAGTAAGAAAACACAGTTTCTGAGTAAGAGCCCAAGGATCATGTAAGACCTTGTGAGAAACTGTAAAATTTTTTTGACTTTGGGCAACAGAGAAGTGCTGGAAGGTTTTGAGCAAGAGTGACAAGGTGATGTGGTCCATTTTAACTGATCACTCCAGCTGCTGGGGTGAGAAAAGACAAGGTTAGAAGCAGAGGGATCATTTAGGAGTTTCCTGCAATACTCTAGGCTGATAACAATACAGGTAGTGAGAAACTGTTGCCTAGGAAAACACGATGTGAAGTTAGAGTCAACAGGACTTGATAGTATATGAGATGCAGGAATCTGAGAAAGACAAATGGAGACTGACACCTTAGTGCTGCCATTTCTGGAGATGAGGAGGCAGGGATGCTGCTGAGGCAGCCCCTTTAGTCTGAAGGGGCGACCAGGAGTTTGGCTGGGGGTATGTTAAATTTGAGATATCCATTAGACATGCAGGTGGAGATGCCAAATAGACAACAAATGAGTCTGGAACTTGGGAAGAGTGGCCTGGAGATCTAAGTCAGGGGAAGTCAGCAGACGGACAGGAGTGGAAGTCATGAAACAGATAAGACCATCTACGGAGTGTAGGTGGAGAGGAGCTCCATGAAGCTGAGATCAAAAACACTCCAACACTTGGAGCAGCAGAAAGCACACTGAGCAAGAGAGATCGAGGAGTGGCCAGAGAGGGAGGCAGACAATCTGGAAAACGGAAAAACATTTTTTAAGAAATGATAAGTGGGGGCAGGGGTAAATAGAAAATCTCTATACCTTCCTCTCAATTTTGCTCTGAACCTAAAACTGCTCTTTAAAAAAGTCATCTTTAAAGAAAAAAAAAATTTTTTTAATTGAAGGATAACTGCTTTTACAGAATTTTACTGGTTTCTACCAAACATCAACACACACACACACAAGAAATGACTCTAGCAAAACTAATCTATGATGACAGAAATCAAATGGTGGTGTAGGGCTTAAACTGAAAAGGGCACTTTCTGCAACGATGAAAATGTTCCATATCCTGTATGGGGTGGTAGTTACTTGGGTATACATAACTGTAAAAACTAATGTAAATGAACACTAACTAAGTACTTCTGCATTTTACTGGATGTAAATCTACAAACAATGAAAGACAGACCAAAATGGACTACATGAGGAGAGTAGAAAGAGCTTGAGGAGCTGGAGTGGAGAGGGGGCAGGTGGGAAGAAACAAGCTAGAGAAGTAAGTGGTAGCCAGATTGAGAAAAGCCTTACCAATATGGTAAAGATTAGATTTTTTTTTTTTGCCCTGAGAGCAATGGGCAGACTGAAGAATTTTAACCAATGGAGCAATATGAATATATCTGCATGTTTAAACTGATGGCCCTGGTGACAGAGTAGAGAATAATGGGACGAGTAAGAAGCCAAGGAAGTAACAGATGACAGTGGCTGGCTTGGAGAACAGGGGGAATGCCAGAACTGAGTACATTTTGTAGTCGGGGCCCTTAAGATGGGATGGTGGACTGGATGCAGAGGGTCAGAAAGAGGAACTTTTATTTCTAAATCAGAAGACTGAAAATACGTTTCTGGTCCCTTCATTGCTGTGCAGATTCAGAGAAGAAACAGAAATCCTGCAGCTCTCTGGAAAAGCAGTTCAGTCAGCAGCTAAGGTCAGGAGCTCTGGAGTCTGACTGCTGAAATCCAAAATCCCCAACAGTCACTTAATGGCCTTCTGACACTGGGTTACTTACTTAACATCTCTGGGTCTTTAAAATTTTCATTGGCAAAATGGGGCAAAAATATTACTTGCTTCGGAGGATTAAATAACATAATGCTCACTAGGTTTGAACACAGCTGGCACATAATAAGTGCTCAGTAAATGCTGGCTCTTAAATAGCAGTTCAAGAGTTAAAAATTCAAACCAACTATACTCCAATATAAAATAAACAAACAAAAAAACTTAAAAATCCAGTATTGCCTAAAGAAAATCACCATGTACAAAGGCACTCACAGAATCTAACACTGACTGTAATTCGTCAGAATGTAATCTGCAGAATGATTATAAAGAAATTGATTCATTGATCTTGTCAGTCATCCTGCTTAAACCTGTCAACAGCATCCCAGGCCTCCTACAAATGTCTAACAAAACCTTTCATAACCAGGACCCTTATCTGTCACCTTTAATCTCTCCTCTACTTTTCCACACTCCAATACTACTGGATTTATTTTTATTTCTCAAAAATATCAGATGGCCTTGCCTCCAGGTTTCAAGTGTCTTGTTCCCGCTACGTCAATCTCTCCCTTGACTATTTCTCTATGGCCCCAACCGATGCAAACTAAAATTTTGAGCCCCAGAGAAGTTATATGTCTTTCCACAAAATAAAATTATATCAACAGCTGAACTTCATCAGGCAGCTCAGAGTAGGATGCTGCTAAGTCCCTTCAGTCGTGTCCGACTCTGTGCGACCCCACAGACGGCAGCCCATCAGGCTCCCCCGTTCCTGAGATTCTCCAGGCAAGAACACTGGAGTGGGTTGCCATTTCCTTCTCCAATGCATGAAAGTGAAAAGTCAAAGTGAAGTCGCTCAGTCATGTCCGACTCTTAGCGACCCCATGGACTGCAGCCTACCAGGCTCCTCCATCCATGGGATTTTCCAGGCAGGAGTACTGGAACGGAGTGCCACTGCCTTCTCCGCAGAGTAGGATAGTTATCCTTAACTTCTGAGAAGCTGATGAAAGCTACAGGGTACTCCCCGAGAAAACACTTAAAATTTGGAGTAAATTTTCTGGGCACTTAAAATACTCTTGCAATCCCAACTTGAGTTCCCGGCGAAAAGGAGAAATTACTAGCCTGGGATTCAGACGATTTGGTTTTACCACCACAGCCAGCGCTAAGCTCCCTGGACCTCAGCATCCTTTATAAGAAAGCAAGCAATACGTCCCCCAAGGTGGGTGAGAGTCAGTCCTCCCCTTACAACACACGCACACTAGAATGGGTGCAACGCCGGAGCCGTGGGCGGGGCTGCTAGGCCAGCGTGGCGCCTGCCAGCTCCCCCAGCTCAACCATTGCACGTGGGTCCAGCGGTCCGCTAGGGAGTGAACTCGCCGAGCCCCGAGCCAGCGCTGAGTCCTGAGCATGCGCAAAAGACGCGGCCCGCCCCCCTCCACAGCAGGACTCTCGGGGCAACGCCTCTCGGGGACGCATCACGGCCTCTTCCGCTCACCATCTGCCCTGCACTCACCTCTACAGTTGGGATCGGCGCAGCCAGCTGCTCCGGGGTCAGGTTCCCAAACTCTTCGGCAAGCAGGTCCATGCTACTCACAAGGAACCAGACAGTAAGCAGAATACTCACGTGTGCCTCCCCTGCGTCAAGATATCCACTGTACCTGTGGAGAGCAGTGCGTGGTGGCTTAAAGGGTACGCCGCACAACTTAAAGGAGGAAGAAAGGTTCCGCCTGCTGTCGGTCGGAACCTGCGGTTGAACCCGGATGTGGCTGAGGTGGCGCCAGGAAACTGCGCCCTCTGGTGTCCTTCGGAAGTCTCGCGTGGGTAATCTGAAAGCCAGGCAGGGTTGTCGGTTCCTGCGATCTCAGTCAGTCCGACTCTTTAGGACCCCGTGGACTGTAGCCCGCCAGACTCCTTTGCTATGGGATTATCCTAGCAAGAATACTAGAAACTGTTAGTTGCTCAGTCGTGTCGACTCTTTGTGACCCTATGGACCGTAGCCCGCAAGGCTCTTCTGTCCATGGAATCCAGAGGATCTTCCCGACTCAGGAATGGAACCCCGGTCTCCTGCGTTACAGGCAGATTCTTTACAGTTTGAGCCACCAGGGAAGCCCCCAAAATACTAGAGTAGGTTGCCATTTCCCTCCCCCAGGGGATCTTCCCGACCCAGAGGTGGAACCTGTGTCCCTTGCTTCTCTTGCATTGACAGGCGAATTTTTTTTTTTTTTTTACACTTCACTTCCTGGAGAGCCCCCAGTTATCCCATGCTGCTGCTGCTAAGTCGCTTCAGTCGTGTCCGACTCTGTGCGACCCCAGAGAGGGCAGCTCACCAGGCTCCGCCGTCCCTGGGATTCTCTAGGCAAGAACATTGGAGTGGGTTGCCATTTCCTTCTCCAGTGCATGAAAGTGAAAAAGGAAAGTGAAGTCACTGAGTCGTGTCCAACTCTCAGCGACCCTATGGACTGCAGCCCACCAGGCTCCTCCATCCATGGGATTTTCCAGGCAAGAGTACTGGAGTGGGGTGCCATTGCCTTCTCCGCAGTTATCCCATAATTGAGGCCAAAAAGCATATTGTTTTAAAAATATTTCACAGAAAAGGGTAAAAGGAGAATTTGCACAACTTGAGCCACAGAAGCATAGGAATCATTTAATTTAGTCCCAAACTACACGTATACTATGGAAAAGTAGGAAATATACCAAATACCTGGTAGGAGGGGATTGGTTTAAAAACTTAAGGTACGTGTGTGGTGGACTACTATACAGCCATTAAAACGACCACAAAATGAGGAGGAATTAACTTTACCTAGAGAGAAGGCAATGGCACCACACTCCAGTACTCTTGCCTGGAAAATCCCATGGATGGAGGAGCCTGGTAGGCTGCAGTCCATGGGGTCGCTAAGAGTCAGACAGGACTTAGCGACTTCACTTTGACTTTTCACTTTCATGCATTGGAGAAGGAAATGGCAACCCACTCCAGTGTTCTTGCCTGGAGAATCCCAGGGAAGGGGGAGCCTGATGGGCTGCCATCTATAGGGTCGCACAGAGTCGGACACAACTGAAGTGACTTAGCAGCAGAGAGCAGAGCATAACAGGACAGCAATAAAGATAGTTACATTCTGAAAGAACTAGGCAGAAGATCCAGGAGTAAATGTCAGCAGAAATTTAATATGAAAAGTGACATTTTAAGTCAGTTGGAAAGATGCTTTTCCAAAAAATGATGCTGGAGCTGCTGATTAGCTGTTTTGAGAGGAAAAAATATATATTTTTAATATGTAAATTCTATAGGGATTGGATATTTAAGTGTTAACAACCTTACAAGGAAATATAAAGTGAACAAATTCATGAAAATGAATGGTGACTGCCTTCAAGCATGGCAACACAGAAATCATAAAGGAAAATATTCATAGATTGAATCATAAAATTCTACCCATAGTTTTAGGATTCCGTGAAAAATTTAAAATTTTCTGAAGAGACAGTTAAAAATCTCCATGAATAGGTTTCAAGACACACAAGTTGGCAGGTGAGAAAGGATTGATATCCCTCATTTAAAATGAACTTACATGAATCAATAGGGAAAAAAAATCCCATTGGAGGGGGTAAAGGCAAAAGAGAATCAACAATTGTTTAGTATGTACAAAGTTTTAGTTCAGGAAGATGCAAAATTCTGGAAATGGATAATGATCATAGTTTCACAACAGTGTGAGTGTACATAAGACCACTGAACTGTGCACTTGAAATGGTAAATTTTAGTATATTTTGCCATAGTAAATTACAAAAATTTATAAATATTCATTTGCCATTCTGAATGTTTAACCCTTGTGGCGATAGTGGTAAAGAGCTAGCCTGCCAATGCGGGAGACACTGGTTCAATCCCTGGGTCAGGGAGATCCCCTGAAGGAGGGCACAGCACCCCACTCTAGTATTCTTGCCTGGAGAATCCCATGGTCAGAGGAGCCTGGCAGGCTATGGTTCATAGGGTTGCAAAGAGTCGAAGACAACTAAAGCGACATGCACGCATGCAACCCTAGCACTGGGCTAGTCTAATTTTTTGTTGTCGTCGTTTTGTTTTTTGTTAAAATAAGCATAGTTTTCCGATTTGGTAGGTTTGGGCTGGGGCCTGCAAATCTGCATTTCTAATAGGCTCCCAGGTGATGATGCTGATGCTGCTGGCCCAGTGATCACAGTTGAGAATCACTCTGTAACGTAATGTAACATAAGATTTATCACTCGATCCCATAGCCTGTTTATGTGTTTACCTCTCCTTCTGACAGGGAACACCTGGAACAGGGACTGTCTTGTTTGTGTTCCTCTTTTCAGGTTCTAACTCATTGTTTGTTCCTAAGTAAAGTTGTGTTGAATAAATGATTTGGGGGAAAAAAACATGCGTTGAGTGATAAGTTCAATTTTTCATGTCATACTTTTTAAAATTCTGATTTTTTTAAAGTGTCTCTGGAGGAAGATCTGGTAGCAGTGGTCCCAGAGTCCTACGTGGGAGCAATTGGCTGACACTAAGTGGTATCCACCCTGTTTACACCTGTCTGGTCCGTGAGGTAGGGGTATTTGCATCCTCTGGTCAGATCCATTGTCTTTCTGATCCCCTAAGGCAAGGGTTCCCAACCTCCGGGATCTAATGCCTGATGATCTGAGGTATAGATGATGTAATAACAATAGAAACAAAATGCACAATAAATGTAATGCACTTGAAACATCCTGAAACCACCCCCACCCCAGTCCATGGAAAAATTGTTTTCCACAAAACTGGTCCCTCGTGCCAAAATGTTTGGGGACTGCTGCCCTAACGGGTTGGAGTTTTTAATTCAAAAACCAGAAACAGTCTCCTGGTTTCTGCTTTCTCCTGTCCTTTTCCTGAAATATCAGTACAAAAAAGACTTGGTGGTTTGAATAGAGGGCTGGGCAATTAGGGAAAGGAAATCGCAGAAAAATGGTTGACATCTTGGAATACTATCCCATCACCTAGGTATGAAGTGTTGTGGTCCCCAGATGGGAAAGTGACCAATGGGAGGAGAACCATGAGTATCAGTTAAAGAAGAGCAAGGGAAAGGGGAGAGCAGGGGTGTCAGAGCTGAGCCCTGGAATGTTAGGGAGTGTTTCTGTTGACTGTTTACTCTTTGCCAGGCATTGGAATAACCACTTTTTGTACATTCTCTGATTTCATAATCAAGGGGGAGAAGTATGATACTCCCCATTTTGCCAAGTGAGGAGACTAAGGCGGTTTGAGAAATTTGCCAAGCATGGTTGGAATTTAAATCCGCACTTACCTGACCCCAGAGCCCATGTTTTAAACCACTGTATTGTGACACCAGCTGAATGGGTCAGTAGAAGACATCAAGCAGAGAAAAGACAGCCTGAGCAAAACATGGGGGCTGTAGAGTACATAATCCCATCAATACGTGTGGCGGCTCAGTGTAGTTCTCCCACAGGGCTTGTTGGGGGACATGTCTATAGATAACACCAGAAATTGTCATTTATGCCATGTTAAAGAAATTAGAACTTATTTTGAGAGGCTTCAACTTGAAGATACTAGAAAACAAAAGAAAAAGATGACCCTCTCTCTTTGAAAACCTTGGTGCATTCAGACTGGGGAAAAAAAAAAATCCTGATTTCTATATTTGAATACATTTACAGCAGAACTAGTGAAAGCCCAGAACAATGTTGGAGAAGGAATAAGGGTTCTTCAATCTGAAAAGGCAAGAACAAAGGAGATCCTGGAAGTCTATTGTTTCACAGCCAGCAAGGTAAGAAGAAGCCGGGACAGAAGTCTCTACTGTAATCAGAGAACATTTTGCATTTTGAGCAAGACTGGATGGTCCAAAACCTCTAGTTGCCTGCCAGGCCCATAGGTCTTTCTCTGAAAAGCCTTGCTTTGTGTCATGTTACCTCATCATCCTGTCAAAACTGACAGGGCCAGCAACCAGCTAAAGACAGCCACCTAAGGCAGGAGGCAGGGACGGGGCATGGAGCTCCTTATGAGACCCACCCCCCCCCCCAACCGAAGGCAAGAGAGTCGGGGAAGGATATCCATAGTGACTAGTGGCAAATGGACCCAATCATTTTCTCTCTCCTGGGAGGTTTTCAATGAAGACCAAAAGGGAAGGGCAACAGGAAACAGAGGCAGAGAAGTAAACAGCATTTGGTAGCATTACAACAGTGAAACATACCTTTGACTGGATGACCTAAGGCAACCAATATAGCGAGTAGTTTAACACGTTCCAGGGTTAGACTCTTTGGGTTCAAGTTGATTATCAGCTCTGTGACTTAACCTCTCTGTGTCTCTTTTTGCACAAATGGAAATAATGATAGAACCTGCCTTGTAGCGGGTTGTGCAGTTACATGAGACCATTTATATAAAATTCTTAGTCCATGTGGTTAGTAATTATTTTGCTAAATTCTGAAAGAAAAAAAATTATATTCAACTTCTCTATCATGCCTGCAGGTGCAACTGCTGGCAGATTCCCAGGTTTCCTTTCTTCTTCTTCAAGCCTTGCGATAAATCCCTAGGTTTTTCCTTTCCTTTGAAAGCTGAACAAGGCTAACATACCAAGCTTAGACATGAAAAGATAAAGTTTCACTTGAAAAGTAGAGAACAAGAGGGCACAGGTGCTGGTACAAATGTACTTTCTAAAAGGTTAGATTAAATCATGGAGGATAAAGTCATACCTGATTTACTAAACGAAATTGGAACATGTTGGGTTGTGTCACTATCCTTTGAAGTCGACATCAAGGACAATAACTGCAGTCTCTACATACCCTTGAGTTTCTCTGCCAATGACAATATTGGGCTTAATGAACCATGGTTGTGATGAGAGCTGACAATTTTTGGTCTTATGTACTTAAGTACTTGATCACCACATCTCACAATACTAAAACCTCTTGAAGCTTGAAAGAGATTTAGGACTAATAAATTAGCTTTTGTAATGTATCCTGGCCACATTATGCTTAAGTTTGTAGACAATTTCAAATACATCTCATTTGACTCTCGCTAGGGCTCTGTGAGGCAGGCAGGTAGGGTAGGAAATTGATGTTCAGGGCGAGACTAGAAGGCTGACTTGAGGTCATAATAGCTATGAAAAATAAGTGAATTCAAACTCAAGTCCCCTGACTCTTGGTCCTGTGCCACTTTTACTGACTAACGAGTGGGAGCTGTTGGTACTTAACATCCCCAGAGGAAGAACAGATTGAATTTTAGTTTTAAGGAGGATTCAAGTGAAAAAATATATGTTGCACAAAATGTGGCAGGCCCCACACTCATGGCATACTTGGCCAATCAGCCATAGAATTCTTTACTGCTTATCCTGGATTTGGCTTCAGAATCCTCTCAACTCGGTGTTCTGGGGAGCTAATACTAAAAGATCAGAGGAGACATATGACTTTAAACTTACTTTCATAGAAAAGAGGATTCATAGAGCTTATTCAAGGAAACTGGCGGGATCTGAGGTAGAAACTGCTAATGCTTACCAATACCCAATACCCATGTCCACCTCTTTTCTCCTGAGCACATTTTCCTGACTTGCTTGCACTTGGAGCCAGATGATTTTGAGTTCTGGCCAATGCACCATGAATAGAAGTGGGCAATCCATTTATTTCCCGTCTTCTGAGTGATTCAGGAGATGCTGAAGGTTTTGAGGACTGCTGAGTTATAAGATGAATGGAAGTTGGATTTCTGAGTAGCTGGATTAAGGCCCTTGATACATCCACCAACATTCCCTAAACTTGGAACTATAATTTGAGAAATAAGGCTATGCTGAGGCCATGGTGACTTGAGAGCTATGTGTTCAGCAGTTCATCAACGCACACAGTAAAGGCTGATTTCACTGACTATGCCCTTCCTGGAATCATCTTACAGTGTCATTCTTAGAGGCAATACTGGATGGGGGGAGGGGTCTCCTCACACATTTCTCCCAGTCAAGTTCAAAAGACCTCATAAATGTAAAGGATAGTGGATTTGTTTTTCTCTTTCTGCTCCTCCGGACACCTTTCCTATTTGAAAGAAATCACTAGTTGGGTGATTGGTAGGAACATGGGAGTCTAAGTGTCAGCCACTATTTCATTCCATCCCATGCAAATTAAGAGCATTGCCCTTGACAGAGATTCGTCCCACTGAATGTTGATATCTAGGACTTTAAATCTTGAGCAAATGAGGCAAAGCAGCAAGGACAGTTGAGAAATCAATCTCTGAATCCCGCTTGGCTGAGGCCCTGCACTTGCATTGCCTCGGTTCCTACCCATTTGCCAAGCTTAATTCCCCAAACAAAATAGATTCTGTGAAGTATGTAAATCTCTCCAATAAACTCTCTTTCTGCCTGTTAGCTAGAGTCCATTTCTGCTGCTTGTGCCACGTGTTCAGGTTTAAGGGCATGTACACATACGTACACAGCACATAATATTCTAGCACCAATGGCAAATGTGCTTTGCCAGGGCACTCTTTCCCAAACATAATTGTTTGCAACTTTCAAAGGATTCCCTGATTCTTTACCTCTTTCAGAACAAACCCCACACATATGAGCATGACATCCCAGAAGCCTTTTCCCTTGCGTGCTTTTCCTCCCGTCACTTCCCCTCTTTTGGAGGCTGTTCCCTGGGCTCACCATTTCTCCACATGACTGTGCCTCCTGTGCACTTGGCCTCTTGCGCCTTTCCCTTTCCTGGTCTCTTGGCAAGTTCCTGCCTGTCATTCATGTTTTAGCTCAAGGGTGATCCGTGAAAGAGTCCAGTGATTTTTCCTCTAATACTATGTGTCAGTTCAGTTCAGTCGCTCAGTCATATCCGACTCTTTGCAACCCCATGGACTGCAGCACGCCAGGCTTCCCTGTCCATCACCAACTCCCAGAGCTTGCTCAAACTCATGTCCATCGAGTCAGTGATGCCATCCAGCCATCTCATCCTCTATTGTCCACTTCTCCTCCTGCCTTCAATCTTGCCCAGCATCAGGCTCTTTTCTAAGGAGTCAGTTCTTCACATCAGGTGGCCAAAGTATTGGAGTTTCAGCTTCAGCATCAATCCTTCCAATGAATATTCGGGACTGATTTCCCTTAGGATTGACTGGTTTGATCTTGCAGTCCAAGGGACTCTCAAGAGTCTTCTCCAACATCCCAGTTCAAAAGCATCAATTCTTCAGCACTCAGCTTCTTTTATAGTCCAATTCTCACATCCATACATGACTACTGGAAAACCCACAGCTTTGACTAGATGGACCTTTGTTGGCAAAGTAATGTCTCTGCCTTGTAATATGCTGTCTAGGTTGGTCATCGCTTTTCTCCCAAGGAGTAAGCATCTTTTAATTTCATGGCTGCAGTCACCATCTGCAGTGATTTTGGAGCCCCCCAAAATAAAGTCTGTCACCGTTTCCATTGTTTCCCCATCTATTTTCCATGAAGTGATGGGACCAGATGCCATGATCCTAGTTTTTTTAATATTGTGTTTCAAGCCAACTTTTTCACTCTCTTGTTAAATTTCCATCAAGCGGTTCTTTAGTTCTTCACTTTCTGTACTATGTGCACTTGTTTTAAAAGCATAGCCCGGATTACACTTTATTGTTATTGTTCACAATTTTGTCCTTCTCACTAAGTTACAAACTTCTCAGGACAGTGTCTATCTAGTCATCTGTGTATTAAAGACCTAGGATACTTCTTGACACATAGTAGATGCTCAATAGCTATTTGTTCACTAAATGAATGAATGAACACGATTGATGTCTGTGAGGCTTTGACATTAAGTAGAAGATTCCTTCTAGAGCCACTGTAATAAAGAGTGTGCAATATTCCAGCCCCAAGCTACCCAAAGGTGGTTTAGAAAACAGACACCATCTATCTTGAAATAACTTTTAATGTTTTAAAATGTAACTAGTGTGCACAATACATGTTTTAGCAGAAGAATGAAAATGTGTGTATGGTGTTTAGGAAAATTGACATTACAAAACAAGACCATGTTAAGAAAATTCTCAAAAGTAGAAGTAAACATTTAAGTAAAAACCAAATAAACAACATGCTAAGGGACAGGATTTTAAAATCCTAATAAATGTACTTGCTTAAATCCAGATGGGACATTGAGATTTACTTTGCCACTTAAAAAAAAAAAAGCAGAATGCCCTTCATTTTAAAATGCATCAAAAAAAAAAAATGTTTGCACATTGTTTCCCTGCTGGCAACTATGGTATAATCAAGTATATAAGAATACCAGCCAGATTCCAATCTGATAGTAAAAAAGTATACCACCTGGTCTTCTAGTTATATATACAGTTCACCGGGAAAGTGACAAAAAATCACACTACACGCTACCTTTCAGACCCTCTGTGCTATCCAGGCCCCAAAGTGAACAGTTGAAAACAATTTCAACTTAAGAGAAAATGCAAATAAAAATCTACAGCACCTTATGATTTCTAAGCACAGGAAACAGGCAGAATGGACATACAGGAGGAGGGAAAAAATGGGTAAGACCAATGATGTGCTCTTCAGTAAATTCCACTTCTACATAGCTGCTCAAATGGACAAAATGGTGATTTATGTATTGGTCATTGGGAGAAAAAAGCTGATGTTCAACATTTCCTCAATTTGGCAGATCCCTCCAAAATATAAGGATCAGAGATAAGTTATCCACACAATAATTTCCCAGGTCTTCATCAAATCACTAGGTAGCACCATAATGGTAGAGGTCATGGTGAGGAAGAGGAGGTAAAGAAGAAAGAAGGATTAATCTTTTTCTTCCTACTTGCTCTTCTCCACCAGACCGCTAAAGTTCAAGGAGTCCTCAGAAAATCAAACCATCAAAAATGCATTTTATGCAAATAAAGCATTATCCAGCAGTGTTTCCCTCAACACTTCAGAAGCATGTAATTCAAAGACAAGCAGATTTCTCTAGGATCCTGACAAGCAGTGCCAGCGTGGCAAAGTTTAATGCACAAGAATGGCAAATGATAATGGTACTGAGAAGAGCTTCTTGGTCACGGTGGGGTAAGAATTAAATCCACAGAGAAGGCATTTGCTAGCACATTATATGCTTAAAGAAGAAAAATAATCCAAAGTACATCTGTTTCTTTTTCAGATGTGAATTTCACTGAGAATGGGGGTCCCATTTCATCAACTTTTTCTTACAAGTAAATTCAAGTTACCAATTCAAACCGCTCCTGCCTTATGTAAAAATATTAAAATCTTATATAAACCTTAGCAATGGCCTGAGAAATGCAAGGACATTCACAAAGAGATGTGTGCAAAAAGTGTTTCTCTCAGAGAGCAGCATAAGTTGCAAGAAGAATCCACCCTCTAGAATGAGATTTTAGAAGGGGTTTGTTTCTATTTCCATTAAATCATCACGGGAGGTTTTATCTAAAATTTGTACATAGCATAAAAATGTATTTAATACATTTAAATTCTAAACAAATACTGACCATCGGTATCACCAAATGTGATTAGGTATATTTGTAGAATTTGAGGACTATGTAAGTTTCTATTACATATGAGTAAAATTTAATTTGTACATTTCAAATACAATTATCCTTACTTCACATCATTTGTTTAGAACATCAGTCCACTTGGTTATGATCACAACTTTCAACCCTTTAAGAAGCTGTACCAAAGCTTAAAAAAAAAAAATCATTAGATCTGATAGTAACAGGTGAGGAAATACAACTCCTTAAGGGTTGAATGAATAAGCCAGATATAAATGCTTAAGAAAACATTTACAAGTATTATATAGGTAATAAAATTAAATACAAATAGCTTTCTGTTCGTTAAAAAGTCTCTTTAGGACTCGAAAATGGTGCACGTGTGGGGGCATTGTGATGTGCATGTCTCTGCAATGCTGATGTTACTGGGTTACACAACTTCGGGCTAACACTGCTTCACACAGGATCGAGAATGTGCCCCATCTGTAATGCCGCTGGTGGAAACAGACTGGGTACCTAAGTGCTGGGCTTCCAATCTCTTTTCCAGTGTCATTTCCTCTTTAGTTAGTAGATGAAGAAGCTTCTGCCTTCCCTGTGGCTTCCTCACCAAACAGCAGCTTTCGGAGTATATTTGCATAAAATGGTCCATACACTTGTTTGTTGAGATTCACGATGTTTGCGTATTGCGAGCCTAGCGACTCCAGCTCTTGCTGAACGACAGCAAGGCCTCCTGGCACGGGAGGCATGCATCTTGGAGGGCTTGGCAGACAAAGCAGGCTCTTCATGTATAGCTGGATTCGTTTATCTGGGGGAAAAGAAAATAGGTTTATCTGTCCTATTATTAAAGCATGTACTTTTTAAACATGAGAATAGTAATTGTGGTAGATGGATTGCAACAACATCCTCAATTCTTTACCCCCTCCCTATACTCATGCCCTTTCCAAGGTAGCCTGGCAGTTCTTCCCATCAGGGCTGGAGCCCGGGTGCCCAGGTCTTGGATCAGGGATGGCCTTCTGACCTGCTTTGGCCCATGCAGAATGTGGCCGGAGTGATGGTGTGTGAGTTCCATGCTCAAGAGGCATGGTTTGAATCTGCCCTTTCTGCCTGCCACCACTATGTAAACAAGCCTGAGCTAGATGAGAGCCCATGTTGAGGGAAGCCCAGCTGTTCCATCTTAGGCCATCCTAGACCAACCAGTAGCCAACCAAATCCCAAACACTTGAGACAGCCCAGGCAAGACCAACAGAGCTAACTACCCATGAGGCTGCTTACCATAAATGCATGCATTGAGTCCAGCAAGACCAAATGAACTGCCTAGTTGCCCCACAGACTGGTGAGCAATGATAGATGGAGTCTTAGGGAAATCTGTTACACAGTAATAGCTAACTAATAAAACATACACAGCACTTTCAGGGTAGAGTGGGGAATCTTTTATAAAAATTCAAATGTCCATAATTTTAGTTATATATCCTAAAGCTGAATATATAAACTAGGATTGCTAGTTTAGCCCAGACAGTGTTTTTCTAAAAAACAGAAGCTATTTAAAATGAGGGGCGTTCACATAGAAAATCAAATTTTTGGTTCTTCTTGAAAAATCTACAGATCTGGCAAACTTGGGAGCCCAAACTGCCACAAGGCAAAGGGGAACATACATCTAGGTTTTCTCAGGATAATTGAAGTTGACACCTGCTGTCCTGGTCTTAATAAAAAGAACACTTTCAACAGTGTCCCGGGTTAGAAAATAAATTGTATGACCATCCCCCATGTGGGCAAGAATCTGGAGGCACTGAGGAAGGACCACCCCAACTAGCACTGCCACCTTCTCCACTCTTCCTGCTTCGGTGCATCTGCATTTGCGAAGACTTCACAAATGCATGCAAATGCTTAAAAAAGGGAAGCTGTGGTGTCCTGGACAAATGGCACTGGACAAGCCAGACCTGCTCCAGCCCAGGCTGCTCCAAGGACATTCTCTGGCTCTGGAAACAGAAATCTCACAAATAAAAACATTTATTAAGGAAAATGAGTGAGTGAGTGAAGTTGCTCAGTCGTGCCTGACTCTCTGCAACCCCATGGACTGCAATCCACCAGGCTCCTCCATCCATGGGATTTTCCAGGCAAGTATACTGGAGTGGGCTGCCATTTAAATACACTCATCTAATACAGACAGCTGTAATATTACTGAAATTCTTATATCCAAACACGTCTACCCCAAATCATACATTTCAGCCAGATCTGACCTGGAACTCAAAGTGCCCAGTGTCCCATGTCCATATCTTAGCCCAGACTATTTCCTGTTACTAGAATGCCCTTCCATCTCACTTCATCTCTGCCAAAGTCAAGAACATCATACTGATACTAAAGTCACCTCCTTTCTGTGGCTTTCCTTACCATCTGTTATACCCTTATTATTACTCAACCTTATTATATACTCAACCCTTATTATTGTTACTTGAGAATTTCTCTCTCTCATTTCTAAGACATTAGGCTTTCTGAGGGTGAGGGCTACTTTTTTAGCCTTTATTTCCCTGGTCTGGCAGGCAACAGGCATGTCATAAATGTTGACTGTAGTGAAGTGAGAATGGAATGAAAAAGGTCTATGAAGATAAACCCCAAACTGAAAATGCAAGGAGCCAGAGAGGAATGGGGGCTGAAGAAGACCTGAGCCTTATCCATAATTTTTCAACAAGAGGAAATTATTCATGGAGGGATCATTTGTACAGTTGAAAATTACTTTTTAAAAATGTCGGTGGCCATTAGCATGCAAACACAGTGGGAGTTGTGATTTTATTGTAAATAAATAGCACATCAACTGAGAACGAAGAAGGCAGACTGTGGGTACCATGAACAACAGAGGAGGAAAGCTAGGGCTAAGCTGGAGCCCTTCTTCTGTCCCAGGGATGCCTCTAAGGTCTAATATATTCTTGCTCCTCTGTGGGCAGAGAATTCAGAGCAAATGGTCCACTAAACTCTCCATTAGGCTGGCTGCTAGACTCTCATGAGCCCGGGTCTATTTTTGTCACAGTTATGGTCTGGACACTTTTCTGTGAGACTGTTTAAAGAATGCAGGTCTTTCAAAACTGTTATTATGCTGACAAGGAGTTCTGTCTCTTCTGTGGATGAGTCAGTTTTTAGGCCAAGACTAAAGTGATAGAAGCGTCTGTCCATTTAGGAGCAGCCAAACCCAGCCCCTGCCAAAGACAAGCCTTGGCTTCCAGAGCCTAGGGAGAGACGCTCAAGTGAGTCATGCAAGTTGCTAGGCAACAATACTTTGAACAAGGTTATAAAATACTTTCAATTTGCAAAAGAACAGGAAACTTGGAATAGGGAGGGCTGGGTGGAAAAAGTGGCTTGACTGGATTTTAAGAGGCCTCCTCAGAGTGGGGCATCTCCTGGCCCCCAGCTTCCCCCTCTCTCTCTGGCGCTGCCAGTAGTTCCCTGATCTAAAGCAAGAGCACAGAGAACACCCGAGGCTCTGGCCAGCCTGCCAACGGGCAGCAGGGCTCCAGCTCTGACTGGAGTACCCATCAGAGCAGATGAGAAGGTGAGTGAGACAGGAAGACTCCCTACCCTGAGACCTGCTGGTTATATGGCCTCAGGTGAGAGATACTTGACTGCTCCAAGTCTCCATGCATTCATTCATCCACTCCACTGCTGACTTAAAAAAAATGCACAATGTGAGAGTTGCAAATTGAGTTTTATTTGAGGCAATATGAGGACTGCAGCCTGGGAGACAGCACCTCAGATAGCTCTGAGAGACTGTTCCAAAGTCATAGGGGAAAGGGACAGTATATATGTGATTTTGGTGAAGGGAGAATACATGCAATAAAAAACACATTTTACAAAAGGTTTCTGCTAGTCTCGTGAAGCTTCTGCTAGTCACGAGAAACAGTCATCACTACGAAGGATTTTAGTGTTTTCCCAGATAAGAGGAGATATGTGAATTGGGCTCATAAAAAGCTCCGGAGAATATCTAACTACATGAAGACCTATCCTGCCAGTTTTCCCCCGAGCACAGAGTGCCTCTTTTCTATTCTCCATCCTGAACTCCTTTCAGGGGGTGTTGGAGGTGAGCAGCTGCAGCAGCACATGATTTAATTCTTAGGTAGATGGCAAGTGCCAATCTGTGATTGACACCTCAGTTCAGTTCAGTCGCTCAGGTGTGTCCAACTCTTTGCGACCCCATGAATCACAGCATGCCAGACCTCCCTGTCCATCACCAACTCCCGGAGTTCACTCAGACTCATGTCCATCGAGTCAGTGATGCCATCCAGCCATCTCATCCTCTGTCATCCCCTCAGATATCTATTAAAGGTCATCTCTGGGCCCCACCCCCCATGGTCTGGGGAAATTGCTGTGAGCAAAGATGCATCCCATCCTCCTCATGAGACCCGTGCAATAGCGAGGGTCTCCTGGTATGAGGCAGAGATGGCTGACAGCCTGCCCCTCCTCCTCCGAGAAGCACCATGGCCCAAGTGCTGGCTGTACCGCCGGAGGTGACAGGCTGTGACACGCTTGTCAGCAGTGACGGTCATGACGGGCAGGGCTTGGCCACAGGCAGCTGAGGTTAGGCTGTGTGTGTGACTGTCCTCCCTGCCACCCCTCGAAGCCCACGTGCTGCGCACCAGAGCCCTTCAGTGGCCTGGGTGGCTTAGATTACCAGCATCCCATGTCCCCAGGGATCAGGTTGAAAGACACCCTTTAAGAATCTCAGCTAAATAATAACCAGTGTTTGTGTTCCTAGAGAAGTCAGTGCGGTGCTTTGAAAACTTGCAGATTCCTCCTGGAATGTTTGGATATTCAAATTCCACACTCTTTCCTCCATCTGTCCCTCTCCCACTGCAGCTGACACTTGCTTTGTCTCCCACGTCACCCCATCCTCTTCTTATGGCCACAGCACCCTGATTCTGTCTGGGGAAAACAATTGCTTCCCTAGTTTCAAATCAGGTGTTCAGGTAAAGCTGACTCACTTTGTTTCCAGGAGCTGAACACATGTCTTAGGGTTAAGTTTCTTCCACTCTGGCCACCAAAAATGGGATGTGACCACCAATTGGAGCTAATGGGATTCAATTCTAGGGTCATAGTTTGAGCTAAGAGGGGAGGGAAACTGAATTTTTTTGGGGGGGGGGGGGGGCCTTGATTTAAATATGGAAAGATGCAGGCTGGAGTGGAAGTCATCTTGTTATATTGGGAAGAGACTATTTTAGAGACAGCCATCCCAGAGGAAGGCAGCACTGAGGGACCACAAGAGGGAAACAGTGCCAAGACATCACCTGAACTCTGATTAAGCTGCACCAGCAGCCAAACCCCCCCAACTGCTCTTTTCTGTGATATGAGCAAATACAGTCCCTTCCTGCTTAAGCCACCTTGTTGTTTAGTCACTAAGCCATGTCTGACTCTTTGTGACCCCATGGACTGTAGCCCGTCAGGATACTCTGTCCATGGGATTTCCCAGGCAAGAATACTGGAGTGGATAGCCATTTCCTTCTCCAGGGAATCTCCCAGAACCAGGGATCAAACCCAGGTCTCCTGCTTGACAGGCGGATTCTTTACCACTGAGCCACCTGGGAAGCCACTTTAGAGTTTTAAATTATCTGTCACAGGTAACAGGAAAAAGTCCTGATACATTCTGCATTTCCCCAACTCACCAACACAATTTGATCCTGAGATATTTATTTTCTTAGCAATCAAGCAGGGAAAAAAAATCCCCCCACTATGCCTCTCAGTTCTATGGGCCTTTTAACTTTTAGTCTTTCTAAGCCTGATCAAGCAAGGGGCCTCAGCTCACACAGGTTAGCTTCCATCAGAGCATGTGTCTACTTTCTGTGAACATACTGCCATCTGGTTTGGATTGCTGTATTGATCTAGGAATTTAAAATGATGGCAGCATGATGTTATTTTCTTCAAAAACCCTATCAGCTGTATAGTAAGGTAGAAGACCCTGAAACATCCCCCCACTCCACTACATATACACACATAAGCAGCAGTGAGTCCCAAACCTTTGAAAATATTAATGCTTTCTTCATATTTTCAATATTTATTCACCAAGAGAAGCAGGTAATCTGTTTAAGACTAAAATTTGACTGATACTTAACATTAGCCAAAGCCAGCGTGGTAAAGCATATTGACATTGAAGCAGAAACCAATAAAAATATAAGGACTCACCAATTAAAGACCAGATAGGATTGTCTTCTTCTTCAATG
The DNA here is from genome assembly GCF_042477335.2 of Ovis canadensis. Classification (NCBI taxonomy): domain Eukaryota; kingdom Metazoa; phylum Chordata; class Mammalia; order Artiodactyla; family Bovidae; genus Ovis; species Ovis canadensis. The sequence goes on along the minus strand of NC_091247.1, from coordinate 181,031,955 downwards.
CTTGAGAATTGGCCTACAAGGTTAGCTTGAACCTCAGCATTTAAAGTTGGTAAACCTCTCTCCATTAGGGTCTTGTTAACCTCAACACAAGTCTGAATGCCAATAGAATTCAGGACTTCCTTCAAGTTAAAGGTCCTACAAAATATGAAACAATAATTCCACCAGAGACAGCTTTTATTCAGCAGGTTTTTGTTTTGTTTAAAAAATATACCAGCTTGTTTCAAATGTCTACCAGTTTTCTCTTATACAGACAAAAATTACCCCTATTAGGATGACCTTAGAAAATAGGCAACTCCTCCCAACCACCAAGCTTTATATGCATCAGACTTTTAAATGCTTAAAACCACTCAATTCTGTAGGAAATATGAAAAGCACAGACAGAAAAATGAGGTCCCTAAAAATAAATATGCAACCCCATTTTCAGGCAGGGCTATCAGAAAAGGATAGAAAATATTTGTTTAATTTACAGAATAAACCGTCTGGCCTGAGTGGATTCAGTCATAGATTTTGTTTTTAATGTGCTTAGAAAACAAAATAGAAACAATTCATTTATCCATGCCAATTCGGGAAACCTTTAACACCAGCCAAAAACAAGAAATAAAGACATTCAGAGGCCAACACCATAAAGACAAATTACCTAAAACTCTTGACCTATCATGATGAAAAATGAGAGACTCTTTCCCACTGTTACTTTCAAGTACCTGATCAATAGTTCCAAATATATACAGTCCAGAAAGATGTAAAAAGTAGTTAGTGGTGGTTATTTAATAGGTAATGAAAAAGGTATAATAGGAAGCAGCATTTGCTGTGTCCACACTATTGTGAATGATATTGAAAATTGCATCTCGCTATTCAGAAAGGATCTTTAAGACAACTTTGTGCAAAATGGATTAAAGGTAAGAGAAGGGGGGATGGTGGTGAGAGGAATTAGACAAAACACAAAATAATCAGATAAGCAGAACAACTATAGAGAAGATGACTTAACAAACAACTAAATAGTTATTAAGAGCTAACATTTATCAAGCACTTTCCACGTGCCACACACCTGCACTAAATGCTACACGAGTCATCTTCAGTTCAGTTCAGTCGCTCAGTCTTTTCGACCCCATGAACCATAGCACACTAAGCCTCCCTGTCCATCACCAGCTCCCGGAGTTTACCCAAACTCATGTCCATAGAGTCAGTGATGCCATCCCGCCATTTCATCCTCTGTCATCCCCTTCTCCTCCTGCCCCCAATTCCCTCCCAGCATCAGGGTCTTTTCAAATGTCATCTTAAGTTGCCATAACTCTAAGGTAGGTATCTTTATATCCCTTCTTACAAGTGAGGCCATGAGACTCAGAGCGACTCAGGATCTTATTCAATGGTACATTACAAGTCAGTAGCACAGCTAGGATTTAAACCCTGGTTTGTCTAACCCAAAAGCCTGTCCTTCTAGTAACCATTTTGCTATATGCTTCATATGAATACTTAGGCAGTACTGGAGGGCTTCCCAGGTGACTCAGTGGTAAAGAATCTGCCTGCCAATACAAGAAATGCAGAGATGCGGGTTCAGTCCCTGGTTAGGTAGATCTTCTGGAGTAGAAAATGGCAACCTACTCCAGTAATCTTGCCTGGAGAATTCAATGGACAGAGGAGCCTGTTGGGCTATAGTCCATGGGGTTGCAAAGAGTTGGACACGACTGAGCAGCTAACACTAAGCAGTATCTGGGGACTCACTAAAGGCTTAATAAATTAGAATTCCTGGAAAATAATGGTTACCCAGTGTGGGGAAATGCCAAGAGCAGGTTTCTGCAAAATCAGAGCAGGTTTCTTTTCCTTATAGGTCTTGGGTTCTGGAATGTGAAAGAAAAGAGCCTGGCAGGTTAGCACCAGGATCAGTAGAAAGGGCAGGGACTTGACAGTCAGGCTTGGGCTCAGGCCTTGGCTTGACCTTTTCGTGGAGTACAGCCCAAGGCAAATCCTATTCTCTCTGAGCTTTAGGTCAAAACGAGAACTCTGGATTGCCAGAATCACTGGGGCTAGTTTGGCTTTTAAGATTCTAGGATTTTATCAAGTCATGCATGTGCTCTCTGAATAACAAGCAGGAAGATGGGATGTTGGATGTATTGGGTGTAAAGTCCCTGAAAGCACCTGAGAGGACAGTCAGCAAGAGGAGCTGACATATAGGAGACCCATGGAAACACCTGGTCATTGGCCAGGATTAGAAATTTTCTGACTTGGACAGGATTCCCAATAATGCAAAATTGAAATGAGATTCTAGTATTCAATGATGGTTTGACACTGAGAAATGAATTTGGCAAAGACAAAATTTTCACTGACTTGTAAAACATCTCTGAAGGACAGAGATGTCACTACTTCTGTAGGCTTCACAGAGGCTGGATCTGTGAAGCTGGTAAACATTTCGTTGCAGAAAAATGATGGAGTCAGAATAACTGAATCAGAAAGCCTCTCTGATAGACCCTGAGCATGACAAATTTCTAGGTATTGTTTGTTTTTTCCACAACATTGTCAAAGGAGATCTTGTACACACATCCATCCTAAGTGGAAACACTACACTCACCCTGGCACCTGTTATGGAAAAGACCTCTCCCTACCGGTGAGGGACATCTAAGCCTTCAGAAACATGAAAAGAAACTCTAGGAAAAGAAGGCATGAGCTAGGCTTCTCTAAAGCATGGTCCTGAATACCACATCCAGATTTTCCAAGGTTATTCATGTTCTCTGAAACACATGCAGAGCTGGAATACAAGGGAGAGCAGATAAAAATGCTGGAACTCACTCTTTGTTCATGCCTTCAAGTAGAACAGCTGAAATCCTTTTTAGTCTGACTGCAAGCTCAGGTAGGCCTTCTGTAAGAGCACCCACCATGTTATTGGTGATAAGGGCCAGGCAGGCAATCATTTTCAGTTGATTCAGCTTTTCTGTCAGTTCCTGAAGACGTGCTCCATCTGTCATGAGTGTCTAGCATATTTAAGATGTAAAAATAGAAAGGGAAGCTCAGTACCATGAACGTGTAAATTCAGCAGTGTTACATCCAAATCCCTATTTTTCATCTGATTCCAGTTAAGGTCATTAAACCACATGCAACACAGACAGACCAGCTGATACACTGTTTGAACTTAAGAATTAGAATATTGAAAACTTGAGGGAAGCCAAAGGCGGGGGTGGGGGGGGGTGGGGGGAGGAAACTCACCTCTGGTAATTCTTTTTTCTGATAATCCCACTGTAACAGTTTCAAGTAACTATTATTTAGCACCAACGTAGGGCTCAGGCTTGGCTTGGAGTTGTTTTCAGCCCCAGGCGTTAAAGTAGCCTCAGAAAGGGAAAGTAACTCTTCATGGACAGATTCTTTTATCCACTCTGTAGTTTGATCAAGAGCATCTGCAAGGGAAAAGGCCACACACTTGTCCTACGGCTGATAGACTCCTTCATTTGTGCATTCCACACACGATGAACAGTAAGATGGCCACGGCCCTCAAGGGGCCTACAGTCCAGATGGGCAGACAGTCATGTGAGCTCACAGTTACAGCAGAAGACAGTGAGTACTCGAAGGCGCAGTGGGGTGGAGGGAGGAGGCAGTCTACGGTGGACTCTAAGAGGAAGAACTCCATAAGTGACACAAGGCAGATAGAGGGAAGAGCTGTCACTCCAGGCTAGGAGAACAGGCCACACAGAGAGACGGAATAATGGGAAAGCATGGCAGTTTGGATGCTACAAGCAAATCTGTACTGCTGGTCCATAAAGAGGCGGGGAAGGGAGGAGAGAGTTGCAGCAGATAGCATCAGATGGACAGACAGGCCAGCTCACACATGACCTTGAGTCTTGTGCAGAGAAGTTATCTAGATTAAAAGCAGTGGTGATTAGACATTTTGGGTTCCAGACCCCTTGGAGTATCTGATCAGAGGTATGCCTTTCCCAACATGCTAATATGAATACCTTTTTTTTTTTTTTTTTTTACTTCAGACCCAGTTCTAAGGTTTACCCCTAGAAATCAATTGTTCTTTAGACTACTGCTGCTAAGTCACTTCAGTCGTGTCCGACTCTGTGCGACCCCATAGACGGCAGCCCACCAGGCTCCCCCATCCCTGGGATTCTCCAGGCAAGAACACTGGAGTGGGTTGCCATTTCCTTCTCCAATACATGAAAGTGAAAAGTGAAACTGAAGTCACTCAGTCGTGTCCGACTCTTGGCGACCCCATGGACTGCAGCCTACCAGGCTCCTCCATCCGTGGGCTTTTCCAGGCAAGAGTACTGAGTGGGGTGCCATAGACTACATTTCTTATTTAAAAAATATGCATTTGGTAGAATTTATAAGGAGAAGGCAATGGCACCCCACTCCAGTACTCTTGCCTGGAAAATCCCATGGATGGAGGAGCCTGGTAGGCTGCAGTCCATGGGGTCGCCAAGAGTCAGACACGACTGAGTGACTTCACTTTCACTTTTCACTTTCATGCATTGGAGAAGGCAATGGCACCCCACTCCAGTGTTCTTGCCTGGAGAATCCCAGGGATGGGGGAGCCTGGTGGGCTGCCGTCTATAGGGTCGCACAGAGTCGGACACGACTGAAGTGACTTAGCAGTAGCAGCAGAATTTATAAGGTGTCAATTGCTTAAAAATGCAGACTGAACATAGGTGCAGATTTAAAAAAAAAACAAACCCAGAGAATGAAATAAAGAACAGTCACCCTGAAATTCATCAGACCCAACCCTTAAACAGGGGTAATTTATGAACAGCTCCATTTGCTATACTAAAGCAATACCACCCCCAGAATTTCACAACTTTACTTCTCTTCAGTTGGCAAATGTTGTTCTTGGTTTTCCCAGTTTTGTTTATAAAGAAATAAAAGACTTACAGTCTTTAAAAGGGATCCAACAGAGAGTAAGAGTGGAAACCATCAGGGTATAATTACAATGTGGCAGTAATAAGCATTTATATACAAGTGTAATCATTTACAACTGACACATTTAAAAGCCCATTTAGTTATCTCAAACAAAAGCAACAATGTAGCACAGAGGTTCTCAATCCTGGCTGATGGTACAATCACCTTGGGAATTTACAGAAAAAAAAAAAAAGATTTTGGGTGTCAGCTCTTGGAGATTTTGATTTAATCAGCCTGAGATGGGCTCAGGCATCTGTGTTTAAACACTCCAGGTGATCCTTATATGTAACCAGGCATGAGTACAATTGGTAAAGCAGAAAGAGCAAGAGTTTAGAGGGAAACAAGGATTTTCCCTAAGGGATCTGCTAAGATTTCAGGGGCTTCCCAGGTGGCTCAGTGGTAAAGAAAATCCACCTGCCAATGCAAGAGCAGCAGGAGACATGGGTTCTATCTCTGAGTCGAGAAGATCCCCTAGAGGAAAAAATGGCAACCCACTCTAGCATTCTTGCTGGCATAATCCCATGGACAGAAGAGCCTTGCGGGCCCCAGTCCACAGGCCCCAAAGAGTTGGACACAGCTAAGCACACACGCACACTGCTGAGATTTCACTCCCACAAGCAAGAATATTGACTGCTCTGAGCGGCTCCAAGAGCAAGGTCAACCCTCGGAGGCACTGGTACTTGGTTTTCCATGTGAAAAAAAGCCTCTCCATTAATTTCTTCAAAGACAACTGAGCACCAACCATACACTAAATACTGTACCTTGCTTTGAAAACTAATCAAACATTTTCCCAGTGGTACTTGTCACTTAGTAGGTTCTCAAAAAGCTTTTGCTCTCTCTATATAGTATGAGACCTGGCAGGTTTCCTTTTTAACTCCCTATCTCTGGAGTTAACCATGGGCTTAAGGACTGACTCAAATAGTCTCCTTCAGATTGGCAAATTGATTTGATCCCTGACACCTGAAGATAGCATTCCCTTTTACTGATATACACAGTGTATGCAAATCAAACTAAAAGATATAAGGTGTTTTTTGCAAACTTTCAGAAAGCAAGAGGAGGGAACACTTCCTACTGTACATATGAGGCCAGCTCTGTGTATGTGAGCGTGTGTTCAGATGCTCAGTCATGTCCAACTTTTGAAATTCCAGAATATTGAAAATAGGGGTTATCTAAAGGTTTGGACAATGCCAGGGACTCCCATTCATGTATTCTGCACCATTCTCCTGGTTTACTGAATGGTGCCTGTTCAGAATTGCAAAGACCGAGAGCTAGCCTGGCCCCTATTTTCAATATTCTGGAAAATATTCACACCCAATATTCCAGTTTTCAGTTAGAAGAATCTAGTCTGCTTATCCGTGACATCGACTCTTTTATGCCTGGCTATACCTCACCTTCCCTTTTATTGGCACTGATTTTGAGAAATCATTTCCTTCACTCCGTGCTTTTTGCGGATTTAATTAGAGGCCACATGACCAGGACCAGGCAACCTCCCTACCCAGGAGTTGGCCTGGCTGAGTCATATGCCCATCAGACTCTTTCCTGGGACTCTGAATGATGATTACAGCGTTCAAGGATGGTCCGTGTTGAAGTGCACATTAACCATCTGAGGATGCAGCTAGGAAATTCCCCTTGTTTTTTCCTCTCCAGATTCCTGATGCCATCCTGATTTCTGGCCTTGTGCAGTCTCAGGAAATTTTAGCTTTTCTGTGAACTGCCCTCTCCTTCCATTCACTTCCTTTTCTGCTAAATCAGCCAGTGAGTTTCTGTTGCCTCTGATATAACTCAACTGATACAACACAAAATTGAAAAATCCAAAGAAAGGAATGAAGGCAGCAGCTTGGTTTACTCCTGGGTTGGCCAGGGGAGACCTAGTTTCCAGTCCCAGCTTTGCTGTTTCTCGGCTGTGCGCCTCTGTCTTTGGGCAGGTTGCTGCTGAGCATGAGCTTGCTCATCTCTACAATGTTCAATAAATATTTCCCGAATGCCTTGGGTGCCAGGTAAAGACAATCATAATGCAATTTCATTTATTTTTTGAAAAATATTTATGTCCCATGAGGATTTCTGAATCACATGAAATGAAGTTCCTGAGAACATTTTATCAGATATAAGAGATGATCTAAATAAAACCTTTTCTTTCTGAGTATCTGAAAAATTACTTGTGGCCTAGGGGTTATGTGCCATTCTTTCCACAGATAATTTAGTTGTTGGATTTAATGTGGTTATTTTGCTGACATTTAAGACACATACCCAATCACTGCGTAAGGATTTCTTGAGTGTATTTTAAATAGGGAGATGACATAAAATCTCTCTGTTGGCAAAATACAATCTTTTGGGGAGTCAACTAGGAAACCCAGAGTACTTCTAAATATTGATTTTTCAAATAATTATTTACAAAAATCATGTACACAAATAAATCCAACACTTTTGTACTTCTGTGCAGTACTGTAAGACTTTTATTTTGATAGCAGGGCACAGTGGCCGACTTTTGGCAGCGTGACTTGAGGATATAATTAACAGCTGACATACACTCTGCTTCCTGGACTCCTGATTTCTCTGGGAACATATTTAGAGCTGGGCAATAATGACCTATTTGCACAGCTGGATTCATTCTATTCTTAAATCTCTGGAAATATCCAAGTCAATGTGAAAGGTACAAGTGAAATACAAGTGACTAAGTCTGGATTTCAAGGAGAGAAACAAATCATTTGAGATGAACAAAACTGTAGTTCAACCCTACATTAAGGGTTTTGTTCAAGATTACAGGCCCATCTTGACTCAAGACATGGAGACATTTGTACACATGTATATGAACACACAGGGACAGAAATGAAACCAACCAGTGAGTCTCAGGAAAATGCTGCTAAGAACATGGTTATCATATTAATAGTTCAGGTTTCAGATCCAGGGTTGATGTAGGGTTCTATTTCCCATAATCCCTCTCTGGCTTTGAAGTCAAAACAATGTAACCCCAAAGTCAAGAGAATTTTTGTTGCAGAAGGATCCTTAGACATCATCTAGTCATATCTGCCACTCAATGCTAGAACTTTCTCTGCAAATACTCCGAAAGCAGTTGGTAGACTGTTTGGAGAGAGTCAGTTTTGCATAGTGGTTGAATGCATACACTTTGGGGCAGAGACACGCCTGAGTTATCTAGGCTCTTCCACCCACTAGCAATCTCTTCCTTTAACCTCAATTTCTTCCTTTATAAACAGGAGGTGATAACAGTCTCATAGGGTGATTTGTGAAGCGTTTATAAGCTAATAAATGTAAGGTGTTTGGCACATAATAAGGTCTTGGCACACAGTAAGTGTGCAAACAAAATGTTAGCTAGCATGGGCTACTATGAGTGACAGGAAGTCCATTCTGAAGTTAAAAGAGCAGCTCCAGCTGCTAGGAAAGTCTAAACTGGCTGTTGGCTACTTCCCTCCCATGGGTCCTAGTCTGCTCTTCAGAACTTAACCAAAGCCCTGAATCACTAACCACAGGGCAGGCAGTGCTCATGGCCCATCTGAGTCTCCCTGGTACTAGGCACTATGGGCCCAGCTTCACTGACTGTTCCTCATGTCACCCTCCATGCCCCTGCCCTTTTCCCTGGACAGGCTCCAGTCTGCTGGAATCCCTCTAAAGGAGGCATGTGTTTGGCTCTGTATACATAAGGCTATCATATTGACCATCTTGACAGAAGAGCACAGTCCACGAGGGGGAAGGTGGCATGGGGGGATCACCTAACCCAGACTTAGACTGTGGTTGCAACTGAAGCCCAGATGCTGCTGTCAAGGGTTTGCTAATAAGGGAACCAGTGAGCTAGCCTCTTGCTAACTGTCCAACATCTGGCATCTCGGTTTCCTCACCTGTGGAATGAAGGGAGAACAGTACCTCCCCCACTGAGGAACTGTGAGGATTCAGTGAGGTCATACTTCCTCCTCTCCGCTTCTGGTCTGGTTTTAATGTCCACTAGTCCACTGAAACTGCTCCCATCACAGTTACCAAGGAGCCTCATACGGTCTCATACCACAATCAAGCCTTGGTCTTCATCTTTCTTGACCACTTAGCGCTTGTCACAGCTGATCACTGAACACTTTCTCTTCACTTGTTCTGCAGGACACCACCCTCTCCTGTCTTTCTTCCCCTCTCTGGCTACACAGTCTCTGTTGTTGGATCTTTCTCCTTTTCTTAAGCTCTAGATGTGCCAAAGTCCCAGGTCAGGCCCACTCAGTATCTACACTCACCGTCTAGGTAATTTCACCCAGGGTAACCCTGGGATAAGAGCATGGAGTGGACAGGAGTGTGGAGTCAGACTTCTGGGGTGAGTCTCAGCTCTACAACTCTGAAGTTGTATTATGGTGGCAAGTTATTGAGCCTCTCTATGTCTCAGTTTCCTCATCCATAAATAGGAAGTAATTTCCTAAAGTTTTTATAAAGATTAAATCAGTTAAAACAGGTAAAGTGTGTAGAATATGGTAAGCATTCTATATGCGTCAGCTACTATCCAGTTCCATGGCTTTAGATGTACACTCCCAGTGCTCACCATTCCCCCAAACTCCAACCTCATTCCTAAATCCCTTCCGGTATCTTCATATTGATGTCAAACAAGATCTCAAAGTTCACAGGTCCAAAACTGAACTCTGACTTCATCCCATCTCCCACCCTCCTTTCCTGGGTCTCTCCCATCTCACTAATAGGCATCACTATTCATCGAGTTGCTCAGTCATCTTCCATTCTCATTTTTCCCTTATCCAACTTGCAGCAAATCTTGTTACTCCATTTTCAAAATACAACCAGAACCTGATGTCTTCTCACTACGTTCTACCACCACCATTTGGACCATCCGCCATCTGTGATACCACCTAATTGGTGTCCCTGTTTCCCTTCTTGCTCCCATATGATTTATTCTCTACCCAGGAGCCAGAGTGTGTTTTAAAAATAAAAAGCAGATGCTGCGTCCCTGTTCAAGCTCTCCAATGACTCCCCATCACATTTGGACTGAAATCCAAATTCCTCTTATTTCCTAACAAGGCTCTATAGGACCCGCCTCGGTCTACTTCTTGGCCTCAACTGTAACCACTCTTTCCTGCCTGCTTTACTTCAGCCACACTGTCTGCCCTGTGTTTGTGCAAAACACAGCAAGTTTCTACTGCAAGGCCTTTGTACTTGCAGCTCTCTCTGGCTGGAATGTTCTTCCCTCACATCTTCACATGGCCCTTCCTCATTCCTTTGCAAACTCTGCTCAAATGTTACTTCTCTGAGAGGCCTCTCAGTCCACCTCACCTAAAAAAAAAAATAACCTCTTACCCTCACTCCTGCCCCATTACTGTCTGTTTCTTTATCCTACTTTTATTCATAGCACTAAATAACACATCTGACCACATACGCTTTTCTGTCATGCCTACTCGGCCATCTCCTTGGGAGCTGCAACTTTATTTTTGTTCATATCTACAGCACCCAACATGTATCTGGGACACAGCAGGTGGTTAATAAATGTTTCTTTTTTTTTTAATGCATAAAGAGTAGTGCTTAGCGCAGTTCCTGGGGTCAAAGTTAACAGCTGTAAGTTTGTGATATTAATTTTAGAAGTCAAAAAAATGTTGAACAGAAATGCCAAAAGCCTTTAGTAATACTATTTAAGATATCAAAAACCAAAATGCCATATTTCACCCCATTTCAATATATATCCACACATAGTTTACTTACTTGGAGTTTCTTCTAAAATTTCTTGGAACTTGGTTCTCTCATAATCTACCAACTGGCGCTGAAGATGTGGTCTGAGACTCCGAATTGTAAAATTCACCATGTCCATTTTCATGAGGTCCAGGACATGAAATATTTGTCTAAAAATTTCAGAGTTAAAATAGTTACACAGGTAATCAAGAAAATCATCTGAAATTCACTAACTATTATTTATTTTACAGGCTGGAAAAGATAAACATCTCCAAAATGGTTTTGAAATTCCAATCACTTTGACAAGGACACATTTCATAAAAGGCATTACACATGCATTCCAAATGTATTCTTCCAGAGATCTCAAGAGTATTTGCTTTAGCAAATATACTTCCAACTGATTCATTACATTCAGCCATAGACTGACAGACACTAAGAAGTATAAACAATGAGTCTTAACAATGAGATAAAAAAAGATTCAAGAAGGAATTTTCATTTGAAAGTCCCTGAAATTTTAAGGAGTCTGAATATAGTATACCCTGTTTCTATTCCTAAGGAAATAAGAAAAAAGAAAAGGACAGGACAGTGAAGCACCAGGGAAAACACTGCATTTCAGAGTTGGGCAGCCCTGTGTTCAATTAGAGCTTCACAACTGACCAGCTCTGTGGCCAGGAACAAGTTACTCAATCTCTCTGAGCCTTAGTTTCCTCACCTGTGAAAGAAAGGGACAAGATCAACCTTGGAGAGATGTTGTGAAGAGTCAATGAGATAGCATATTAGAAATGCAGGGACAGTACCAACCACTAAGTGCTCAATATATGAGCAAGATGAATGCCACAGATTTGATTATCACACATGGGTAATAAGATCATTCAAAGCAAGGATTCCATAGCTGAAGAATCTCAACCTGCCAAAGCTGAGCACAACTCTTAAGGATATTTACAACCCATTTTACAGATGAAGAAAGTGTGACTTGAGAAATTGTCAACTTTCTCAAAGTCAGAAAGTAAGGAACTTGCTATATGCAAACCAGTTTCCTCCCCTTCCCTTTCCAATACTATTACATGAAATTTAATTCTCTATGTGGCTGTATTCACACACACACACACAAAAGGGGTTGGGGAGGAGAATTTGTCTCAGTGGCAAAAAGTACTGTAGACTCCTCTTTCCTCTGGGATCACAGCCAAACTAGAGTCTTTATGATCTTACTGTATACCTCACTTCCTTAGGGAAGCTGTAGCAGAGTTAGCTAACCAACCACCAAAGGTCCATTTCCCTTTCTGCAGTGTGGATGTGTGGCTGGGAAATGTGATTCCACACAGCAATCACATTGCCTAGACCCACTTCAATCTATGTGGGACCACAGAACTAGGCACAGTCAGTGGAATATGTCATTTCTGGGGCGAGGTGGTTAAACATTTAATAGGTCTTCCTCAGGGCTTCCCGGGCGGCTCAGTGGGTTCAATCCTTGGATTGGGAAGATCACCTAGAGAAGGGAATGGCTACCCACTCCAGTAATCTTGCCTGGAAAATCCCATGGACAGAACAGCCTGGTGGGCTACAGTTCATGGGGTCGCAGAAGAGTCAGACACCGCTGAGCGACTAAACAGCAGCAGCATGCCTTCCTCATGATCTCTTCCCCATTCACCAGCTGAATGTAAAGGACTCCAAAGACCTGGGTGGAGCCAAGGAGAGAAGGAGCCTGGGTCCCTGACTGGTGCTTGGAAGGCTGCCTGACCAAAAATCCCTGACTCAGACTGTGGCATGAGTGAGAAACAAACTTTTAGTGGTTAAATCACTAAGAATTCAAGGTTTACGTGTCAAAGCAGCTCCAATACCCTACCTAATCAAAGCTTCCTGTATCCTTGACGAGATTAGGTGCCTCTGCTGGGGTCCCTATTAATCCTCTCTACTTCCCTTCCCACAGAGCTTTATCACAACTGTAATTCCTTGTTCAGGGTTGTCTCCTCATTAAATTGTAAACTCCCTGGGGTCAGAGATCATATCTGCTCCTTTCATCACTGCATCTCTAGGGCCCAGCACTGCCAACTAACACCCTTGTTTGCTCATTCTATGTGAAAGTTCCACACACACAATAAATGATTGACCCCTTGCTTAGTCAGTTTTTCCCCTAGGGTTAAGAGTTCCTTTGGGAGACCAGTTACTATTCTGTGCCCCTCAATTCCCACATTTCCCTTCTGAATGCACTCATAGGTAACTTAAGAAAATGCAAGCAGCCAGCACTAACCTCAGCACCTCCACGATGTTGCTGGTAGCCTTCAACTCTCGGATGTCGTCATCTCGCACAGGGGCGCACAGCTTTCCCATGGTACTGATGACATAGTTGGCCAGGCCTTGGATGTCAACAGCACTGTGCTCAGCCTGCTGCCTAATGAGGTCTGTGTCTAAAACTTCACAAATCTGGTTGCGAAGCCTGTTGCCACCAGGAGTCAGGAAAGAGAGGAGAATCTGCACAGGGAGAATGAACAGCATCATTACATGAAGAAAGGCTGTCATTTTTTAAATTTCAGTGTCTAGATGACCAAGCTCCCTGCCCTCAGTATTTGAATGCCCTGGATATCATAGAAGTTTGCTCCGACTCGGTGGTGGATCAGAGAAGCATGACAGGGTCCTATCCTAAAAAGAAAGCTCTATCTTCTGTGCCGGGAGCCAGCATGAGGAGTCCCGCCCATGGCAAAGGTCAGGAGGTTAAGGGGTCCGACAGGCAAAGGTGATTCGGGCCTTAAGGGAGCCTCGCTGAATTTTCTTGAACATCTACCCCCCAAAACCAGAGTCTGCCTGTTTTATTGTACTGTGCTTTCCACTCTTTTGACATAACAGGGGGCTATTCCCCACCACCTTTCTCTGGAAAAAGTTAACTTAGAGCTCCAATTGACAGTCTCCTGCAAATAAAAGGAGTGTTTCAGCTCAAACCCCTTTGATGGCTCTCTAACTTGCCTGACAGGTTTAACTACACTTGTGATTGTTTACGGCCCCCAACTGCGAGAGGCACGAAGCTTAAAGCATCTTAAAGATATAGAGCCTTTCCTAAAAAGCTAAAAATTATACTGGTGATGGGTTTCACTGTTGAGTCAATGACTGCTGCCAGACCTCCATATTCTTCATCTTTTAGGCACCTGGAGGATATTAATCAATGTAATTGGGATATAGAAAAAGGAATATAGTAGTTTTGATGTTAGCAACATTAGGCTTTTGAGTTAGTAAACTTTCTCTTTGTTATAAATCACTGTACTCCTCTTTCTTTGTTATAAATCGTTGTGTCTTTGCTATGTAAGAATGTGACCTTAATTAGTGCTTTCTGAGAGTGGCACCAGACTTTGGGAAGAACAACACTTTTAAGGGCAAATAAGTTTTCTGGTTGACAGACCCTTATCAGAAAAGGGCCGTAAAATGTTAATTGGCCTCCTGGCCAGAAGATGACGTAAATCACCTAAGACTTGTGTATACAGCTAGGTATGCAGAGAGAAAGCCTGGTCTCGATAAGAGTCAGGGCTGCTGATGCTGCATAATTTTGTATTATCCATTGATCTCTATGTACAACCAAAAGTATAAAAGGCTTTCCCGAACAATAAAGGATGAGCCAGTCACTGGAAAGACTGGTTTCCCCCGTGTGGTCTTTTCTCCTTCTCTTCTTTTCTGGCTGAATTCCCATCTGGGGCGTGTAGGCTCACCATGTCTACTTACTTGCCCTGGCTTCTAAGACCCACATGAGAGGGAGCCCAAGGCGGGTTACCCTCCGCTATTCAAGCGGGCGCCAGTGCCCTACGTAGATGGTGCAAACCTCTTGTCTTGAGGTTTTATTAGCTCTCTGCATAAACCAAGTTATTCAGCCTCTTTTCTCCACTAATTTTCCTACTATACTATTCTTCCCTAATCTCTCTTTACATTTCTAAATAAGTAAGTTTTTCTTCGCCGATTCCGTCCACCCTTCGAATTACCCTGGATCCACTGGGGCTGGACCCCGGCACTTCTGAATGAAAGCCTTCCCTTCCCTCCTGTGGGAAGTTACTAACACCATCATAATGAAAATAACTGGTAAGGAAGCAATAGTATTGAAAGAACTTTAAAAAGTTTACAGAGAAATCATGCAAAGAAAGAAAAAGTTGCAGATCAGGGATCCAAAAGAACCTTTTAAAGAAGGGCAAATAGTAACACCCCCATGGGCCCCATTAGTATAATACAGTATATTTATATGTGAAATATATATTATCAGCTTCCCAGATGGCACTAGTGGTGAAGAACCCTCCTGACAATGCAGGAGATGCAAGAGACAGGGATTCGATCCCTGAGTTGGAAAGATCCCTAGAGGGAGGCATGGCAACCCACTTCTGTATTCTTGCCTGGATAATCTCAAGGACAGAGGAGCCTGGTGGGTTACAGTCCATACGGTTGTAAAGAGTCGGACACAACTAAAGCAACTTAGCATGCATGCATGCACATTATATACTATGGGAGCAACCTATTCACAACACAGTAGACACTGTACTTATACACACAGCATGTGGTTAGGAGCATGATCTCTGAGCAGGAGTGCCTCAGTTCAAATACCTTCTGCCCCTCAAAGCTATGTGACCTTGGATGAGTCAGGGAACTCAGTTTCTTTATATAAAATAGTAACAGGCATAACTACCTCATAGCATTATGGAAAGGAATAAATGAATACTCTAGTGCTTAGCACAGAGCAAGTGTCTTGTGAAATGTTAGCCATGACTGTCATCTGATTTAATTCTTGCCACTACTCAGGAGACTTTGGCTTCCCTTGCGTCTCAGATGGTAAAGACTCTGCCTGCAAGGCAAGAAACCTGAGTTTGATCCCTAGGTTGGGAAGATCCCCTGGAGAAGGGAAAGGCTATCCACTCCAGTATTCTGGCCTAGAAAATTCCATGGGCTGTATAGCTCATGGGGTCTCAAAGAGTTGGACACGACTGAGCAACTTTCACTTCACTCACTCAGGAGACTGAGACTTAGGAGAAAGCAGAAGCAGATCACTAAAGCAGACCTGTCTAATCTGGGCTCTGTGCTCTGAAGCACCATAGCCGCTGCCTACCAGCTAAGCACGGGCCTGTGTTCCTGTCACTGCCCTCTTCCCCATCTCCATCCTCCTCTCAGAGATGCAAGCAAAAACTCTTCCAGTGATTGAACTGGCTCAGTGTTTCAAAAGAAGCCTCCAATACTTTTTAGAGAACAGAAAAACAGCCTGGGGGCTGGGGCAGAGGATTACTAATGAATACAAACAACATCAACTTGCCTCTCTGATTTCTTCAAACAGTTTGATGGCGTGTTCATACTCGGGAGGCTCTGCATTCAGTTCTGATTCCAAGACATCCCAGAAGGCCTGATGGACAATGTGCCTCACTCGACCGGCCAAGCTATGGGAATGAAATGAATCACTTTTTTTTACATAAGCACTATTTTTCCTAATTATAAAAGAAATATGCACATTGTAGAAATCTTACGAAATGCAGAAAAACAGAGTATAAAAACTGCTCATAATTCTATTATTAATCTTTTGACATATTTGACATATTTCAATGAATGGTCTTAATACAATTTTTATAGTAGTGGTCTGTACAATAGTATATACTTATTTCATTTAATATTCTGTCTTAAGTGTCTCCCCTAAATTTTTTAAGTGCTTCCTTCCTATAGCTTTCAACAAGTTCATAAAATTCTGTCCTAGGACTTCCCTGGTGGCACAGTGGATAAGAATCTGCCTGTCAGTGCAGCAGACACAGGTTTGATCCCTGGTCTGGGAAGATTCCACATGCCATGGAGCAACTAAGCCTGGAGCCACAGCTACTGAACTTGTGTGCACAACTACTGAAGCCCGCATCTAGAGCCTGCGCTCCACAACCAGAGAAGCCCATGCCCTGCAACCAGAGAAAGCCCATGTAAAAGCAACACCTGGTGCAGCCAGAAATAAAAATAAATAAAATTCCATCCTAAGGAGATACCTTATTTCACCCATCCACGGCCCCCCCCCCCTTTTTTTTTTATATTTTGGCCACACTGCACAGCATGTGGGATGTTAATTCCCAGACCAGGGATTAAACCTGTGACCCCTGCATTGGCAGCAGAATCTCAACCACCAGACCACCAGGGAAGTTCCCACAGCTAGTCTTCTACACAGATCTCCAGATCTGGTCTAGGTGTTTAGGATGAGGTGGCCACGTTGTTCTTTCCTTAATAGCGGACGTTTCGTGGCATGGAACAGAACAGATTGGTCCCAAGGAGACATGCATTTGAATGCCTGCCAGCTCCAGCTTAGATGTCCCATTTAAAGTTGGCCAGACCACACTGCTGAAATAGGAGCCTTCCTAGGAAAGCTTCACAATAGAATAGGTGGCCACCTTGCTTTATCCTGTCAATGTCAATGTCCCAAAATAGGTGCGTGTTAAAATACACATCCCCACTGAACTCCTATACCATTTTGAAACTGCTTTTAGAAAAGCACATATTTCCCTGAACTGTAATCACTTGAAGTTTCTATCCCTCACAGGGCTGTGCGCCTCTCTGATAGAGGCCACTTCTTCTAGGTACCTGCCACCACACCTAGCATAGTGCTTGGTATTTACTGAAGGTTTACTGAATGCATGGTGAATGAATTGATAATTTGACAGTTGAGCATATCACTTATATTTTTCTTTTTAAAGCTCAAATAGCTAAAATATACAATAATGTTAGAAATAAAAACTAGCTTTCTGAGAAGCGTGACTTAAAACTGTTTTTGTAACTGCAAATACTATACTCTACTCAGCCACTTTAAATGTTAAAACTTGGTCTAGTTGCCTGAGTAGATTTATTCAACATAAATGCCATTCCCAATGTCTGCAACGCTTTCAAGCAATTACAGAACAATTAGAAAGGCACACATTGCAGGAATGGATTTTTGCTCTTGACTTTACACGCCGCAGGTACTTGGCTTGAATGCACCAAGCAGGAATGAGCTAAAACAACTTTATAGCTCCTTGAAGGATGTCAGAGTTTAAGTTTTCCAAACTTCTTAGATTTCTAATTTGGGGTGGGTAGTGATGAGATCAGTCAAATCATTTATAAGTATTCCTACCCAGTATCAGAAATCTGACTTATTTTACCAAGTGTTTCTCCCCAAGAAAATACTTGGTAAAATATGAGAGTCAGCCATTTTTTAAACAGTAAAGGAGACAGTGCTTTGAGAGCAATTGCCTGTCTCCTCATTTGTCACAAGTAATAAAGGATGATGCTTTGATGAAAAAAAAATAGTAACAACTTAGCCACTGTGGAGAATCATCTGAAAGGTCAACAGCTAATGCTATGCTATTTCACTTTTAAGCAAAGGTAATGTGTCTGAATCCTGTGTGCTGTTTCTCTTGCTCACATTTTCTAGCCATGGCAGAAAATGAAGAAAAGGGGAATTCCTATCTTCCACAGTATCAAAATACCCATGTGCAAGGCACTTACATGCCCAGGAGCATGCATTCAGAGTGAGTATTGTGGAGAATGTGAGGCTCAGATACAGTCTCAGCAGAGCCAGGTCAAACCCCAAGGTCTGTCTGATTCTGAAGGGCCCTCATTCAGTCTGTATTTGCAACTTATGAATTTAAAGCACAAATATTCCCAATTTGTCTTTTGCTGCACTTCAAAAATCATACTCATTTTAAATTTAAAAATTCATTTTTATTAGTCAATAAATGTTTATTCAAAATTCAACATGTGGTAGGCCCTGTTTCAGGCACTGGGGTGTTTCAAAGAGAGTGTGCTCTCAAAAAGCTTATATGTTGGCAGAAACAGAAAGACAAAAAACACATTGACAGTGAGTAAGACAATTTCAGAGCCATGAGGAAGGCAGAGGAAGACAATGCGGTCCACAGTGATGAAGAGGGTGCCCATTCGATGGGGCGGTAGAAGAAAGCTTCTCTAAGACACGAATGGGGAAAAGAAAGCAGCTGGTAAAGACCTATGGGAAAAACATTAAAAAAGAAGGAAGACGGAAAAAATCCTCGGGATAGGATCAAGCTGGTGTGCCGCAGGATCACCAAGGAAGCCAGTGTGGCTGAAGCAAGCAGGAGGGAAGGAATAAGAGGCACGGTTGGTGAAGGGCCTTGCTAGTCATACTATAGAGTTGGAATATTTATTCTAAGTGTGATAGAACCACTGAAGGTTTTTAAGCAAAATCAGGGTTTAATCTGATTTACCCTTTAGAAAGATAACTGTGGCTGACTGTGTATGTGGAGGATGGACTTCCAGGAGCTAAGGATGAAGACTGGACAACCAGCTAGGATAGAAAGAGTCCAGGTCAGAGACGATGGTGACCTAGCCTGAGGGTAGAGCAGCAGAGCTGATAAAAAGGATTGTAGTGAAATGCGGTCACTGTAGAAAACCAAACAGATACACCTACTTTGGCCAGTAATCTTAAAAAGTATTCATGATTATTATGAACAACATCCCCAGGAGGAGGACTATGATCCATAATTTTAAAAAGGAAAACTACTATATTTACTCTTTTCCTGCTTTAAAACAAAAACTTGCTGAATGGAATCAAATATTATATGTTGTCTTCACTGATAGACAGAATGCCTCCTGATTTATAAATGGCACTGTGAGCTTTCAGATTCAGTGTTGTTATCCATGGGCCAATTTTGCCTCTAAAACTTATTCACCTGCAGTCATGGCTTCAAGCCTTTTCTTCTCTTTGTCCCAGGGGACTTGTGAACCACCAAAACTGGAAAGACTGAGGTGGGGTATAAGGACATGGCTCTAACTAGAGATCCCTTGGGCATGATGTTAACCGGGGGTCCCTATGCTGTCATGATTCCTACCTCCTATCTAGGCTTCTAGACAGACGCATCATTCTGGCAGCTCAGCTGCATTCATTTGTCTTTTACAATCTGAATATCAGTTTTTAATAAGTCAGGCTGAAAACATTTCTTGAGCATGTACAATGTGTCAGGCACTGTGCTGGGCAATAAGGACAGAGCAAACAATATAGACATAGTTTCTCCATTAACAGGGCTTTGGGTCCAGTGGAAAAGACAGACATCGAACCTAAAATTATAAGACACCTTAACAATTATAAGACACCTTAACAGAAGGAGAGGAGGCTATAGGAGTCTTTAGAAGGTGATTTCTTGTAGTCTAGTGGGCTCAGGAATGTCAGGAAAAGCTCCGCTCAGGAAGTGACATATAAACTGAATTCTAAAACTCTATGAGTGACATATTCCCTAGAAGAATGGTTTCAAAAACAAATAAAAGACCTTGTTAGAGAACTAAATATAGTAAGTCCCCTATATATGAATGAGTTCCATTCTGAGAGCACGTCTGTAAGTCCAATTTGTTCGCATGGCAGCCCGCTCCAGTATTCTTGCCTGGAGAATCCCATGGACAGAGGAGCCTGGTGGGCTACAGTCCATGAGACTGCAAAGAGTCAGACATGACTGAAGCGACTTAGCATGCCTGTACCAACAAAGTTAGACTAGGTACCCAACTCACACAATTGGCTGGAGAGTACTATATTGTAATAGTTTTATAATATTTTTCACACAAGTAATACACAAAAAATAAGCACACACAAAAAATAAAACATTTTTAATCTTACAGTATTGTACCTTTAAAAGTACAGTAGCACAGTCCAACAGCTGGCATACAGGGGCACACTCGAATCTTTGAAAGTTTGCAGCTTGACGGTTCACATGTAGGGGCTTACTGTACTGTTAACTCCCAGTAGATATTATATGAGACTGTCCAGGAATCAGTGTGAATATTTGTGTTTGCAGGACACACGCATACACACACACAGAGCCTGCATGCAGCACAGTTCATGCACAACAGACGCCTCCAGGTTACCTGCTCTCAGGGAGGGCATCCCGTTTCAGTTGAAAGTTCTCATTTACAGCTATCTCGTGAGCAAGAGTCATGTTTGACAAGTTCCTTGCTGCAGCCATCACTTCGTCAAATGTCACAACCCTGGGAGGGCTCGTTGCTGGAAAGAAAACAAAGGAATTGTGGAAGAGGATTGCCAACTAGTGATACGTTCTGATGTACACAAGGTTTAAGCTACTCCAGCGTATTATTTTCAAGGTTTTACAAGTAAGAAGAATGTATACTAAAGCAGGTAGATTCCCATGCTTGATACTTACGGCTTCAAAAAATTTTTAAATTCCTTTGATAGCTTCAGTTACTGTATTGATAATAAACTGTCAAATGTTTCTTAGAAATTTTTTATTAATATAGGCTATTACAAGTTACTTTTAAAAATTAAATCACTTCATTTTTCAGCACATACTACTATCTGCATCTATTACATGTACTCTACAGGAAATTGATGACTACTTTTTATACTGTAATTCATAACATTAATTTAAGCTGGCTCACTATGAACTAACTGATTTTTTAAAACTATGCAGTATAGCATAAGTTTTGCTAATTGGTGGTTACCATTTGACCTCACTGAAGCATAACTTAACCTGCTCGAAGGACTGTCCTGAAGTAATTAAACAAGATAATTTAAGTAAGGAACGTGGCAAAAATTCCATAAATGCAGATAATTAAAATAAATCTGATATGTTGATCATCTACTTCTCAGTAGGAAACAGGGAGTAAAGAATTATTTCAGTTATTTGAAAAATATTATTCAAAAATTATTCTACTAAGTCATGTCTTTTTGAAATCATTCCTGGAACTCTCAGCTTCTGTTAATTAAAAACCACTGCTTTAAATAATGCTGACTGCCACCAGTGCTTTGCTATCTAAAATAATTTCAGAAATGAGAAGCAGACAAGGAGATGGTGGAGAAGAGGGAGATGGAAGGGGAAGAAGAGGAAGAGGAAGGAATGGAAGGAATGGTGGTACACAATTAGTAAAATCCTTTTTCAGGACGCCCAGGTGCCCTGCTGGAGACGTCAACCCCGTATATAGTATAAAGAATGAGAGAAAGCACTGAAAGCTGGGTGGCTGCTAACAAATTCTTTTGCCAATTCTCTTTCCCATCAACATTCTCCTTGAAAATGTCTGTACCCTTTAGTCCAGGAACCTAATTAAATACAAAGGAATTCTTCAAAAGGCTTTATGCACTACAATGTTCATAAGGCACTATTTGTAAAGCAAAAAAAAAAAAAAAAGGAAATGAACTAAATGCCCAATGATAAACAGAAGTTAAATAAACTGATGTTATATTCACTTGATAAAGTAATAAGTAGTCATAAAAATGTTTAAAAAAACATTATCATGAGTAAATGTTTTAGTTAAAATAGTAGGCAAAAAGAGTACATGTGCACATGTATGTCTATGTGAAAAATGAAAATACGACAAAACACTGTCACAGCTGTCATCTTTGGGTGACGTTACAGGCAATATTTTCATTTCTATCTACTTTTCCATGTTTTAAAAAATGAGAATGTACTAACTTAAATACAGATGAACAAGCTTTTTCCAAAGAGGGCATTTGATCATATTAATGTTAGTTGCTTCTCTCTGCATTTGCACTGACAACTTAAGGGGTTATATTTTCTATATAAAATGTCAATTAAAAAGCTAAAAAAAATAAATAAAAGACAAATACACTGCTTTGCACATCTCTAGCATCCACACACAAAAAAAGGGAAAAGATGTCTCCATGGCCATCTTTTAACTCTCACATCCCTAGTGTAGTAATTCTCCTCATGGGCACCCCTTTTCTGGGGTGATTTGCACAACAGTTTTTGAAATCAGCAGGAAACCCATTAGATTCACTTCCTGCCTGACCCTTGAGTTGAGGCAAGTTTCCTTCCACTTAAATCAGAAAGGACTGATTTGAATTCTGCCTTGAATGTGACTCAAAAAAAGATCTCGAGGAGTAGTTTTCCACCAAGTGAGAGAGAAGACAGGGTGGGGTTGGAAGATCTGATTTACAGTCAAACCAAAGATCAGAGACTGTGATGAAAATAAAAACAGACAGACTGTAAACTTCAGTTCAGTTCAGTTGCTCAGTCCTGTCTGACTCTGAGACCCTATGGCCTCATAGGGAAGCATGCCAGGCTTCCCTGTCCATCATCAACTCCCGGAGCTTACTCAAACTCATGTTTATCGAGTCAGTGATGCCATCCAACCATCTCATCCTCTGTCATCCACTTCTCCTGCTGCGTTCAATATTGCCCAGCATCAGGGTCTTTTCCAATGAGTCTGTTCTTCATATTAGATGGCCAAAGTATTGGAGTTTCAGTTTTAGCATCAGCCTTTCCAATGAATACACAGGACTGATTTCCTTTAGGATTGACTGGTTTGATCTCCTTGTAGTTCAAGGGACTCTCAAGAGTCTTCTCCAACATCACAGTTCAAAATCATCAATTCTTTGGTACTCATCATTCTTTATGGTCCAGCTCTCACATCCATACATGACTACTGAAAAACACCATAGCTTTGACTAGACGGACCTTTGTTGGCAAAGTAATGTCTCTGCTTTTTAATATTCAGTGGCTATTTATTGCTGAGAGTGTGTACAAGACAGCTGGGGTGCCCTTCCAGTGACATTCCAGTATGTCTAGAAAGGAGGGGAAGTCAGGACTTTGCTCTCACTCAAACATGCATCTAGGGACTTCCCTGGTGGTCCAGTGGGTAAGACTCCACGTTCCCAACGCAGGGGGCATGGGTTCGATCCCTGGTCAGGGAACTAGATCCCACATGCCACAACTAAGAGTTTGCATGCTGCAACTAAAAATAGGGCCTGCAGGCTGCAACTGAGACCTGGCCCAGCCAGATAAATAAATATTTTTTAAAATATTGATTAAAAGATAAAACAAACATGTGTGTCTAGAACCATGCCCAGCACCCCCCAGGCTCTGCTCCCTGTCGGCTTACAGGCAGGAGAGCTGGATTTGCTGGAGGAGTCGCTTGTGAAGCTCTGCCTGGAGCACTCGCAGTCACTGAGAGAAGCCATGCTCTCGGAAAACCGGGAAGAGTCAGAATCGCTTGGCTGGTCCTCGCCCACACACTGCTTCTCACCATTGAAGGGCATTTTGTGTTGCGGGAGTGTGGGTAGAGACAGCACCTGCACAGACAAATAGACCCTGCGTCAACCTTGCATGGTGCTTCCACCAGTGGTGCCCGTGCCTCCTCCAGCATAGACAGCCACGTCCTCTGTGACACAACACCGGAAAGGCCCCCAGCAGATTACCTCCTTCCTCCTGTGGCACCCAGGCCAGCCTTGTCACTAGGCCTGCAAGACTGCCTTCAGAAAGGGACTCCAGAGGCACAGGTATGAGCTCCCACGGGACATACTCAGTGTGAACATGGAGCAGCTCCCAGCAAAAACAGATCCTCTAAAAACAATGTACAGAGCACATGCTCTCTCCTCAGAGGGCTGCTGAAGCGTGGGAGGGTAAGAGTTAAGAGTGTGGGGCTCCAGATTAGAAGCTGGTTCTGCCTTTTGCCAGGTGACCTTGGAGAAGTCACTCAACTTCCTCCCTCCGGAGTAAAGCTGGGCTGACAGACTCACCTCATGGGGTTGGTTGAAGATGAAACAGGATTCATCTTATTAAAGTGCTCAGCACAGCATTCACATGTTAGCTATTACTATTCCTCTTTGTTTTACATAAAATATTTTTGAAATTAGTCTCTTTAGTTGTCTGTGAGCCTCCTAGAGAAAGAGGAGCTACTAAGTAACAGCTCTGGCTGGCAAGTGTATAGGTTTTCCTCATCCATTTTGCCACAAACTGCCACACTATAAAGCATAAGGCCCAATCTTTGGTTTGTACTTGATAATTTACCACGTACCCACAGCCACCCAATGAACAAGCAGGCACAAAGATGCTGGTTCACAGGGTGGGGGAGAACAGGCTCTGGGAGACTTGCTGTGCCACAAAGCCAGTCCCTGGACTCAACATCCAGGGCTGTTTCTGGGACATCAGATTGCTTCCCAGGGAAGGGCAGGGCAGTGGGCCCAGTCACTCCCTGGAAAGGAGACCTGGGGTATGCAGGATGCTCAGGCCAGAACTCAGGATCCTCAGCCACGCCTGTGAAGGAGCTGGCCCTGATACATGAGTGTGGTGCTAGCTGACACTAAGAGGAAACCCAGGCCTGAGGAGAGAGGCACCTCAAATCCTGAATAGATGGTAATGACAGTAAGAGTGCATCGAGTGTCTTTAAACCTGAACCAGCAATGAGGTTCTCTGAGCTTTTAAAACTGTCGGAATATGAAACCACAACTACCCATAGAATGCCTGGAAATACCTGAAGTTCCTTCAATCAGTCAGTTCAGTCGCTCAGCTGTGTCCACCTGTTTGTGACCCTATGAATAGCACCACGCCAGGCCTCCCTATCCACCAACTCCTGGAGTTTACTCAAACTCATATCCATCAAGTCCATGATGCCATCCAGCCATCTCATCCTCTGTCAGCCCCTTCTCCTCCTGCCCCCAATCCCTTCCAGCATCAGAGTCTTTTCCAATGAGTCAACTCTTCGCATGAGGCGGCCAAAGTACTGGAGTTTCAGCTTCAGCATCAGTCCTTCCAATGAGCACCGAGGACTGATTTCCTTTAGGATTGACTGGTTAGATCTCCTTGCAGTCCAAGGGACTCTCAAGAGTCTTCTCCAACACCACAGTTCAAAAGCATCAATTCTTTGGCGCTCAGCTTTCTTCACCATCGAACTCTCACATCCATACATGACTACTGGAAAAACCATAGCCTTGACTACACGGACCTTTGTTGGCAAAGTAATGTCTCTGCTTTTGAATATGCTATCTAGGTTAGTCATAACTTTTCTTCCAAGGAGTAAGCATCTTTTAATTTCATGGCTGCAGTCACCATCTGCAGTGATTTTGGAGCCCCCAAAAATAAAGTCTGACACTGTTTCCCCATCTATTTCCCATGAAGTGATAGGACCAGATGCCATGATCTTAGTTTTCTAAATGTTGAGCTTTAGGCCAACTTTTTCACTCCTCTTTCACTTGCATCAAGAGGCTTTTTAGTTCCTCTTCACTTTCTGCCATAAGGGGGGTGTCATCTGCATATCTGAGGTTATTGATATTTCTCCCGGCAATCTTGATTCCAGCTTGTGCTTCTTCCAGCCTAGCGTTTCTCATGATGTACTCTGCATAGAAGTTAAATAAGCAGGGTGACAATATACAGCCTTGACGTACTCCTTTTCCTATTTGGAACCAGTCTGTTGTTCCACGTCCAGTTCTAACTGTTGCTTCCTGACCTGCATACAGGTTTCTCAAGAGGCAGGTCGGGTGGCCTGGTATTCTGATCTCTTTCAGAATTTTCCACAGTTTATCGTGATCCACACAGTCAAAGGCTTTGGCATAGTCAATAAAGCAGAAATAGATGTTTTTCTGGAACTCTCTGGCTTTTTCCATGATCCAGCGGATGTCGGCAATTTGATCTCTGATTCCTCTGCCTTTTCTAAAACCAGCTTGAACATCAGGAAGTTCACAGTTCACGTATTGTTGAAGCCTGGCTTGGAGAATTTTGAGCATTATTTTACTAGCATGTGAGATGAGCGCAATTGTGTGGTAGTTTCAGCATTCTTTGGCATCGCCTTTCTTTGGGATTGAGATGAAAACTGACCTTTTCCAGTCCTGGAGCCACTGCTGAGTTTTCCAAATTTGCTGGCATATTGAGTGCAGCACTTTCACAGCATCATCTTTCAGGATTTGAAATAGCTCAACTGGAATTCCATCACCTCCTCTAGCTTTGTTTGTAGTGATGCTTTCTAAGGCCCACTTGATTTCACATTCCAGGATGCCTGGCTCTAGGTGAGTGATCACACCATCGTGATTATCTGGGTCATGAAGATCCTTTTTGTACAGTTCTTCTGTGTATTCTTGCCACTTCTTCTTAATATCTTCTGCTTCTGTTAGGTCCATACCATTTCTGTCCTTCATCAAATGGTCCCTTTCAAATGTATTAAGCACCTACTGTGCACCAAGCCCAGGGAAAAGTAACAGTGAACAAAATATGCAAGGCCATCCTCTCGTGGCTCTAAAGTCCAGTTACCTAAAGCTGTGTGTCAGATGCTGGAGGACAAGGAAGGGGACACCAAGGCACTGCTGAGGAAGCAACAGAAAGGACAGGCAAGCTGTCCAAGTGGAGGGATTGAGCCTTTGCTGAGAGAAACAGGGCTATTTTTTTTTTATCCTCTGGGTGATGACAGAGAAATGGATGGGCCTAAGAGGGACTTACTGAAGGTCAGAAGTCAAGGGCACTTGCCCCTGGCCTCACCCAAGCAATCTCTACAGTCGTGCCACTTGTAGAAATGCACTCTTGCTCAGCCCTCCACTTTCGCAAACAGAAAATCACCAACTCAGAGGCTGCCTCTGCAGACTGAAGGGGAGGGAGTGGAGTGGTGCTGGAGCTGCCAGAAAGCTTCCCCATAGAGACACTACTTCCAGAGTCCCCATACCAAACACCTTGGACACAGGCTACAAAAGGTCTGACCCCTGGCATTCTCAGTGGTGGGCTTACCTCCTTTACCCCTGGCAAACTAGCCTTGCGCTTTAACTCCCATCTGATAGAAGGGGGTGTGGGTGTGGCTGGCGCTAGAGGAAGAAGAAAATGGTCCACTCTAATCCTTTCAATTCCACCGAACCCCAAGTCCCAAAATGGAGTGCTTGCCCTTCCCTCTGGCTTTCTCTCTTTGCCAGCGTTTTACTTCTCATGGATGGCATTTCTCGAAAATGCTGGTTTTCAAGGAAAGGAAACCAGGAAGCCCTCCCTCTACGCCTGGCCAGAGCTAAGGGCACTCTTCTCTGTCTACCTGCAGCACATCTCTGGTATCTGCCCAATAGTACTTAGACCCTCATAGTTATTTTCCTCCCCTGGCTACTTCTGACTCCCCTTACTAAGGCAGAAACTATGTCTTGTCCACCATCAGTGTCAAGTGTGTGACAAGCATTCATTCGGTATCAGCTGAATCGGAATCCCGAATCCCATCTGGTACAATTGCAACCAGAACATTCGCAAACTGATATTCCACATTTACAGACCTGTTGCTGTTACACATTAAGGCCTGGAGCAAAGAACCTACCAGCTCTACCTGCCTTCTGAGGCTTTAGGACTCAATATTCCCTGGTCCTGTCATACTCTTAAACTAGAATACCTTAAGCTCTGCTTCCACTTCATTATTTCTTTCATTCATTCAACTGTGACAACTGTGCCATGATGCTCTGAGATCATTTCTCTTCACTTTGGCTATTTTTCTAAGTAAAAGTGAATAAAAGCTTTTCATCCATTGGAATTTATGAACTAGGTTAATAGCTAAAACTGTCCATTTCATTTTTATACTCCAGCTGAATGGTACACCTCATAGGTTTCTTAATTGTGTTTAACGAGGCAGGTAAGTACAAAGATTTGGAAAAAAAAATGAAAAGGTTGGGAGGTAGAAGTCCCGGGTGTGAGGCCTGACTCTGCAGTTGATTTGCTGCATGACTTCACCCACAATGCATCTGCTCTCTTCACCTCATTTTTCTGAGGGGGTTGGGCCAGATATCAGGTGCCTTTTATGAGGAAGTGCTAAAATGCTATATAAACCCAGAGTTCTGTGAAGCATCACATCCCTAGAAGTTCTGAGAAATCAAATGTTTCATGGCAGACATGCTCAATAACATGCAACTATGGTTTCTTCCAGGCTCCCCAGCTGGCTCAGTGGGCAAAGAATCTGCCTGCAATGCAGGAGGTGCAGGAACCGAGCATTCAATTCCTGGGTTGGGAAGATATCCTAGAGGAGGAAATGGCACCCCACTCCAGTATTCTTGCCTGGAAAATCCCATGAACAGTGGAGCCTGGTGGGCTACAGTCCATGGGGTGGCAAAAAGTTGGACACAACTGAAGTGATTGAGCATAGCACATACACAGCTTGCTTTCTTTCAACAATTCACTGGAAGTAGAGTTTCTGGCATAGGGGATGTAAAAAAAATGTAAAAGCGTCAAAATGTTCAGAAATCCTGTTTAATTGGTAGAAGCCTCTACATGACAGCTGGGTTTTCATGGATCTGAGCAGAAACTTTTCTTTGAGGCCAAAAGAAATGGCCTGCATTCTCAAATTAATAATACCTAATTCATAGGGTTGGTAAGAGATTTCATTCAGGCAGTATATATTGGAACAATGTCTGATACAGAGTAAACAGGATACAGATGTTTGCTGTTGTTAGTGTTATTTGCTTTGGTAGTTGTTGTTATCATCATTTTAGGCATTAGAACCTCTGGAGGGAAGAATAGTTTCATTCTGTGGTGATAAAAGCATGTTCCCCTACAGATAACAAAGACTGGGAGTTGACCGAGGACAGAACTCTTGCATTTGTTTGAAATACAAAAATCAAAAGCAAATGGCGCATCATGGTATAAACAGTCTTCTGCAAGTTCCTTCATACTTGCTCTTACCTTTCTTGGTCTCAGGTGTCCACATAGGTCATGTGGGGACAAAGCTAACTGGCTCAAAAGCATTAAGGGTAATTAGACTGCCTTTAAATTTTGGATTCTCTCTTAGAATAGTGACAACAAAAGCAGGTTGTTTCTTTAAGAAATGTAATGCTTCTAATACCAACAAACTAGATCTACTTAACCTTCACCAGTGTAACTCACAAACAAACTAGACAACTTTCTGGGAACACCACATCTCATCCCACATGGTAGGATTTACTCAACGGCCAAAGGTAAAGTCAATGTGAAGAGCGGAGGTAACACCAAAACAAAGCCTCGAGCACTATGGTGTATCACTATTCAAAGAGAATAATCACATTTTTCATTGTACTGTTCCACATTTTGTAATAATGAAGGCAGTATAATCATTCCTTCCAAGGTCAATGACAGGGAGGCAGGAGGCACTTAAATATTTATTGCGGAATAAATAACTATATGACCACTGGCATTTTAGAGAAGAAGGAACAAGTTACAGAGACCTGAAGGGGCTCATCCTGCATTTCACCACATATAAGGGGGAAATCAGTTTTTAATTTGCCAGTGATCCTTAGGCTGCATCCAGATAACTGACTTTACTTTCTTATTTTCTTTCTGCAGCAAGATCTACCTGCAAATGATCTGGCACTGGTTCAGAACTGCAAAGATGCACCAGCCACCATGCACATGTCTCCAAGGCAGTAAGGACATTGGCTCTGGAGCCAGGAGGACTGGATTCTTTATCTCAACTCGTGATACCTATAGACTGGAGACAGGGAACTTACCCTTAGGTGAATTGGGGACAGCAGTATTATCTACTTTATAGAACTGTTGTAATTGAAATAGTTTATGTATTTAAACTCCTACTAAGTGCTTGACAGATATGAAATATTATTTTATTCTTATTAGAAATTATAAATTTTTAAAACATGTCAGTGTCATAAAAAAACAAAGAAAGGTTGAGGATAATGAAAGGGGACTTGACAACTGAGTACAGTAGATGATCCCAGATTGTATCCTGTACCAAATTTAAAAATGCTATAACAAACATTATTGCATCAGTTGACAACACGGTTACAGTACTTGAATCTACTGTCTGTATTATAAAGTCAAATTTACTGAAGTTGATAAGTGTGCTTATTCCATTGCACAGGACAAGGAAAAAGTGTCCTTTATTCCATTGAGGAATAAAGGCCTATGATATATGCAACTTTCTCTCCAATGATTCAAATGAGAGAAAAAGAGAAAACAATGAAGCCTATGGAAGAAAATGCTAATAGGTGAATATGAGTAAAAGGTAGATAATAGGGAGTTCTTTGTACTATTCTTGCAACTTTTTCTGTAAGTTTGAAATTACTGCAAAGTAAAAGGTTAGAAGAAGAAGTAGTGTACCAAAAGTTCGAGTCTAATTCAGAACAGTCCAGTCTCCTGTAGTTTTATGATCTTGATTGTTCCCACTGTGATGTTAGCTTAGATAGCACTCTATTACAAAACTCTTCTAGACAATCAAACTTTCCCAATGTCCTTCTTGAACAGTGCCTAATGAATAAAACAAGAAATTGTCCAGAACCCTTCAGAAAAGGCAAAAGAAATCCCTTTTAAGTGTTCTTCTCCAGGTGGGTCCCCTTTTCCTACAAGGTCTCTTGGCAGTGGTTTATAATCCTTCTGTGATTTGGCCTTTGTACCCTTTATTCTCGGAGAAGGCAATGGCACCCCACTCCAGTACTCTTGCCTGGAAAATCCCATGGATGGAGGAGCCTGGTAGGCTGCAGTCCATGGGGTCGCAAAGAGGTGGACACAACTGAGCGACTTTACTTTCACTTTTCACTTTCATGCATTGGAGAAGGAAATGGCAACCCACTCCAGTGTTCTTGCCTGGAGAATCCCAGGGACGGGGGAGCCTGGTGGGCTTCCATCTATGGGGTTGCACAGAGTCGGACTCGACTGAAGCGACTTAGCAGCAGCAGCAGTAACCCTTTATTCTGTTTCCGTTCTCCCCCTAGTTCTTCATATTCTGAACATAATGGCTTTCTTTGGGTTACTCTGACATGCCAAACTTCCTTCTTTGGAGCACTTGCACCTGCTATTCCCTTCCAGTGGGATGTTCTTTTCCCTGATCACTGCGTGGTTGGAGCCTTATTGTCATTCAGACTTGAAAGCAAATGTTACAACTTCAAAGTGACCTTCCTTGAGTTCCCTACTCATTGCATTTATTAGTCATCTTAGAGCTCAGAATGCTGCCTGGGATAGAGCAAGA
The DNA here is from genome assembly GCF_042477335.2 of Ovis canadensis. Taxonomy (NCBI): domain Eukaryota; kingdom Metazoa; phylum Chordata; class Mammalia; order Artiodactyla; family Bovidae; genus Ovis; species Ovis canadensis. The sequence continues at coordinate 181,000,791 of NC_091247.1, read as the reverse complement.
GCTCAGTGAGCATCACTGACAAACAAATTAAGTTACACTATTCACAAGACAACTTGGGTTACCTTTCTCCTCTGCCTCAGTCACATTGTTTATATTCCCATTATGCGGTCACTGAAAGATAATTGTCTGCAAATCTGTCTCCCCACTAAATTTTAAACTCCTTTCAGGAAGAAACTATGTCTTCTTCCTCCAATTTCCAGTGCCTATTTCAACACATTTCCAAGGCAGCAATAATTCAAATTAGCAAAGACTCACAGTCCCAGAGCTTAAGGAAACTTTCACATTGTAACTTTCCACCTTCCTAATGCTAAACTGGTAGCAAAAAATAACAATTGGAGGTAACATTTATTGAGTACTTACTATGATTCAGCCCCTCAATCATTTTAGACCTTAAGATGTTTTATCTTCTGGAATCTTCATTATAACCTTCATCATTGTTCTCTTTTTAGAGGGAAGAACCTGAGGCTCAGAGAGGTTAAATAATTTGCTCTAGGGTTCAAAGCAGTGGCAGAGGCACAACTCTAATCCAGGCAGTGGATCCCTAAAGCCTGTGCTCTTTACCACTCTAGGATGCCTATAGAAAATGCAGAGAACTATTCATTCTTTCCACTCCCACGCTGCTGAACTGATCTATCCATTACCACATGGACCCTTGCACATGTGATAACAAGCTGACCTTCCCCCAGGGTTTCTGCTACAGTGCCATACCACAAAGGGCATCACTGAAAGAGTTCATTGACCAAAATCATTCTCACCCACCACACCAGAGTGACTGAAAATCCTCCATCAGGGAGCCTTTCTTTATGTACGGCAAAATCCCTCTGTAAAACCCAAATATTATCAAAAGGGTTAATTGCTTACAGCTAGCATGAGTCAGAAGCATTTTGAAGTGAATTACTCAGATTATCCAGCAGGGCTCTGAGGAATGGGAACCCAGCCAATTAAGGTTAAGTCATGAAAAAGAAAATTTCAAGAAACATCTAGCAGGTATCATCCTTCAAGACCTGATCAAGGTTGGGTGCAAGGACAAGCATTCATATATCTATAGTAAAGGGTAGGGACTCACAGGAGTCAGGTTGGACTTTGAAGAAAACCCTGCAGATGATATGGGAAATCTTCATCTTCTGCAAAGTGCTGCTTTAGAACCACTACTAAACACTAGCAGTGCTAAAGAGCTATCCACACGCAGCAAAGCAAAAAACAGAACAGAGAGGTAGGTGTCTGCTCCATTCAGCTACAGAATACTGGTCTTCATCAAATTAGAGCCAACAAAGAGCTAGATAAAGGCCAACAAAGCCAGTCATTGTCTAAAAAAGCAGATGTTCACGCCGCCCATAACATTACAGCATCAGGGAAAGGATTTCTAGGGACTGTGCACACTTGAAAACACTTCTCCCACCTCTGGCTGACCTGTTTTAGTACCTGTTTCCTCCTCTGGGCCCTCAACCCTCCACAAAAGGGCACTGAAGCTGCTTCATACACGACTGGGTATCTTCAGCCCTGGGTTACTTTAAGTCAGGCAACCTCCAGGGGCTGCCAGGATGATAGATGAAATCCCCCAAGGCAGGACGAAAAGGCAGGCTGGGCACCCCTAAAATGGGAACCACTGTCATAACCTCATTAAATTTGGCAGGTTGGACAGAGCCAGGTTTTTGACTGGGCTGGAGACCATGGGACCACGGGGATCTTGGGGGCCCAGGGGCCCACTGGGGACAATAACAGGATAACCATCGAAGATGTTTCCCAAGACTTAGTCACCTGACGACCTTTCTTCACGACTGTTTCCACATCTCCATCCTCACCTGTGCTCTAGCAAACACTTCTCTTTATCTGGACGAGATTTTTGGATTTAAATAGATTTGTTTTGAAAGGAAACTTTGTATCACTGTGAAATCGCTCGGTTTAACGGAACAGTTTTCCTTAACACTAATGAAAACACTTAACCACGTTCGTCCACGTGCCACCCCAAATCATCGCTGTGACCTGGAGTGGCACCATCCAAAGTAGCAGCCTTGGGAAGCACAAGCCACCCCGGAGGGCCTCAGGGGTTCCAACCTGGGGTTGACCCACATGTCCCGCCTCCTCCCGGTAACTGAGGGTACCGTCGCGGGAACGTATCTACACACCCCTCGCTCACGTCCCCGGGGCGCCCCTCCCCTTCAGCAGCACGTTTCCTGTCAAAACAAACCCTTGGGGGAGGGGACAGCGGAGGCCGAAGCGAGTACCGAGGAAACCCCGGCAACAAACCCCAAACACACGATCGGAGCCCCTCCCAGCCCTGACCGCGGCTCGGTTCACCCACCCCAGCCCGGCCAGCGGTCGCAGGCTACAAGGTGCCCCCTCCCGGAGCCTGGATGGTGGGACGCCGCTCGTGGCGCGGCCGCTGGCATGGGTCCAGCGGGAGGTAAACAGAGGGCAAGCGGCTACGACCCCGACCCCGGCCCCTCCAGGGCCCGAAGCCCGCGGCCACCCCAACACCCGCCGCGGCCACTCGGTCCCCGCGCCCCGCTCCCACGTGGGACGGCGGTTCGAGGTCAAACAAGGGATATGGGGAGGGGGTTGGGGAAGTGAGAAGCCGGGCTCTACCGCCCCTGGCCGCGGGTCCCAGGACGCAGCTCCGAGGTGAAGTGGGGGAGGCTGTCGGGCGGCTACTGGGGTGACGCGTCCCCCTCTGCCAATCTGGCCCGTCACCTCAGAGCCCGCGACCTCTTCCCCGGGGATGGTACGCACCGAGTCCGGCACGAACACAGGCTGAGGAGAACGGCGACTGAGGGACTCCTCGTCAGGGGCCTTTGAGTGTTCCCTCGCCCAGGACCGCACAAACACCTGGGAAACTCGCGAGTCCAACAACCCTCAGCCTCCCCGGCCCCCCCACGCGGTATTTAAAGGGCCGGGAGGGACTCTAGAGAGGCAGCCACGGAGTGGCCACCACGTAAGCGGAGAGCGGGGGGAAGACCGCATCAAGGAGCGGGGTAAATCTAGGGCACTTCAGCTTTGATGTCAGAGTTCTGACAGACCTGACCTCATAGAAAACATCTGCCTCAACTTCGAATGAAAGAGACCCTGGAGAGCTCGGATTGGGGGTATTTTGGATGCCAGAGGGAACGGTTCCCCCCCGTGGGCTGAGAGTGGTGCAGTCCGGGTACTGCTAGGGGCGGGGAGAGGAGTGTTTACGGAACTGGGACAGCCGTGCCTCCCCAGCGCCCGGTATTGGAGGCGGGGCCTGTTGGGGCTCTGGGGGCGGGGCCAGTCGGGGCGCTGGGGGACAGAGCAGAGCCGGGATTCTGGGGGCGGGGCGGAGCCGCCCGCGGACAGTCCCGTGAAGCCCTGGATTGACCCCACTGGTCTATAGGGCCCCACACCATCGTGAGCAATGCAGCAAGCTGCCGCAGGTGGAACTTTTACGACCCAAACACCCCTCATCTAGACCAGGCGATCCAAATTAAGTTCCCACTATCACACGGTCTACACAGAGACAATCTAACCCACTACTGGGCAAGTGCATTCCCACGCACGTCAGCAACCAAATTGTCACCTATGTTTGTGTCTGCACCTCCACAGAAACAGGAGTCCAGATTTGCATATGACTGGACAGGACGATTAGCTCCTGGGAGTCACACCCACCCAGGATCTCTGAAGACGTAAACTTCGTGTGCGCGCAAAAGATAAAGCATCTAACTTCCCCTAGGGTTCTTGGCAACACCTATCTCCGAGAGAAGTTTCAGAAGTTTCGACAGTGGTTAATGTAAATAAGCAGTCCCAGAGGAGCTCTGTGCGGTCAGGCCTACAGTTCTGCTCTGTTGTGGGTGTGCTTCGGAGTCTACAGAAACACCCTTCCCCCAACTGCACACAGGAAAACTGCATCTTCTGCCAGGTGTAAATTGGGGGTTATTTGAGAGAGAGTTTCATGCAAGAATGTAAGTGACTTTTGTATAGGCTCAAATACTTCCATTTAGTGCTGAAATCATGTCTGGTTTGGTGGAGGGAGGGCTTCCCTGGTGGCTCAGAGGGTAAAGTGTCTGCCTGCAATGCAGGAAACCCAGGTTTGATTCCTGGGTCGGGAAGATCCCCTGGAGAAGGAAATAGCAACCCACTCCAGTATTCTTGCCTGGAAAATCCCATGGATGGAGAAGCCTGGTAGGCTATAGTCCATGGGGTCGCAAAGAGTCGGACACGACTGAGCCACTTCACTTCACTTCACTTGGTGGAGGGAAAATTGGTTCTATTAGTAGGAAAAGAAAAAAAAAAGGCAACATTTTAAAGGAAGATGGAAAGTCAGTTAACCTAGATGGAATCATTCAGTGTTAAAAATGGCCCTATCTTGAGTTCAAACCCTCCCTCTTACATTTACTACTATGAGATCTTGGTCAGTGAGAAAATATTATAACCATCTAACTGGGCTATTGTGAAGATGGAATGAGATAAAGCATGTAAAGTGCTTAAGGTTGTACACAGTAAGCACTCAATCAGTGTGAGTTGCTGAAACTATTTGGCAAACCACTCTGAACAACCTTAGCTGGTGATCTGAATAAATTTGTATTTGTGTCTCCTAATGCCACTCTTTCCTCCCTTCTCCTAAAATACACAACTTGGTACAAATCAAGAGATTAAAGAGAAAATGCTATTGCCACCCAGGTTCTTTCCTATGAACCTAGCTTATGCCGTTTGTTGGAATCAGAAGTCAGGTTGACAGAAGCCTCTAATTTCAATTCTTGCCAAATAACCACCACCACACAACTGCTATCACCACCCTAGAGACTCCACAATAGAAAGATTAACTAAAAATATCCCCCAAACTTCTGGACACTGTGACAATGACACATGGCAGCTTTGCTTTCTTTGTTAGCTTTGCAGGAGCTTGTTAAGTATGGTTTTGTCATATTACATAATGTGAAGCAGGTAAGCATGAGTCAGGAGAGTTGTCCAATCTACCTGGGTCACCAGCTGCCTGATCCTGGGCATGGCACATATTTTAAAGCTCAAATGTGTGATTCTCAAAGCCACAAGGAAGCAATTTTTGTCAAAACAGATGAGTCAAGTTTCAGCATCTGCTGGGGTGAGAACTTTGAGGCATAAAAGGTAGGGTAACATCAGAGACCCATGCCAGAGAGAAAAATCTCCTGGGAAAATAATCTATTACATCAACATTAAATAACTTGCTATCTGGAAACCTCTTGGTCAGTTAACCTCTTGGTCAGGAAACCTCCTGACCAATTGCCCTTAGACTGGCTTGTATATAAAAGCACTATGAAGAAATATAGTCCTGTAAAAATTAGGCAGCTTCCTTAAAATATCAGAGAGAGCCTTGTATCATATTCTTACCCAAAGAGCCCAGGCAGTCATAAAATAAAATCCTCTTTGCACAGATTAGTTCATGACCTTCCAGAAAAACAAACAAACAAAAAAAAAACAACTCTGAAAAGGCAACCTCTTTACTAAGTAAAATAATTAGCTGTTTATGTGAAGAAGACATATTGTCACACTTAATTTTTTTAACTTTTCTTTTTTGAAGCACTTCGAGAGCTCATGGTAATGCAATTTGCTTTCCCTGTAAATTACACAATAGATTAAATTTGATCTATTGCCTTTGGCGGATTACTCAAGGCAGATCGACATTTTTACTCGGCAAAATTTTAAAGACTTCTTTTGACACATCTTAAATCTGAGTTTTAAGTTACAGTGAATCCTTGAATAAATCAGAAGATCCAAAAATGTAATTTTGATGTGGATTTGCAACCTCTTAGCAGCTTAACGTTTATAGTGGGGTTGCATCGTGTGCTGATCTCAGTTCAGTTCAGTCACTCAGTCATGTGCAACTCTGCAACCCCATGGGCTGCAGCACACCAAGCCTTCCTGTCCATCACCAACTCCTAGAGTTTACTCAAACTCATGTCCATTGAGTTGGTGGTGCCATCAACCATCTCTTCCTCTGTCTTCCCCTTCTCCTCCTGCCTTCAATCTTTCCCAGCATCAACGTAATGCAATTTCAACCTGACATCAATGAGATGTGGAGTAGGGAGCACAAAAGCATGGTTGAAACCCCGGCAGTGATGTTAACCCCTTCTTCTCTTTATGGGAGTTGTGAGGCTTCACTTCCTGAGTTGATGTCAGTTTCCAAGTTTCTCATTACGGGTCCAAGCTCCTTATCCAAGGCTAGCTTCTTGGGCATGCAGTGGCTCATGACCCTATGCTTAGAGGAGCCTCATACTTAATTTAAAGCTCTGCTGCTGCCTACTTGAAATTCTCACTCATTTTTGAACAAGGAGCTCTGCATTTTCATTTTGCATGGGACCTTGAAAATGGTGTCACTGGTCTTGACTTCACCATACAGAATATGAGCCTAGTGTTTGAAGGTACTTATCTTTCCTTTTAATCCATCCCCCAATACAAGTCACTTATTTTATCTAATGCTCAAGTGAAGAAACATTTATCCGTTTCCAGGAATTCCCGTTGCCCAGTGTTTAGGACTCATTTTTTTCACTCCCTAGCCAAATCATATTGTTTCTGTTGTTGTTGTTTTGGGTTTTTCTGGTTGCACCAAGTGGTTTGTGTGAACCTAGTTTTCTAACCAGAGACCAAACCCAGGTCCCTCGTAGTGGAAGCCCAGAGTCCTAACCACTGGACTTCCAGGGATTCCCTGGGCCCAGGTTGGACACTAGATTAGGGAAGATCCCACAGACCACAAGCGTGGCCAAAAACAAACAAACCAACCCATAAATCAGCTTCAATTCTGGAGACAAAACAAAACAAGACAAGGTGTTTCCTAGGTCTTATGGTTCATTTGAGGAATTTTCAAGGATAACTTTGACTTTACATGATTTTTACCTTATGGTCTCTCTTTAGAACCTAACCCCTCACATAATATATGACTGCAGTAAACAGAAAGCTTTATTGAATGGAATTTCATCTCTTTTTCTCTCACTTGTCCATTTTAAGGTACTAAGAAGCACTAAAAATTGATAAAGTGGGGAAAAAAGCAATAGAAAGTAGAAGGGATGAAAATAATTTGGCTAAAATATGAATTAGATGATTGATCACTGCATGTTCAAAATTTAACCACAACTTTTTGACAGATTTTGTCATTATTTATTCTTTTGGTCTTGAATATAAGGCAGATTTAGATCATTGGTTTTGAGAGTGAATCAAAATATCGATTCTTTTAAAAAAGTTATTTATTTTAATTAGAGGTAATTACAATATTGTGATGGTTTTTGCCATACGTCAATATGAATCAGCCATAGGCATACAAAATGTTGATTCTTGATCAAGTTTCCAAAACACCAAAACCAGTTTTTCCCCTGACTCCACGGAATTGAGTTGGTGTAAAACTGGAGATTATTTCTCATTCCAGTTGCCTCTACCATCATACATAGCATACTAAAAAGAAAACCAGCCTTAATACTCTCCTTTACCCTCCTCCATGAGTCCTTTCCACTTACCTGGGAAACACAGTCCTCTCCTGGAAAACAAAAAAGACTGTGAGGGCCAACAGAGAAGACGACTCTGGGCAGGAAGTGGGAGGGGCCAAAGGGAGCTGAAGCTCGAAGGAGGCCTGTGAGAGGTCAAAGAGGTGATGGCTCAGCCAAGACGGTCCTGCTCTTCTACTCCACCTCCAGGCCAGCAGGCAGCTGTTTTCTAAATGTCTTCCCAGTCCTGTTCAACCATGGATGAAGATTTAGGCAGAAACTAACACCATTGTAAAATTTTTAAAAATATATTTAAATAAAAAATAGAAAAATAAGCACCCAGTGGAGTGGGGAAAGGGCTTCTAAAATAGAAGGGAACTTCCCTGGCAGTCCAGTGGTTAAGACTTCACCTTCTAATGCAAGGAGTGCTGGTTCAATCCCTGGTTGGGGAGCTAAAATTCCCACTTGCCTCATGGCCAAAAAACTAAAACGTAAAACAGAAACAATATTTGTAACAAATTCAAATTCAAAAATGGTCCATGTAAAAAAAAAAAATCTTTAAAAATTAAAAAAAATAAAGGCAAAGCCCAGAAGACATCAAGGAAAAGATTAAGAAACATGACTCTTCAGATAGTGTTCAACATAAAAGCATGAATTATAGAACAGTCACTGTGTTGTGATACCATTTATACTTGAATGAGAGCTGTCAGTAGAAGGTGGCTATAAGTATTTTGTATATATGAAATGCATAGAAATGAGATGAAAAGTTAGCCTCTCAACTGTTCAGGAAGCAAGTTGGTAGATGTTTCTCATTTATTCTACATGCATACAAATGGCGCTTTTTTTTTTAACAATGAGAATGTATTCATTCATACATTATTAATGTAATTTCACATGCCTCACAGTGATACTGCTCTTATCATTGAATGTCCTATCTTACTGATGGAGGGCTATTAACACCACACAGTAATCTTCCCATCTCCTTTGTATTCATATTCTTTAAAGTCATGATAAGAAAAGGAGTTTTTTATGTAAACTATGGAAAGCAATAGATTTGCAAAAGGCCCTTCAGTAAGGTATGTCAAAATTATTTATGCTGTGGGGGTGGAATAATAATATTTATTTCTCAACTTGTTTCCTTCAGGCCCAATTCTTAGTCAAAGAGCAAGGAGTTCACTTTGTCTTTTAAAGATGTTTGCCCCACCAACAACCACTTAAGGGTTTCTTCCCTTTGATAATAAAGCAAAGTGGTATGGAACTTAAATAATTGGACTATTTCTGAGGATAAAAAATTGAGAGCCCTGAAAATTTAAGTGTCGGTACAACAGCTTTTACCCAAGTTCCAGGGGGTTCTAGTGGAAAGTATTGTAGGGTTTATGACTGACCAAAAAGATATTCAGTGACTCACTGAACTGGTCAAGAATAGAAACCAAAACTCATTTCATGGCTTCTCTACACACACACACACACACAGAGTGACATGCAAGGTATTACCTATTGGCATAATTATCTAACTTCCATAACATGTCAACAAGCATACCAGCACTGTATCAACTAAGTGCCCAAAGTATTTATAATCACAGTCCATTATTCTGGAAGGTTGCTTGGACCAGGTACTGGGGTGGCTGGCTGTGCCTTCCAAATAGCAAAAAGAATGAAATGGTGCCAACTCTCCTAAAATATGAAGCTGTCTATGTGTCTCTCATATGTATGTATGAAGCAGTCAGAGAAAGAACAAAAAACAAGTAAATTCTGCTACAAGAAGAGCAGCAAAGTGCTTCTGGTTGATTCTCTGATAGAGATTGTTCACGTTACAAGTGTGTGATGGAGTGTCTCCTGCCATGTCTGTAAACAAGAATGTCACAGCCATCCGTGATTCCAGCCCTCCAAACGTGAGGGCCCCCAAAAGGGAGAACAATGGGAGGTGGTAGGGGAGATGTGAAAATGAAGGATGCTGACCCCAGAGAGCTGAGATGCGTATGAAAGGAATGAGCTCAGTGAGTCCATCTTCCCATACTTAGAGAGCGCTAAATTCCTAAACTTGAGATATCTGGTTTTCTTAACAATAATCTTCGATGTTCAGACTATCTGCCTGCTTTGTTGCAAACTTCTATATAACCTGACTCCATCCCCTGCCTCCTCAGAGCAGTTTCTCAGGGCTACTTGAGATGCTGTCTCCCAGGCTTGAAGTCCTAAAAATTTCCCACCCAAGAAAACAACTCTCAACTTTCAGGGTTTTAAGTATATACAAGTATACCTCTAAGTACATAATCAGCAAATCCTGGAAATCTGAGTAAAACATATGGTCAAAAGAATTTTAATGCTCAAGCTGACTTCGTTATTTAAAAGAAGACTATTGTGATAGAGTATAAATTTAAAAAATGATTTCCAAGTGTATGTATGTAGATCAAAGTTTTCAAAGAGCAAATTAGTTCAGGTACAAACTAGTTCTTTATGAAGAACAAATGTATTCTGCTGGAAAGGGGGAATGCCTTGGATTCATACATACCAGAAGGCTCATCTATACCACTTATGATACTTATATCTTATCTGTCATGGCAGTCCGAACATGGGTTGGAAAAGAATTTCCAGACACAAAGTATTGAAGAAAAGAGTGAGTTAATTAAGAACAAAGAGCAGAGATAATATGGGTACAGCAAGCACATCGGGCCGATACCTCCTGATAGGCCAGGGAGAGTTGACCCTTTCCATAGGTTAGTAGCCAATTTGAGGGCCTTGCTGTTGCCTGAGTGGGAAAGAATCCACCTGCCAATGTAGGAGATGCAGGTTTGATCCCTGGGTTGGGAAGATCCCCTGGAGGAGGAAATGGCAACCCACTCCAGTATTCTTACCTGGAAAATCCCATGGATAGAGGAGCCGGTCAGGCTACAGTCCATGGGGTTGCAAAAACATGACTGAGTGACTAAACAACAACAAGGCATCTGGAGTGGGAGAAATTAGTGGAAATTAAATTAACATAAAAGAGAGTGGGCTTACTAAAATAACTCTAGGTTGGAATCCCAGCCTTACTACCTACTAGCTATGTCATCTTAGGCCATCAGCTTAAACTTCTTGTCCCTCTTGTCCCCATCCTTCCCGTAATTCTTCACAGGCACCCTCGTACGCTCCCATGGCGTCCCTGACTATTCAGATGTTGTGTCTCCCCTGGACTCTCTAAGTTTAAGTCTTTCTACTTCTGAGTGGATGAGAAGCCACCAGTCACAAAACTTATCTTGACCCCCTCATTTGTAAGGAGTCTGACATCTCTCTTGGGGACATGGAAGTAGTTGTCAGTCACTTTCTTGGGGATGCAGATGAAACTGATGCCATGGCTGTCTCATTAACTATCCTGTTAAATCTGTTCCTCGCACTGGAACCCATGCAGCTAAGGGCTGCTTCACTCTTCATGGCTGTCTCTCCAGTGCTGGGTATAGTGCCTGGTGCATTATTCCCCTCCTCATAAATATTTGTCGAATGAATGAACTGCCCTAAGGCTGAGTCCAGGAGTGAGTGTGTTAGCTGCAAGAAGGGAGTCAGTGTTCTGGGTAAGAGGGCAGCATGACAAAAGGCACAGAGGGGAGAAATTGGAATGTGTGCAGACTTAAAAAGCAAGGGCAGGGACTTCCCTGGTGGTCCAGTGGCCAAGATTCCTTGTCCCAGGGCAGGGAACACAAGTTTGATCCCTGGTTAGGGAACTAGCCAGGAGCTTCCCTGGTGACACAGATGGTAAAGAATCCACCTGCAGTGCAGAAGATGCAGGTTCGATGCCTGGGTCAGGAAGATCCCCTGGAGTAGGAAATGGCAACCCAGTCCAGCATTCTTGCCTGGAAAATCCCATGGACAGAGGAACCTGGCTGGCTACAGTCCACGGGATCACAAAAAGTCGGACACGACTGCGTGACTAACACTCTCATTTTTTCACTTTAGGGAACTAGATCCCACATACCACAACTAAGTTCTTGTGCAGCAACTAAAGATCCTGCTTTTGACAACTAAGACCCAGCACAGCCAAACAAATTTAAAAAAAAAAAGAAGAAGAAGCAAATGGCTACAGTCTACATTATTTAGTTGTTTTATCTTTAAGACTCACCAATCTACTTTTTTAATTGTATAGAAAAAGGGAGAGAAAAAAAGAGATGTTAGAGAAAAATGCAAAGGAGGTGGAAGCAGATTTGCGTACGTAAAAAACCAGCAAGGAAGCAAGTGTGGCTGGACTGCGGTGGAGGAGTGGGGCAGGATGCGAGGTTGGAAGTCACCCAGGGCCAGCTCACAGAGAGCCTGGAAGTGATCAACAGTGATCGAAGAAAAGGGACAGGATGTGATAGATGTTTTTAAGAATCACCCTGGCTGTGTGAGGATAACTGCCCAGCAGCGCAAGAGTTGAGAAGTTGTGGTAATGATTCAGGCTGGAGATGATGCCGCTTGTCCTGGGACTGTGCTGGTGGCCTGGTCCTCTGCACAGATCATATCAGTGAATAGCGGTTGGTTATGCTCATTTGGAATCCTGACCTGGCGGTTCCCTTTGAGGTGCAGTTTTCTTAATTCCATGTCTGACATCGAGAAGGAGATTACCTGGGGTGGAAATAGTTGAATGGTGCTTGAATAAGAACATAGTGTCATCAGAGGCCCTCAGGAAAATCCCCAAATGGAATCTGAGGCTGTGGCATCTCCTTGTAATTAATTTTTCCTTGTGAAAGGAACAGATGGAGCTAGGATATCAACTATTGCTCTTAAGGAAGGCACGCCAAGGCGAGTGCCTTGGTTTAGTTCAGATGTTTTTGGCTTCGAGGAGCAGAAATCCAATTCAAAGAGCCTTAAACAGCAGGGAAATCATCTCCCATAGCAGTGATAGTCTGTTTGCTTGTACATTTTGATACGTATATCTTTATAGACAGAACTCTCTGATTTGCTTGACTGTTTTTGCCCTAACATCTTCTGGAATACTACAAAACCTAAAGAACCCGTCTGCCAGTGCAGGAGAGGTAAGAGACAATGGTTTGATCCCTGAGTCAGGAAGATCCCCTGAGGAGGGCACAGCAATGCGCTCCAGTATTCTTGCCTGGAGAATCCCATGAACAGAGGATCCTGGCAGGCTACAGTCCATGGGGTCGCAGAGTCGGACACGATTGAGTGACAGCCTGCATACACATGTGTATTAGTACTGTTTTTCTTCCTCTGTCAGAATGAAGCTCCATGAGGGCAGGGATCATTGTTTTATTCACTTATGTATCCTAAGTGCCTATGTTGGTGCCTCGAACAGTGAGTGAATGAGTGAATGGATGAAATATCTTCCTTTGGATCCCAGTTCAGTTCAGTCGCTCAGTCCTGTCCACCTCTTTGCAACCCCATGGACTGCTGAGGAAAAAAGAAGAGTCATAAGGACTTCACAATTTCTCCCCTGGGAAAAAAGTCAAGAAACTCTCCATTTGCTGAAATAGTATCCTTGTAGCCTCCAAAAGGACAAGACTGTAAACTGCAAAGCAAATCCCACTGCAGAGAGGAGGGGACTCTTTGGTAGGGTTGTGAAGGCTAAATAGTTTACCAGGCAAATGTGGAAATGCAGAATGACACTCTGGGGAGGGCAACTAACAGATACAAAAATGCGGATGTAGGAAGCAGCACTGTGTGTTTAGAGAATTATAATTGGTCATGTATTTCTGGAGTACAAAGTGCCAGGATGGGAGTTACCAAAATTGAGGCCAGAGAGTTGGGCACAGGCCAGAGTATTAATACCTTGTGTGTTCCAGTAAGGAGTTCTGGGTTTATTTTAGGTGATGAGTTTTCATCCCGAGAGTGAGAGGATAAGATTTATGTTTAGAAAGATCACTCTGGCATCCAGGGACAAAACGGATTTGAGAATGGCCAACTCAGGTCCACAAGACCCACTCAACTGGAAAAATAATAAAGCTTTGGCAATTTTCCACACTGTCCACCAGGTGGAGTAAGTAAGCCAGAACAGCTTGGTTGCTGGCTGGGTGCGTGGAGAAAGAACAGGAGAAGGCACCAGCAAGGGGCTTGTTTTCATGGACAGAAAACTTCTAAGTCAGGTGCCCATGACTCAGAAAAGAACTGTAGTGATTTGAAAAAATTATCCAGCAAAAACTGAAAATCTGTTAAAAGTCCTCAAATACAGGACACGTTACATATCACAAAACATTCACACACTGGATTACCAGTAAGCTATTGACAGGAACGAGGCAGAACTGTGTGTACCCACAATAAAAGACTCCCAGTGAAAAAAACAAATTGGGTGTATAATGTGACCCCAAGTTGTAGTGTATAATATGATTGTGCAAATGTCTCCAAAGATGAATGTAAAATTGGTATCAGAGGTAAGTTCGAGAGCAGGTTTTGGGCTTACTGTGTGTATGTGTATGCTTGTGTGTGTTTATATGCGTGTGGAAGGAAATGGTAACCCACTCCAGTGTTCTTGCCTGGAGAATCCCAGGGATGGCAGAGCCTGGTAGGCTGCTGTCTATGGGGTCGCACAGAGTCGGACACGACTGAAGCGACGCAGCAGCAGCAGCAGCAGCAACAGTTCTAGGAGGTATAACTGGCATGCAATAAGCTGCACATATTTAAATGTGCAATTTAATGTTTTACACGTATAAGCCCCTATGAAACCATCACTGCAATCCCAACAGGGAACATATCCATCACCCTCAAAAGTTTCTACACTCCCTTTCCCAATACCTGTTTCCCATCCTTCCCTGCCCTACCCGCCCCCCATCTCCAGGAAACCACTGATTTGCTTTTTGTCAGTAAAGGTTTGCATTTTCTAAAATTTTACATAAATGGTATCAAATAATGTGTCTTATTTTTGGTCTTGCTTCTTTCATTTAGAGACATTAAGATTCATCTGTAAAGTGTATCAGTAATTAATTCCTTTTTATTGCTAGATAGCATTTTGTTGTATAGATGTACCACAGCTTGCTTATACATTCATTTGATTGACATTTGGAGTGTTAATAGTTTAGGGATATTACAAATGAAGCTCCTTTGAGCATTCACATACCACTCTTTGTAGTTACATGTGCTTTCATTTCTCTTGTGTAAATACCTAGGAGTGGAATAGCTAGATCATGTGTTAGGTATATGTTTAACCTTAGAAACTGCAAAATTGGTTTTCAAAGTGGTTGCTTCATTTTATATACCAACAGCCCTGTATGAATGTTCCAGTTTCTCTATCTTTGCCAGTATCTGGCATGATTGGACGTTTTAGCTTTTCTAATGGGTGGTTTAAATTTTCATTTATGATTAACAATGTGCATTTTTCATATACATATTTGCCATCAGTAGATCTCCTTTGGTGAAGTATCCATTCAGTTTTTTGTGGGGCTATTGACATTTTTATTTCACTTTATATTTCATAAAATTAAAAATTTTTACAATGACCACATATCTCTTTTATGATAAAACTAAATGATCTCAATCCAGAGTACAGTAATAATTGCAATCTGAACTTCAAACTTAATGGTAGAATATGATGATAGTGAAGGCAAATCCTGATTGTATCTTTAAATAAAATATTTGGTTTCCAATTTCAAATTACTAGGAAATTAACTCAAAGCTGATATTTTTTCTTTTTTTTTTTTTTTCCAAATTGGAGGCTAAGTGTTTTACAATATTGTGCTGGTTTCTGTCACACATCAACATGAATCAGTCACAGGTATAGATATGTCCCCTCCCTCCTGAACCCCTCATCCATCTCCCACCCCATCTCACCCCTCTAGGTTTTTACAGAACACTGGGTTGAGCTCCCTGTGTCACATAGCAAATCCCCACTTGCTATCTATTTTACATATGGTAATATATATGTTTCCATGTTACTCTCTCCATTCATCCCACCCTCTCCTTCCTCTACTGTGTCTGCAAGTCTGTTCTGTATGCCTGCATCTCCATGGCTGCCCTGCAAATCAATTCATCAGTACTGTCTTTCTAGATACCATACTCATGTGTTAATACACAATATTTGTATATTTGTTAATACGCAATATTGTGTATTCTCTTTCTGACTTACTTCACTTTGTATGATAGGCTCTAGGTTCATCCATCTCATTAGGACTGACTCCAGTGCATTTTTTTTACATATACATATGTGAAAGTGAAAGTGGCTCAGTCGTGTCCGACTCTTTGCGACCCCATGGAATTCTCCAGGCCAGAATACTGGAGTGGGTAGCCTTTCCCTTCTCCAGGGAATCTTCCCAACCCAAGGATTGAACCCAGGTCTCTGGCATTGCAGGCAGATTCTTTTACCAGCTGAGCCACAAGGGAAGCCCAAGAATACTGGAGTGGGTAGCCCATCCCTTCTCCAGGGGATCTTCTTCATCCAGAAATCGAATCAGGGTCATATAGCTGAGTAATATTCCATTGTATATATGTACCACAGTTTCTGTATCCATTCATCTGTTGATGGACATCTAGGTTAAAACCAGTATTTGTATTTCACTAGATTATTGCTTTTAAGAGATCCCACTAGTTTATAACTATGGTGTTGGAAAAGATTCTTGAGAGTCCCTTGGACTGCAAGGAGATCAAACCAGTCAATCCTAAAGGAAATCAGTCCTGAATATTCATTGGAAGGACTGATGATGAAGCTGAAACTCCAATACTTTGGCCACCTGATACAAAGAAATGACTCATTGGAAAAGACTCTGATGCTGGGCAAGAGAAGGCAGGAGGAGAAGGGGATGACAGAGGATGAGATGGTTGGATGGCATCACTGACGGGATGGACATGAGTTTGAGTAAACTCCAGGAGTTGGTGGTGGTCAGGGAAGCCTGACATGCTGTAGTCCTTGGGGTCGCAGAGTCAGACGTGACTGAGCAACTGAACTGAACTAACTGAACTGAGTTTAGACTCAAATGAACCTGACCTCAAATTCTAGCTCTCCTGTTTATCAGCTGTGTGATTTGGGGCGAATTCTCAGAGCTTCCGTTTCCTTTTTTCTTTTTAAAATTCTGACATATCCTTTGCCTCATAGGCTGATTTGGGGGGATTGAATTTGACATTATGTTATATCTAACACAATGACTAGCATGAAGCCTGTTCCACAAATATTAGAACGTCCATGACAAGCAGTTTGAATGTCTTGACCACCAGTGGGTCCATGCTCAAAATTCAAGCTAGGACTAAATAAAGCACAGTCACAGGGTTTTGTAAAGGAGCTGTTGAAACCTGTGTCAAGATAGGCAACATCCTTTGTGATAACAGAGATCAGCCCTCCCTTGCCCACATTTGTTTGGAAAGAATCTGACAAAAGAGCTCTGGTTTGCACTTGGTTTTGAAAGCAGGGTGAAAACACACACACAGAGGAAACAGGAAACTTAGGTTGAAAATGGACTTTATTGAGTATTTTAGCAGATGTTGACTTCCTTGGAGAGCCCTCAATATCCTCTGTTCCTCAACCCACCAAATGGTCTTGTAGACAGACGTTCACGTTGCCCTGCAGGTTGGTGCAGTGCTAGAGCAGACCTAATGTTCTTCACGTCAGGGTGATTCTCAAGATCATGTTATTGAGGTTAATGTCCATCATAAATGCTGTACTTTGTGTAATGCAATGGAAAGAACCTTGGCAGCCACAGTCAAAGAGAAGGTTTTAGAAGAGAAATATGTCAACACAAGCTGAACACATGACTATAGAAAGGAACTCAGAACTGAGGATTCCTGTGGATCTCACCTTTGAAACTCTAAGGGGCCCCAATCTACAGGTTGCTCCATCCTTAAAGTCCCAGGACACTTTGCCTCATTGTTTGTTATTAGCACCTTTGTTATTAGGATTATTATTATATTTGTTATAATCCCCCTGGTATGGGGATTGGTGGTGGTAATGGCTTCATTGCTAAGTCATGTCCAACTCTTGTGATCCCATGCACTGTATGTACCCCGCCAGGCTCCCTGTCCATGGAATTTCCCAGTCAAGAATACTGGAGTGGGTTGTCATGTCGTTCTCCATGGGATCTTCCCGATCCAGGGATAGAACCTGCGTCTCCTACTTTGCAGGCAGATTCTTTACCAGTGAGCCACCAGGGAAGCTGAGTATGGGGATTACTTGTTCAGTAAGCTGTGAAGCCTAAGGAACTTAATAACTAATCTCTTAAGAATTGTCACTTGTGCATTTTTCCAGTTTTTTATATCTCCAGCATCTGGCACAAAGCATGGTCTCAATTCTGTTTACATAGTCAAGAGTAATGCTGCTGCTGCTAAGTCACTTCAGTCGTGTCCGACTCTGTGCGACCCCATAGACGGCAGCCCACCAGGCTCCCCTGTCCCTGGGATTCTCCAGGCAAGAACACTGGAGTGGGTTGCCATTTCCTTCTCCAATGCATGAAAGTGAAAAGTCAAAGTGAAGTCGCTCAGTCATGTCCGACTCTTACCGACCCCATGGACTGCAGCACACCAGGCTCCTCCATCCATGCGATTTTCCAGGCAAGAGTACTGGAGTGGGTTGCCATTGCCTTCTCCGAGGCAATTGTATTAGTGGATAGCAAACTTTTTATACTTCTCCCATTACTCTTGCGGAGAAAGCAATGGCACTCCACTCTAGTACTCCTGCCTGGAAAATCCCATGGATGGAGGAGCCTGGTGTGCTGCAGTCCATGGGGTTGCTAAGAGTCGGACATGACTGAGCGACTTCACTTTCACTTTTCACTTTCATGCATTGGAGAAGGAAATGGCAACCCAATCCAGAATCCCAGGGACAGGGGAGCCTGGTGGGCTTCTGTCTATGGGGTCGCACTGAGTCGGACACGACTGAAGCGACTTAGCAGCAGCAGCAGCAGCAATACAACTGCCTTGTAAGAAAAGTGGATTCAACTTTGATTACAGGTCATTTTGTTCAGCTGGGCGCCTGGAAGGGTCAGGAGTTGAGTTTGGAGGTTGGGGCTTGAATGTACTATACACACTGGAGGGAAGGGTTTGGGGTTGGGGGTGAGGTGAGGGCAGGGCAGGAAAGCAAATGGAAGTGGCAAGGGGGTGGGGGGAGACAGGATCCAGTAGGATACTCACAGAGCATAGCAGCCAATAAATAATACATTTCCAGGGCCTATGAGCGGAGTGTTGTGTCCTGTTCTGTTTTCACAGGAATGTTAACTATTACTATTGAAGTTGCTTGAGTTCAGCTGTGGAAAGCTCTCCAATACTTTTCATAAAGTCTACCCATGTTCAGATCACCTGGTAGAGCAGGTTTTCTGTAGAAACCAAGGAAGGAGCTGAGTTTCCATCTGGGTCAGGGACGGAAAGGTGAGACCATTTCCTGAATGAACTAGTTCAGTGGAGTCAGGAGCTGGAGGCAGAAACCGCCTTAAGAAAGTAATCTTAAGAAAGAAAGCTCCCAGGGAATTTGCAGAAATCTTGGGTAAGGCTTTTAAACTTCTCTTAGGACATGAATTTGGGAGCATCTGGCTCATTTTATCTTACGGTGCAGAGAGATTGCAGCCGACATCTAGGATGCAGAAGGAAGGAAAGGATGAAAAGAAGGAAAGAGAAAGAGAAGGAGAAAAGATAGGCAGCTGTGTAAGAGCCAAAGAAGCGAGTGGACATCAGTCCCAGAGTTACGGACATGGGACAGGTGCAGAAATTCTCACGAGAGAGGTAAGCCTGAACCAGCCTTGAAACCTGGATCTGCTGCTTAAAAGAAGCTTATTTCATATATATTAAATATATTTATTTATTTATTTTCTTCTCTTATTGGGGAGGGTGGGGTACACTGTGGGCTTTGGTTCTGAAGTCAAACAGGCCGAGCTCTACCTCCTGGCTATCAGCTGTGTGATTCTGGGCAAGTTACTTAAGCTCTCTGAGCCTCAGTTTGTAAACTGGAGACACTAAAAGTACCCACCTCATAGGTTTGCTGGGAGATTTAAATAAATTAATCTATAAAAGTACTTAGCATAGGGCCTGGCACAAGATAAATATTCAGGAATACTCCATATGTAATATCCATTTTTAAGTATGTTTATTGAATGCAATTTGGAAAATACATGGGAAAGCAGAACTGAAAACCATCAATAGTTCCACCACCCAAAGGAGAAAACCACAGTTAAGAAGATTTGAGAGTACACCATTCCAGTTTTCAGTTATTACTTAGTTTAGTTTACCTTTTTTTCTTTTTGTAGTGCTGGTCATTCTAAATGTAAAATTTAAACCCTAATTTTTATTTAGTTAACTGAAGAATTTTTTCCCATCTTTTATAATCTCTTCAAAACATGTTAAATGACTGTATTGTAGTTTTAAATTGATGTATTGTAATTCACCTAATCATTTTCCTATTGTTAGATATTTGTGTGGATTCCAGATTTTTCCCCTATTCAAAATAGTTCATTAATAAACAAATCTGGGCATAAATCATTTCCTTTATTTTGTATTGTTTCTTTAGAAATGATTCCTTAAAATGAAATTCCTGCTGTAGAAGGTACAGATAGTTTTAATGCTCCTACTTGTCAAGAGACTTCTGAGGGTATCTGGAGGGAAGGTCCTATTTCCTGATTCTTCCTTTATAGTCCTCTTTCTTGTCTCTTTTCCAAAAGCAGGAGGAAAAGGAGGGAAGTGATTAACCAGATGCCCAGGCACTCCCTGGGTCATCTGTGCCAGAAGAAGTCTGGCGATGGACACAGTTTCTCTTTTTGCTGCCAATCTGTTGAATGCAGTCTCAGAGACCAGGCGACCCAGAGCATGAACTCCCAAAGGATGCCTGGGAATTTCCTTTGCTCTCAAAACTCTCCTGTGGCAAGCGGGCCTGAGACCCTCCTTGCTGGGGTCAGAGGCAAACACGAAGATTTGTTGCAATCTCTTTCTCTGTGTCTCCATCTCACCCAGCACTGATGGATGGGCATTGAATCTCCCTTCCTCGCAAAGGTCTGACCTGATATTCAGGTCAGGGGAGAGGACTGCCCCTTAGGTGTCTGGCTGTGACCTTGCTGAACAGTTTCATGCATCAGAATCCTGCTTTGAGGTGCAGAGACAAAAGCCCAGCTAAAAATAAAACTCACCCTTGGAGTTTTCCCTCCTTTGGGGACCCCTTGGGGAGATTTCTTCCGTTGTAAAGGGAGGATAATAAAAGTTTCAGGTGGGATTCAGCATCTCTGGCTGCATTGCAGGAAGTTCTCTGGGTTGCTAGAGAAATCCAGCCTGGGTAGCTTACAGACAGTGGCACGCTAGTAAATGTTTAATAACTGGCTCTTTAGGGGGAAAAAAAAAAATCAGCCCTGATTCACAGTGTTTGCAAATTTGGATGGGCTGAAAATGCCCCTGTGGCTGTAGAGTTAATACTGCTATCTGGGCTGATTTCAAGTTTTAACTCTAACAACTCATTCATAAAATTCCTAACAATTTAATAGGCTCTTGCAAGTCAGAGTAGCCCCACTCTGGTGTAAACTAAGGAAGAGGGTTGATTGGCTCATGTCATTGACACATTGGGAGGGCAGGGACACAGAAAATGACCTCAGGAATGATGGGAACTGGGGAATCTAGTGCCAATCAGATCCTTTCTGCAAACTAGCCTTTTTTCTTTTTTTTTTTTTTTTTGGCCTAGTACAGACATACTCTCTGCATGCTTCAACAGACATGACTGCTGGCAGCTTCCAGAGTCACATCTTTACTGAATTACAACCAGAGAAAAGAAAGGGCTTATCTTCCAGCCAGCGCTGGTTTGAAATTACCAGCAAAGGGCTAAGCAGCCTTTCATTGTGTCCTTCCCTCATGGCTCAGAAGGTAAGTGCACTGCCTGAGCATCATGGGTGTGTCAGAAAGGGGGATGGAGGGATGCTGGTCAGATATAACCCATGATTCCTGTAACAGTGACCATCTCAGTACCATCAGAACCTGTCCCAGTGGCCTCCAAGGTGGGCGAATCAATGACAGCATGAAGGAGCCTGCCTTGTCATTATATGCCATGGTTAAAAAAACACAAAAAACTCAGCTAATTTTATAGACAAAATAATAACCCATTGGCATTTTAAATACTTCTATTTCTTATATCACAAGTGAGGTTAGCAATAGGTTTCTACATATTGAATAATTGCATTTCTTCTTTTGTGAATTATTTTCATGTCATTTTCTCACTTATCTCCTGAGGTTTTAAGTTTTTTTATTTAAATGTCTTCATTCAACAAGTATTTACTGATCTATAGACTTAGGAAATACAATAGCAAACAAGATAGTGTTCTGGTCTTCAGAGCACTTACTCTATTTGCACGACCTTTTTAGATAATAATATACTAACATTTGCTTGCCATATTTACAAGAAATATTTTCCTATATTTTTTTATTTTTTAATATAGTACTTTTATATTTTATGTAGTTAAATCTGATCCACTTTCCCGTTTTAATAAAATCTTTTTCTTCTATGTTTAAACTCCATTTCCTCACCAAAATTTTAAAGATATGATTCACTTTCTTTTCTACTTGTCTAAAGTTGAAACTTTTGTATTTAATGACTAATTTCATTTGTAACTTGTCACAAGTGTGTGGGTGAGCTGAACGCCAAAATTGATCACTTTTTCCAAACATTTAACACTAATTCTTCTTTACTGATTTCTAAAAATGACAGAACTGTGATTAATGGAGAGGTGAGATAGGGGATATTGAAGGACAGTTGGAATTGCTCAGTTTAGGGAACTCGTATGGGAAATGTTGAGGAAGAGGGGAACATATAAGGCATTAATGGGGAGGGTTGTTTGGAATTAAGGGTTCATATATTGTAGTGATACCTAACCAGGGATGGACATACCTATTGACTAGAGATTTAAAGAAGTACTCATGCCTGGGCCCTACCATTAGCAGGGGTTTTTGTTGCTGTTGATGATTTTTTTTTTTAAGAAACAAAGAAATGGAGACATTAAAAAAATTAATTTTTACTAACCTTCAACAGGTCAGCTTCTTTCTTCTCTACTGTGTTAATTCAAAACACATTGCCCAAAGATTTTGCCCCATGATACAACCAATACAGCAAACCACGAATATTCTAACCCTTACTTTACAGTGACAAACTTGATTGGACCATTCATATTGCTACCATAAACCCTTGAACTGCCATGCTTGATATTCCAACTCTCAAGTATTTGCGAGCAATATTGAGAGTTTCTGAATCTAGCTCTTTGCATCGAAATCTTGAATCTTGCATGTTGCAATGCTGTACTCGGGGAATAAGTTGATGCAGTTGGAAATGAATAGTTTTTTTCTGCCCTGCACGTGGAGAAAATCAATTCTTCTACCTCATAACCACATCTTGATACATGTCTGCACATTTGGAGCAAATCTCCCTTCAAATAGTAAATGTTTTCTCTTGACAATAGAGGGAGAATTTGAAGAGTGCCTTAGTCTACTCAATACTTGGACTTCCCTTGTGGCTCAGTTGGTAAAGAATCCACCTGCAATGTGAGAGACGTGGGTTCAATCCCTGGATTGGGAAGATTCCTTGGAGAAGAGAACAGCTACCCACACCAGTATTTCTGGCTTGGAGAATTCCATATCCATGGGGTCGCAAAGAGTCAGACACGACTGAGTGACTTTCAAAAATAATAGTATGTCTACTGTAGACGTGATAACAGAATACCATAATCTGAGGATGTTTTATAAACAGAAATTCTTCACAGTTTTGGAGGCTAAGAAGTCCAAGATTAATGTGCTGACCATTAGCAGTTTACACAGTGGGTCAGGGTTCACGTATCTTTAAAAAAACTCCCCCATCCTGGGAAAGATTGAGGGCAGGAAGAGAAGAGGACAACAGAAGATGAGATGGTTGGATGGCATCACTGACTCAGTGCACGTGAGTTTGAGCAAACTCCAGGAGATAGTGAAGGACAGGGAAACCTGGCGTGCTGCAGTCCATGGGGCTGCAGAGTCGGATGTGACTCAGCGACTGAACAACAGGCACTGATGATGTAGAAAATTGTGAAGAATAAAGCTAGTTCGATAACTAGGGAGCAGATTGAGAGAACTGTCAATGCCAAGTTGAATGCAGTTGCAGGCCCAGGAAGCCTCTGGGGAAAGAGTAGAAAGAATATGGTGGACTCTGGATTCCAGCCGATATAGGTTTCAATCCTATTTTTGCCACTTGCAGACAGACTGTTATCTGGGCAGATCACTGGTCTGCACTGAGTCTTCTTTTCCGGCCCTAAGCAGACTTAATAACATTTACCTAATAGGGTTGGGATGATTCAATGGGAAATTAAGCATAAAATGCCTGGCTCAGCACCTGACACATTAATTCGCCCCTCTTCCTCTTGAATGAATCTTTGGCCCACACAGGGCTGCTTCGGGATAAACTGATGTAAGGCATTGCCAGAGAAAACATGCAAATACGTGTCAGGATGAGAAACAGAAAGAGGTCCAGGTTGTCCTTTAAGCCCAGAAATTCCAAAAACCTTCAAAGAGCCTGTACCTTTTAGGAGAGGAACCTTTCTTCCTTAGAGAAATGGAGAGATGTTTTGAACTTCACCAAGGCCTTGCCTTCGTAAACTAGGCAAAGACAAAATCTGGCTCCACTAGAGGCCACCTCTACTCAGCAGCGCAGATAATCCCAGCCCCTGGGCAGCTTAGCCTGTAAACCAAGGACAGCTGTTGTGAAAACAACACAGGCGTAGTCATTTTATTAAAAAAAAAAAGAAAATCCTAATACAAATCTGTTGACAGTGCAAAGAATCTCCTTTCTCAAGGATGGAAAATGCCCTTCCTTCTCAGAAGATCTACCTGCCTTAACTTCATTTCATTGATATTCATTTGGTGACTTGACAAATATTTATTGATATCATTTCTGTTTGACAACTACTTTGGAACTGGCCTCTACATAGGGCTCATTTACAACTAGTTTTCCATGCCTCCCTGCATTTCAAATCAACACCAAATATTTACCTTGGGATTGGGTGCTAATCAGTATTCCTTGGAGGTCATTCATCCAAAAGGCCGTGGGGCCTGGTGGAAAGGAGGGGGGCCTGGAATCAGACACACATGGTTCAAACCTTGACTCTGTCTTTAGGGATGAGCTGTGTGACTTTAGGCCAATCTCAAAAACACTCTGAGATCCAGCCTTATTTTTCTCTAAAATGAGACTGACTTTCTTACTCTAAAGCCAGTGCTCTCTTCTTAGAAGTACAGCATTTTCTTGGGTGAAGTGGAGGAAAGAGCTCATTCATTCTAGAAGACAGGAACTTGTGTGGTACCAGAGAGGAGAGAGAAAGAGCCCAACCGCCTACAAGGTGGGTGTGTTTGGGAACAAGGAGAGATAACATTGGGAGAGCAAAAGATAGGCCCTTCTGCCCCCTGGTCACAGCCCACTTTAGGACAGGTGGCTGGGAAGTCCCTGTTGATGGAGGGGCTTTGAGCTACAGGGGGATAAATGCACTAAGACTGATATTATAACTGAATTGAAAGCTTCCTATGAGTAGAGTTCTTATCTGCATCACCTTCATTGGGTGTCAGAGAAACAGAGCAAGAGAGGGATGGTTTTTTATTTTTTTTTTAACTTGAAAGAACAAGGGAGCCTAGGCTTATTGAAGCAAGAGGGGCTTAAATTAGATAGTAATACTGACTTCCTCACTATAAGAAAAGTACAAGATTATCCTAGCTCACCAAGGAGTCTCTTTCCTGAGTGACTTGGAATCTCCTGGCTGGCGGAGACTCAGAGGAGTTTGTTCGTTCATTAGTGATTCTCAAGCTCTTCTACATCACTGGACAAGCCTACCAAATCACCGTGAGGATCATTGTGTTTGAAAGTTTCATGGTAAGCTCCTAGTTTCCTCACTCTGATCTACCCTCCTCCCAGCAGAGAACTTTTCAGAGGCTAATTCAGAGTTACAGACAGCAGGTTGCTAACTCTGGCTGCTGGGTTCCAGGAGATGTCCCAAAGCCAGTGGAGATGCTGTGCTCTGAGCCCAGACACTAACTGTTCCTAGAAAATGAGGGGCTGAGACTGACCAGAAGTCACAGACTCTGAACTATAGACTCCCTTGTCTACCTTTCTAAAGGTTGACGAGTTCAACCCAAGTGATACAATATTGCACTTACATACAATTCTGGTAGCACTTTAAGACTTAATTTTCAGAGCATAAGGCCAACTGTAAGGAAGCAAGTCTCCAATGCAGCTAAACTTCAAGGGATAACCAGGTGTTAATGGTTAGGGACATAGTGGGATTCAGTTCACTGACCTCTTACTAGGCGCTGGGTCTTGGGTTGGGTACTGGGTGGAGGTGGGAGAGACCCAACAAGATTGGTGATGACAGTGATAATAAACATGTGCAAAGAGTTGGCCGTACCCCAGGCACTGGGTTCATTTGTTCATTTATTCATAGATAGTAGGGGCTCCATAAATACTTGTTGAATGAACTATTCACTTGCCCCAGTTACACTGGGCTCTTCTCTGTTCCTCAGATGCACCTCAGGGCCTTTGCATTGCTCTTTTCTCTATTTGGAAGGCTCTTCTTCCAGACGTTTGCATGAGTGATCCCCTCAACTCTTTCACATCTTGACTCCAATGTCACCTTCTCAGTGAGGTCTCCCTGACCACCTAACCTAAAATTGCAACCACCCTCTCAATCTCAGGGCCATCCTGGTCCTTTTCTCTCTTTCCTCTTTGCCCTTAGCACTATCCAGCATGCTGTTTGTTGTTGTTTAGTCACTCAGTTATGTCTGACTTTTTGCCACCCCATGGACTGAAGCATGCCAGGCTTCCCTGTCCTTTACCATCTCCCGGACCTTGCTCAAACTCATGTCCATTCAGTTGGTGATGCCATCCAACCATTTTGTCCTCTGTCTTCCCCTTCTCCTCCTGCCTTCAATCTTTCCCAGCATCAGGGCCTTTTCTAGTGTGTTACTGCCTGGTCTCCCTGCTGGCATAAGAGCTCCATGAGCACAGGGACTTTGGGCAGCTTTGTTCACTGCTCTTGCCCCCACGCCGAGGTCAGATGCTCAAATCTGCCCAATGCATGAATCAAATGAAATGCTTTCTTAGTATCAATTATCCACCCAACAGTAAGTACTAAGGATAGTGCAATGAATGAGTCAGACAACAGTTTTTGCCCTCTAAAGCGTGTGTGTGTGCCAAGTCGCTTCACTCATGTCCAACTCTTAGTAACCCTGTGGACCACAGCCTGCCAGGCTTCTCTGTCTATGGGATTCTGCAGGCAAGAATACTGGAGACCTCTGAAGCAGAGGTCCCCAACCTCTGGGATCTAATGCCTATGGATCTGAGGTGGAGCTGATGTAATAATAATAATAATAATAATAAAGTACACAATAAATGTAATGTGCTTGAATCATCCTGAAACCATCCCCACCCCCAGGTCTATGAAAAAAACTGTCTTCCACAAAACTGGTTCCTGGTGCCAAAAAGGTTGGCAATCACTGCTCCAGAAGAGTATGGCCTGGTGGGGATAAGATATCACACTAATTACACAATAAAATCTCCATCTTGCTGAAATATGGCATAGCAGGTGCTTTACTGATATTATTTCACTGAAATCTCACCGCAACCTTAGGTCGTTGGTACTATAAGTCACAGTTTATGGATGCTATTTTAGTTTTTATTTTCTAGCTGAAAATACACAGATAGGCTCTGAATTACAGAAAGGCTGGATTTATCTAGTTGGCATATATCAATGATAATCACTTATATGTTCTGTTGTTTAGTTGCTAAGTTGTGTCTGACTCTTTTGGGACCCCATGGATTGTAGCCCACCAGGCTTCTCTGTCCATGGGATTTCCCAGGCAAGAAGACTGGAGTGGTTGCCATTTCCTTCTATGGGGGCATCTTCCCAACCCAGGGATCAAATCTGTGTCTCCTGCATTGGCAGGTGAATTTTTTAGCATTTGAGCCACCAGGGAAGCCCTATCTCTGTGTAACTTAGTTAAAATGGTCTTTTTTTCATACTCATTACTTCCCATGAATCTTGTGATGTATTTGCCCTGCTCTGTGAAAGAGGACTAGAGAAGTTAAACAACTAGCTGGAGGGACCCTACCAGATAGCATCAAACCCAGTCTGTATCCTCACCACTCTTCCTCATTCTGAACAACCCAAATGATGGAGGGACTAACTGGGGTATGGGGTAGTCAGGGACTAGATTTTGCTAGTGAAGGAGGCAGTTGGGACTTCCAGGCTGAAGGGCTGAGGAGAAGACCTTGAATAGAAAATAAAAGCTTGCAGGTGGCTGTAAGTCAGGGAGAGGTGGGCTGAGTAGAATCCTAGGTGAGTGAGGAGGCATTGTTCTCAACCTCCCATCCCCTGACACACTCCTGGTCATTGTAGTCTGACTCTAACAAGGAGACATGGGAGATTCTTGAGCCAGGGGCAGGATGAAAATGGTCTCTGAAGAACAGTTTTTGCAGCTACCTCTCCATCCCATTCACTGAAGAATACATCTCGTCTACACATCTCTTCAGCTTTTTTGGTTAAATTAGCAAATTATCTAAATCTATTATAAGACATTGCATTTCCACATTTCCACCTCTAAGCTTTCAAAACTTTCTTTCCTAACACCCCCATCCACTAAGAGTAAGTACCCTGAAAGGGGAATGCTGAGAATCAGAGGTCTAGCATCCTCGGCGACAGACTGTCATATCCATCCAATGAGTCCATCGTGGACTGAGTGCCTCCTACAATCCAGGCAAACTGCCTGGGACTAGGGCTGAGAAAAGGAATGGATGACAGTCTCTGCCCTGAAAGCCTCAGCGTGAATGACAGTAAGCAAACGGGCAATTCTAGCACATCACACACAGTAAGTGCTATGACCCATCTGGGAGCTGGGACAGCACCAGGGAGGGACATCTTCTCCAGGCTGGGGGTGGGGCAGGAAAAGGACGCTGAGTACCTAAGAGAATATGGCAAATTAGGGCAACTCTAGGAAAGCTTAGCCTGGCTAAACAGAGGGTAAGAAGAGATTTGAGGAAGAAGGGAAGGTGGAGAGAGAGAGAAGTAGGGGCCAGATTATGAAGGGTTTGTAACGTCATGCTAAGGCACTGGTTCTCAGAATTCTTTTTTTCCTACAACACTCCAGAGGGATGAAAAGTAGGTCCATCAGCAGCACGGTGAGAGGGAACAGTTGTGCAGGTAAATCGCCTGTGTCAGGTTGAAATACAGCCCTCCCTTGCCCTTCCCAGTTTGAGATTCATGGTGCTTACTAAGAGTCTAGATTTCTTCAGAAGTCTGACTAGCCTTGGGTCAATTACCTCATCCTGCTAAGCTTTGTCTTCTTATTGGTCTACACACGCATGTGCTGGTTGAGGGTATGAGCTCAGGATCAATTGCCTGGTCTTTAGCCCAAACGACACCCACCATTCTCAAGCTATGTCACCTTGTATAAGAGCTGTTCACCCTCTTCAGCAACCTGGATCAGTACCACCATGGTGCCTACATCAAAGGCTCACTGAGCATGAAAGGAGGTAAAGCAAGTGAAGCTCCTGGCACGGTGCCGTGGGATGAGCGAGCAGTAAATGTCAGCTAACAGAATACTGCAGCACCTCTGAGCCTCCCAGTGTTAGCAACCATCCTGTCTTTGTCATGCCCATTCCCATCACTGTTACCATCATCATCATCAACACCTTCATCATCTCCATCTTCTTGATGCTGAAGTTCTAGGAAGTCATTTCTCACTGGGTTCCTCCCCTCCACTGTCCTTCCTTTCTTAAGACACTGTGGTTATCTTATGAAAGAGAAGGCCCTACGTAGATAAATTTTAAATAACGAGATTCATCATATTCACTGAGTTCCTGTTATGTGTCAGACATCGTCTTGAGTACTGAGAATATGAGAATGAGCTAAGTGAAATTCCCAATCATGGCACTTACTAATGAGAAGAGACATACAGCAATGATTCAATAAGCATATATATAGTATATCAGAGAAAAATAAACCAGGGAAAGAGGGATAGGCAGTGTCTCAGATTGGGCAGTTGTTATTTTATATCAGATGGTCAGGAAGAGCTGGCCTAGAGGTGACATTTGAATTGAGGAGAGGAAGGCCACCACCTGGTGGATACCTGGGGCTGAAGTTTGCTTGGCACAGGGGACAAAATTACAAAGGCCCACAAAATAGGAAGATAACTTGGCATATTGAGGAGCAATAGGAGGCCAGTGTGGCTGGATGGCAGTAATGAGGGGGCAATTAAGAAGGAATGAGAGGGAGCAGGGGGCCAGGACACAGGGACCCTTGGAGGTCATTGTAAGAACTGCCTTTGGCTCCAAGTGTCTTTAAAAGTCATCGCAGGGTTTTGGAAAGAGGTGTGAGAGGGTCTGACTTATATTTTGAGGGACTGCTCTGGCTTTTATATTGAAAAAAGACCACAGGGAAGCAGCAAGTGCTTAAGCAAGGAGTCCAGTAGGAGGGTATTTCAATAACCCAAGTGTATGTTGGATGGTGACTTGGATCCATGGGATAATGGTGCAGGTCACAAGAAGACAGAGATGCTAGATAAAATTTGCTAATATATTGCACTGGGTGTGGGGGGATGGGTGAGAGCAGAGGAGTCAAGGATGATTCCTGAGCAACTGGACGGATGTTACTGACACGTGCTGGGACGAGGAAGACCATGAGTGGACAAGATCAAATGAGTATTCATATTGCCTCTGTGAGGTCGGGATTATGGTTTTCTTCCATAAAAACTAGGACTCAGTGAAGTGAAGCCTCATATGGTGCTGGGAGTTCCAAGAAATAATTCCCCTACTGCATGGAGCTCAGGCTTTGGAGCTGGGGAGCTCCTGGGACTGGGGACCACTGAGATTAACAGACACCCTGTTTGAGGGGCATTGAGCCTCATGCCTTGGCCTCTTGTCAATTTGGAATAGAGAAGAAGCAATCGAAGTAATAGGGGCTTTCTATTCAGCCATTCTAACTGAAATGCAGAAAACCAAAGGGCTGAAGGCTTACAGAGCTCTAGGTAGTTGAAGATCCTTGTAGTTCAGGGTGTTCAGAAGCATCTTTGCACAAGCTGGGGGAAAGGAAGAGATGTCTTTAGCTCCTCCTCTTTCCTACCTACATTCCTGACCATCGAACATACTTTATGGAGGGTGAAATGAAAAAGGCTCAGAGAAGAAATCAGGAGGAGATGGGAAACTTCCTCTAAATGCTTGTTGTGTTGACAAAGAAAACAGGATAAAAGAATGGAAATCCCCAAGAACCGCTGGAGTCTTCTTGTCCTAGAAGGTGTGCTTCCACGACTACTTACCAACCTCCTCCTCTGGGTATATCCGAACACCATGGTGGAACCACAATCCAGAGGGAAACAGTGCTGCTTTTTCCAGTTAAACCCATCAGAGCCTGTGGTCTATAAGCCACAAATGGTGCTGGGAGCTCCAAGAAATAATGATGAAAGAAAAATGTTGAAATCTAGACATAGAAGTTCTGTGTGCAGCTAGACTTTCAGTGACTCTACCTACTCTTTATTCACTGAGTCCTGCCATGGGCCCAGGATCATACAGTGTCTCTCCTTTAACCCTCACAACAACCAGGTGAAGCAGTTTTTTATTACCTCTGAAGATACAGAGGTTCAGAGAGTTCACATTCCCCCATCAGTCATGGAGCTGAATTTGAACTCGAATTAGTCTATTCCAGAGCCTGTGTCTTAACCATTATACTTCACTACCTCCCAAAAGGAAAAGGGTGACAGGTACACACTAATAACAGTCCCATCTCCCATCCTTTCATTCTTCCAGGGCTCGGTGGAGGCAGAAAGTTAAGAAATCTGTCATTTTTAAAGCAGGCCTATGTTTTCAATCAACTTTTAAAATTTTAAAAATGCAATTATTTCTCATGATAATCAGACTACTGGGAATTCCCTGGTGGTCCAGTGGCTAAGGCCCTGAGTTCCCAGTTCAGGGTGCCTGGGATTCAACCTCTGGTCAGGATACTAGACCCCACGTGCTATGACTAAGTGTTAGCAACTAAAGATCCCTCATGCTGCAACTAAGAACTGGGACAGTAAAATAAATTTAAAAAAAAATAAAAAAGGAAATATAATTGATTGAAAAAAATCAGATGACTATTTTCTATAAGAAATAGATTAATAATAAGAAAGGCCTTTAGAGATACAGAAATGGTAACCTTGAAATCCAGAGAAGAGAAGTATACTTCTCAAGGTCACAGAGTTTGGTGGCAGAAGTAAGGCTAAAAAGCAGAGCTCCTGCCTCCTAGGCCAGAGCTTGGCTGAGCCCCCAAAGCCGCTTTGCAAATTATTATTACCTCTGCCCTAACATGGATGATTGCTTGAAGGATGGTTACTTTTTTGTGCACTAGAAATTTGAAACACAATCTGCGGAAGTTTTTAAACAATGTTCTTCTAGTATCTTCTGATATTAGTCTTCTGCTTTCTTATGCCATCTCCTCTCTCCCCTCCTAGGTCAGAGTCATAGGCCTTGTTGAGCAGGGAGTTTTCTATCAGAGCTCCTAGTATTTAGGTGGAGTGGGGACATTCTGGGGCAAATGATTGTATTTCTAGTCCAGAACCTGCTTTAATCTACTTTGGCCTCCCACACTAATAGCAACTCCTGTGCCGGCCTGGCCAGCTTCTGTGAACCTCTGCAACCTGGACCCACTCCACCCAGCTCATCTCTCTCTTTCCTAATTGCAGCTCACACCCTTGATGTCAGACAGGTGTCCTGGGTTCACCCCCATTTCCGCCACAGAAATATTCTCCCTGCTCTCCCTCTATGCAAATCTATTCTTCAAGCCTTTGTTCAAGAACTTTGTACCTCAGACTTCCCCAGGTGCAGCCCAGTGGTTTGCTTTCCAAGTTTGTTTTCCATTTATAAGTCTGGATGACACAATTTAGCCGTCAAAATGTTTCTACACATTTCTCCAAATGGAATGCAGGCCCTTTGAGGGCCAGCACACGGGTTCATTCATTCACTAGAGATTTTTTAAAGTATCTTATAAAGTGAGATTCATAGAGACATAGGCTATGGTTGCTTCCTATCCTCAAAGACAGGAGACTCTAGTACTTTGCAAATATTGACCTTGTATATAGCAGACCCTCAACAAAGGTTTGCTATGTTGAACTAACGTACACAATGGTTTGCAATTGTCTTCTGTGTCTAAGTTTCATGAGAGGTATCATGTGGTTTACAGGGAAGGTTTCAAGAAAGAGTATTTGAACTAGGCCTTAAGGATAGGGAGTGTTTTTTTAAAGAAGTAATTGAGAGACGTTTCCAGGGAAAAGAAACAGGGTTGCTAACTCACAAGCACACACACAGACACCAAGATTAGGGGGAAAGGAGCTTGTAAAGTGGAGCTCAGCACCTGCCCCAGTATTAACTGGCTTTATTGAGCGTGAACAAACGGCTTAATTTCTCCATGGCCTAAGATCCCCTGGAGAAGGAAATAGCAACCCACTCCAGTATTCTTGTCTGGGAAACCTCATGGACAGAGAAGCCTGGTGGGCTACAGTCCACCGGGTCGCAAAGTGTCAGACTGCGACTTAGGGACTAAACAATACTAAGCCGCACAGGCTCCGGAAGAAGCAGATCAAAGTTCAAATTACGGTTATGGGAGATCTTGGGACAATCAGTTGGGGTGGGGCTCAAGCTCAGTTTGTCTCCCATTAAGCAGGTAAAATAATTTCTGTATTAGAAGATATCAGTGAGGTTTGGTAGAACATATATGTAAATTGCGGAGCACAGAGCCTGGCATTAGTTTATTTCCTTCCACCAAAGTAGGCGTGGAAGCCCTGATCTGCCGTCCTCTCACTGCGGCCGCTGCCGGTCGCCAGCACGCAGCACAGAGCCTGTCCTTAGTGGGGGCAGTGGACACAGTGCGGGGCGGGGGAGGTAAAGAGAAAATGGAGTTGAACGGGCTTCAGAAAAAAGTCAACAGTGTCGACAGCGAACTGGCTGGGCTAAATTGGGCCGCTCATGACTCTTCCCTTGAACAGTCCACGCAGCCCGAGAATATCTGCTAACTTTTCCTAAACATGCCTTTGGGGCCAACTGGTTTTCAGAAAGCCCTTTCTGCCTCGCCTTCAAACCCCCCAAAAGAGAAAAGGTCCAACCCCCGGAGGCGTAGAGGGTGGGATCGGGGAAGAGTGAGGGGGATTGGGGGTTTCCCCAGCTCCCCGGGAAAAGGAATGGGGGTCCCTTCCTGCCCCTTTACTCCCACTCCCAGGAGTACGGCTCCTGGGGGCCCCCCATCATTTCCTCTCTTCGCAAGGGTCCAGAAGGGAGTGGGGCTCGCGCTGAGTCCTCAACACCAGATTTTGCCCGGCTCCTCCACTTCCGACCCGCCCGGCCGCCTTTCCCCGGGGCACCCGGGGCCCCAGCTCAGTCGCCAGTCCGGGTCCCAGTTGACCCAGCCCTTCGCCCCCTCCCTGTGGCCACCTCGGCAGCCGCTTCCCGCTTCCTTAGACCGGGCCTGGCCGCCCCCCACCTCGCCCCCTACAGCCGCCTGCCCTGACCTCCACTGACCCGGCTGGGACACCATCGTCGCCCCCCGCCCCCACCGTGCCCCAGGAGACCCTGCTCGGCCACCACCCTCCCCTCCGCCGAACCCCCAAGCCCCGGACCTTTCTGCTGGGCCGCCCCTCTTCCTCAGCCACCCTCCTCCCACCCCGGCTCCCGTAGGCCAGGCTGGGCCGCCGCCTTCCCCCAACTCCCCTCGCCCTATCCCAGCCTCCGTAGACCCCGCGGGGCCGCCCCCCGCTCGGCCCTCCCTCTTTGGGGTCGTGGCGGCAAGGGGAGGGGCCGCCCGCCGGCCCCAGCGTGCGTGGCAGGCGCGCCGGGCTCGGCTCTGCCGGCCTCCCTTCCCGGGAGGCGGGGTCGGCGCGCGGCGGCGGCGGCGGAGGCAGGCCCCCTCCTCCTTCCTCCCTCGCCCGGCCTCCTTCCGTGCCCGCCCGCCCGCTCTCGCTCTCTCGCTCTCGGCCGCTCCGACGCCAACAGCGCCCGCGTGCTGCTCGCCCAGCCCCGGGGGAGCCCGAGGAAGTTTCCCCGGCCGCGCGCCCCACTCGCTCGCCTCGCAGCCCGCGGCCTCAGCCGCCGCCGCGCCCGCCATGCCCTCGGCCAAACAAAGGGGCTCCAAGGGCGGCCACGGCGCCGCGAGCCCCTCGGAGAAGGGCGCCCACCCGTCGGGCGGCGCGGATGACGTGGCGAAGAAGCCGCCGCCGGCGCCGCAGCAGCACCCGCCGCCGCCCGCGCCGCACCCGCAGCAGCAGCACCCGCCGCAGCATCCGCAGAACCAGGCGCACGGCAAGGGCGGCCACCGCGGCGGCAAGTCCTCCTCCTCCGCCGCCGCTGCCGCCGCCTCGTCCTCCGCGTCCTGCTCGCGCAGGCTCGGCCGGGTGCTCAACTTTCTCTTCTACCTCGCCCTGGTGGCGGCGGCCGCCTTCTCGGGCTGGTGTGTCCACCACGTCCTGGAGGAGGTCCAGCACGTCCGGCGCAGCCACCAGGACTTCTCTCGGCAGCGGGAGGAGTTGGGTCAGGGCTTGCAGGGCGTCGAGCAGAAGGTGGGTACCAAGGCCCCCCAACCGCCGTGCTCCCGGCGGCGGCGGCCCCCGCACCCACAGCCAGGCCCCCTCGTGCCCTCCCGGCGGGGGCCCTCGCCGGCCCAGGCCGGGTGTCCTCTGCCAGCTGCCCGGGGTCCCCTCGCCCCGGCCCTTGGCTCCGAGGCAGCCCCCAGACCCTCTTTGTTAATGGCCGCTGAGGAATCGCCCCGAGGGATGGACCGCTTCGAGGATGTTCCGGCCGCCTGGGAGGGTGGGCCAAGGGCCTGTCACAGGACATTAGCGGTGACCTGTAAGGAAGCCGGCAGGCTCTGGGGAGCTCATTCTTTTTGGATTAGGAACCGCTGAATGGGCAGAGTTGCCTGGAGAGGAGCTTGGAAGGGAAACCAGCGCATCCCTGGAAGCCTCGGGCAAGGCCGCACCTCTGCTCTCCCCGTGGGAGACATCTGAGCCAGATTTTAATAGACCCAGAGCCCGGGGAAAGAGAAGCTAGTATTGTTACTCATTTGTATAGTTCTGATGAAATATTTCATCTCGTTAGGCCCCCTGCGCTTTATTAGACCAGTGTACCTAAGTGGGCCTTGGAAGTATATGATAGCATATTTCAGCCTTAGAGGAGAGGAACGGCCAAAGATACTAGGTCACACTGGTGAATAATACAGAGGTACATTTATATGGTGTTTAGAGGGCTTACTCACTTATTATCTAATCCTCATAGCAACCTTGGGAGGGAGGGAAGGAGAGAGGACGGGCAGTTTTGACTCTGTTTTCCAGACCAGAAAATTGAGATTTAGAGCTTAATTGATAAAGACTGCAACTGGTGAGTGGCAGTTTGCATGACAGCCTTGAGGCCACTGGGGCCTGTTTCAGGTTTGGATGGACCCACCTTTCAACAGGAAGCTGCTTAGGGTCTGCCTTTTCTGATTTTTCTTTTTACACCAAGCGCAGCTCCTTCAGCCTCATTCCCTCTCCTCCGTCCTCATGTCATTGCTCAATGAAACTTGGTTGCATGATTGAAACAAAAAATCCCGCCACCACTTCTGAGCCCGGAATTGCTGCCTCCTTTTCCCAGCATGCTGCCGGCCCTGCCAAGTTTCTATTGACTGTGTAGAATATGCAGGACTAGGAATTTCCTCTTAAGACTGGCGGAGCAACTGGAGTGAGTCATTTTGCTCCATGCTGCAGGCCAAGGGAGGTGACTTTTTGAAGGGAACTAAGTAGGCAGCGCTGCTTTGCCTATCTGGAATGTCAAATCATTCTTAAAAAATAGACATACTGCTGAAGTATCATCAGTAGGCTCTCTGTTTCCTCTCTTGATCCACCCACTTACCAATCAATCATAATATTTGGTGATAGTGACATGGCTCCTGGTAGGCCCTGTGGAGGGTGCGAGGGTGCAAAGGACAAATCCTATTTGTGAAGCAGCCCGCAGGTAGGTTTTGGTTGAGGGTAACTGCTGTGTGAGTTCAGAAGAGAGAGAAGGTGGAGTTTGCCCAGGCCTGTGACCCAGTGGCCAGCATGGTACCAGTCTAGACTCTGTATGGTGGTGGATAACTGTTGAGAGACGGCATGAGGAACACACAGGCTTGTTTGGTGGACACTACATGGCCATCCTGCCCACAGCAGAGTAACATTTAGGAGGCTGTGAGAGAGGAGGCTGAAGTTGAGGCCCAGATGTTGGAGGTCTTGAGTTGAGGCAGGAGAAATTGAGGTTTATTCTCTCTGCTTCCTCCCTGCCCCTCCCTTATTCTTCCATCTGGTTCCCATTCTTGCTCCATCTCAGCTTTGTACAGATTCCCTTTCCTCTTTGGGTACTCAGTTCTCCCATCTCCACAGTAAGGGGAGGACTCTTTCCAGGTTTTCAAGAATCCTCCTGGCTGTAAACCATTGAAATTACGACCTTTCTTTTTTAGTAGTGTAGTCAGGCTCATATCTGATGCCTCATGTTTATTGTGCATTCATCTGACTCTCACGGTGCCAGCAGGTACTGATAAGTACTGATATGATCCCCTTTCCACAGACCGGAAGAGTGAACAGCAGGAGGCTGAGTAACTCTACATGGTTACACAACCAGCAAGCAGCAGTGCTAGGATTCAAACTGCAGTGAACTCCTGGAACACGGTTCACCACTTACCTATTCATTTTGCCATCTTTCCCATGCCTTGCTTAGTACTTAGTAGGTGCTCAATTAATGTTCATTTCATTGACTTGGAACTTCCATTGCATGTGATCACTTCTCTCTGGATCTCCAGGGTGGCCAGTAGATTTTACTTTGCCTTAAGGAGTGAGTAGTGATGGATGGTCCTCTGACAGACTAAGTTTGAGCACCTTATTCCTCTGAGGATGAGGGTTTGGTTCTTCTCAGAGACGTATTCTTACTGTATTATTATTATTCATAATTAGTCTTCACTGAGGGCCAGGTGTTCCCAGTTCCCCTCTGAGACATGAGCACCATTGCACAGATAGGCCAGCTGAGTCTGGAGCAGTTGTGTTACTCATTCAGGGTCACATGCAGACCCTCAGTGGTGGAGCTGGGGTTGGAATCAGAGCAGTGTGACTTTGAAGCATGCTACTCCACTGCCCTTTTGGGTGCCCACCTGATCTCGTTCTCAGATGCTCTCTCAGTTCTGGGGCATGGCCCAGGTCTGCTGAATGGGCTGAGAGGCTGGCCTGTTCTTAGCCTGAAGATTCAGCAGGCACAAATGGGCGCAGAGCTTCAGAAACCCTGGTTCTGCTCTAGGCCCTCTGAAGGGCTTGGGTTGCCTTGGCAGATCCAGGGTGGCATACAGTGATTTTAGGAGTGGGCTTAAGGCCGGTGGGGTCAGTTGAATGAGGCTAAGAGCTGTTTGTGGGCGAGTGAGTTCTCTGGTCGTATTTCTTTGTTCTCTCATCTTGCTCTGGGCTAGGAGTCATGGCTTGAGGCTGAGCAGCATTTCTTGGCACTGAGTGCACTTTGAACATGCTTCTGCCCGGGTGTATCACTGGAGGCCAAGAGTGCAGTTTCTAAACTCAGATATTCTTGGATTCTGATGGTCAGCTCTACCACTTCCCAGGCTCCTGCTTTGTAAAATGGGGATCAATAGGAGCTGCCATGAGATTATTATGAGGGTGGATTGAGATGATATCTCTTACATTTGCATAATTATTTACATCAGATTCCTGTTGAATATCAGCCACCGCTAACTAGTCTCTTACCCCTGCCTCTGCTGTGAGCTCCTAGGGGGCAGGGATCCTGTCTTAGTGTCACTCTGCTCGGGCATCTTGTCCACCACTTAGTGGGCAATCCCACATATGTTAGGGAAACATAATATCACTGCATATTGATTATAATGGGGTTTTGCATGTGAAGATGAACAGCTCAGAAGATGAACAGTACCAACGCAGGGAGACACTTTCTGTGCTCTTTTCATTGGTTTCATCTGTCGTTTCTGATCTAGTCCCCTTCCTAGCCATCTGTAAAGAGCCAGTCCAGGTTAGGAGTGACAGACAGGTTGGGGGAAGTGGACCAGCCTAGTCTTCATCAGGCCTTGCTCTGTAAATTCATTCATTTTTTGATTCATTCAGAAAACACTGATGAACACCTACCATGTTTCAGGTACTGTGCCTACCTGTTGACACCTCTGTTCTGAAATCTGTGCTTAGAACAGGCAGATTCTGTGACTGAATAACCTAGTTTCAGAGGAGAGCTGTCTCTGGTACCTTCTCAAGGTGTCCTTTAATGACTCAGGTTATATTTGGTTGAGCAGGCAAATTGTCTAGTATTCTGGAGTCTGAGAACCTTATTCTAATCTGCTTTAAAATCACAGACTGGTAGAAGCAAAAAAGGACTTTAGCAACCAATTTGTTAATAGATGAAGAACTTGGGACTTGGAGTTTGAGTGTGACTTCCTTGTGCTCACAGAGCTGGTTATTGGTGGGACTGGAACTAGAGCCCAGGGTACTGTTCATAGTCCTGTAGTGTTTGCCCTTTGTCATTGGGCCAGGGGTGGGCTAGGAATCTGCAGACGGCTGAGCTACTCCAGAAAGATGCAGTGGTAATGAAGGTGACAGTTACTGTTTACAGGTGGCATGGTGGTGAAGAATCTACCTGCTCATGCAGGAGACGCAGCAGATGTGGATTTGATCCCTGGGTCAGGAAGATCCCCTGGAGGAGGAAATGGCTCTAGTATTCTTGCCTGGAAATTCCCATAGACAGAGGAGCTTTGAGGGCTACAGTCCATGGGGTCGCAAAGAGTCTGAGTGACTAGGCACAGCTATGTGTTAGGCCCAATTTAAGTGCTTTATATATATTAACTCACTTTATTCTCACAAAACAAACTAACAAGTTAGATACTATCTTTGTTTCCATCCTGTGGCTAAGGAAACCAAGGCATAGATAAGCTAAATTACTCCCCCATGACCACACAGCTAGGAAGTGTCCAAGCTAGGATTTGAGCATAGGTGGTCCCATTCTAGAACCCATGCTATTTCTTTTTAAGCCCTTCATTATGGAAATGTTCAAGCATTAAGAAAAGAAGAGATCAATATAGTGAACCCTACCTCCGATAATCATCAATTTTTTGCTATTTTATTTAATCCGTTCACCACCCCTTCCTCCTCTCATTTTGTTGTGCTTAGTTCTGCTCAGCAGTTCTGACTGTTATGGCAGGCCGTTAATCATCATACTCTCAGCCTCTCAGGACATGAAACCTGCTCCCTGGAGTGGTTCCCAGGTCAGACCCTGTTTAGGGTAGAATTTATTTAGAATGAATGTATAGTGGCAATCAGTGTCATAATGTGTTCAGAAGCCAGAAATTGCTGAGGGCCACTGGTCCACTGATCACATTTTCAGTTGAGGACGTAACTTGTTCAGAGCCAAAGAGTGAGAACTACCAAGCAGAGACCTGAACCTGGTCTCCTGCCTTCCTGCTCAGTGTCTCCCATGTGCCTCAGCTTTGTTTCTATGAAAACTTGAGACCTTTCAGTTGCAAGAGCTAAAAATTCAGCTAAAACTGCCCTAAAGAAAGATGGAGGGAGGAAGAGAGATAAT
This sequence comes from Ovis canadensis, assembly GCF_042477335.2. Taxonomy (NCBI): domain Eukaryota; kingdom Metazoa; phylum Chordata; class Mammalia; order Artiodactyla; family Bovidae; genus Ovis; species Ovis canadensis. The sequence continues at coordinate 180,960,945 of NC_091247.1, read as the reverse complement.
TTATTGGCTCAAATTTACCAGTTCCAGAGTAGATTCCTTCCAGAGTAAATGCCTTCAGTATGGCTGTCTCCAGGGATTTAAATTGTATCTTCAGAACTTGATCTTGCCCTCGCTGAGTTCTGCTTCCTTCTGTGCTGGCTTATCTGTAGGCAGGCATTGATCATTGGTCTTAGCTGTTCCAGGCTTCCTTCATCCTATAGCTAGCAGTTCCAGTAGAAAGAGCTTTCTTTTCCCAGTAGTTTTAAGAGAAGTTATGCAATTGACTTGCTGGCCTGGTTTAGGCCACATGCCCATCCCCTAATCACTGTAGTTCCAGGCCTGGGTGGGGAAGTGGGTGGATGGAAAGCATTGATTGGTCAGGCCTAGAGGGCTTGCACTGGCGCCTTTGGGTTGGTCCCCCAAACCATATGGGCTGTGTTTAAGGATGGTTCCCCAAAGGAGAATTATGGTGCTGTTCTGTTGGCGGAGGGACTTTTAAGCTGGGCAGATCAAAAGAAATATAGCTGAATCGGATAAAACCCTTCAGCAGTTCTCTGTGGTTAACATCTGGATTTTGGTTACAGGTGCAGTCCCTACAAGCCACGTTCGGTACTTTTGAGTCCCTCGTGAGAAGCTCCCAACATAAACATGATCTCACAGAGAAAGCCGTGAAGCAGGGGGAGAGCGAGATCAACCGCATCAGTGAAGTTTTACAAAAACTCCAGAATGAGATCCTCAAAGACCTCTCTGATGGGATCCACGTGGTCAAGGATGCCAGGGAGCGGGACTTCACCTCCCTGGAGAACACAGTAGAGGAAAGGCTGACGGAGCTCACCAAGTCCATCAATGACAACATCGCCATCTTCACAGATGTCCAGAAGAGGAGCCAGAAGGAAATCAATGACGTGAAGGCCAAGGTCGCCTCTCTAGAAGACTTGGAGGGATATAAGCAGGATCTGAAAGCCTTGAAGGAAGTGGTTAAGGAAATACAAACCTCGGTGAAGTCCAAAGAGAAGGACATGGAGGCCCTGAGAAGCACCATCCAGACCATGGAGTCGGATGTCTACACGGAGGTCAAAGAACTGGTGAGCCTCAAGCAGGAGCAGCAGAGGTTCAAGGAGGCAGCTGATTCAGAACATCACACCCTTCAGGCGCTCACGGAGAAGATCCTCCGGGCTGAGGAATCTGCCGCCCACCTCCCCAAGGAGATCAGGAGACTCGAGGAGGAGCTTGGCCAGCTCAAGGCCGCAGCCCTCCGGCCAGAAGAAGATGGGGCCTTCAGACCCTCCGAGGCCTTTGAAACGCTCCAAAAGGAGAGCCAAGGCTTGGACTCGCGGTTGCAGAGCGTGGAAGATGGGGTGCAGGCGGCGCGGGCAGCCTGGGCGCGCCAGGGTGAGAGCCTGGAGGCTCTGCGCATGCAGAGCGAGGAGCAGGCACGGCGCCTGGCGGAGCTGCAGGAGCGCGTGGCCGACCTGGGCCCCGCCGCCGACGCCGAGGGAGGCCTGGCAAGCACAGTGCGTGGCCTCGGTGAGGCCCAGCTCTCTCTGGCCGGTGATGTGGACGAGCTGAAGCGCCGCATGGCCGAGCTCCCTGGCGCTGTGGAGGCTCTGCAGAAGGTACAGGAGCAGGTCCACACGCTGCTGGGCCGCGAGGCCACCGCCGCGCCCCCCCAGGACCTGCTGGACAGACTCTCCTCTCTCGACAACCTCAGAGCCTCTGTGGGCCAGGTGGAGTCGGACTTGAAAATGCTCAGGACTGCTGTGGACAGTTTGGTCGCGTACTCGGTGAAGATCGAGACCAACGAGAACAACTTGGAGTCGGCCAAGGGCTTGCTAGAGGACCTGAGGAATGACCTGGATAGGTTGTTTGTGAAAGTGGAAAAGATTCACGAGAAAGTCTAAATGGATTGCGTGTGCAGGGCACGGATGGCCAGTGCAGTTTTTCATGACCAAAAAAAAAAATGTTGATGACCTCCCCCTTACCTCTCCCCCCACAGCCAGGTCCCTCCACGACCCACACCACCAGGACCTCCCGGGCCTTCCACATTTTTGTGCCCGGTTAACTTATTTATGATGGTTATCACGCGCCACCGGTTGTGCAGAAGTCTTCTGCTTCAGCTTTGGGGCCGGGGGTTTCCTGAAGGCACGGCTTCTGTGCCTCAGAGGCACCTTCTAGAAGGGATGTCTCTCCCTAGTGTCAGGGAAGAACTGTAGTGGCTGCAGTTGAGGATTAACAGAAGCAGATTAACCTCAAAAATCCTGCCTGGCTGGCAGATTTCAAGCAAAATGTGGGGGGAGGAACTTTTCTTTCTAATTGTCTTTAAGGAAAATTCATTTTATTTTATTTTATTTTATTTTATTTTAGTACTTCTGGCCGAGGTTCATGAGATGTCACTCCTTGTCTTCCACTTCAAACTGGTTACAGTTCATTAAGGTCAACTCTGAATTGAGAGGGGGACAAGCCCTCCATTTTTAGTTGCATCAGCTGCTTGATGGTCGCCTTCTGTGGGGAAAGGTGTCTTTTCCATTCCTGAACCATTTCACGATCTCAGTGGTAACTATGCAAAGAATTCAGACGGTTCTGAATGTGAAGGCACAACCCCCCCCAGAGTCCCCTGTGGCTGACCTGTGTCACCTCTTGATAAGGCCCCAAATAGTGTGTTCAGAATAAGGGTTTAGAATCCCTGAGAGTCCTTGGATTCCTTCAGGAAATGTATTACGAGAGCTGCTCATAAAGGCATAGACTGCCTCCCCAGGGAATGGAGGCCACTGTCTCTCTTTTATCACAATGTTCGTGAAGAGGTTTGCTGTTAGCAGACCCCGTCCATCAGTGAGGAACGTGTGCATTTTCTGTAGCCTTTTGCTGTTTCCCTTCCCCCTTTGAGCTGTACTGTTCTTTAATGGCTGTCTTGCCCTTTAAAAAAGAAAAAAGAAAAAAAGAAAAAAAAAGGAAAAAGAAAAAAAAGGTTTGTTTAGTTTACTGTGAAATGAACTGTATGGCTTATTTACAGTATTTTTAATTCTTAATAAACACTTGAGCTTTGTTATGACTTTTCCAGAGTGGTGGTTTTCTGAGAATTTGATAACTTCTAACGATGTATTAATGTGCAGTATTCAGAATTAGAAAGATGGGTAGTTTTCAATTGTAAGCTTTTTTTTTTTTTTTAATTATTCAATCAAGATGTCCTCCCTGTTAGGACTGGGCACCTAGTTCTGATTTGACTATTAGCAGTTTTCTTTATAGGTCATTGCTTGATCCCAGTGCTTAACTATAGCAGAGGGTTACAACCCTTTTTTTTTAAATTTTTATTTTTACTGTATTTTACTTTACAATACTGTATTGGTTTTGCCATACATTGACATGAATCCACCATGGGTGTACATGCGTTCCCAAACATGAACCCCCCCCTCCCACCTCCCTCCCTGTAACATCTCTCTGGGTCATCACCGTGGCGCTAGCATTTTAAAGGCCTCCTAGCTGAGGGACTTCCCTGATGGTCCAGTGGCTAAGATTGTCCACTCCCAGTGCAGGGGACCCAGTTTCAATCCCTGGTCAGGGAGTTAGATCCCAAATGCCAGAGTTAAAAGAGCTTGAAGGCCACAGCTAAGACCTGAAGTGAGTGAAGTCGCTCAGTCGTGTCCAACTCTTTTGCGACCCCATAGACTGTAGCCTACCAGGCTTCTCCGTCCATGGGATTCTGCAGGCAAGAATAATGGAGTAGGTTAACATTTCCTTCTCCAGGGGATCTTCCTGACCCAGGGATCGAACCCAGGTCTCCTGTATTGGAGGCAGACGCTTTAACCTCTGAGCCACCAGGGAAGCCTGGTGCAGCCAAATAAGGAAAAATAAATGTTAAAAAAAATCACTAAAGGCTCCCTAGATGATTCTAATGTGCAGCCAGGTTTGAGAACCAGTGTGTTGATTCATCTGTGTGACCTTTGGCCCCTGTGCAAACCTAGGAATGTTGACTTCTCAGGTTGCCATATACCTACCACTCTATAACAAAGGATACTGTTTATTGAATTGAGTACCTGTCTGCCAGGCATGGTGCTTAGCACTTCATAGGCCTCTTTATTCCCTCTAGTACTCCCCGGAGGTAGGCACTATCATTTCCAGTTTTATAAAGGAACAACAGGCTTATAAACAAGCACAACGTACAGTCGTTAGCTAGGAAAGGGCAGGGCTGAGGTTTGAACCCAGTCCCTGCTCTTAACTGTAACAGCATCCTCCACCTTCCACTAGCACAAGGGCAGGGCTGCACTGACCTGTGCAACACCTGCTGTCTGTTGGTTCAGAGACTGCATTAGCTCTTTTCTCTCCCAAAGGGAGAGAGGATGCGGGGGAGACCAAGACCTGAGTGCATACGGAGCTTCAAGCTTCCGCTCTGACTGGAGGGCCCCTCATCTCTGAACTTCTCCGTCAGTCATTCTGCATCCTGGGGTCCACATCCCTAAGCCTTCACGACTCTTATTTTTTTCCAAAGCAGTTTGCACATCAAGATGGGCCCTTTATTAGTGTTAGCTATCGCATCTATTTTTATTTTAAAAGTCAAAGAGTTGATATGTATGTTTTAACAACTCATTTTGCCCTCTTTGGGGAGGGTGCTGAGCAAGGTAAACCCGCACGTTTGGAGCAAATTCTGATTCTTTCTCAGGTCGATTGGTTGCATCAGGCAATTTCTTGCTCTTTTACCTTCGTTTCTGCAGTCCTTAATCTCCGACTGTGGAGTAGTTTAATATATTCTCATTTAATATTCATAGTTGAAAACATCTACTAGGGTCAGAGAAGTAATTAGATATAAATTCAAGTGGTAAAGATAAAAGGAATGCACTATGAGATCTTTCCCCAAATAACAATCACAATTCAGTCTTATTCATGTGTCTGCTCACTTATTCATTCAATGGACATTTGTTGAGCCCATAGCCAAACATTTTGCCAAATATCAGTGAATGCAAGATGCACCTGACAAGATCCTTGTCTTTCAAGGACCTATAGCTGAGTGGAATGGGAGTAACAGTCCTAAAAGCTGGTAGATGGCATAAGGACTCACAGGTGCTATAGCCAGGTCTAATGGAGTACAGAAGAGAGAGTGGCAAGTTCTGCGAGAGTTGGGCTAGGGTGGTTAGAATAGACTTGCAGAGGCCTGCGGGAAATCAATTGGAATGTGTCCGTGAATAATGGGAACACTCAGGAAACATGAGGCTGCCCCACCCTTTGAACAGGGGATAGGCAAAAGTTATTGAAGGCCTTGATTAAACTGTGGGTGATTCAGGGACTTCCCTGGTGGTCAGGTGGCCAAGACTCCATACTCCCAGTGCAGGGTGCCCGGGTTTGATCCCTGGTCAGGGAACTAGATTCCACATGCCACAACTAAAAAGATCCCGAATGCCATAACGAAGATCAAAGATCTTGCATGCTGCAGTTAAGCCCCGATGCAGCCAAATAAATAAGAATAAATACTAAAAAACATAAAAAACTGTGGACGACCCAGCACCAGGATAATCGACTGCAGTGAAATTCCCCAGGCAAGACTGGCAGCATGCTGGTAAGGAAAGTGCTACCATGTCGCATGGCACTTAGCATGGTGATGATGGTGAGGGTGATGATGATACCTAACAGGATGACTGTGAGGGTTGCCAGGGGCCATGGGTGGAGAGGGTTTAGGTTAACACAGCATCTGGCTATAGCAAGAACTCCAGGGCTCATTCATGTGCAGCCACACCAGAGGGTGAAAGATTGAAATACTTCTGTGCTGCTTGGTAAACACCTGTGGCCCCGAGTGCCTTCTTTTGGGACCACTAACCTTCCTACAGTCTGGCAACTGGCTAAAATATGGATGTTCTGGAACCTCTAGGACAGTGCTTCAGCCTCACGGCCAGCATTAATTCTGATGACTGTGCACGCATGCTTTGACAGTGGTTAAATATTTAGAAATCACCCTATGTTTTCCACAAGAGCCTGTGGAAAAGACCCTGGAAAAGACCCTGATGCTGGGAACGATTGAGGTCAGGAGGAGAAGGGGCATCAAGAGGATGAGATGGTTGGATGGCATCACCAACTCAATGGGCATGCATTTGAGCAAACTCTGGGAGATCATGAAGGACAGGGAAGCCTGGCAGGCTGCAGTTCATGGGGTCACAAAGAGTCAGACATGACTGAGCAACAAGAAAATGTTTTCTTCAAAGCATGATTCTGAGCTATGGATCTAAATATCCAGTAACATCGGGACACACTGCACCCCCACCTCCACCCACCCCACCCCCCGCCATCTCACAGGGTTCAAAACTAAAGTCATTGTTTTTCCCTGGAATCAGTGTAACCACTGCTCCCTCGTTGCTTGAACTGAAGCTCAAGGATCCCTCCTGTCTTCTCAACTCTCCCTTTTCCTGTCCTTCCACATCCTCTTGGATAGAAGCCTAGACACAGCCACTCTGTCCCACATCCCCCAGCCTTTACTCCATCACTGGATGGTCCCTGAATTCCAGCAGCAACCGCTGACTGCACCCTCTGCCTATTAATACAGAAACCTGGTTTGTGCACTCACTGTTCATTCACTGCTTGGAGAGCACTGCTTTTTGTGGAACAAAGAGATGACGAGGAACGAGACATGTGGGTCCTGCCTTCATGAGGTTTACAGTCCAGCTCTGGGGAGGCAGTACACGTGGAAAGAAACAGAGCTACCTGTACAAACTGCAGTCCCTTTCTTGAGGGATGTGAAGCTCCCAATTGGCCTCTTTGTCCCCAGCCTGGTTCCCATTCAGGAAATCCCCAGTGGGTAACTGGTGTGATGTTTCTCAGAAGCTTTGAGAAAGAGAATGTCTCAAAAGTCAGCCTGTGTCCTTTCCCCCACTTAATCCTTCAGTGTCTTCCCTTTGGCTTCAGAAGAATATCCCAGTTAAAAACCTGTGCTCTTACAGACACAACAGGTCACATACTGTATGATTCCACATATATGAAATATCTAGAATAAATCTACAGCGACTGAAGGCAAGCTGATGGTTGTGGGGGCAGAGGGAGGGGGAAGGAGTTGTGGAGAGCATCTGCTTAACAGGCACCGGGTTTCTTTTGGGGTGATGAAAATGATACCATAATAGTGGTGGTTGTTACACGACACTGTGGTCATACTAAACTCCACTGAATGATTCACTTTAAAATGTTTACCTTTGTTATGTGAATTTCATCTCAATTTAAAAAATGGAAAAAACAAAAATAAACAGAGGAAAATCTTGTGCTCTGAATTACTCTAGAACTGATTTCTTCACTGAAAAATACCCAGTACTTCTTGAGTTTACTTTTATTGAAGTGTAACATGTGAGCTTTAAGGCATACACATCAGAAATACACAGCTGATTGGATTTTTACACATGACACACCACGTGCTAACCACCAGATCGAGACAGACGTTTCCAGTACCTCACAAGCTTCCTATGCCCCATAGTCATCTGTTCCCAAGGTAACCACTCTGCTGACTCCCATCACCATAGATTACTTTAGTCCATTCTTGACTTTTATATAGATTGAATCATACCACATAAGACCTGGAATTCCTTAAAAAAAAAAAAAAACTTCATTGAGATATAATTCACACAGTACAAAATTTATTAAAACATACAATTGCTCTTAGTACATTTACAGAAAGCTGAAGACACTCTTATTTGCTAAATCTTGCCCCTGTCACATACTTTTAAAAAAATGCGCATAGTAGGTGTTCAATAAACAGCATCTGTTTGCATTCATAAGGTTTTTTGAACTGGACAAAAAATTTTAGGGTCTCCATCTTGCTAGTCAACAACTCTGAGAGGACAAAGAAGTGTGAAGAGTGGTAGCAACCACTCCCCTCTCAGGCTGGGTCCAGAGGGGAGGAAGTGAAAACCACAGAGGCAGGGGCTTTGACTGCCTGTCCTCCTCCGCCGGCTGCATCTGGTCAAGACTGGATTCCACAGGCCGCCGTTTATTATGAACAGGGCAGAACTGTATTCACTCTGGGAGACAAGATGAAGGCTGAGGTCTCCTTTCCTTGAGAGATTCCCACACATGTATGCAGGATCACATGTAGTACGGCATGCAATGGTAAAGGGTTGCACACAGGAGGGACAGATGAGGCCCTGGACCTCTGTTGTTGCCTGCCCAGCATCAGTCCTCCCGTGTTTGGCAACAGCTCTTCTGTTTTTATTCACAGAATCACCCTTTCCCATTCTCAGTCCACTGCCATTTGATGAGACTGACCGTGATAAACACATGACCCAGGATTGGCCAGTGAGAGATCCCATTCTCCTGGTTTCACTTGTTCGAGATGAACAAGCCGACTGAAAAGATACACAAAGAAATACTACTCATGTAGACCCCCAAGGACTACACTAAAAAGATACACAAAGATCTTCCTGACCCAGGAATCAATCTGGGGTCTCCTGCATTGCAGGCAGATTTTTTACCATCTGAGCCACCAGGGAAGCCCTACCCAACATGAGAGTTAAATTTCATCTGGGGCGAAATGAGGACTGCAGCCCAGAGACAGCACCTCAGATGGACAGCTCCGAGAGACTGCTCCAAAGAGGCAATGGGGGAGGGTCGACATATAAGATTTTGGTGAAGGGGGAGCTTAATGCAATCAAGTGCTTGTTTTATAAATGATTTTCTCCTAGTCATAAGGAACTGATGTCACCACGAAGGGATTTGGTGATTTTCTAGATATGAAGAGATGAGAGGATTGGGATCATGAAATCAATTCCTGAAAATATCTGTCTAAAGACCTGTTCTACCAGTTTCCCTGGAGCACAGAGTGCCTCGCTCCCGACCCTGAATTCCGCTCAGAGGGTGCTGAAGGTTGGCAGCTGCAGCAGCACAGGGCTCAGTCTCCACAGAGGCCGATGGCAAAGGCCCTTGTTGTTGTTCAGTGGCTGGCAAATGCTCTTGGCAAGTGTCAATTTGTAGTTGACAAACACATGTCCCAATCTCACCCATTGCTGCTGGAACTTTCTAGAAAGGGGTGCCCTTTGTCCACTGGCTGGATATAAGCTTACAGCTGCTAGGGGCCATCTTATGTGGAGAGATCACTGAGAATGAAGCTGGCATAGAGGAGAGCAAATCCAAGGGATGGCAGTAACTGGTTCCTGATGACATAGAATGAGAACCTGGATCCAGCTGTGCCCCAAAGCTCCAGAAGCCACGTTCTTTACTACATGGAATCGTATACCATTTTGCCAACTTTTGGTTTCCCTGGTGGCCAGTGGTAACGTATCTGCCTGCAGTGCAAGAGACTTGGGTTCAATCCCTACGTCAGGATGATCCCTTGGAGAAGGAAATGGTAACCCATTCCAGTATTCTTGACTGAAGACTCCCATGGGTAGAGGAGCCTGGTGGGCTACAGTTCATGGGGTCACAAAGAGTCTGACACAAGTTAGTGACTAAGCAATGCCAACTTTCACATGGACACAAAGTGACGTGGAGCCATGCAAATGATGAGCATAATAGTCACTAAGTCATGACTGACACTTTTGTGACCTCCGTGGATTGACTGTGCCAGGCTCCTCTGTCCATGGGATTTTCCTGGTAAGAATATTGGAGTGAGTTGCCATTTCCTTCTCCAGGGGAATCTTCCTGACCCAGGGATCGAACCTACTTCTTCTTTGGTAGATGGACTCTTTACCATTGAGCCACTAGGGAGGGAATCCCTGTAAAACATGGTTCAGTTGCTCAGTCGTGTCTGACTCTTTGCCACCCCATGGAGTGCAGCACACCAAGCTTCCCTGTCCATCACCAACTCTCGGAGCTCACTCAAACTCATGCCCATCAAGTTGGTGATGCCATCCAACCATCTCATCCTCTGTCGTCCCCTTCTCCTCCTGCCTTCAGTCTTGCCCAGCATCAGGGTCTTTTCCAGTGAGTCTGTTCTTAGCATCAGGTGGCCAAAGAATTGGACTTTCAGCTTCAGCATCAGTCCTTCCAATGAGTATTCTGGACTGATTTCCTTTAGGATGGACTGGTTGGATCTCCTGGCAGTCCAATGGACTCTCAAGAGTCTTCTTCAACACCACAGCTCAAATGCATCAGTTCTTTGGTGCTCAGCTTTCTTTATAGTCCAACTCTCACATCCATACATGACTACTGGAAAAACCATAGCTTTAACTATAGGGACCTTTGCTGGCAAAATAATGCCTCTGATTTTAATATGCTGTCTAGATTGGTCATAGCTTTTCTTCCAAGGAGCAAGTGTCTTTTAATTTCATGGCTGCAATCACCATCTGCAGTGATTTTGGAGCCCAAGAAAATAAAGTCTCTCACTGTTTCCATTGTTTCCCCATCTATCTGTCATGAAGTGATGGGACTGGATGCCATGATCTTAGCTTTCTGAATGTTGAGTTTTAAGCCAACCTTTTCACTCTCCTCTTTCACTTTCATCAAGAGGCTCTTTAGTTCTTCACTTTCTGGCATAAGGGTGGTGCCATATGCATATCTGAGGTTATTGATATTTTACCCAGCAATCTTGACTTCAGCTTGTGCTTCATCCAGCCCAGAATTTCTCATGATGTACTCTGCATATAAGTTAAATAAGCAAAACAAGCAAATAAGTAAAAGACTGTAAATACCTAAAAAGTCTGGTAACCTAATCAATGACTACTTTATCCCTTGTTCAACCAATGTACTCCAAAACAATAATAAAAATGAATAAATCAGAACCTGTGTATCAATGTGAATGGATCTCTTAACTAAATGCTGAGTGGGGAAAAAAAAAAGAAAAGAAAATACATAGTATAAGAACTTGTAAATAAAATTAAGAACGCATACAAAATAATACTTTATATTATAGTACAAGGATCAAAAAGTAGCTAGGATACTGACTATCCAAATTCAGATTGGTTTCTTAGGGTAAGTGGGGATTACCTGGGCATTCATTATATTGTTCTTAATATCTTTCTTCTTCTCTTAACAATTTATTATGAAAATTTAAACAAAAAATGGAAAGAATTGTCCAGTGAACACTCATACTTTTACTACTGAGATACTACAATGAATATTTTACTATCACATATATTTCCCACGCGTGCATGCATGCCAAGTCATCTCAGTTGTGTCCGACTCTTTGCTAACCACTTGGCCCTCAGGAAGCTCTCAGTCTCTCAGTATTCTTGATAGTTTTTTGTATGTCAGAAATGTTTCGCAATGAAAATTTTTTAAAAAGGAAGAAACACCAAGGGAAACATTCATACTTTAAAAAAATTGAATTATAACTAACAGAAAACACTATATTAGTTTCGGGTGTTACAGTGATTTGATATTTTTATACATTATGAAATGATTACCACAAGAAGTCTAATAACCATTTGTCACTGCCCAAAGTGGTTACAATTTTATTGACTATATTCCGTATGCTATATGGCTTCCCAGGTCGCATTAGTGGTAAAGAACTTGCCTGCCAATGCAGGAGACGCAAGAGATGTGGGTTCAATCCCTGGGTCAGGAAGATTTCCTGGAGTAGGGAATGGCAGCCCACTCCAATATTCTTGCTTGGAAAATCCCATGGACAGAGGAGCCTGGTGGGTTATAGTCCATGGGGTCTTGAAGAGTGGGACACAACTGAGCATGCACGCGCACACACACACACACACACACACACAATGTTGTGCATTACATTCCCATGATTTACTTATTTAATAATTGAAAGTTTGTGCCTCCTATTCCCGTTTACCTATTCCATCTCTTCCCTCCGTCCCCTGTCACTCTGGTAACCACCAGTTTGTTCTCTGCATCTGTGACTGTTTTATTTTGTTTTGCTTTCTAGATTCCACAACTAAGTGAGATCATAGGGTATTTCATATACTTCATTGCATATACATGCCACGTCTTCTTTATCCATTCATCTATTGATAGACAGGTTGCTTCCATTTCTTGCCCACTGAAAATAATGCTGCACTAAACATACGCGTGCACATATCTTTTCAACTTAGCGTTTTTGTTTCCCTTGGGTAAACACCAAGAAGTGGAGCTGCTGGATCACCTGGGAGCTCTGGTTTTTATTTTATTTTTTGAGGAACCTCAATACTATTTTTCACTGAGGCTGCACCACTTTATGTTCCCACCCACAGTGGAAGGGCTCCCCTTTGCTCCACATTTCTGCCACTTGTTGTTTCTTGTCTTTTTGATGATAGCCATTCTGACTATCAGAATGATGTGAGAGTGTGAGATAGGAAAACAAATGACCATCTCCGTATGTTTCATGAGGAGCTATATTTAAAGATGATTAATTACTTTTCATGATAGTCAAGCTAAATAGCCACATGGCAGGCCTTGGAGAGCTCAGGCTAAAAAAGTATTCCTGACCTCCCTTATTTTACAGACCAAGGGCAGGGGTACTGAGACTCAGGGAGAGGAACTTGCTCCCCAAGTTCAGAAACTAATTGTTAAGGAGACAGAGCTAGTTTCTTCTCTTCTCTCTATTTGTTTGGGCTCCACCCTAGGCCTAAGCAAATGTCTGAAATGTCCAGAGACAAGCAAAGCTGAGTCCTTGCAAGCAGGAACTGCATTCTGGCAGGAAGGGGAGTGGCCCCTTGGCTGGTGCTCAGCGTATTGGTCCTGAGCAGCCAAGAGCAATACCTGTTGGGCAATGGGCTGTGGGGAAACCTCAGCCTGTCTGTGTGTAAATACCTGATAGTGTTGACATGCCTGTTATTAATTGGGTGTAGTTGCCCAGTGTGATGGTGCTTTTGTTGTTATTGTTTAGTTACCATTGTGTCCAACTCTTTGAGACCCCACTTACGCACTGTAGCCCAGGCTTCCCCAGTGGCTCAGTGGTAAAAAAAAAAAAAAAATCCACTTGCAAAGCTGAAGCCACAGGAGACATGGATTTGATCCTTGGGTCAGGAAGACCCCCCAGTAGGATGACATGGCAACCCACTCCAGGATTCTTGCCTGGAGAGTCCCATGGACAGAGGAGCCTGGCAGGCTACAGTCCCTATGGTTGCAAAGAGTCAGACATGACTGAAGTCACTGAGCTCACTCGCTCAGACTACAGCCCGCCAGGCTTCTCTGCCCATAGAAGTCTTCCCAGTTAAGAAGACTGGAATGGGTAGCCGTTTCCTTCTCTAGGAGATCTTCCCAGACCAGGGATCAAACCTGTGTCTCCAACATTGACAAGCAGATTCTTTTCCACTGAACCACCAGTTAAGATCCTTACTGTCCTACAGAGTCACTCTTAGAAACTCAGGAACATAGGTCTACATTTCTCATGCACTGGATTGTCCTGGTTTATTCTCCTTGGGAGGTTCCCAGTTGAAGTTTTATTTTTTTGGTCGTGCCAAATCTTAGTTCCTCCACCAGGGATCAAACTCATGCCCCCTGTGGTGGAAATGTGGAGTCCGTACCACTGAACTGCCAGGGAATTCTACCCAGCTGAAATTTTAAGGACTGGAGGCAGGGAGGAAAAGGACCTAGGGATCAGAAAGTTGGTTTAGTTCCATCTGCTGGCCTGTTTTTCTTTGGATAATTCATCTTCTCTCTCTGGACCCCTGTCTGCCCTCCTGTCTGTAAAGTGAGGAGGGTGATAAAATGATCTCCAAGTTTTCTTCCAGCTCCAGCTTCCCTTGACTTCATCATCTTACATGATTCTTTGGGAGCATATTGTGGGTAGTAGGAGAGCTGAGGGAAAAAGAACTTGAGCGTGGGCAAATCCCTGAAGGGCAGATACGACTTCTGTGTTAACCAAGGCTGTATTCCTAGCTCTCATTTGTGTCTGGCATAAAGTAGGTGCACAAATACTTTCTCTTCCCAAGGTGGAGATAGTGACTTGTCAGTTTTGCTATTGGCAGTAGCTGCTAGACTAGCCTGACATAGTGGGTAATTTCATCCGAAGTCTGTTTACTTAGAAGACTCCCTGATGCACCAGGAGCAAATCCAAAGTAGCTCACTCTCTTGAACTGTTTCCGCGGAGGTGTAACCCCAAACCTGTGAGGCTGAAGGCTGTAAGAAGCAGAGATGCCACTTGAAGTGAGAATTTAGCGCCATCTAGTGTCTGAATTTCAGCTTCAGCATTGAAGCTGAAACTCCAATACTTTGGCCACCTGATGAGAAGAACTGATTCATAGGAAAAGACCCTGATGCTGGGAAAGATTGAAGGCAGGAGGAGAAGGGGAGGACAGAGGATGGGATGGTTGGATGGCATCACTGACTCGATGGACATGAGTTTGAGCAAGTTCCGGGAGTTGGTGATGGACAGGGAGGCCTGGCGTGCTGCAGTCCATGGGGTCACAAAGAGTCAGACATGACTGAACGACTGAACAGACCGAGTGTCTGAACTGGGGATCACAGGAATGATTTCTTCATTTTTCTAGGTATTCTGTTTCATAAAGGAGTGATAAATCCAGTTGTGCCAATTAAAATATACCAAGAAAACCCACTATTTAAAAGACTCATGAACGTATTTACATGTGACATGAACATTATTGTAATATGTATATTCTCCCCCTACTTAGCTCCCTCTGAAAACTGAGATAACAATAAAGGGCTTTGTTAACAGGAGTCTTTTGTTAGCAGAAGCTTAGAAAGTCCTTAAGGCTCTATCCTTCCCACATCCAGCTAGTTCAGAGGGCAGGTACTGACCCTTAAAGCATGCTTAGTTGTTAACATAAGTATCTGAGTTTTATGTCATGCATTAATTAAAACACATTTCTTATCTCACTCAATCCTGGTGATTATCCTAGGGAGTAAGAATGACAGTCTCTAACTAGCTGATCATTCACTGCTGTTGAAAAAGTTTCATTAATTTGCCTTCACGTTATACAGTAATTGTTGGGGAGAGGATTCAGACTCACATTGGTCTGTCTCTAACAACTGTTTTCTGTGTACTAAAAATCACATTTTTTTTGCCAAAATAATACAATTGACATCCCATAATAACCATAATTTTCTTGGGCTCCAAAATCACTGCAGACAAACTGCAGCCATAGAATTAAAAGACACTTGCTCCTTGGAGGGAAAGCTACGACAATCCTAGACAGTGTATTAAAAAGCACAGACAACACTTTGCCAACAAAGGCGTGTATAGTCAAAGATATGGTTTTTCCAGTAGTCAAGTACAGCTGTGAGAGTTGGACCATAAAGAAGGCAGAGTGCTGAAGAAATGATGCTTTTGAACTGTGGTGTTGGAAAAGACACCTGAGAGTCCCTTGGACAGCAAAGAGATCAAACCAGTCAATCCTAAAGAAAATCAACCCTGAATATTCATTGGAAGGACGGAGACTAAAGCAGAAGCTCCAACACTTTGGCCACCTGATGCAAAGAGCCAACTCATGGGAAAAGACCCTGATGCTGGGAAAGATTGAGGGCAAGAGGAGAAGGGGATGACAGAGGATGAGATGGTTGGATGGCATCACCGACTCAATGGATATGAATCTGAGCAAACACCTGGATATAGTGAAGGACAGGTGAGTCTGGTGTGTTGCAGTCCAGGGGGTCACAAAGAGTTGGACATGACTTAGCAACTGAAAAACAACAACAAATCCAAGGATACAACTCTACATACTTGTATGGTGTATATGATAC
This sequence comes from Ovis canadensis, assembly GCF_042477335.2. NCBI lineage: Eukaryota > Metazoa > Chordata > Mammalia > Artiodactyla > Bovidae > Ovis > Ovis canadensis. The sequence goes on along the minus strand of NC_091247.1, from coordinate 180,945,432 downwards.
TGATGGTTAGAAACTGGGTTCTGGAGCCAGATTACCTGAGTTTAGATCCGTTGGACATAGAGAAAGATACTGATGGGCTCTGAGCCTCCATTTCCCATTATAAATTGGGATGATGCTAAGAATTCTTACTTCATAGGGTTGTGTGACCCTTAACAGAGTCATTACATCTCAGGTGCTGAGAACAGTGCCCTTCACACAATATGGTGCTCCGTAAATATTACTTCAAAATTGACTGTAAGGCAGGGAGTTGAAAATATCAGTTCAGTTCAGTTCATTTCAGTTGCTCAGTCTTATCCGACTCTTTGCAATCCCATGAACTGTAGCACGCCAGGCCTCCCTGTCCATCACCAACTCCTGGAGTTTCCTCAAACTCATGTCCATTGAGTTGGTGGTGCCATCCAACCATCTCATCCTGTGTCGTCCCCTTCTCCTTCTGCCCCCAATCTTTCCTAGCATCAGGGTCTTTTCAAATGAGTCAGCTCTTCGTATCAGGTGGCCAATGTATTGGAGTTTCAGCTTCAACATCAGTCCTTCCAATGAACATTCAGGACTGATTTCCTTTAGGAGGGACTGGTTGGATCTCCTTGAAGTCCAAGGGACTCTCAAGAGTCTTCTCCAACACCACAGTTCAAAAGCATCAATTCTTCGGCGCTCAGCCTTCTTCACAGTCCAACTCTCACATCCATACATGACCACGGGAAAAACAATAGCCTTGACTAGATGGACCTTTGTTGGCAAAGTAACATCTCTGCTTTTCAATATGCTGTCTAGGTTGGTCATAAATTTCCTTCCAAGGAGCAAGCGTCTTTTAATTTCATGGCTGCAGTCACCATCTGCAGTGATTTTGGAGCCCCCCAAAATAAAGTCTCTCACTGTTTCCACTGTTTCCCCATCTATTTGCCAGGAAGTGATGGGACTGGATGCCATGATCTTAGTTTTCTGAATGTTGAGCTTTAAGCCAACTTTTTCACTCTCCTCTTTCACTTTCATCAAGATGCTCTTTAATTCTTCTTCACTTTCAGCCCTAAGGGTGGTGTCATCTGAAAATATAAGTCTTACGAAATGAACTGACTTGTAGTTGGACAGCAAAATGCATGTTGAGAATTTTGAGTCTGAACATCTCCAGGTGGGCCTGTGTTCTGAGATCCTTGAAAGTCCCACCATTCACTCAAGTCTGCTTCTATATCCATTTAGGACCCTTGTTTGGCTCTCAAAGGTATTTGGGATTTTGATCCTTGCTGTGTATGAGATGAACTAATGGAAACTGTCACTCTGAGAAATGGAAACTTTGGGCTCTTTGTAAATCTCTTTTAAGGCCTGCAACCTCATGTTGGAGATCTTTGGGTTCTCTTGTCATGCAGCATGGTTTCTCCTGCCAAGAACAAGGGCTCTGCTAGCCAAGAACTAGGCCCAGCTCTAGCTTCACCTTCCTTACCTCTTTCCACAGATGTCTACTTTTCTCCGTCCCTCTCAGGGAGGAACTAGCTCCCAGAGGTCAGAAGGGGTGCTAGAAAAAGTGAGTACAATTTGTAAAGAGAAACGCCACCTAGAACCCCAATCCCTGGAGTCACTCTGCAGAGAGTCTGCCCTGTGAGGTGTCAAAGCAAGAGTCTTGAAAACTACACGCAGACCAAAAGGGCAATTTCCCTCCACTGCCAGAAGGGGGCAGTGTAGTGTAGAGCACTGAGAGGAGATAAATTCCTGGAGCGGAGGGTTCTAGTTCAGACTCTGCTTGGAAGTAGCAGTGACCTGCACAATAAGCTTGGCCCCATTTTCCCTGATGTTCAGCTTTAAGGTTCTGCGGTTCTATTAGGAGAGAATAGGATGAACTAGCCAAGAACTCCAAGTTGGCTTATGTAAGTAAGAAACCAGAAATGGGGGGGGGGAGTGGGGGAGGGGTAAAAATGGGGGGGTGGTGTGCACAGCTAAGAAGTTTCTTTTGTGGGGGATTCAAAACCTCTCTATGGGGCTTCCCAGTAAAGAATCCACCTGCCAGTGCAGAAGACCCAAGAGACAAGGGTTTGATCCCTCAGTTGGGAAGATCCCCTGGAGAAGGAAGTGGCAACTCACTCCAGTATTCTCACTTGGAAAATTCCATGGGCAGTGGAGCCTGGGTGTCTATGGGGTCCCAAAGAATCGGACATGACTGAGTGACTGAGCATGCCTGAAAACCTCTCTACTGAAAGCAGCAGGTGGAAAAAGCCTTAAAACAGCTCTTTTAGGATCACATGCTCAGGTTGGGCGGCCCCATCAAACCACCCCAAGGAGTCTGGAATGGATCACCATGCCCTGCTCCTGTCCTTGTTGGTGCCAAAGCTTAATCCCCCCAAAAACATTTACAGTTACAAACAGCACTCATCACTGGTGGTTTTCCCATCTCTGCATTGTGTAATAGCCAGAGCCTATTTTTTTCTTGATGGAAATTCTTTCCAGAAATAATGGCTGATGCAGAGCCTGCAGTGGCCTCAGGGTGCCCCTTGGCAGAGGTTAAAAAGTGAAGTCAGTAGGCAAAACCCTTTCTGGCTCAGCAGCTCCATGAAGTTGCCTTGCTTGCTAGGATTTAGAAGCCCCATGGGAGGCCTGTGAGACCCTGACGATTTGGGGCAGGGATATTTTCCACTGAAGTCATTTGATTGGTGCTCTCAGAAGTCAGAGACAATGAAGTTATATCTTAAGAGAGCACCAAGGGAGAGCTTATCATTAGGAGCCTGTGTGCATGCTAAGTTGCTACAGTCATATCTGACTCTGTGATCCTATGGATTGTAGCCTGCCAAGCTGCTCTGTTCATGGGATTCTCCTGGCAAGAATACTGGAGTGGGTTGCCATTTCCTTCTCCAGAGGAACAAACCTGTGTCTCTTATGTCTTCTGCATTGGTAGGTGGATTCTCTACTACTAGCTCCACCTATTGTGCATCGCTGCTGCTGCTAAGTCGCTTTGGTCGTGTCCGACTCTTTGTGACCCCATAGACGGCAGCCCACCAGCCTCTGCTGTCCCTGGGATTCTCCAGGCAATAACATTGGAGTGGGTTGCCATTTCCTTCTCCAATGCATGAAAGTGGAAAGTGAAAGTTAAGTCACTCAGCCGTGTCTGACTCTTCGTGACCCCATGGACTGCAGCCCACCAGGCTCCTCCGTCCATGGGATTTTCCAGGCAAGAGTACTGGAGTGGGGTGCCATTGCCTTCTCCGTTATGCATCTCTATTGGTCTCTAATTCTGCCAGACTCACTAAAAAGCCAGCTGCAAAAGCATAAACTCTGGGCAGGGTGCCTTGTTCAGAAGCCTCTTACCAAGCTTCCCATCTCCCAGCCTGTTCCTACATCCATTGGCTGTGGACCTCTTGCTTCACTTCCTGTTATTACCCTTGAATTTCTTGGAGCTGGTGGAGGCAGGATAGCCTAGGGGCTAGGAACACAGGCTCTGGACCTCAGCTGTCTGGGTGTGTGACTCAGGGCAAGTTCCTTAACTCCTCATTGCCTTGGTTCCTCACCTGTAAAATGGGGGTGATTATAATAGTACCTGCCTCACAGAGTATGTGTGAGGATGAAAGTACTTAGCACTTATACTATGAGGATGAAAGCACTTAGCACCTATACTACTAGTACTTAGTATAGGTAGGCACTTGGTAAAGATTTGTGGAATATATAGATTCAGGTCTACATTGCAGAGACTCATGGATGCAGAGGAAAAAAGTCCCAGAAGAAAACGTATTTAAAAATCACTGTCTCTACTTGAGGTGGATAGAGGGACTGGATTTGCTCACCTGTCTGAAACAACTAAATACTAATACACAATAAGTGTTTACTAAATGTTTGCTGTGGTTATTGTTTTCATGCTTCAACTCCCTGCTCACAAAAAGTGTGTGAAGCCTGTTAAACTATTAGCCTCATGTTACTGCCAAGGAAATTGAGGCTCAGAGAGGTTCCATGACTTGGCTGAGGTCACTTAGCTAGTCAGTCAGGGGAATAATCAAGAGCTGAACATTCTAGAAGCTGTGTTCTGGACCATGCTATCATGTCTAGGCCTGCAGCCTGCCACGTGTTTGGTGATATCTGCTGAATGACTGACCCCAGCCATCTGGACCGTCTCCATCCTTCCCCTTCCTCTCTTTTCTCTTCAGCCTCTTCCTCCTCGGGTCTGCCCAGGCAAGTCTGGAACACGCTCCTCTCTCTCCTATTCAGAAAGAAAAGAACAGAAGAGAAAACCTCCAGTGCTTATCCTACCTCTTGCCTCCGCCCACAGGCCACCTTCTCGGAGTCACCTGTGCTTGTCTCCCTACCTTATCTCAGTCCAGTGATCTGAATTCCCCTCTGTGTGGTCACACGGTTCCTGCGGAAGTCACCAGTGGTTTCTGAGATCTTTCCATTCTCATTTCCCTTGGTCTGTGTCCACTAGCCATGCCTGCTCCCTCCCTTGCTGTCCACTTTACCGCACACTGCTGGTTTTCTTCTCACTTCCCTGGCCACTCCCTCTTGGGATATGTGCCATCTCAATCAGACCTAAGGGCTTGACCATGGGCAATCCTCTCTCCTGGCTCTATCCTCTCTTCCTGGGTGATGCCCTCTGTTCCTGGGCTTAACATACCACCTCCATAGGCTGAGGACACCAGAGTTTCATCTCCAGCCTTGAACTCTCTCCTGAGTTCTAAGCCAGCTCTGGTTAAGGGCACGCTTGGTGTTTAAAGACCTTGCAGCAGACTATCTGTCTTTGGAACCCAGTTTCTATTTGGGGAGATGAGACAAGCTGTTCTCTCTTCTAGTTCTCAGCCATTCACAAACTCTCAGCCCAGAGCTTGGACTCTTTGAGGTGCAGAGATCATCAGAGGTCATTTACACTTTTGCTGAAGAAACTGATCATCCAGGGTTGAGATAGCAAGCATCCACGGGTGACAGTGCCCCTGGCAGCATCCGTAATGTGCAGTTTTCACATGAACTTTGCTTCCTTCTTGTCTGAATGTTTCCAGTGACTGGGTCTCTAGCCTTTCAGATGCACCAGTGAGCCACCAACTATCTCTCCAACCCAGGGGAGAGCCTGCAGCCAAGATCTATGGAAGGTTCAAGCTTACTGAATTCATTGTGCCCCAAATGATCTACTCCTTTGAAACTCTTTCCTCCTCCAGTGAGCCGTAACAGAGTAAAGGTTTCTTCAGCTCCCTGGTTTCTCATGTCAGAAGCATGAATCTTATACCTCCCCTCTTTCCCACTCTCTCATCCAGTCACCAGATCTCCCCGATACATCTTTCTAAACATTTCTCGAGAACTTTTCCTGCTCCCCACTGCCACGACTAAGGTCCAAACCTGAAAAATGATGCATATATCCCAGTATTTGTGGTTTTCTCTCTTCCCTTCTTCCCACCCTCCCTTCCTCCCGTGATGGTTTCTCTTTCCCACTCCTTGTCCTTCTCCACCCACTTCCACCGGCACGCCCTCTCTTCTCCTTATTCAAGACTTTCTTTTTTTCTTTATCATCACTGTTTCTCAGTCAGTAGTGTTTAAGCACATGGTCTTAAAAAGTGCCTGGCTGGGGCTTCCCTGGTAGTCCAGTGGTTAGGAATACACCATGCAATGCACTAGTTCGATCCCTGGTCCAGGAAGACCCTACATGGCACAGGGCCACTAAGCCCATGCACCACAACTGCTGAGCCTGGGAGCCCCAGCTAATGAAGACGCATGTCCTAGCGCCCACGCTCCGCAACGAGAGAAACCACTGCAGCGAGAAGCCTGCACCCCGCCGCTGGCGAGTAGACCCCCTCGCTTCACCACAACCAGAGGGTAGACCCTGCTCGCCACAGCTAGAGAAGAGGTCTGCAAAGCAATGAAGATCCAGCACAGGAAAACTGTCTTTTAAAAAGTGCCTGGCTGACTCGAGGGCTCCCTTGGGAGACTGTTTCCTATTAAGGCCAGGACGCCCCCAGCCCAGCCCCCGCCCCCAGCTCTCATTTCTGTCCTGCCCATCTACCCTGCCCCGTCCCTCTCTTTCCATCCGCCTCAGCTCTGGCTAAGTACAAGGAGGGCTCCCGTTAGCAGGTGTGCCCCTGGTGACCCGCCTGGCTGCTAAAAACACAGCTCCTACTGCGAGGGGGGAGTTCTCCGAGTTGCAGAATGTTTATGGAACTTATCCTCAGAAAGATCTGATCTGGCACCTGGCAGTTTTAAACCACGAGGAGGGATCCCAAAAAACTTTTTTTTTTTTTTTTTCACTTTCTCGAAGGAGCATTCTCAAAAGCAAAAGCAAATGACATTGTTTATGGAGAAAAAAGAAAACCACACGAAACCACCAACGACACTGGGTAATTATAGAGGGTGAGTGAGACTTTGTCAGTGATGGTGAAAGAAGGCTGTCTTTTTTTTTCCCCTTTAGTACTTTTCACGTTGGAGGCAAAAGAGCCAGGCTCTGCTACATTCCTGTGGACGGTCCCGTCTTTTACCAGGATGGATCTGGTCAGGGCAAAATCTTTTGGTTCTGAGTAAGGGTGGAACGCATAATACGTGTTTGTTGGAAAGATCATAAATTCCTTGGCCCTGTCCGGGCTCTGGGGCTCTGGGAGTGGTGATTCTGAAGCTCCTGGTTCAGTTTCTGCGCCATCTGGCTCTGGTCTGACGGAGGTTCAGTGACCCTTGGCTCCTGGGTAATAAAGCTCAGTGTTTATGCTTCTCCCCTCTGTGAGAGCTTCAACTACCTGCTGACCTGCCAGGTCACATATCTTAGATGTTAGCGGTGGAGAGTTAGGGATGGGAAAGCAGGCAGGCAGGGACACTTTTAGAGAACATGCACAGAGGGGCCTTATATTGCTTCCCCGTGGCTGCTCTAATGAATGACAGCAAACGTAGTGCCTGAAAACAACACCGGTGTCTTCTTTCATGGTGCTGGAAATTGGAGTGTGAAATTGATTTCCCTGGGTTGCAATCAAGGTATCAGCAGGACTGTATCCTTTCTGGAGGAGCCTCTGTTTCCTCGCCTTTTCCAGCTCACAGAAGCTCATGGCCCTGCCATCTGTTTTCAAAGCCAACAATGTAGCATCTTCAAATGTATGTAACATCATTCTGACACCTTGCTTCATCACAGCATCTCTGACTCTTTTAAGGACCCCTGTAATTACACTGGACTCACTGAGCTGATCCAGTAAACTCCCCATCTCAAGATCTTGAACCTAATCACCTCTGCAAAGTCCTTTTTGCTACACTGGGTAGCACATTCACAGGCCTCAGGGATCAAGATGTGGGGATCTTTGGGGGGACCATTATTCTGTCTGTCACAGGCGTTTCAGAAAGGCAGTTGCCTTAAGTCATGTGTTGAGACCCAGAGGACACAGGGGACTTGCTTTGAGTCAGAGAACCTGTCACTGACCGAGATGTGACTCAAATCCTAGTTAGGACTCCTGTCTTACCACGGTATTCGGATTTAAGAGTGAACTTTTGAGGGTAGATGGGGGATCCTTGCCATGCAGATCTTAGCCTTCTTAAAGAGGAAGCAATGAGACAGGTCAGATGGCACTGGAAGGATTGGTTAAAAAATTATATGTTGGGTATCACTTTGTGCAACGATTATGGTAAATGATGAAAGGCCCAGCTTCACAAAATCATTTGCAAAGCCCCATGCAGTAGGGATAACTATTAGCTCCATGCTACAACAAAGAAGACCGAGGCGAAGGGGACTTTAAATATATTCAAGAAAGCAGTGAAGCTAGGATGCGCTATCTGGTCTGTCTGACTTCAAAACCCATGTTCTTAGGACTTCCCTCGGGTGGTCTAGTAGCTAAGACTCCATTCTCCCAATGGAGGGGGCTAGGGTTTGATTCCTGGGCAGGGAGCTAGATACCACACGTCACAACAAAAGATCCCACTTGCCACGATTAAGACCAGGAACAGCTAAATAAATAAATATTGAAAAAAAAGGTTCAGAACTTGTCCCCCTGTACTTGCTGCCTCTCCTCCGTCTTCTGCTTGGCATGTATCTCCATGTACATATGGTGCTACTGTACTGGTCTCCCCCATTGGAATGTAAGCTTCCTAAAGAGAGGGGGCATTTTCAGTTTCTTTTTTTGGTCCAGGATTTCACTGCTGTGTGATCAGCTTCTGGCATACAGTAGGCATGCATGCATATTAAATAAATGAATATGTAGAGCTGGATGTCATATTCAAAATATGTCATTAATAGAAAGTAAAGGTGTGGTCCACTTGGGATGGATGTTTGTTACAAACTATCAGTACAGTCAGGAGAAGGCGATGGCACCCCACTCCAGTACTCTTGCCTGGAAAATCCCATGGACGGAGGAGCCTGGTGGGCTGCAGTCCATGGGGTCGCTAAGAGTCGGACATGACTGAGCGACTTCACTTTGACTTTTCACTTTCATGCATCGGAGAAGGAAATGGCAACCCACTCCAGTGTTCTTGCCTGGAGAATCCCAGGGGTGGAGGAGCCTGGTGGGCTGCCATCTCTGGGGTCGCACAGAGTCGGATACGACTGAAGCGACTTAACCATAGCAGCAGCAGCACAGTCTCATGGGAACCTTTGGCTGAATATCAGCCTTGACTGGGACGCTAAATGCAGAATCTGAGAATGTGACACTGAGAATCATATGCTTTAGCAGTACAGGCACGTGCTGGGAACAGGCACTGCAAGGGCTAACGTCTTGTCCTTGTAATTAGCTGAAGGAAGTGGAACTCACACCTACAAGTATTTCATCTGATGCAGTCCTGGGCTGGGCCTATTAGTTTGTTTAACTTTATGGTCTCTATTGTTTTATTTCATATAATCCCAAGTTGCACACCCCAGCATTCTTTTTCCTCTGGGCCTCCTCTTTCCTCTCTCTACACCCCCATTAGTAGTGCACCTGGCAGGTAAGAAGGTGCTCCTGAGGCCCCTGTGGTTGATTAAAACCAGCTTAGGAGAAGTGGGCTGTTACATGGGTCTGGTTGAGAGCAGCGCCCCTGGCAAAATCAGAAAAGGCAACACCAAGAGGGCTGAATGGGCCCCCTTTTCTCTCTATATTCACACCTCATCCTTCCCTGTCACACGTGACACCTAGAAGTTTTGGTGCTGAAGCTGCCTGGCTGATCCACAGGTCCATACGTACTGGCCTAGAGTGCTTATTCTTTCAACTCGCTATTATTATTGATTTATTGAAGTAGTGGTTTGAGAATGCTAAGCCTGTCCTTTATGAACATTGGCTTGCTTCAAGGTCAGGCCTCTGGGGCTGGCTTGGAAAGGAACTTGAGCGTGAACTTCACAGACTACGTGCTCAGTTCTTCCTGGACCTGCTCACACAACTCCCCAGTGTATGAAGGGGTAAGTCTAAGAACTTGGTGGGGCTTGGGTTCTGTTATTAGAGAAGACCCTGATGCTGGGGAGATTGAGGGCAGGAGGAGAAGGGGACGACAGAGGACAAGATGGTTGTAGGGCATCACCGACTCAATGAACGTGAGTTTGAGCAAGCTCCAGGAGTTGGTGAAGGACAGGGAAACCTGGCGTGCTGCAGTCCATGGGGTCACAAAGAGTCAGACACGACTGAGACATTGAACAACAACAAGGCTTTTAAAAATCACTGTTGAATTCCCTGTTGGTTCAGTGGTTAGGAGTTGGCGCTTTCACTGCTATGTGTGTTAGTCACTCAGCCGTGTCCGACTCTTTGCAACCCATGGACTGTAACCCAGCAGGATCCTCTGTCCATGGAATTCTCTAGGCCAGAATACTGGAGTGGGTAGCCATTCCCTTCTCCAGGGGATCTTCCCGACCCAGGGATCAAACCCGGGTCTTCTGAATTGCAGGCAGATTCTTTATTGTCTGAGCCATAAGGGCCCAGATTTAATCCCTGGTCAAGGAACTAAGGCTCTGCAAACTGTGCAGCACTGAAAAAAAAGGTGCTGGAAGTGATGGCTGCAGAAAAGAATAGCGGCTTCAGAATCAAAAGCTGTGGCAGCTCTTATCTGGGAGGTGGATTTTATTTCTGTGTTCCTACCCCACCATCACAGGGCATCACAGCTAAAAATGAAATTATTTAGTCAATCAGATCAACACATGGCATCTTCCATTTGTCCAGGCACCAGACCTGGAACTGGGTGCAGCAGTGTACAAATAGAGATGATGTATTTTTCCTGTCATTCATTTAATGATTATTTACTTAGTGTACACTGAGGGCCAGACCCTGGGCTGGGTGCAAGGAAAGCAGAGATTGATAAGACGCAATCTTTACCTTGTAACCTAGTGGTTAAGAACATGAGCTGGGGGGTTCAAATCCCAGACCTGTCTCCTTGTAGCTAGTTGACCTTGGGCACGTTGATTCAACTTGGTATTTTAGTTTCCGTGTCTGTAAACTAGGAATAACAATAGTCCCCATCTTATAGGGTTGCTGTTATTAAATGACCTAAATGTTAGGTCTTTGGAATAGTATCCAGTAAGTGTTCAGTAAATTCCTATTATTATTAATAATAATTCTGTTGTTAACCTAACCAGGGAGACAAATAGGCCAAATCTCATAATGTGATACAGTCTAGAATGAAGGGTTATGGAAACATGGTGGTGATGGTGTAGTCACTAAGTCATGTTTGACTCTTTTGAGACCCCATGGATTGTGGCCAGCCAGTCTTCTCTGTCCAGAGGATTCTCCAGGCAAGAATACTAGAGTGAGTTGCCATTTCCTTTTCCAGGGGATCTTTCTTACCCAGGGATCGAACCAGCATCTCCTGACTTGCAAGTGGATTCTTTACCACTGAGCCACCAGGGAAGACTTATGGAAATATTGAGAACAATAAGTTCTGATGGATCAAGAAAGTTTCATGTGAAAGGGGATTTTCAGGGGCGGGAGTCAGGGTAGGAGGGACAGAGGAAGAATCCTCAGTAAAGGGAACAACATGAGCAAAGACACAAATGTTTGGGAACTCAGGGTGTGTCTAAGAAGACCAAGATTTGGAATCAGAGGAGGCGAGGCTGGGCCAATTTTGTGGAAATAATGTGCATGCTGGAGCCAGGCAGACCTGAGTTCGAATCCTGATTCTGCCGCTTCCTGCCTGGATGCTCTCTGCTAAATGATGGAAACTTTTAGGGCCCCTGCAAAAGGGTAATGCTTTTGCCTGTGTCATACAGCACATGAGAGAAAAAAGGTGTCCCTGAACTGTCCCAAAGAATCACTGTCTATTCTTTCCCCTTTTTATTTTGTGAAACTACAGACCAGTTTAGAGTTCTCCTCCATGATTTCCAAATAACTGCCCCCAGAGCAAGCCTGTGTTCACAGCTTCCTTGCAGCCAAGTGGAGACGTTGGCTGCATTCTCCTTTTCTTTCTGGCTCTTGTTGGACTGTCTGTTTCTGTTTGCGCTGCTGTATTAAATGCCACCAGAGGCTCTTTTTTTTTTTAAATTATGAATGTATTTGGCTGCCTCCAGTCTTAGTTGCGGCATGCGGGCTCTTCTATTGTAGAACTTGGACTCTCGTTGTGTTACCTGGGCTCAGGAGTTGCAGCATCTGTGCTTAGTTCCCCAACAAGGGATCGAGCCCTCATTCCTTGCCTTGCAAGGCAGATTTTTAACCACTGGACCACCAGGGAAGTCCCCACTGTGGACTTTCAGTCTTGCAGTTATGTCAGTAAACAGCTTCTTTGTGTAGATGCTAAGATGCTTCAATCGTGTCTGACTCTGCAACCCTGTGGACTGTAGCCCGCCAGTCTCCTCTGTCCATGGGATTCTTCAGTCAAGGATACTGAAGTGGGTTGCCACGCCCTCCTCCAGGGGATCTTCCCAACCCAGAGATCAAACCTGCATCTCTTAGGTCTCCTGCACTGGCACGTGGGCTCTTTACCACTAGTGCCACATAGCCCCCTTGTTTCCGGGGCTCAGGCATGAGTCAGAGACAATGCGGGGATAGGACCTCACGCTCAGAATCAACCTTCCCCCCCGCATAACACTGGCCTGTCGCCCTGGACCCTCTCTGCTGTGCTTTCACTGTCTTCCATTATCCTTAAGCTATGTGTGTGTGTATCTCTGTGTGTGTATGTCTGTGCATGCACACTTTCACATGCACCCACACCCCAACCCATTTGGGTGGTTTGGAAAAAGCCCATAAATCCCTTTTCAGTATCAAAGCTAAAGTATTAGACACAGCTAATGTTACTGTGGTTAGCTGCTTACATTCTAAATGAAAAATATATTTCAGTTCTAGGTTAGTAAAAATAAAGATGCATTTTTTTTTCCTTCTCCAGATTTTTGTACTCCCTGACTTCTATTTAGGCATTTGGGATATGTGGCCCCCGGATGTCCCAGATATATCTTATGCTACCTCAAAACTTAGTGGCTTAAAGCAACACTTTTATTCTGCTGTTCCACATGGTGTGAACTAGAATCATGGCGTTTGCCTGCTGACTGTTCTGGTCAGGAGGCTCCAAGAACCTAAGAAGCTCTCATCCTCGTCGATGGTTAGACCAAAAATTGGCGTGGTGTCACTTTCACTGTATTCTATTTGTCAAAACAGTCACAGGCCAACTCAGATTTAGGGGAGGTGAAATAGTACCCGCCTCTTGATGGGTGAAGTGTAAAAGAACTTATGGTCATCTTTCACCTGTCACACCAGGTTAAAAATCTTTGATCCCTAAAGTGGCCTATTTCCTAGGGTGCTCCCTGGTCCCTCATGCAAATCGATTTCTGGCAGGCTAGTCCCATCAATCTGCTGAGTAAGCCACACATGTCAACACAGTAGGTTGAACATGACTTATATGACTTGGCTGCAACTCCCTCACGTTCCTAGGACTATGCAAAGATCGGATGTGATAATACATAATGGTCAGATGTCAACTCCATTTCCATTCCCGCTCTTTTTAAAAAAAGACTGTTTTATTTTTGGTTTCACTGGGTCCTCATTCCTGCGCGTGGGCTTTCTCTAGTGGTGGCGAGTGGGGGCTGCTTTTGTGGCAGTGCACAGGCGTCTCCTTGGAGTGGTTTCTCTTGTTGCGGAGCACAAACCCTAGAGCAAGGGCTTCAGTAGGTGTGGTGCATGGGCTTAGTTGCCCCGTGGCATGCGGGATCTTCCTGGGCCAGGGATTGAACCCATGTCCCCTGCATGGGCATGCAGATTCTGATCCACTGTACTACCAGGGAAGTCCTCTGTTCCCTTTCTGTTTTCACAGAATAATAGCGGACATTCTCAGAATTCAGAGAAGGAAGAGATCATTTCATGTGGGACATCAGGAAAACCTCTGCAAAGCTTAACACTAATAACTAATATTTATTTGGTGCCTTCTTTATGCCAGATCCTGTGCTAAGTGCCTTCCTGGCTCATTTCATTTCATCGAATCTTCTCTGTATCTCTGAAGCAAGTATTCTTGTTTCCTCATTTTTCAGATGAGGAACCTGGCATTCAGAGACATTAAATAACTTGTCCAAGATCACACAGTATCTTGGACTTATCTCTAATCAGTGATCGAGATAAGATTTGAAGGCATGCTCATGCTTTTAGCCATCATAATATATTAGTTATCTATTGCTATGTCACAAATTACCCCCAAATGTGTCAGCTTAAAACAACAGCGAACATTTATTATCTCACACAGTTTCTGTAAGTAAGGAACTCAGGAGTTATTCATCTTGGGTGCTAAAGGTCCCTCGTGAGGTTAAAAACCAAAGTGTCAGCTGGGGCTACAGTTGCCAATATTCATTTGGTAACATAGGGCAGTCCCATTCAGTGTGAATGAAAACTGCGCAAAGGTGTGAATAAGAGAAGCTGAAGGTCACTGGGGACGATCTTGGAGGCTGGCTGCTACAGTGTGCTCTTCAACACACAGGAAGTACTTGGTGAGGTATTTCACATCTTTGGAATGGTATTGATGAAATGGTAGGTTTCTGAGTTGGACCTGGAAGGCTGGACAGTATATTAATAGCTAGAAAAGATAGGAAGTAGGAGCTAATCATTTCTCTTTGCCTCTTCATTCCTAATTGTCATCATCATTGTTAACTGACATGGTTATTGTCATCATCCTTATGACCATCATCATTCTAGAGATGTCCTGTACTACTTTCATAAGTATTTACAATCGATGATTTTAAAGATACGGACAGAAGTCCACACTTGTATAAAGCTACATATATACTGTATAATGCAAAGCAGCGATTATTTTGATGGAGTGAAAAGGGTGAATCCTGAGCTGTAGCAAAGACCTGCTTGTTTGCTCCCTGGAAAGCCTGTCTCTCTTGAAGCCTAGAAGAGGAGGGACTTGGTACCTTAGCTGAGGGCTATGAGGGAAAAATCTTAGTAAACTACAGTGGGCTGGCTCCAAATGCCCTTGCTGTATGTTGTCTTGGCACCCTGAGTCTGTAATTTCTCATATAACAGGATGTGAAATTTGACTTTTTGGTGTTTTGGCAAAGTCCCCAAGGTTGAGACCATCTGTGTAGTACATGCTAAGGGATTGTGAAATCAGTTTTTATTAAAAAAGATTCTTAGTACATCACCCACATGAGTTAAGACACTTGGAGGACAAACACTGAGGTGGTAGTGGGGATGAATCCGGAGAGACTGGAGAGTGAGTAGTCAGAGTGGGGAGAAGGAGGGTGAATGATTCTCTCTCCTTCCTCCACACCAGATGAGGAGAATCACTTTGGAGAATCACTTCAGAGAATCACTTGGAAAAATCCCTGGCATTGAAGGGACTTATGACTGGTGCACAACTATGCCTGGGAGGTCTGACTTTCTCCTCTGACTTTCTACCTTGATGAGAAAGAGGTATAAGGACCATACTGGTATAAACAGTCCTCCCAATGGCAATGCCGGACTGGTATAAACAGTCCTCCCAGTGGCAATGGGAGCTGGGTATGGGCCTGAGAAGAAGCAGCCAGACTTGAGTCACGCTGAGAGGGTCTCTAGCCAAGAGATCCCTTGTGACTCCACTAGAAAGTCCAGGTGACTGGAAGTAAGGGATTGAGAGGTCAGCTGGGGAAAGCATGGCCCATATCAGGGAATTAGAGAAGGCCAGGAGGAAAAACAAGTGTTTGCACATATGCATTAATGAGGACATTTGACCAAGACAGGTGACCCTGGCTCCTTAAGATCTTCTCATCTTCCTTACCTCTCTCACCCCTCCTTCCTGCCAACAAAGCAGTGGGTGGAAGAGAAGGGCATGCATGCGTCCATGCTCAGTCACTCAGCTGTGTCTAACTCTTCTCTGTCCATGGGATTTCCCAGGCGAGAATACTGGAGGAGATCGCCCTCCTCCCTCAAGGGATCTTTCCCACCCAGGTATCGAACCCGAGTCTCTTGCATCTCCTGCATTGGCAGGTGGATTCTTTTACCACTGTGCTACCTGGGAAGCCCAAGAACCCAGCAAAGGAGTTCAGACGTTCCCCTTCCCTGCTGAATCTTCCCAGCCTGAGTTGGTCCCAAGATGAGGCTTGGGGAGAAATCTTTAATTGGATGAAAGATTGGAAATTTGCCATTAGACTAAATGGGACTTTATAAATTACCTGAAATGTGAAGTTATTCTTTAATACCTAAGAGTGGCCAGAATAAACATAGGATCAATTGACAGCACCTAAGATTTCCAAGGAATGGGAAGATGGAGTAGGTTTGTGGAGGCAGTGATGAGAAAATTGAATTGCTTTTGATTGATTTCAGTTCATTCAGGAAGCTGGTTATATTTCAAAAGATGGTTCTTTTTGGCTGCATTTTCAGCTGTAGGGAGGCAAGAGTGCATGTTAGTCTTATTCACTGGGGAATTCCTAGCAGCAAGGATTGTGTGTAGCTCACTGCAGGTGTTCAGCAAAATTTTGTGTAATTGTGCTGAGTTGAGTTGAAGGGTTTGGATTAGAGATGGGTGAATGTGATGCATATCTGTTGATTCAGTGGGAGAGAAAGATCCCTCATTTAGGATGTATGATGTGATTGCAGGAGCGCCATATTGCAAGCCCTGGGTTTTAGGCTTGGCTCTGCTGCCAACAGGCTGATTACCTTGGGCATGATACTAGAACTCTCTGGGCCTCAGTTTTCTGGTCTGGAAAGTGAAGAGGTTAGCTGGATTGGCAAGTGGATTCCAAACAAGGCTGTATATGAGAATCAGTTGGGGGTGCTTTGTAAACACAGATTCCTGGACCCACTCCTGTCCATTTTCCAATTGAGGTTGGTGGTATCTATAACAGGGTCCCTAGATAATTCTGATGTACCAGGCAGCTTAGGAACCCACTGGCCAAGATGACTGCTAAAGTCTTTTCATGAGTCTAAGTTGCTTTCTTTATCTGAAAAATGGGAATATTCTTAGTATTTGCCCATAAGGTTGGTATGAGGATTAAATGAAATAACACATGGAAGAAGCTGAGAGCAGCTTCTGGCACATGTGACTTACTCAGTAAATAATATCTCATGAACTATAAAAATAGAGTTTTGCCAGCAGAGTAGAACTGTCAACTTTAAAACTGGTTGTAAACCTATAAGTATAATGCCAAAACTTTTCTTGTTTTCCTTTTATTTTCTTACACATTTCCAGCCTGGGCCATGCCCTTTCTCTCTCTCATATGTTTGTCATTATTTTCTCTTTAAAATGTTTTCTTATCCCATCCACCCACAACCCACGCTTGTAGTTGTGTTTTTTCTCACACTGAAATTATGGACATTGCTCACTCATTTTCCAGTTCTCAGGGCAAGCTTCCACCAGTACCTCCACCCTGATGTCCCTGAAATGTGATGTCTTAGAAAGTCCCTGGCATGCAAGGCAAGTTTTCTGTAAGTTTCAGAGTGAGTCAAACAAGAATGGAGGACAGTAGGTAACTCCATGTTCAAATTCATGGTCAAATCCTGATGGGTGGAGGGGCTGCTGTTGTCCTGGTAAATGTTGATCTTGGTCAGGCTTGCCTTCCTGGCTGGTTTTCATTGCATCCTGATTTGGCTCAAGCCAAACATTTTGTGCTGGGCCAGCAGTTGTGAAATCCACAGCATATCCAGTGGTATTGTGTGTCTATTTTTAGACGCCATGTCCTCGAGGCCACAGAGAATGGGGGTTCTGTGGTATTTCGCTGCATCTCTTGGGCCTTGCTGTCAGGGAGCTGACCTCATTTTTTACTTACCATCAGTAATTGACTGCAGAACCATCTCTGTGTTTCTCCAGAACCATCTCAGACTTTCTTCCTGCACCCTCCCATGATGGAGCTGCAAGTATACTGCCTGGTTTCCTGGATGGAAATTAATTCTGGCCTAAGGTACTGCTCCCATACAGTTTTCTATAGCTGCAGAGGATAGGCCCAAACTCAGTATACCCTAAGTCCTTGCAAGTCCCTGATTTTGATGAGCTGTTAAGGAAGGGGATGATTAGAACTGGAGAGAGTGGGGTTGGGTAGACCTATTCCAAGGTTTGTCAAACCCAGTGCAAGGCAAGTGGCGGAGAAGGTGGTTCTCACCTACCCTCTCTTTTATCACCCTTTGACAGATCATCATTGTAACACTTAGCCAATCAAGCTGTTAGTTGCTGGGGAATTTGTCTGCATTTGCTAGTAGCTTATAGACTGCTGTGACTCAGGCATTTAGTGGGATCTCAGACACTACCTGTTGAGGGAATTTGGAATATATTACATGAGGAGTGGGTCTCATCTATCATTTATTTCCAATTTCACACAGGATTTAGGAGACGGTAGGGACTTTATCCTATCTGTGAATGAATACCAGCATCTGTGGCTTTGGAGTTGGCCAGATGTGTTTTCAAAAGCTGACTCCATAGCTTTGGGGCCAAAATTGATCTCTTTTCTTTCTGAGCCTCACTTCCTCATCTGCTTAATGGGGATAATAGTATTCATCACACAAAGCTTATCTTGAGGGTTGGATGAGCTTGCATATCAGTTGATGAAAAAATTCAGTCAAGAGAGACCCTCAGAACTGATGGTGACTCTGGGGGGAATTAAAATAGAGACATCAGAGCTGGAGGTGAGATGGTAGGAAGAGCCAAAGATATGGTGAAGTCCAGTGAAGAGAATAGAATGGAGACATTTCCCTCAGCTGGTGACCATTACTGCTTGCCTAGTCCACCCTCTCCTTTTGGATCAGAAACTTAGATGTCCAGGCAAGGAGACTGGAAGGTTCCTAACAGGCTTCCATGTACAGTCCAGGGTACCCAGGCCCGCCCCCGCCCCCCCCCCCCCCCCCCCCCGCCACAACGCCCGATTCCACTGAGGCAGTCTCTGCTGGAAGCATTTCTGTAACAGGATGCAAGTCACTGGGTCCAGTGGAATTCAGGACAATGGGAGGCTGAACACAAACCCAAATGCTCTGCCTAGATCTGGAAGATCACTCCTGGTGGCATCAAGGTAAATGGATTTTTCAGACTGTGACTTCTCTAAAATTCTCAATGTCTATAGTCAGTTTATATAGTTTGTGTTTGAAATATGTTATATGGAATATGTGGCTGTTTGAAAGTCTAAGAGAGTAGTACCACGGGATGACCCATCTTCTCTTATATTCTGTGTATCCTCAGGGCTGCTACAAAAAGGGGGTAGGAAGGACAGAGCAACGTGTCACTTCAGAAATATTTTTTAAAATTCCTAATTACCCAGGAAAGCACATGTAATAAAGTTACACATATGTCAAATCTATCAGTGTCTGACACCTTCTAGATATTCAAGAGCCATTACTTTATCTTCTCCTCTAGGATTAAAAGATGGTAAAAAGAAAAATCAAGTCATAGTAATAGGAAGAAGCCCCAAACCGCCAGTTCTATATCTAAATCTGTTTTTTTAAATGTTGCAGAATTATACTTTCTTAGACATTTGATCACCCCAAACCTGTTCTCAGTTCAGTTCAGTTGCTCAGTTGTGTCCGACTCTTTGCGACCCCATGAATCGCAGCACGCCAGGCCTCCCTGTCCATCACCAACTCCTGGAGTTCACTCAGACTCACATCCATCAAGTCAGTGATGCCATCCAGCCATCTCATCCTCTGTCGTCCCCTTCTCCTCCTGCCCCCAATCCCTCCCAGCATCAGAGTCTTTTCCAATGAGTCAACTCTTCACATGAGGTGGCCAAAGTACTGGAGTTTCAGCTTTAGCATCATTCCTTCCAAAGAAATCCTGGGCTGATCTTCAGAATGGACTGGTTGGATCTCCTTGCAGTCCAAGGGACTCTCAAGAGTCTTCTCCAACACCACAGTTCAAAAGCATCAGTTCTTCGGCGCTCAGCCTTCTTCACAGTCCAACTCTCACATCCATACATGACCACAGGAAAAACCATAGCCTTGACTAGATGGACCTTAGTCGGCAAAGTAGTATGTCTGCTTTTGAATATGCTGTCTAGGTTGGTCATAACTTTTCTTCCAAGGAGTAAGCATCTTTTAATTTCATGGCTGCAGTCACCATCTGTTCTCACTAAATGCCTGGGAGAAACCAGCTCAGATCATGATTCTGGAGAATTTCCTTTTGTCCTGACTGTTATCCAGCAACCAGTGCAGGGAAGCACACTGTGAGGGTGAGAGGACTGCAGACATCTCTCCTCACTCACCAAGGTGGAACTTTGGGGGAGTGGCTGGGGTGCAAGGAAGAGCTCTGGACTGGGAGCCAGGAGACCTGGGTTCTCACCCTCATGCTGCCACTGGTGACCCACATGACTGTCAGCAGGCTACTTTAATCCAGGACTCAGTTTCTCCCTCTGTCAAATGAACTGCTTGAATCAAATTGCCTCCAAAACTTGACAGTGAGTCCTGTTACTGTTCTAATCAGTGACTGCCTTTCTCCTAAGTGAATTAGACATTGGTGCTCATTACTGCATAGATTTCGGTGCTTCCAGTGATGTTAGCTTGGCCGTAAACTTGCTTTGGTGGATGGAATGTGGGCAGACATGCCAGGGTCACTCACTGAACAGAAGTTTTAAGAGTCTAGGTGTGGCTCAGTTGCTGCTCTCTCACTCTTGGCCATGAGACTAAGAGGGGCTGCTCCCCAGCCTGGATCCTAGAATGCAGAAGACATCTGGAGTGGAGCCACGGGGCCGCAATCCGCCTGCAACCAGCAAGCAGTGTGAGTGAGGAGTGAACCTTGGTTGCTGTAGGCCCTCGGAAGCTTGCAGCTGTCTGCGATGGCAGCCTTATTTAGGGAAAGTGGGCTTGTGTGGTCTCCAGCTTTCACATTCTGGGTCTTTCACATTTGGGTCTTCCTGCCTTCAAAGCAGGAGCCTCTCAGTCATTCCCCTCCACACAGAAGGCATGCCCATTCTAAAACCAGATCATCTGATTGTGTCCATTAGGGCTCTTTGGTTGCAAGTTTCAGAAAACCCAGCTCAACAAGCAGAAGATTAAAAAAAAAAAGAGTTTAATAGTTTATTCAGCTGAAAACTTGAGGATAAATTTGGCCCAACTTTACCCAGTGGTGCAGTATTATCATTAGGATGCCATTTCTCTCCATCTCTTGGTGCTACTTTCTCATTTTTGCATTATTCTCAGGGAAGATAGCTGTTTTAACCACCTTCTCTAGGCTAATCCAGTCTAGCCTAAAAATGACACTCTTTTACCTATAGTGCTTGCGCAAATCCTAAGAGTCACTCTGATCGGACCAACTTGGGTGAATATTCCTGAAACAATTCCTGAGAAGTCCGAAAGACAGAGTTACTGTGACAGGCTTACTTCTAAATTGATCACTGTATGACTTGGGGGATTTTGTGCTCTGATTGGGTTTGGGTCACATGCTATTGACTCAAGAGTTGTAGAAGGGTGGTTCTCCTAAAGGTAACTGAGCTACTATTGCCAGGAGAAAGGGAATATCTGTTGGAAGAAAAATCAGTAACTGAGCGTTATCCTCCCTTTGTCGCTTGCATGACAGTGAGGAAAAAACTTAAACCATCCCCCCTCCCCATAATTTTCAGAACCAAATCCCAACTCTTTATTTAATTTTTAATTTTTTTACTGGTGGATAATTGCTTTACAATATTGTGTTGGTTTCTGCCATACATCAACATGAATCAGGCACGCACATGTATATATACGTACATATATATATGGAGGGGACAAATCGCAACTCTTTGATCTGGGCCTCATTTACTTTGCTGACCTCACCTTCCTCCCCACTTCCAGTAAATCCCCCTCTTGGCCAGGTTAACTTTCTCAGAAATCAGCAGATGACTATGGACATCTCTCCTCACTCACCAAGGTGGAAATTCAGGGGAGTGGCTGGGGTGCAGGGGAGAGCACCTTGAAGCAAAATGAACATATGTCAAAATAGAGTTAGGAAAATTAAAAAAAAATTTTTTTTTTGTTAATTAACACTTTCAACACCTGCATGAAAAGTTCAATGGGGATATAATCTCACTAGACGACTAGGAGGAGAATCCTGAATCTGGGGCCCTCTGTGATGAGGAGTTTCAAGGTGAATAGGCTTCCAGCTACACACACAGCCTCAACCCTGTCAGCTCTCCCCAGCCTAAGAGGCCCTGAGCAGCCTCACCAAAAAGCTCTCTCTCTTTAGTCACTAAGTCATGTCTGACTCTTGTGATCCCATGGACTGTAGCCTGCCAGGCTCCTCTGTCCATGGCATTCTCCAGGCTACAATTCTGGAATGGGTTACTGTTTCCTTCTCCAGGGGATCTTCTCAACCCAGGAATTGAACCTGGGACTCCTGCACTGCAGGCAGATTCTTTACCAACTGAGCTACACCAAACAGCTATGGTGCCTGAAAAGCAACTGATTTCCCAAATGCTCTTCCCTAGCCTCAAATGCCTTTTCCCTGCCCCTTCCTGTGCCTGCTTTAATTCACACCCTTTAAATGTAAGCAACTTGCCTTTTAAAGACCACACTTGAATCTTACAGTCCAGGGGCCATTAGTCTTTTAATGCTTTGGACCCCACTGGGAAAAAAAAATGAATTTGTGACATAGTAACCTATCTGCTTCTTCTTAATGCATTAGATAACAAGATCCGGAAGCAAGTCTAGTATTTACCATGGTTTTGGTGTCACGATGCACATACGTGCTCTTTCAAAGTTTCTGTCACAAATGAAATGTGATATGAGAGTATCTGTGATTATAATTTGTGCCAAAGTCACGGATACCACTATGCCACTGTGGTTTGTTGCCTACACTCCTAGGAGAAAGGGCTTTCTCATTTCAGTTACAGGTTGGTGAAAATTAAGATAACATTTTTTTCTTTTAATGTCCAAATTCAGGGAGCTCTAAATTCAGTCTACAGACTGTAAGTTAATAATTCTGCCCTAGTCCAATTTGGAGAAGTCAATGGCACCCCAAGTCAGACACGACTAAAGCGACTCAGCAGCAGCAGCAGCAGCAGCAGTCCAATTTAGATGGTCCTGACCTAAGATCTGGAAGCATTTTGACTATGTCCTGTATCATGTATCTTATCCTCTGCTTTCAAAGCTGAAACTTCAGCCTGCCTATAACCTGCCCTCCCTTAATCTACTTATAGGAGGGGTGAGGGCGATGGGGGAAGATGGAAAGGAGGTTGGATCTCTGCTGGCAGCCCTCAGCCTCAGCTCCAGTCTCCAGCTCCCAGTGCCAGCTCAAACTGGAATACTTCACGCAATAAAATCCCCTCCTTTCTTAGAGAGAAAATCTAGTGTTTCTAAATTGCTATTTGCTGAGCTGACCCTGATGCTGGGAAAGATTGAAGGCAGGAGGAGAAGGGGACGACAGAGGATGAGATGATTGGATGGAATCACTGACTCAATGGACATGAGTTTGAGTAAACTCGGGAGTTGGTGATGGACAGGGAGGCCTGGTGGGCTGTAGTCCATGGGGTCACAAAGAGACAGACATGACTGAGCAAGTGAACTGAACTGAACTGAGCTTGACCCTTGGAAGTCCAGTATTGGAAGAAGTGCTAGAAGCCTCTTTCTAAAGAGACAGTTTCTACACTTTCCTGGTATTTGTAAAGTCTTCACTAAGGAGACCAATGGCCACCTTTCCTCCCTGATCAGGGGAGTAGATGGCAGGGGGCAGTTAATAAGATGCTCAAGCCAGTCAGTGTGTGTGATTAGCGGTTCAGTTGTGTCTGACTCTTTGCAATCCCATGAACTGTTGCCCTCCAGGCTCCTCTGTCCATGGAATTTTCCAGGCAAGAATACTGGAGTGGGTTGCCATTTCCTACTCCAGGAAGCCAGTCAGAGTTTTCTTTATTCTCTTTATTACAAATGTTTTACCATCTAGAGCAAGGGCTTAATTGGGTCTCTTGCTTAGTCTGGAGGAATGGTAATCACTGACTAGTTGACTGTAAGTTACTTGAGCATGGAAATCAGGCTCTGTATCCCAGTTTCTAGTATGCATTAGACATTCAATATTTTTGGAAGAAAAACTTCTATGAAAAAGCAATAGTCAATGAAGGTTAAGGTGTCAAGAATGAAAACCTAAAATACCTGATTCTTGCTCAGTCCTAAGGCTTTCATTCAAACATTTTTCTTCATCAAACCAGTCTTTCTCTATTATCCTCTCTTGCTCTCCCACCTAATACCATGTCTGATTAAGTGGTTTCACTTTATAACCTTGCACCAGGAAATGACATGAAACATAGACCTCCCAAATGAACACTCACTCCCTATATTTTTGGGGTGAAAGGACTGACAGGTTCTGGGGAGAGGCAGAGAATACTTAACAGTTGATTAGTGACGAGAATACCGATTTTCATATATTTTCTTTCTTACCACTGAGAGGTGAACAAATAAAAGTAAAAAGGTTGTGAAGCTTGTGCATGCTTTTATCACTGGGCCCCTTTGTTCGGGTCTGAGGGCCTCCAGTGAAGTTGTGCAGCATCTGGATCAGATTTAATTTGGTGACTCTTCATGTGCCACTTGCATTCTAGGCAATCTATTGGTTTTTCCTGGAACCACCTGGCTCACCAGGTGATGTGGCTTTTGTTATAGACTTTGGTTTATGGAGGTTTGGGGAGTTGCAGATTGTGAGGTAGACCAGAAGTCCTAGAAGGTGGTTGATTTGTCACACAAAATATCAAAAATTGGGAAATAAGAGGTCTACTTTAAAAAATTTAACCACTTCACTGAATTTCCAACTTTTTTTTTTGAAAATTGGAATGCCTGGCGATACTGAGCTCACTGTCTCATGTTCTAACACCTGGCTGGTATTGAGTCATAGCTGTGCTGTTACTGATGCCTACAGTTACCTTCTGCCTGCTATGTTTAAAATTCTTCAGGCTTCCTATTACTTTCAGGTTAGAGACCAACATTCGTTCTATGGCCCACAAGGCCTGCATAGACTGACTCCTGCCTGCCTCCCTGTCCTCATCTTATGCCAGAAATAATAAAAGCAGTCTTACATATAGGGCTAAATATGTTCTGGACTCTGGACAGTCTCAAGAAAATCCTGGGAAGGAGATACTTTTATTGTCTTCATATTATGGGCGAGGAGTGAGGCATAGAGAAGTCAAGTAACTTATCCGAAAGCACACAGCTAGGAAGAATCATAGTCGGGAAGCAAACCAGCCAGCCAGCCCCTTGGAGACTCCATTCCTAACCACTCCATTACATCTCTGCATTCCAGTCACATAGGTCCCTCCCATCACAGGCTTTTTCCATGGGTGTTGTTACCCTGCCTACCATGCTGTCCTGTCCTTCCCCAGCTTTTCTCACCCCTGGGTTTTTCCTCATCCTTCAGCTTCAGTTCAAATGCTTCTTCCTATGGGAAGCCACTTGGTGTCTGAACCTCCAGAACTCATAGTTTTGGTTCCTTTCCTCTTGAGCAATGCTTTCCAGTAGAAGCTTCTATGATGAAGGACATGCTCTGTATTTGTGCTGAGCAGTAGCGTAGACACTAATCCCATTTTTTTGTTGGGCGCTTGGCTGGTGTGACTGAAGAACTGAATTATTGACTATGTTTAATTTTAATTGAAAGTTGAGTAAAAATCACCACTTGGGACAAGTGGCTACCATCTTGGATGGCACAGCTTTGGAGTTTTTGCCTCATGTAGGAATTATACTCTCTTACCCCTGCTGGTCTGATCTGTGCCTGTCAGTCACAGACCGTAAGCTTGATGAGGGTGGACATGACTTCTTTTGCTTCCCATTGTATCGCTGACCCTGTAGTCAGTGCCTGGCACATTCCAGATAATGCCTGAATGACACATTTGATAGCTTTTGTCTCTGCTAGAGAAAAATGTGCTAGAGAGGGGCAGTCTGAACCCCACCTCAGGCAGAAGGTGGCTTTGCATCAGTGTGGACACTGGAAGTGAAGCTGTATATGAACCAAGGCTCCAAATACAAGCTCTGTGAAATGGAAAATTTCCTTTCTCCATTAGGAAAATGGAGATGGTAATAATTGCTGTCTCGGAGGACTGTGAGGCATAAATGAATAACTGCTGATAATAATAGTTAAGATTTCTTATGAGTTTATTTCAGGTCTTCTAAGAGTTTTCTATGTATCATTTCACTTGGTCCTTTCAGGGAGCTGGGGATGGAAGAGCTGGGTGACATGGGGGCATGTGGGTGGTACAGTGGTGCAGCCTTGTTTGAGCTCACCTGTTCCCTCCCCAGCACCACCTCCTAATCATCATGTAAAAAGTGCCAGCTCTTGCTGAAAATCCTAGTATGTTTAACTGTTGTCCATTTCCACACCCCCATCTTTGTCCCCTCCTCCCCTCCCCCAGACCCCACCAGCTTCTCCCTGGTCCAGCTGCAACAGTGAAACCCCCCTGCTGGTTTCTGGGGCCAGCTCTGGGTAGCCACTGCCTTTGTGGGGTCCAGGTGGCTGAGCCCACCTCACAATAGCTGCAGAGGCCCTGGAGCTTGGGGACAGGCTGGGTGCCAGGTGTTAGTGAATGGGCTGGCGGCCCAACCAGTCTCTCTGCTGACCCTGCTGCTGCCCCTGACCTTGTGCGGCTCCATTGGCCACTGTGAGCATTGTCCAGCTGTGAGAGGTCAGCCTCTCTATCCTCAGGCGGGGTGCTTTCCATTTAGCCTTGTTAGAGACTCTTTGAAGGATTCAGACTGGGAGGCTGAGAAGGGGGTGGAAGGCAGAGTTGGAGGGAGAGGGGAGGAAGAAGGAGAGAAGGGGAGAAGGGAATGAGCTTTGTGGGTAAGGGGTCAGCTTGGTCCTGAAACCAGGGCATTTTGGACTTTGAAGAGACCCTGATGCTGGGAAAGTTTGAAGACTAAAGGAGAAGAGGGTGGCAGAAGATGAGATGGTTGGATAGCATCACCAAGTCAATGGCATCACTGAGCAAACTCTAGGAAATAATGAAGGACAGGGAAGCTGGCATGCTGCAGTCCACGGGATCTCAAAGAGTCGGACATGACTTGGTAACTGAACAATGACAACCTCTTAGGCAATGCTTTGCAACAAGGCTAATGCAAATGAAACTAACACTTATCAAGAACTTGCAATGGGCTGGGCATTGTTCTGATCACCCTTCAAAGCCTCTGTTCTCTGATTTAATCCCATTTGACAGAGGAAAGAACTGAGGAACTTAAGTAACTTGCTCAAGGTCATACAGTAAGTGATAGAGCCAGGATTCCAACACAAGCAACTGGACTGCAGAACTTAAGTCTTTATGAAATCATAAACCTAGATTATCTCATGTGCATGTTAGGAGACCCAAAGATTAGTCACTGGGTACACCCTATTCCTTGTACACCTGGGACTTCAGAAATCTAGAGAGGAGGCATCTTGAGGATTTGATCAAGGTCATACCTGTGACTGGAGATGGAGCTGGTTAAGAACTCAGTCCTTGACTCTACTTTAGACACATATTAGAAAAGATCAGGATTTAACTATGCTAAAACAGTCAGAATTCCACCTCCTTGGTGAATTCAAATAGAAATTTCAATGACATATTTCTGGAAGCAGGTATAATGAGATGCTCTGTGAAAGATGGGACTGGAGGGGGGTGAAGTCTGGGTGGTGTCTGTGAAGAGTCACTATGCATACTTGCTTACCAAAGGCAAACTCTCTCCATCACTTGGTTGTGGAGTTTTGTCTGATTCACTGGACCCTTGGACCTTATAGAGAAGGACTAGCTGCAGCTCAGGTTGGGAAGAAAGGGGTAGAAATCAGATAGAATTGGGAGGGTGTATGGTACAGGGGGAAAGCCACGGACTTCAGAGGTGGGCAGACTTGGGTACAGATGCTTCCTACATGGTAGCCTGTGTAATGTCGGGATTATCCTTAGAAACTATTGCTTGCAATGGACAACAATAGCTTTCAGGTCTGTGTGAGCCCAGACGGAGTCATTGAAATGCTTAACATGTAACAGTCACCTTGACCAGGTATAGCTATTAATACTCTTAAGATAGTTAACCAACAGTTCCTAAAGTGTACTGTTCCTAACAGTTCCTAAAGTACAGGGGTTTTTTTTGTTTTTTTTTTTTTTGCGAATTAAGAGGTATTACTTGACAAAAGTTTCTATAGCCAAATAAGTTAGACAGTACAAGATATGCAGATTTCTTTCTATAGAACTTCTCAATGCCTTTAGTTGAATTCTTCTCCAACT
The DNA here is from genome assembly GCF_042477335.2 of Ovis canadensis. Classification (NCBI taxonomy): domain Eukaryota; kingdom Metazoa; phylum Chordata; class Mammalia; order Artiodactyla; family Bovidae; genus Ovis; species Ovis canadensis. Next base: position 180,918,053 of record NC_091247.1, on the reverse strand, counting down.
CTGTCTCTAGTCTTATTTCTTAGGGTTCTCAATTCTGATTTTTGAAAAAAGAGACATGGCTTTCCTATTCATTTATTTTTTAATCACTTTTAGGAAGAATTTATTTTTGTTCACCTTTGTGGAATATTTTTCTTGAGTTTTAATTGGAGGATAATTGCCTTACCCATTGTTTTGGCTTCTGCCATACATCATTGTGAGTTAGCCATAAGTACCCATATGTCCCCTTCCGCCTGAACCCCTTCCAACCCCCATCCCATCCCACCCCTCCAGGTTATCACAGAGCTCCAGGTACCCATACAGCAGCTATCTATTTTACACAAGGTAGTGTATATATAGGAGAAGGCAATGACACCCCACTCCAGTACTCTTGCCTGGAGAATCCCATGGATGGAGGAGCCTGGTAGGCTGCAGTCCATGGGGTCGCGAAGAGTCAGACACGACTGAGCGACTTCACTTTCACTTTCATGCATTAGAGAAGGAAATGGCAACCCACTCCAGTGCTCTTGCCTGGAGAATCCCAGGGACAGGGGAGCCTGGTGGGTTGCCATCTATGGGGTCGCACAGAGTCAGACACGACTGAAGCGGCTTAGCAGCAGCAGTGTATATGTATCAATGCTACGCTCTCAGTTCGTCCCACTCTCTCCTTCCCCTGTTGTGTCCAAAGTCTGTTCTCTATGCCTGCATCTCTATTCCTGCCCTGCAAATAGGTTCATCAGTATCATTTTTCTAAATTCCGTATACATGAAATTTCTATTCCTCCTTCTGACATACTTCACTCTGTGTAACAGGCTCTGTGTTCATCCGCCTCATAGAACTGAGTCAAATGCATTCCATCTATTTTTTTTGATGACTATTTCCCCTTTGGGCCCTCTACATCTTAAAGTACCTTAAATGTTTTGTGATACTCTGAGTGTTAATTAGTAAGGTCTACTGATATATGTGTCATGCCAGGTGTCTTGGGGGACAAAACCAGCCTTTATGAGTGAGGCCTTACTATGTGTTGGTTACTTGATATACATAATCTTATATATGTTTCACAAAAGGCCTGTGTCATTTTATTATCCCCATTTTATAGACTGGGAAACAGACTCAGAGAGCTCCAATATTCAAGGCAATCTATATAGTTTATACAGCTATACTTCAGGCTGATTCCAGAGTCTGCATGCCTGGAGTGGTGGTATAAGCACAAACTTTAGGGATGTCAGGAAATTAAAAGTAACCAAACAGAGAAATGAGAAGCTTCTTGGGCAAGGAAGGGTAGAGAAGCCCCAGAGCGGGAGTGAGTTCGCTGGGTCGCACGATTTTCTCTGCTGAATGCTGGGGCTGGGGAGATAATTGAGTAAATAAAGAGCGGGGTCAAGTTTCCTGAAGGTTGACAAGCCAATAAGATGACAGTCCTCATCTAGTTTAGGGGATGGAAAATGGGGGTAATTGAAAGAAATTGGCCATTTTTGTCGCCTTGGGCTGAGCCTTGGACCTTTCATGTGTTCAGTTTGGATTGATGGTGATTTTCCTGCCCTATTCTAGACTCTTTTTCCCTCTAATTTCTGAAAGATGGTCTTGGAGCCAGTTTCTGAGAGACGATGTTTTCATTTTACATGCGGTTGCTTCAGTAGCTTAATATTACTTATTGTCACTTGCAATAATCACTTGAATATTGGAAATAAGATCTTTAGGGGGCAGAAAAGCTTGCCTTCTTTCCCATTTGGGACTAATGATTCTTCTTCTTAGAAGAATGAAATGGGACTTGGGAGAATTAAGCCTAGAGAGGAAAAATGGAAAGTGGGCTATAAGCCAAAGCATTTGGGGTACAGTTCTAGCAGAAATGGGCTTCCCTGTGGCTCAGATGGTGAAGAATCTGCCTGCAGTGCAGGAGACCTGGGTTCAGTCCCTGGGTTGGGAAGATCCCCTGGAGGAGGGCATGACAACCAACTCCAGTATTCTTGCCTGGAGAATCGCCGTGGACAGAGAAGCCTGGCGGGCTACAGTCCATGAAGTAAGTCAGAGTGAGGACTAGAGGCACCACTTAGCTGTGTGACCCTAAGAAAGTCCTTTTACTTCTCTGGGTGTCCATTTTCTCATTTGTCAAAGAGAGGGTTGAACCAAGTCATCTACTCTAATATTTCACAACTTACTGTGTGGGCATGGGATGGATAAATACACAGTACAAGCTCAGGACTGCTGGTAAGATCAGGCTTGGGGTGCTGGGTCTGGTGAGGTGGGGTGCTGGGGGTTTGGGTCTTTGGGGAGACAAGGTTTCCTTCATGACATCAACCTCAGAGGATTAGAGGTGCTCCCGCAACTCTAGATGAAATGCCACACCTTGCAAAGACCATGTGGCATAGTGGTTACAAGGTTGGAATCTCAGCCTGGCCACTTTATTAGCTGAGTGATCTGGCCAAATCCAAATGACATCACCACAATTTTAAAAAATATCCCAGAGTTTGGGATACACAGATCGGCCTGGAAATACCTGGTGCCAATCAACTCTTGTAGTGTTTTTCACCTGTAAAATGGTTTCCAATCAGTTATTTTCTGAACACATGAAACTGAAATAATACAACTTACAGACTCATGGGGGCTTCCCTGGTGGCTCGTTGTAAAGAATCTGCCTGCAATGCATGAGACGTGGGTTCGATCCATGGGTTGGGAAAATCCCCTGGTGAAGGGCATGGCAACCCACTCCAGTATTCTTGCCTGGAGAATCCCACAGACAGAGGAACCTGCTGGGCTACAGTCCATAGATTGCAAAGAGTCAGACATGACTGAACGACTTAGCACATAGGCTTTTTATTGATAGTAGGTCAATGCAGCCTTTGCCTACTCTTCCCAGCTCTCATCTCATTCTAGTTACCTCTGGGCCTGGGATCATCTCAGCTAGTCTCTTGTCTCTCTTCCTTTACCTAGGAACACCTCCCTGTGAGCCCATAGGAAAGGAAGTGGGCCTTGAGGTATAATCTACGGAGAACTGAATTCTCCATGCCCCCTACACCAAATCCTCGGCTGGCCTCCCTTGGTGCCCAACACCTTCATCACGATGGGGACTTCTGTGGCCGCCCAGGAGCAAGAGATCCAGACTTATTGCTAGCAGGTGCAGTGTGTCTCCACCCTGGAAGATTTCAGAAGGGAACCTCTCTGAATCCAGGCTCCTCTGCCTGTGGGAGCCAATGTGTCCTTCCTCCCCGCCCCCCACAAAGTTGAGAGAAACCCAAGAGGGTGTGCAAAGCGCTCTACACCACCAGCCCATGTGGGGTTAGTTGAACGTGGTGGGATTTGGCTGTGGCACCCCTTCACCTGCTCAGGCGCTCGCCCCCTGCTCAGGTCTAGCGGACTCTCTCCCTGTAGGACTCTTCCCCAGCCTGGCCAGATCTCCTGTTTGTTTGTTTGTTTATTTTAAAGATAAGCTCAGACATCTAGATTTAAAAGCACAAGATAATCTCCCAAGTTTAAAATGTTAGCAACCTCTTATTTTTCCTTCAAGACCCATTCCAGTGATCACTTCTTCTGGGTAGTCGTTCATTCTCCCTGTCTCCTCTGAGCGCCCCCCGCGCCTTCTGCTTCTCTCCATCATCATCGGGTCTTATCACTTTGTGAAATCTCTCGTGGGATGCATACTTGTCCAGATTTGACCTTGAGTTATTTAAGGGTGACCACCTGGCTTGACTCACTTTCCTCAGGCCCTGCACAGAGAGACTCTCAACAGACTTTTAGAATGAATCGATGAATCAGTGATTGATGAAGAGCTAAAGCAGGCAGGTGTTATGTTATGATTCAGAGCTTGCCAACTCAAGTACCAGGCAAGGAAAAAAAAAATCCTTGAAGCTGGCTGTGCTTAAGACCACAGGCGCCTGGCTGTTTGTAACATGAACCATCTACTTTCTGTCCTATTACATGGGTTAAGCAAGTGTTAATTGCTCAGTCACGCCTGGCTCTTTGTGACCCCATGGGCTGTAGCCCACCAGGCTCCTCTGTCCATGGGATTCTCCAGGTAAGAATACTGGAGTGGGTAGTTGTTCCCTTCTCCAGGGGATCTTCCCAACTCAGGGATAGAACCTGTGTCTCTTGCATTGCAGGCAGATTCTTTATTGTCTGAGCCACTAGGGAAGCCCTGGGCAAACTGCCCCACAAAACACCTGGGCCCACTACTCTTATGTCCTGGCACATCCCTATGTGCAGAGAGATTATATATCATGCTCTGTATAAAACAGCTACACTCAGGTGCAAAGAGAAAAAGAAACAGGATACAAATGATATCAATTGTTAGGGTAGCCAGGATAGTAGTGAAGTTCTCGCCATTAAAAACTGTATTATGGTTTCAATGAAAAATTTGTTTAGTTGGAAATAATTTTGATAGTGAAACATGAAGAAAGGTACAAAGAATATTATTACTAGATATCTATGTAGCTGCCACCTTGAATTTTTGTTGATATTTTATCTTCTTTCCCTCAAATATTTTTATATGAATGAAATTTTAAAATTAAAGTGGAAATTCTCTTTCCCCTTCTTTCTTGGTCCACTTCCTCAGCCTCCTTCCTCTCCTTCTCATGCACCACAGGCATCGACATCTCTTGTTTGGTGGGTCTTTTGTACTTAGCAATGTTGTTTAGAATAATAAATACAAGTAAGAGAACAATATCATTTTTCCTTTCTTTGTGTGCATATGCGCTAAGTTGCTTCATTGTGTCTGGTTCTTTGTGGCCATATGGGTTGTAGACTGCCAGGCTTTTCTGTCCACGGGATTCTCCAGGCAAGAACAGTGGAGTGGGATGCCGCACCCTGTTCCACTTTCCCTTTCTTTACCCAGCCGCTGTTCTTTCGGGTACCAGGATGAGAGGCGTGGGCTTCCCGGGTGGCGCTGGTGGTGAAGAACCAATGCCAATGTGGAAGATGTGAGAGATGCGGATTCAGTCCACTTCGGGGTTGAGAAGAGGCTGGAGGAGTGCGTGGCAACCCACTCCAGTGGATTCTTGCCTGAGAGTCCCATGGACAGGTCCTCAGGGTCACAAAGAGTCAGACACGGCTGAAGTGACTTAGCACGCATGCCCACATGAGAGGCTAACTTCAGTTTTAGAAACTAGAATATTTTAGTAGGCATCACTAAGAAGAGTGTGGTCCTAGGAGATGCTGTTTAGGGCAGTGTGATATGTTCAATGGGATAAATGTGCCCAGTGCAGCCAGAGAAAGGACATGATGTTCAGTTTAATACATCGTGGGTACTTTAAATATGTAACCACATTCAGCCTTTCCAGAAGCCTATGAGGAGAGTATTTCATCCCCATTGTAGAGAGGAAACTGAGGCTTATGGAAATGATAAGATAGCCCAGGCCACCGCACTAACAATCACAGCTGGATTTGAACCTAGTTCTGTCTGACTTCAGCATGCCTGCCTGTAGATGCCAACTGAGTGAAATGGGCTGTGAACAGATTCAGGTTTAATGGCTAAGGTTCTTGTTCTCATTAAATAGAACTTCCACTGGGTGCTCTGTTTTCTTTCACTCACTCAGAATTTTTCTGAAACTTTCTCTCTTTAGGGCAACATTTTCCATCACAAAAAGGTGATTTGTTTTGGAAAAACTGGGGTAAAAACAGCTCTATATTTCTTGCTTTCCAGAGAATGGAAAAACACATGCTATTTGGTTGTGTTGTTAATAGCTACTTCGAGAAACAACATGCAGACATTCACATAAATTATTTCTTCTTTGTTAATCACGCCAAATGCCATCCACAGCATTTCCAAAGAACAGCTGGGAACGCGAGTTAAGAAATTGAGTAATTTCTTAACATATTTATTTTCCTTATGAAATCTATATCCTCTACTTTAGGAAGACAAATGTGTTTGGGATTTCTCAACCTGGAGTTATTTCACATTTTCCGAGGACCAACAGACTTCCAGGTGCTCTTGGGGGACGTTCAAGTCTATGTGGCATCTTCAATTTAACAATCTCATAAAATAGGGAACGATATAGAAAAGCAGATGAATGAATAAATGGCTAGTATTTTGCAATTAGAAAAGCATGTCACATATATTATTTCATCCTGGAGGGTAGGGGAGGAGATATTATTCCCATTTTACAGAAGGGTCAGATGGGATGCTCAGAGGTTAAGTGGCTAGATTAGGTCATGTGGTTGGTGAGGGACAGGACTACTCTTTCACCCAAGGCCTCCGGACTCCAGGAACTATGCTCATTCCACAGAGAGACAGAGCAATGGGGTTTGAATCTTGACTCTGATGCTTATCAGATGTGTGCTCTAAACTTCATGTCTTCAACTGTAGAAGGAAGAACGAAGATGCCCATAACCAGAAGCATGGGAGAAGAATCAGTGAGCTAAGGAAAGACTTGAAAAAAGATGCCTTAGATCAGGCTCACCAAGTAGTCTAAGCAAAAGGTGGGGTCAATGGGAGAATCCTAACCTAACTTTATTTGTAGTCTCATTGTTGTTGTTGGTTAGTTGCTCAGACTCTTTTGTGGCCCCGGGGACTCAGCCCGACAGGCTCCTTTGTCCATGGGGTTGCCATTTCCTCCTCCAGGGAATCTTCCTGACCCAAGGACTGAACCCCCATCTCTGCATCCCTTGCACTGTAGGCAGATTCTTTACCACTGAGCCCCTGCGGAGGACTAGTCTCACTGTTTATAATTGATTTTTACCTGGGCACATGGCTGCCCAGAATAAAGCTTCATTGCCCAGCATTCCTTGCAACAGATATGACCACGTGATCAGGTTGTGACCAATGGGATATGACAGGAAGTGAGAAAGGAGGTCTCCTTGCCTTCTGTTTTTATCCTTTCTACTGGCTGGAAGGCAGACATGGTGGTAAACCATTTTGGACCATGTAGATAAAGGCAACATCTCCATATTAGTTTTCTGGAGCTGCTGTAACAAAGTATGACAAACTAAGCAGCTTAAAAAACAGAAATTTATTGTTTTCTGGCCTTTTTCTGGAGGCTAGAAGTACAAAGTCAAGGTGAGAGAGGGTTGGTTTTGTGCTTGTGGCCCAGCTTCTGATGGTTTGCTGGCAATGTTTGAATTTCCCTTGGCTTGGAGACGCATCGCCCCAGTCTTTGCCTTTGTGGCATTTTCCCTGTGTGCATTTATGTGTCAAAATCTTTCCTTTTTGTAAGGACACCAGTCATATTGGATTAGGGGCCACCATACTCTGGGATGAGCTCATCCAAGCTTAATGAACTACATCTGCAATGACCCTAGTTTTCCAAATAAAGTCGTATTCTGAGGCACTGAGGGTGAGGACTTCCATGTATAAATCTTAGAGGGGACACAATTCAACCCATAATCACTTCATAGCGGATGCTGTGCTGTGATTACCTTTTGGGACTGAAGGGTTTATACCGACAGCTGCCAGCCCCCAGATCTCAACTGTTGGTGAGAGATTCCATCAGGTGAACCCTGTTTTCTGCTCCAAGGTCACATGTCTTTCCTGGGGGCAGACAGGATCCAGTGACCAGTCTTTGTGTGTAGTATAAAGTCCTGGTCTCAGGACCTCAAGTTGGACAACCCTGTAAAGGCATTGCAGTCGCAGGGCACCCCAAGGGGCTGGCTAAGGCTGTGACTGTATCAGAGCCCACGCTTCCCTCTGCTCAATCCAGTCTGTGTACTTTTCCATAGATGTCCACCCTGTATGCTGGTCTCCAATCCCGAGTCTGTTTCCTGGGGAGCTCAAACAGCAACAAATCCTAAAAGATCCAAAGCAGAGAAGATCCTGTGTCTGACCCCCAGGGAGTTGCTCTAATCAGCCTCTACTGTTTACTGTGATATAAATATAAAAATATAGAATGAAAGAATATATATAGAAAAATAAAATATAGAAAAAGAGAAACTACCTCTACATTTAAGCCTGTACTATTTGCTGCATCTTACACTGCAGTGAGTAGCTGACTCATTGGAAAAGACCTGATGCTGGGAAAGACTGAAGGCAGAAGGAGAAGAGGGTGACAGAGGATGAGAAGGGTGGATGGCATCACCGACTCAATGGACATGAACTTGGGCAAGCTCCAGGAGATGGTGAGGGATGGGGAAGCCTGGTGTGCTGCAGTTCATGGGGTCGTGAAGAGCTGGACATGACTTAGTGACTGAACAACAGCAACAACACTGCACTGGGGGCTTCCCAGGCAGCTCAGTGGTAAAGAACCCAACTGCCCATGCAAGAGATGCAGGAAACGTGGGTTCACTCCCTGGGTCGGGAAGATGCCCTGGAGAAGGGAAAGGCTACCCGCTCCAGTATTCTGGCCTGGAGAATCCCATAAACAGAGGAACCTCATGGGCTATAGTCCATGGGGTCACAAAGAGTAGGACACAACCGAGTGACTGGGCATGCACGCATGATCTAGAGCAGAACCTGTGTCCAGCACTTGTTGAGGTGTAGGGGGTGGTTTGCGCAGAGCAGGTGATTGTATTTAATGAGGTCTGATGATCTCTGTAGCCTAGAATTTCTAGGAACCCCAGATTCTGTGAACACAGTATAGTGGACATTGGTCTTCAGATTTGTGCATCATGCTGGAAACTAAAAAAGCTGCTTGTTTGGAGGTGACATCGAAGACTTCTAATGTCTGTGGTGGGGTCTGGATGGCTGTGATACTGAAGATGGCATTTGGGCTGCACTGGTGTGGGGGAACTCACTGAGCTTTACTTAGGGGATTTGGTTCAAACTCTGAGTATCTCTCTTTCCAGCTCTGTTATTTTTCCGGGCTTCACTTTCTCCGTCTCTGACACAGGACTGAGTTATTTGCAAGTCCTTTGCTCTGCCTACTTTAGAAAGTTGCACAAGCCCAAATTAAGCCCAGATGAAGGGCTTTGAAAGGTCAGTAGCGCTGTCTAAGTACACAAGGTGCAATGATTGTGATTGGTATTGACATTAAAAGGCTGTTTTTGGTCACAGGTTGTACAAACCAGTGCTTGACAGATGCTGTTCCCCTAGTGCTCCCAGGAGTCTTGTTACTGGAAGATTTTCCACGGACTGCAGTTCTCCTTCAAAATTTTGTTTTGAAACCAGAGAGCCAGTGAGGAGCCTTGGTTGATCCTGAACGTGAGCTGAACAACTCAACTAGCTGAGTTTGGGGCAGGCCCTTTATCTAGGCCTGGACCTTTGTGGAACCTGGGAAGAGATGCTCTTTTGGTCCCTAACCCAGCTTGCCACAGTTGATCAAATGTGAAAATTGCAGTTTCCAGACGTCTCTGGACTGAGTTGAGCCAGACTTTCTGCCTTTGTCTTCATTTTTTTGTTTTTTAAATTGAAGTCTAGTTGATTTATAATATTGAGTTAGTTTACATGTGGTGTTAGTTACATGTGGTTAGGTGTACATGTGGTGATTCAGTTATATATGTATATGTATATGTGTGTGTGTGTGTGTGTGTGTGTGTGGTGGTGGTGGTGGTGGTGGTGGTTTAGTTGCTAAATTGTGTCCGATTCTTTGCCATCCCATGGACGGTAGCCTGCCAGGCTCCCCTGTCCACGGGATCTCCCAGGCAAGAATACTGGAGTGGGTTGCCATTTCCTTCTACAGGGGATCTTCCCCACCCAGGGATCAAACCCAGGTCTCGTGCACTGCAGGGGGATTCTTTACTGACTGAGCCACCAGGGAGGCCCATATATATATATATATATATATATATATATATATATATATATATATATATATGTATATGTCTATATGGGCTTCTTCATTATTTTTTTTTTAGATATTTTATTTCTCAGTTCTTTTAAGAAGTCTGTATATTTATTTATGGCTGTACTGGGTCTTTGTTGCTGCAAGCATGCTTTATCAAGTTGAGGTGAGCGGGTGGGGGTGGGGGGGGCAACTCTTCATTGTGGTGCACGGGCTTCTCATTGTGCTGGCTTCTATTTGCGAAGCAAGGGCTCTGGGCATGCAGATTTCAGCACGCTGGCTCAGTAGCTGTGGCTCTTGGGCTCCAGATGTAGGGAGGCAGGAGGGGGAGGGAGGGAAAGAGGAGGAAGATCTTCGCACCCGGAGGCTGCCGAGGACCTTAAGGCCCTGGAGTCCACCCTCTCCCTGTTCCTGTGACCAGTCCTGACACAAGGTTCAGAGAGGTTTATCTTGTCAAGGTCACAGAACAAGTTTGGAGATAGCTGGGTGCAGAACACTGGATTTTCAACTTCTTGGCCTGGGGCTGTTTGCCACCCACAGAGACTGTTGACTGCTGCTTCCTGGAAGCCTCCACAGAGCTGGGGAGTGGGGTGGAGCCTAGACTCATTTGCTTGGACCTGCTTTCCTATCTCAATAGCTGGTTCCTCCCTTTGGTGTTGCTAGATCCTTGTTAGATTAGTTTCTCAGAAGCAGCCATGGGCAGTGACCCGGCTGGCGGCCCTACTTTGAAACGCAGTAGGAAGTTGATTATGGTCTGGAACAAGGGCACTGTGACACCTTCATTTTCTCAAGAGACCCACCACTGCCTGAAACTGCTCCCTTAAAGGCCCTCCTTGGGGGCTACCTTGCTAAGATTCCTCTATTTAAAATGTAAATAACCCTGGGAGCAGCAGCACTTTTCCATCTGACCTGCTTTTGTTGGCAGAGCCAGAGCCGCTCTGATCTCCAGCAGGTCCTGAAAGAGAATTGAACTGGGCGCTGTGAGGGGGTGGGGGTGAGGAGAAGATGGAAGTGACGACGAGGTGTGGGAAACTCCCTTCTTTTACTGCACAGCTCTGGTGAGGGCTGGTGGGCTCTGGGAGCCCAGGCCCTGCCTGGGTGAGGGGCATTGGCCCTTCTTGCCCAGGGATCTTGACCTGACTCCTAGACTGTCTGGGAAGCCTGGGGTGTCCTCACAAATGAGCCCACCTTTGACTCTCCTCGCAGACAGGGAGCAAGGGATTTTGGGGGTGGGCTCCACACCTCACGTGGGGACTACAGGGGGACAAAGGCCCAGCAAGAGGGCCAGCTGATACCTCTGGCCACTTTGGGGGAAAAGAAGGGCTCTTAATGGGTTGGGCTCAGAGCTCTGTGACGGTCATGAGAGGGCTTGGGTGGGGGTGGGGGGTGGGTCTTCGCAAGGGCAGAGGAGGTATCTCTCTTCCTAATGTGATTTCAGGGAAAATCAGAAGAAGCCAGGTGCCCAAATGTATCCTTGAGCCCCCTCACCCTGCCCCCTGCCCTCACTGGCTCTCCTTACTCACCAATGGATCAGCATTTCTTTCAAAAAAGAAAGACCATTAAGAAATTTGTCATGAATATCATAGAAAATCTAGAAATGCATAAAGAAAAAACAAAAACGTCTATAATCCTGTTGCCTATAGACAACAGACTGTAGCCCACCAGGCTCTTTTGTCCATGGGATTTCCCAGGCAAGGATACTGAAGTGAGTTGCTGTTTCCTTCTCCAAGGGATCTTTCCATCCCAGGGATTGAACCTGCATCTCCTGCATTGACGGGTGGATTCTTTACCATTGAGCTACCAAGAAAACCCAACCATCAGGTATTTGTGTCTCTAAATTCTTCTAGGAGAAAATTGTAGGTGATATGGGATCATGGAAAAAGCAAGAGAGTTCCAGAAAAACATCTATTTCTGCTTTATTGATTATGCCAAAGCCTTTGACTGTGTGGATCACAATAAACTGTGGAAACTTCTGAAAGAGATGGGAATACCAGACCACCTAACCTGCCTCTTGAGAAATCTGTATGCAGGTCAGGAAGCAACAGTTAGAACTGGACATGGAACAACAGACTGGTTCCAAATAGGAAAAGGAGTATGTCGAGGCTGTATATTGTCACCCTGCTTATTTAACTTCTATGCAGAGTACATCATGAGAAACGCTGGACTGGAAGAAACACAAGCTGGAATCAAGATTGCCGGGAGAAGTATCAATAACCTCAGATATGCAGATGACACCACCCTTATGGCAGAAAGTGAAGAGGAGCTAAAAAGCCTCTTGATGAAAGTGAAAGAGGAGAGTGAAAAAGCTGGCTTAAAGCTCAACATTCAGAAAACGAAGATCATGGCATCTGGTCCCATCACTTCATGGGAAATAGATGGGGAAACAGTGGAGACAGTGTCAGACTTTATTTTTTGGGCTCCAAAATCACTGCAGATGGTGACTGCAGCCATGAAATTAAAAGATGCTTACTCCTTGGAAGAAAAGTGATGACCAACCTAGATAGCATATTCAAAAGCAGAGACATTGCTTTGCTAACTAAGGTCCGTCTAGTCAAGGCTATGGTTTTTCCAGTAGTCATGTATGGATGTGAGAGTTGGACTGTGAAGAAAGCTGAGTGCCGAAGAATTGATGGTTTTGAACTGTGGTGTTGGAGAAGACTCTTGAGAGTCCCTTGGACTGCAAGGAGATCCAACCAGTCCATTCTGAAGGAGATCAACCCTGGGATATCTTTGGAAGGAATGATGCTGAAGCTGAAACTTCAGTACTTTGGCCACCTCATGTGACCAATGAGTTGACTCATTGGAAAAGACTCTGATGCTGGGAGGGATTGGGGGCAGGAGGAGAAGGGGACAACCGAGAATGAGATGGCTGGATGGCATCATGGACTCAATGGACATGAGTCTGAGTGAATTCTGGAGATGGTGACAGACAGGGAGGCCTGGCGTGCTGCGATTCATGGGGTTGCAAAGAGTCGGACATGACTGAGCGACTGAACTGAACTGAAATGATGAAATATCAGCTAAGTTCAGGCTTTGAAAGTGCATGGCTTGGGTTGGAGTGCTGGCTGGACTATTTATGAGCAGTCAGAGTTTGAACTGGTTATCTCCGTGTTCTGAGGCTCAGTCTCTGCATCTCTCAATGGGACCAGGTTGGGAGGATGAGTGAATATGTGTAAAGTGCTTAGAGCACTACCTGGCACAGAGTAGTTATCAGTTTGTAGCTATGCCAATAACCCATTGTATTCCGAACTAGTGAATAGCTGGGCAACACTTCCTCATGCAGAGAAATAAAAAAGAACCAGCCATCAGATCATCAGGGTGGGGGTGGGGCTGGGGTTGGCTTGCCCTTTTTCCAGTAGTCTCAGTCCATGTGAGATTCAGCTTTCACAGTCAGGGCCTCTAGAGGGTCTTTCTGCGTACTTCTATTCCAGTTCAAGCCTTTGAAAATGAAAATCCTCTGGGGGAAGGAGCTATTTTCACTGAGGTGCTAAGAGTTTATCAGATCTGGGCAGGAAGGGAGGAGACATTCAGTGGCTCAGAGAGGAAAGGAGGGAAAGAGGAAGGGGAAGAGAAAAAAGAGGCACAAGGTGCAGCAAAAGGCAGGAAGGAACACAGGAGATGGCAAGACCAGCCCTTCTGGACCAGACTGCACTGGGTCCCCCCAGCCCCTGACCTGGCTGCTGTCCCACAGGTCTCCCCTGCCTGAGATGAGGCAGGGCCTTGAAAGCCCTCTCTTCCCCTTCTTAGGTAGCAAATAATGAAAGGAGCCTCAGTTTCCTCACTTACAATATAGGAACAATAACCCTTCATTTGCTTGTCGTGAGGTTAAGCGCAATGTTATAATGTATCTGCGGAGCTTGCTAGAATGCCTGGCACAAAACATGACGACTGCATGTGCTCATGAAAAAGAAAACAAAAGGACCTTAATAGACATCTCTCCAAAGAAGACATGTGTGTACTTGTTTGCTCAGTCGCTTCAGTGGTGTCTGACTCTTTGTGATGCTACGGACTGTAGCCCACCAGGCTCCTCTGTCCATGGGATTTTCCAGGCAAGAATACTGGAGTGGGTTGCCATGCCCTTCTCCAGAGGATCTTCAAACCCAGGGCTTGAACCTGTGCCTCTTGTGTCTCCTGCATTGGCAGGTGGGTTCTTTACCACTAGCGCCACCTGGGAAGCCCAAAGAAGACATATGGATAGGTAATTAGGGTAATCAACACATGAGAAGATGCTCAACATCATTAATCATTAGGTAAATGCAAATAAAACTCACAATGAAACAGCATCTCATATCCATCAGAATGGCCATTATTATTATTTGTACCTGCACTGTGTGGCTTGTGGGACCCTAGTTCCCTGACAGGGATTGAGCCTGTGCTCCCTGGAGTGAGAGTGTAGAGTCCACTGGACCACCAGGAAATTCCCTAGGATGCATATTATTTTAAAAAAAAAAGACTCAGAAAATAATGAACGTTGGTGAGGATATGGAGAAAATAGAATCCTTGTGCCCTGATGGTGGGAACGTAAGATGGTGCGGCCGTTGTGGAAAACAGTATGGTGGAACCTCAAAAAGTTAACTACAGAATAGCCATTTGACTCAGCAATTCCTTCTCTGGGTACACACCCCAAAGAAATGAAAGCAGGGACATGAAGAGATACTTGGATATGCATGCTCACAGTAGCCTTGCTCAAAAAAGCTGAAAGGTAGAAGCAGCCAAGTGTCCATGGATGGATGAAGGGATAAACAAAATGTGGTAGAGATATAGAACATTGTTCAGCATCGAAAAAAAATGAAATTCTGATGAAAGCTATAATACAGATGCACCTTGTAGGCATTATGCTAAGTAAAAGAGCCGGTCACAAAAGGACAAATATAGTTTGATTCCACTTTTATGAGGTGTCTTGAGTAGTCAAAAGCACAGAGACAAGGAGTAGAATGATGATGGCTGGAGGGAGTGTGGAAGGGGAATCAGTATTTAATGGGTGCAGAGTTTCAGGCTGGGAAGATGAAGATGCGGAGACAGATGGTGGCAATGGCTGGACAACAGTGTTAATGTACTCAATACCACTGAACTGTATGCTTAGAAGTGATGAAAATGGTAGCTTTGATGCTCTGCATATTTTTCCACAAAAAGTAGCAAGACAAAACCAAACCAAGGAAGTTATATATATATATATACATATATACGTATATGCTACATATATATATAGTAGTATAGTAGTATATATATATATATATACTAGCAATGTTATTATTAATAACTATTACCGTTATATTTCTGAAAGTGGATCCTGTTTACTTTCTTAACTCTTGTCTTTCCTAGCCCAGCGCAGTTCCAGGCTCTACAATAGGAAAGCTTCAAGCAAAACAAACCTTGGAACATTAACTAAAGGAACAAAAACCACTGGTAGTTATAAGATCATCTTCTACTTTTGGTCTTCCTTCCCCATTTCCTTCTTTGGGAAGTCAGGTCCTGGGTCTTAACCCCATTTTATTTCCAGAACCTAGCTCAGTGCCTGCTTACTAGAATTTTCTTCAGTGAAAACATGATAAAGACTATTCCTAGGAAACTTGTCTCTGCTCTCCCACTTACACTCCTAGAAATGCAACTTGAGGCTCCTGACATGGGTTGTATAAAGTCAGCAGAGCAGCTAAGAAGCTAATAAAGGGACTTCTCTGGTGGTCCAGCGGTTAAGACTTGGTGTTTCCAATGCAGGGTGTGCAGGTTCGATCTCCAGTTGGGGAACTAAGGTACCATATACTGTGCAGTGAGGAGGCACCTCCATTCCACAAAAAGCTAATGGAGGGATCAGAGCTATCTCAGTTGATTGTGATAGAACCAGATAGGTGAAAAGTGAAAGCTTTGGGGGCAGAGGAGCCAAGACTTGGTGAGAGAACAGCAAGATTTCATCCCTTTCCAGAAATGCTGAGTCCTTAATCACTAACCAGAAAAACAGACATGTTTTCAATCCTTTCCAGGATTCAAGTTCACTTCCAAAGGAACTGGCTTCATTCCCTCAAGAGGAATAAGAGGCTTTCCTGGCACTTTGTTTTATTCATTGAACATTCCTTTGAAATGTTTTAATTTGGGGGATACACAGTAGCCATTCCTTGGTAGAGCAAGATTTATCTCAGGGTTTGAGAACCAGTAGATGAAAACCCTTGGAGACTGGAATGAAAGCCCTGTTTGATTGTCTGACTTATTTTCACAGAGTATTTGGAACCACTGTGATCCTTTCTCATCTCACAGGCCATGTGATTGGTCTTTGGAGTGAGAGGAAAAAAGGAAGAGGCAGAACTGGGGTGTCCAACCCAGGTGACAAGGGAAGCAGATGATTGCTTATTGCCTCTTTGTCCTTAAGAGAGTCTGGACATGGTTACTGCAACTTTCACTACCATTCTGTGCACACCAGAGTTACCAGTTATATTAGTTAGCATGTGCTGTGTAACAAAAGACTCTAAAACTTAGTAGGTTAAAACAACAGCCATTTATTTAGCTCATGAGACTAGGTGTGACTCCCTGCTTCTCTTATCTGGGCCAGATGTGACTTACAACGCTAGGTTCATGCATCTGTGGTCAGCTGCAGGATGGCTTGGGGGCTGGCTGGTCTTGGGTGGCCTCGGCTGTGCTGGCTCATCTCTGCTTCATGTGGCCTCCCATCCTCCAACAGGGTGACCCAGTCCGGGCTTGTTCCAGTGGCAGTTGTCCAAGACCTCAAGAGAGAGTGTAGAAGTGGACAAGATCCCTTGAAGTTCAGGCTTGGAACTGACAGAATGTCACTTCCACTGCATTTTATTGGTCAGAGTGAGTCACAAAGTCAGCCCAGATCCAAGGAATGGGCAAATTGATTCAAGGAGGGGAATGATGGCAGGCTGGTTTTGCAAACAATCTATCATTCTAACTTTACAAGTTTGCTATTATCTGGGACATCATGTGAATGGGAGAAATAATGAAACAGCACTTAACACAGCGCTTGCCATTAGTCATGCTCATGAAATGTTGGGTAAATAAATAGAAGCAATTTATTAGGCAGAAAAGATAAAAGTAAGAATAAGATGCTGTCCTTGTCCTCAAGAATCTCAGAGCCAAGAAGGAAGACAGATGCATAAACAGATCATTCTGATACAGCGCGGTCAGGGCGGCCTTTAGCAGTGTGGATGGATAATTGCAGACATCAATAAGAGATGGGCTCTCCTCATCCAGCCTGGGAGTAGGGGTGAGATGTAGAGAAGTCAGAGGCAGTAAAGTATAGTGGTTAAGGCCATGGTTTCCAGCCATTTTGCCCAAAGTGAAACCCAGCTCTGAATCGGGGTGTGATATTGGGCAAGTCACTTGACCTCTCTATACTTCTGTTCCCTCATCTTTAACATGCAGATGTTAAAAGCAGTGCTTACCTCATAGTGTTTGCATGAGTATCAAATGAATATTTGAAAAGTACTTATAACAGTGACTATATAATAAGCATTATGTGAGTGTTAGCTATTGTTATCAATTTTTTTTTTTTTTTGATAATGAGTAGGTGTTAGCCATAGGAGAACTTGGGAGAGGTCAGAGCATTCTAGATGTTAGGGGTTTGGTATAACCGTATTGCATTCTCCTCCCCTCTAGATGTAAATCAACTGAGAAAAGAACAG
Source organism: Ovis canadensis (assembly GCF_042477335.2). Taxonomy (NCBI): domain Eukaryota; kingdom Metazoa; phylum Chordata; class Mammalia; order Artiodactyla; family Bovidae; genus Ovis; species Ovis canadensis. The sequence continues at coordinate 180,900,799 of NC_091247.1, read as the reverse complement.
GGATCAGGCAGAGGAAAGGATCAGTTGTATACTGCTAAAGGTGGACTAGCGATCTCAGCTTGGCTTTGAGGATGATGTCATCTTCCTTCTCCTTACTACAAAGCTGGCATACAGTTAGTGTTCAGCAGGTTATTATTTGTGATTCCAAACCTTGAAGGTAACTACTGGATTCTTTCCGCTATAACTGAATTTTGAATCTAATGGAGATCAAATTTCTGAGAACTTTTCTTACTTGCCCCCCAGCTTCCTTTCTCCTTCCCTGCCTCCCTCTACAGAACCTAAATGTGCCTGGCGATTACTTTCAGCCTGCTTTGTAGATAAATGTAACTATATGACCAAGTTCTGGTGGAGGGAGTAGGCTGGGAAGTATTTTCATCTTTCATAAAAGGAGAGAAAGACACATGAAGGGCTCACCCGACCCCAACCTTTCTTACTTTGAAAGCAATAGTATGAGAATGTGATGTCTGGAGCTATAGCAGCCATCTGTGACCATGAGGCAATAACCCAAAGCTACAAAAAAGCCAATAAACTAAGAACGGTTCAGAAGAATAGAAAGAGTCTGTGTCCTTGAGGTCTTTTTGAACTGCTGAGCCATCTCGGGAAGAATGTACCTCCAGGCTTTTTGTCGTGTAAGATAATAATATGTCTTCATCGTTTGTCACTTTTACTTAGCTGTTTTGTTCCTTGCTGTTAAAAGCATTTTTATATAAATCCTCTCATGACAGGAGAAAGGTACATTCTCACTAAGGCTGTTCAAAAGAATGCACTACACACTAAAATGCTCTTCCCAGAAAATGTCCAGCAAGTGTTCTTCCCCCACCCCATGGTGAGTACTCTGAAATGGACACCATTTATTTTGGATTTGTGTGTCTCAATGTATTTTTAAAACCAGTCTCATTTCTTTATAGTTGCACACGTGGGCTTTAGCTCAGCTTAGTTCAATATTTACTTAGCGCCAGTTGTACCAAGCACAGTAATAGCACTGGTGATACCCAAAGAAAAAGAGACCCAGACTCTGCCCGGTCTAGAAGGGAGAACAAACAGATAAACAGTTTCAAAAAAAGGAAATTTCAATGGTGATATGAAAGTTCAAAGGAGGGGAACCAACCACATGATTGGGGAAGAGGATGGAGGTAGTGAATCAAATCAGGAAAGAGAGTATTTATTGAACACTTACTACGGGGTGTATGAAAAATTAAAAAAGTGAGAGTGTTAGTTCCTCATTCGTGTCAGACTCCTTGCATCCCCATGGACTGGAGCCTGCCAGGCTCCTCTGTCCATGGAATTCTCCAGACAAGAATACTGGAGTGGGTAGCCATTCCCTTCCCCAGGGGATCTTCCTGACCTGGGAATTGAACCTGGGTCTCCTGCATAGCAGGCAGATTCTTTACCATCTGATTCACCAGGGAGTATACAGAGTATATGAATATATGACTTGTATCTTGAATTCCTAGTTCTGGAAACCTACATCAGCTCATGAGAACTCCCTTCCTTCCTCATCTTTTCAGCATCATCATAGTAAGCTAGATTAATTTACACCTCCGTAAATGACAGATAGATGAGAGGGTAGCATAGCCAGCCTGGGCACTAATAACATACCTAGGATCACCGTATTAGGGGTTGCTTATTTGCATATAGCCAATCAGAGCAACAGCAACACTCCAGTGAACAGCAACACTCCAGTGAAACCAATCACAGAAAAGGAGCCAGGAACTATGAGCTTTCAGAGCTGGGTGGCATCTGTTGACACTGTACGGCCCACACTGTATACCTCTACATGTCCCTCTCTCACTGGCCTAAGTAACCCTTGAAAGTCTTCTGCCAGAGGCTCTCTTGATGAAAGTGAAAGAGGACAGTGAAAAATTTGACTTAAAGCTCAATACTCAGAAAACTAAGATCATGGCATCTGGTCCCATCACTTCATGGGAAATAGATGGGGAAGCAGTGAAAACAGTGTCAGACTTTATTTTTTGGGCTCCAAAATCACTGCAGATGGTGATTGCAGCCATGAAATTAAAAGACACTTACTCTTTGGAAGGAAAATTATGACCAACCTAGATAGTATATTGAAAAGCAGAGATATTACTTTGCCAATAAAGGTCTGTCTAGTCAAGGCTATGGTTTTTCCAGTGGTCACGTATGGCTGTGAGAGTTGGACTGTGAAGAAAGCTAAGCACCAAAGAATTGATGCTTTTGAATTGTGGTGTTGGAGAAGACTCTTGAGAGTCCCATGGACTGCAAGGAGATCCAACCAGTCCATCCTAAAGGAGATCAGTCCTGGGTGTTCTTTGAAAAGACTGATGCTGAAGCTGAAACTCCAATACTTTGGCCCCTCATTCAAAGAGTTGACTCATTGGAAAAGACCCTGATGCTGGGAGGGATTGGGGGCAGGAGGAGAAGGGGCTGACAGAGGATGAGATGGCTGGATGGCATCACCAACTCGATGGGCGTGAGTTTGAGTGAACACCGGGAGTTGGTGATGGACAGGGAGGCCTGGTGTGCTTGTGATTCATGGGGTTGCAAAGAGTCGGACACGACTGAGCGACTAAACTGAACTGGACTGAACTGGATCATGCTCTGATGAGAACTTTGGGACTGGATATAACAACAGTGATGGCTGAGACAATAGCTGAGGCAAGAGAGAGAACACTCATTTCTACAGGTGAGTGATTCCTGCAGGTACCTTCCTGAACATTCATTTCAGTTCAGTTCAGTCGCTCAGTCGTATCCGACTCTTTGCAACCCCATGAATCGCAGCACACCAGGCCTCCCTGTCCATCACCATCTCCCAGAGTTCACTCAGACTCAGGTCCATCGAGTCTGTGATGCCATCCAGCCATCTCATTCTCGGTTGTCCCCTTCTCCTCCTGCCCCCAATCCCTCCCAGCATCAGAGTCTTTTCCAATGAGTCAACTCTTCACATGAGGTGGCCAAAGTACTGGAGCTTCAGCTTTAGCATCATTCCTTACAAAGAAATCCCAGGGCTGATCTCCTTCAGAATGGACTGGTTGGATCTCCTTGCAGTCCAAGGGACTCTCAAGAGTCTTCTCCAACACCACAGTTCAGAAGCATCAATTCTTCGGCACTCAGCCTTCTTCACAGTCCAACTCTCATATCCATACATGACCACAGGAAAAACCATAGCCTTGACTAGACGGACCTTAGTCGGCAAAGTAATGTCTCTGTTTTTGAATATGCTATCTAGGTTGGTCATCACTTTTCTTCCAAGGAGTAAGCATCTTTTAATTTCATGGCTGCAGTGATTTTGGAGCCCCCCAAAATAAAGTCTGACACTGTTTCTACTGTTTCCCCATCTATTTCCCATGAAGTGATGGGACCAGATGCCATGATCTTCATTTTCTGAATGTTGAGCTTTAAGCCAACTTTTTCACTCTCCTCTTTCACTTTCATCAAGAGGCTTTTTAGCTCCTCTACACTTTCTGCCATAAGGGTGGAGTCATCTGCATATCTGAGGTTATTGATATTTCTCCCAGCAATCTTGATTCCAGCTTGTGTTTCTTCCAGTCCAGCGTTTCTCATGATGTACTCTGCATAGAAGTTAAATAAGCAGGGTGACAATATACAGCCTCGATGTACTCCTTTTCCTATTTGGAACCAGTCTGTTGTTCCATGTCCAGTTCTAACTGTTGCTTCCTGACCTGCATACAGATTTCTCAAGAGGCAGGTTAGGTGGTCTGGTATTCCCTTCTCTTTCAGAACTTTCCACAGTTTATTGTGATCCACACAATCAAAGGCTTTGGCATAATCAATAAAGCAGAAATAGATGTTTTTCTGGAACTCTCTTGCTTTTTCCATGATCCAGCAGATGGGTACTGATAAAACCTTTTATCTCAAAGGAGTAGATGAGTTTGCATTAATGCGAAGGTTTAGTCTAGACAGTTTAGGTAATTTTCTATTGGGAGACTTTTTAATGTTAAATAATCCTCTTTGTGTGTGTAATCTGAAAGATGTCCTCAGACGGGCTTTTAGATATGGCAGAGCCAGTGCAGTGAACAAAGCCCAGCTTGCTGTAGCCTGAAACCCCTGTAGCTCTGACAGGGTACTTGTAAACAGGGACTATGTCAGGTACTCCTAGAATAACATGGATGGAGTTTGCAGGATCCACTGTCTCTGCAACTCTGTTGTCAACAGGCTTCACTCAAGAGGCCAGGATCATAATCAAGGTTGTACTCTTTACAAATCCAGGAAAATACCTTAGAGGACAAGCTCACCTCTGGCCAACACTGTCACATGGGACTTATTTGCAAAAGTGATGGCAAGTTCTCTTTCACTCGCACTGACACTTCTGAAGCTCATCTGGGTATGCTTGAAATTCAGTAATTAGAGTTTCATCTTTTCGGCTAAAGTCAAACAGGCAATCTGTGCTTTGTTAAGTACATTTCTTGGAGAGTGAACTGTTACATTTACGAGTTGCAAAAGTGATGTTCTCATATTCCTGCCTCTCACTGGATGCTCCTGAGCAGCCCAGTATGATGTTTGATGACTATACTTGTTTAATTGATGAGGAAACAGAGGCCCAAACAGAAGCCGAAATCTAAACCCTTAGCTTGAATTTCAAATTTCTATGGGGGATGGGGGCTCTTGGGTCTTACATTGCTCATGTGAAGATCGGACACCATAAAACAGTGGCTGAGACTTCCCTGGCAGTCCAGTTGTTAAGACAGTGCTTCCATCGCAGGGAGCCTGGGTTCAGTCCCTGATCAGGGGATGAAGATCACACATGCTACGCCATGAGGCCAAAAGTAAATTAAAGAAAATAAAGGAAGGGTTATCATTAGTTTAAAAAAAATAATGCAATAGCACAGCTCTCGTGGATGTCATCAGGAGGACCAAATGAAGCATGCTCCTCTTTTGCTTGTTAGTTCTTTTCTTAAAAAATATTTTTATTTATTCATTTGTGGCTGATTGGGTCTTTGTCGTTATCGCGCAGGCTTTTGTCTAGTTGCAGTACAGGGACTTATCGCGGTGGCTTCTCTCACTGCAGCACATGGCTCCAGGGCGCTCAGGCTTCCGCAGTTGTGGTGTGCGGGCTAAAAATAGTTGTAGTTCCCAGTTCTAGAGCACAGGCTCAACAGTTGGGATGCATGGGCAGTTGCCCCTCAGCCTGTGTGATCTTTGTGAATCAGGGATCAAACCAACGCCTCCTGCAGTGGCAGGCAGGTTCTTTATCACTGAGCCACCAGGGAAGCCCCTGCTTGTTGGTGCTTTAGTCACATTTAGCAGGTGGTTCTCGGTAGTTCTGATCTGAGGGGCAGAGGGTTACCAAGATGCATGAGGAGTAACAGCTGCTGCCACAGTCGAAAATAACATCGCCCTTTAATCAAGCCCTTGTTATGCACCAGATGGAAAACACAGTTCAATATGGTCGTGCTGCTGACGAGAAAGCCTGTTGGAAACACACGAAAGCCAGGGGTGAGAACCAGAGTGCGAGTCTCCTGGGTGAAAATACTTCCCTAAAAGCCCTTCCAGCTTAACGAAGGTGTGGAGGGTCTGGTCTGCGTCCTTTCCAGAGAACATCGAGGTAGCTTGATGTTTGAAAGAGCAGGAGGTCAAGCTGAAGCCAGGCCGGGTTCTTCGTCCTGCCCTTTTTGTGGCTCACTATACTCTAATCTGGAGACCGATAGCTACATACAGTCCATTTCTTTAGAAAAAGGACATCGAGACCCTGTAATGAACCACATAGAAAGTGTTTCACAAGTGACTTTCACAAACATGCCCCCTCTTTTTTCACTTTGACAATGTCCCTGTGATGGAATATTATCTCCCATTTTATAGGTCACATGTTTAGTGGCAGACCTGGTCCTCTAACTCCATCTTCTACTCTTTCCATCACATCACTTCTCCCTGGATTCCTCAAGTTCTTTGAGTCCCTGTCCTAGGAGCTGGTCAATGTATTTTTCTCTGCCAGGCAATGTATATTTTAGGCTTTGATGATCATCTGGTCTCTGTTGAAACTACTCAGTTCTGTTTTTATAGCTCAAAAGCAGCCATAGATGTATGTAAATAAATGGGCATGGCCGTGCTCCAAGAAATCTTTATGTGTAGCATTGAAATTTGAATTTCATATAATTTGCAGATATCATAAAGCGTTGTTCTTATTTGATTTTTCCAACCACATAATAATGTGAAGATCAGTCTCAGCTTGTGTGGGTCACAAAAAAAGGTGGTGCGGGCCCCAGCTCTATCTTACTTGTAAAACTGGGGAGTGTGCATACCTCTTTCTTAGATTTTTATGGATTAAATTGGACCAGACAGGGGATACACTTTCGCAGAGGACATCGTTGCTCTTCTGTCCCACTGTCAGAGCATAGGCTTCCCTGGGCTTCCGTTCCTTGGTGGCTCAGACCGCCTGCAATGCAGGAGACCTGGGTTCAATCCGTGGGTTGGGAAGATCCTTGGAGGGGGGCATGGCAACCCACTCCAGTATTTTTGCCTGGAGAATCCCCATGGATAGAGGAGCTTGGCGGGCTACAGTCCATGGGGTCGCAGAGAGTCGGACACGACTGAGCGACTGAACACAAAGAGTGAAGAGCTGGCCACTTGCAGGCCTGGCAGTCTGCAAATTCCTACCAAATTCTTGAGAAAAAGCTCTGACTTCCTGCCTTCTCCTGGGCCTGAGGACATCCACGTCTCCTGGATCGCCCCTGAAACTCTCCGCTCTGCTTCCGTTTTAGCCAAGTTTTTTTTTTTTTTCCCTCTCAGTCCTGGTCATTAGTTAGTCTGTGCCTTGGATCGCCCTGAAGTGAACTAGATTTCTCCTGCCTGTTTCATAAAGATTTTCGTGGGCAGAGACTCGGCCGCTTGGTGGTGCTGTGGGAAAACGTTTCTACTCGTAATGCCACCTGGAAGTTCCTGACAGAGAACTTAAGTTTCAAGGTAGGGACATCAGAATTGGCATTTCTTGGGGGGAGGCAGGGAAAGAGATGTGGTTCATACCTGGGCATGTGTTTTCTGCTTTCGTCCACATTCTGTTAATTTGGGTATTCAGGGCTCTGGATTCTGAGGTTTCAGGAATCCCAAGTCAGACATATGCATTGGAGGGACCAGGGGAAGACATCTGGGGAGACTCCCAGTTCATCTGGATTCCTGGTTGGTTCCCAGATCCCTGCCCCACCCCCCACTTCTGTCTTGTTTAGGGAGGGAATCAGTCTCTCCTCCCCAAACAAAACATGCAGTTCTCTTTGGAGCCATTCAAATGGCCCTTATCTTTCAGCGAGCTGACTTTTTGTGACTTTTATAGAACTGCTGTTTGTGAGATGTGATGTTGCTTGGATACTAGCTGCGGTGGGGCCAAAATACCTGAGTTTGAGCCCCTGGTTCCCCATTTATGAGCTGTGAGAACTTAGATAAGGCACCCAGTCTCTTAACACATCCAGTGAAATGTCGGAAAAATCAAAATCTCTAATCCAAAGGAAAATATCATTATGAGAATGAAAAGAAGCCAGTCGTGTGAAGGCGTTTGGTAGACTGTCAAGCAAGCCCATGGGAGATATTAGAAACTTTCCGAGGGCAGAGGACTCTATTAGATGACTCTTGATCCCCAGTCCTGCCACAAGGACTGCCTCTTATAGGCGCTCAAGGAACACGTGTTGCATGAACGAACGGAAAAACACGGGGATGCCGAGATCGTGAAGGGAAGGGGAGACTGGCAATGTGCCTGGTAAATTAAGGGTTTCAAGAGATGAGGCTGCAGAGGGAGCTGAAGTGGCAGATCCTCGAGAGGAAGTTGGGGCGCGTGCTGCAGGTGCTGGGGAGGTGGCTAACACATCGCTCACCAGCCGGCTGCCTGGGCAGCTTGGCGCCAGGCCACAGGCCATCTGAGGCCCAGGGGACCGCTCTAGAGCAGGTGGGCCAGGAACTTCTGCCGTCACAGGCCTGCTGGTGCCACGCCCGGAATGCCCTTCTCCAGCCTGCGTTCAGTGCCTAAGTCCCTGGTGACCGTAAACATAACGGACACGGGGCCTGACACTGAGCTGCCCTGGGTCTTGGCAGGGCAGGGCTGAGGGACCCGTATCCCAGGGTTAGAAATACAAATAAAAACAAGACAGGTAAATACAGGCAATTATGTAGGCTATCTAGATCCCAAGGCTGTTTTTCCCTGACCTAGGTTTTCTTTCATTTGTTTGTTTGGGACACAATTACTTGGGAAATTGTAATTGCTTTACAAGGTTGTTATAGCTGATGGAATAAATGGAATAAAATGATTAATTAAACAGTCAGATAGCAGCTCCCTTTTTGTCAATGCTTATCACATATAGGTACCATGCTAAACACTTCATAGACATCATCTTATTTAGTCCTATAACATAAGTATTAACTCCATAGGATCACATTGTACAATACTATAAAGTGTGATAATGATATCCATTTTACAGATGAGGGAACTGAGGTTTAATCTTTACTTACTTACTGGGTTCATAGAGCTAGCAGATGAAAGAGCTGGAACTCAAATTATTTATCCATCCATTCATTCATTTCACAAAGAATTATTGAGCATTTATTATATACCAGGTCCTGGGGATTCATGAGCAAGTAATATAGATAAAAATCTCAGCTTTGTCCAACAAACACAACAAATAAGTGAATTGTATAATATTACATGCTTCCCAGGTGGCACTAGTGTTAAAGGACTCACCTGCCAGTGCAGGAGAGGTAAGTGATGTGGGTTCAATCCCTGGGTGGGGAAGATCCCCTGGAGAGGGCACAGAAATCCACTCCAGTATTCTTGCCCGGAAAATCCCCATGGACAGAGAAGCCTGGTGGGCTATAGTTCATAGGGTTGCATAGAGTCAGACACGACTGAAGGGACTTAGCAGGCATGCATCATATTATACACTGGTAAATGCAATAGTGAAGAATAAAGGGGGTAAGGAGCATCACTGAGGGAGTGGGGGAGGAGAGGGTGGGCTGTAGTTTTAAGCAAGATGATCAGGAAAGAGCCCATTGGTAAGGTGACATCTGAGCAAAGAGTTGAGCTGGGTTGTTGAGTTGTGTGGAAGTGGGTCAGAGAGTAGAATTTTAATGCCTTTGAACTTTGCCCATTGGGCAGCTTGAAAAATTGGAGTTCAAGGACAATTTCTATGGATTCACCTTTTTCTTAAGTTCCTTCTTTCTTTCTGGGGCTATGCATTTCCAGAGTAAGAAATAGGAAGGTAAACTAGAAAGAAAGTAAAGGTAGTCACATCCATCCATCCATCATCTTTCCAGTGTTTGTATGGCACTCAGTATAAGTCAGATCTATATTTCTGTTAGAATGAAGATAAAATCTAGCTCTGTACTGTTGGATACAATAGACATGAGCTACATGTAGCTAGTGAGTGCTTGAAATGTGGCTATGTGACTGGGAAACTAAATCATTAATTTCATGCAATTAATTAAAATTCAAAGCAGAAAACCTTGGAACAATGGAAAATCTTTTTTCTGTTAAATACAACTTAATTGTTTTGCTGGATTACATTTCAGTTTAACCATTGGAAACAAAGCTCTGAATTGAGATTTACAGTAAGAGTAAATTATGCAAGGGATTTTTGACATCTTAGCACAAAAAGAAGCTTGTCAAATATCTCATCAATGAGTTTTTTAATATTACAGTCAAGATTACATCTTGATTGCACATTAAAATCACATTTTGAACAGAATAGGTTAAATAAAATATAGGATTAAGATTAATTTCTCAGTTTTTAAACTCATTTTTAATGTGGCTGTTCAGTTCAGTTCAGTCACTCAGTCATGTCCAACTCTTTGCGACCCCATGAATCGCGGCATGCCAGGCCTCCCTGTCTATCACCAACTCCCAGAGTTCACTCAGACTCATGTCCATCAAGTCAGTGATGCCATCCATCCTCTGTCATCCCCTTCTCCTCCTGCCCCCAATCCCTCCCAGCATCAGAGTCTTTTCCAATGAGTCAACTCTTCGCATGAGGTGGCCAAAGTACTGGGGCTTCAGCTTTAATATCATTCCTTCCAAAGAAATCCCAGGGTTGATCTCCTTCAGAATGGACTGGTTGGATCTCCTTGCAGTCCAAGGGACTCTCAAGAGTCTTCTCCAACACCAAGGTTCAGAAGCATCAATTCTCTGGTGCTGTGGCTGTTAGAAAAGTTTAAATGCTATACAGGGACTTCCCTGGTGGTCCAGTGTCTAAGACTCTGTGGTTCGAATGCAGGGGGCCTGGGTTTGATCCTTGGTCAGGGAACTAGATCCTACATGCTGCAACTAAGACCTGGAGCAGCCAAATAAGTAAAGAAAAAGAAATACTAAAAAAAAAAAAAAAAAAAAAAGAAGAAGAAAGAAAGAAAGAAAGAAAAAGCATGAATTAGAAAAAATAAATGCTATCTGTGGCTCACATTATATTTCTGTTGGATGGTGCTGTTCTAGACCTGAATGCCCTGGAGCTTTCAGGAAACTGAGCAGACCTGGGCACACAATTGAGTAACTACAGTACCATGATGTAAGTGCTATAATAGACCCAGGGACTGAGTGCTCTAGGGACAGAGCCTTCTGTTCTATCTAGCACAGGATCAGAGGCAGAGTGACATCTTAGGCTCAGTGTCTGAGGGGAGCTGGAGTTTGTCACCTGGAGGGCAGGAAAGGGGGTGTTCTAGGCACTGGGTACAGCATGTATAAAGGTGGAGAGATATAAAATGGAGTGAGGTATCCCAGAAACAATGGACGTTAAGTGGGAGGAGGTGGTGTGGATATGAATCAGGAGAGGGCTTTTAGGGTCAGACCATCAGGGCAAGGGAAGCAGGCATTACTCAGCCAAAGAAAAATGCATGGCTGGGTACCTGTGAGCCAGCAACCATAACAGACGCTTTCTTCTATAGTAGCTTATTGGTTGAGTCCACACAACTGTGTTGAGTACCTACTATGTGCTAGGCATCATTCTACATGCTGAATATACAGAGGGAACAAGACGAAGTCCCTGCTCTCAAGGACATGCAGATAATAATATCCAGGACAAGGAGAAAAGAGAAGAAACCAAGATCAGAGAAGCTGAGTGACTTGGGTAAAATCACACAGCTGTTGATAGGCAGGGCCAGGATTCTGACCCGGGTCTTTCTGATGCTAACGCCGATATTCTTATTACCCTGTCCAGCTGCCCTGTATGTGAGGCTAAGGAGTTTGAACTTTGTCCTGAAGCCCACAGGAGATAGCAGAGGAGGGAGACAGAGGGTCAGATAGACTTGTGCTTTAGGAAAGACATATGGTGACCATGTGGAGGAAGGATGGCAGAGAGGAGATCACCTAAAGAGCCATAGTCCTTGCTTTGGAGTTCCTGTAGGTGCCTCTCCTTGGCCATCATCAGAGGTACCTCCCCAGATGCCTCCCCTCCCTCCTCAAGCCTATGTTCAGTACAGTGGTTACAAAGAGACTTTTCAAACCCACATCTGATTATGTCACTGCTCTAATCAGAATTGGCCAATGGCTTCCTGCCTGCCTTAGAATAAAACCCAGAACTCTCCCACCACTCCACAAAGCCCTATAGGATTGGGTCCTTTGGTTAACTCTCTGCCTTCAGCTCCTAGTCCTGTCTTCCTATTTCACTCTACTCACAGTGGAATATTCTGCTCTACTCACTGTTTCATCAATAGGCCAAGGATAGTCCTGCCTTGTGGCATTTGCATTTTCTAGACCTTATCACCTGAGAAGGTCCTTCCCTGGATATCCATATTGTTCCTAGAGGCCCACGTGGTCTATTCTCTTGCTTCCCTGGAGGCTTTGCTCAAATGTCACCTTATCAGAAACTCTTTTTCTTACCATCCTCATCATTCTGTACCTCTTTACCTGGTTTTATTCTTCCCGCTAACCCTTAATGGTTATAGGACATATAATACATTTATTTGTCTATCTGTAAACTGATAGGCTGAGCACCAAAAAATTGACGCTATCAGCCTGTGGTGCTGGAGAAAACTCTTGAGAGTCCCTTAGACAGCAAGAAGATCAAACCAGTCAGTCCTACAGGAAATCAACCCTGAATATTCATTGGAAGGACTGATGCTGAAGCTCCAATCCTTTGGCCACCTGATGTGAAGAGCAGACTCATGGGAAAAGACCCTGATGCTGTGAAAAACTGAAGGCAAGAGGAGAAGGGGACAACAGAGGATGAGATGGTTGGATGATATCATTGACTCAGTGGACATGACTTTGAGGAAACTCAGGGAGATAATGACAGAGAAGCCTGGCATGCTGCAGTTCATGGGGTTGCAACCAGTGGGACATAGTGACTGAACAGCAACAACAAAACTGAATTAAAGCAGGGACTTAGTTTTTGTTCACTTCTATATCTGCAGTACCTAGAATCACGATGAGCCCATGGTGAGCATGTAGCTAATGTGACTGAGTGTACTCGCCCGTACAGGGAGTGTATAAGGAATACACTTATAAAGCATAACGAAGGAAAACTCTTTTATTTTTATTTATTAATTATTTTTGCAGGGCTGCCTCTAATATCTTTTTCCAAAAAAGATTTATTTATTTGTTTGTTTGTTTATGGCAGTGCTGGGTCTTCATTGCTGCACGTGGGCTTTTTCTAGTTGCAGCAAACAGGGGCTTTTGATTGAGGTGGCTTCTCTTGTTTCGGAACATGGGCTGTAAGGTGCAGGGTCTTCAGTAGCTGCTGTAGGTGCGCTCAGTCATTGTGGTGCGTTGGCTCAGTTGCTCTTCATTGTGTGGGATCATCCTGGACCAGGGATCAAACCCACGTCCCCTGTGTTGACAGGTGGATCCTTAATCACTAGACCACCAGGGAAACCCTATCTCTAATATCTTGACTTTTAGTTTTTAACTTTTTATTTCACAATGGAGTACTGCAGAGTAACAATGTTGCGATAGTTTCAGGTGGACAGCAAAGAGGCTCAGCCATACATATATATGTATCCATCACCCCCTGGTGGCTCAGCTGGTAAAGAATCCGCGGAAGACCTGGGTTCGATCCCTGGGCTGGGAAGATCCCCTGGAGAAGGGAAGGGCTACCTACTGCAGTATTCTGGCCTGGAAAATTCCATGGACTCTGTAGTCCATGACGTGACAAAGAGTTGGACGCAACTGAGCAAATTTCACTTCACTTCACCCTCCCTGCCAAACCCAGACCATCCATATAACATCATAAAGAGTTCTTTGTAGGTCTACTATACAGTAGATCCTTATTTGTTACACTTTTAAATATAGCAGTGTGTACATGTCAACCCCTAACTCCCTAACTACCCCCTCCTCCCCATCAAGAATTCATTATATCTCCCGAACCTGCCCAGAAATCTCCATTCAACTTCCTTGAAACCCAAAGGCTCTTTCATTGTAGCCAATTAGAGTTATTCCCATGTGACCCCAGCGCGTCTCTGCATGTGACACGTGTACTCTCTCGACTTTTTGGCAGCCACTCTTTCCAGGGTGGTATGGTATTGTTTGCTCCTGCTGGAGGCCTGCCAGCGCTTTCTCTGTTGATGGGGAATTTATCACATTTCAGTTTCTTTTCTCAGTAACAGAACCTTCCAACGAATCCCTGCTGTTGTGTTCCCACAGGAAGCTGCTATCTTATTTTTCAGTATAAAGTTTAGGACAGAGAAAACAAAGCAAACGGAGCTGCTGCCAATCGTCCACTTGCCCCATTCACTTCACACGTGCATGAAGCAGGGAGGAAAAGAAGGAACATGCTGGGGATGTAAAACTGAAATCTCCAAAAGGCGTCGGGAATTGTCAGCCCTTAGGAGCATCTCACCTGATGACAGGATTCCACAGAGAGGTGGAGGTACCTGGCCAAAGTACCGGGGTATGGGACAGGAGAGACATGGGTATGCGTATGGAGAGTATGGGTCAGGAGCCCTGTCTCTTGTCCCACGGGTTGTCCCATTCTCCAGGGATTACCCAAAGGGATGCTCTTCCCAACAGGATTCTTCTGGCCCCTCAATCAGCAAGCAGATGAGAAGAATGGAAAGTAGGATCTCAACCTGGGTTATTTCAGTTGAATACTTGTAATATCCACCGATTCTTTTGATAATTCTTTTCCCTGGTGTCATGTCAGCCCCCTGAAATGGTTGTCCACTATATCCTTGTATACACAAAATGTCATTCCAGTGGGAAGGTGGCCAAAGATAGTAACAGCCAATTTATTGAGTGCTATCTCGTGTCATTTCATGTTGTTCTTAGTGCTTCTTATTTTTTGCATCAACACAGTCAATCCTCAACAGACACCCCTTGTGTTAGGTATTACATCCCCATTTTAAAGATGGGGAAACTGAGAAACAAAGAAGCTGCCCAAGACCACACAGTTTGAAAATGGTAGAGCCAGGACTTGAACTCAGCCAGTTCTGATTCTGAAGCGTATGCTCTTAACCACCATTCTTACTGTTTTTCTAGCCACTTGGCAGGGGAAGAAGCATAGGATTCTGTTTTGATGTACAAGGAAATTTTAGTTTTTAAGCATATCTTCCACTTTTAAATAGCCTGGGATCTCCCAAGAAGTTTGGTGGCTGGAGGTCAGTTGAAAACTGTAAATTGTATTTATTACCCACAGACTGGGTGAGTAAGATGTTCAGCTTCCTGAAGATGAGACCAGGCCTGTCCTGTTACAGTGCATTCTCAGCCCCAGATGTCTGGTATGAAGCGGGAAAAACAAGAAATATTGTTGAATGACTAAACTTGTTTCTTATTAAATCATTTTATGACTACTGAATACTATTCTTGTTTGGATCTTAGATACACGTAATACAAGGAAAATTAGAGGAAAAACTTCCAGTTCTAAATAATAAGCTTTCTCCTTAAATAAGCAAGCGGACAGAGAACATAGAAGTGGCATTTTGGGTTCCAACTATTGAGATTGTTGTTATAATCTCCTATTGTGCTTTTTATATGTAAATATGGTGGTATAGTGGTAAACAATCTGCTGGCAGTGAGGAGATGAAGGTTCCACCCCTGGGTTGGAAGGATTCCCTGGAGGAGAAAAATGGCAATCCACTCCAGTATTCTTGCTGGGAAAATCCCATGGACAGAGGAACCTGGCGAGCTGTGGTCCACAGGGTCACAAAGAGTTGGACATGACTGAGTGACTGAACACACACACAGTATAAACTGTATATATTTGTTAGGATAGTACTAACTGCTGTAACAAAGAAACTTTGTAATCTCAAGGGCTTAACACAGTAGCAGCTTACTTCTCACTCATGTACCAGTCCAGTGTCCTGGCCAGAGGTTGGCTTTATCCTTAAGGTGATGCAGGGACACAGGCTTCTTTTATTTGGTGACCTCACCATCTTCCGGGGCTTTGGAGCCTTCTGCTTACAGCTAGGTCAAGAGGGGAATGCATATCCATTTTTCAACACTCTGCTCTAGAATTAATGCACATCACTTCTGTTCATATGCCATTAGAGATAACCAGTCATATGGCCACACTGGGATGCAAGAGAATTGGGGGACACACATTCCCAGCAGAGCAGCTGTCTGTGAGCTCACCTGCTTGAGAAGCATGAATATTTGGTCGGCAACTAGAAATCTAGGCTTTCCAGGTGACTCAGTGGCAAAAAATCCACCTGCCAATGCAGGAGATACAGGTTCAATCCCTGGTCCAGGAAGATCCCCTGGAGAAGGGAATGCTGGCAACCCACTGAGGTATTCTTGCCTGGGAAATCCCAAGGACAGAGGAGCCTGGAGATGTCACAGAGAGTCAGACACGACTTTGCAACTGAACAACAACTAGAAATCTGCCACTGTGAAGAATAAACACTTCCCTGGGTTGCTTTTTATCATAAGGTGTCTACCAAACAACATACTTAAGTTAGAAATATTACAACCTTTGGTAACTTTCCAAAACCTCATCTAGAAAAATGTAAGACTTAAGTTAACCAAAGCATATGCATTCACGGATTTGAGCTGGGATGTCAGGCAGCTTGGAACAGGGATCAGAGGAAAGCTTGATCACAGACAGCTTAACCTTTTTGAGACTCAGTGTGAACAGCTAAGTGGCAATCATTAATACTCATCTTGCAGTTTCATGATGATTAGAAGAAGTGAAGTGAAGTCACTCAGTCGTGTCCGACTCTTTGTGAC
This sequence comes from Ovis canadensis, assembly GCF_042477335.2. Taxonomy (NCBI): domain Eukaryota; kingdom Metazoa; phylum Chordata; class Mammalia; order Artiodactyla; family Bovidae; genus Ovis; species Ovis canadensis. Next base: position 180,884,739 of record NC_091247.1, on the reverse strand, counting down.
CCCATGGACTGTAGCCTACCAGGCTCCTCTGTCCATGGGATTTTCCAAGCAAGAGTACTGGAGTGGATTGCCATTTCCTTCTCCAAGGGATCTTCCCAACCCAGGGATTGAACCCAGGTCTCCTGCAGTATAGACAGACGCTTTACCGTCTGAGCCACCAGGGAAGTCCTCAGTGTGAACAGCTAAGTGGCAATCATTAATGCTCATCTTGCAGTTTCATGATGATTAGAGGTAATACATCTTAGTGAAAGTGAAAGTCACTCAGTAGTATCCAACTCTTTGTGACTCTCCAGGCCAGAATACTGGAGTGGGTAGCCTTTCCCTTTTCCAGGGGATCTTCCCAACCCAGGGATCAAACCCAGGTCTCCCACATTGTGGGCGGATTCTTTACCATCTGAGCCACAAGGGAAGCCCCCAATATATATAAAGGTCCTGGCAGACTGTAGATAGCAGATAAACCATAACTAGCATTATGAGGTCTTCTAAACAGCTATTTCTTAAGAGAGCAAATATTATTTTCTTTTCTTTTAAATTGCCTTGACAATGGAAAGTGTAATAAAAAACAAATCGTGTGCCTTATGAAAATATATGTTGTAGGACAGTGTGGATGTTATGCTTCCAACTGCTAATGTGATAACATTGGTCCCATATCCATAATGAAGCCAGAAATCAGAGTCTAATCAGGCAGTATGACTAACCTGCTTATGATTGCCTGAATTCTAGTAAGAGTCATGAGAAGGTGAAAAATGAATATAATCTTAATAGCCATGATTTACTGAGTATATATATTTCTTAATCCTCACACCAACCCTCTGAGACATACTGTTACCACTGCCAATACCACCTATGTTATTACCATCTCCACTTTGCAGATGAGAGAACAGAAGGGTAGAGAGGGAAAACAATTGTCCAAAATGCTCAATTATGAGTGGTGGAACAGGGATTTGAACCCAGGCAGTCTGACTCTAGAACTCAAGCTCTTAACCAAGGAGCCTGGGGGCTTGTTGAAGGAAACGCTTTATCTATGTGAAAACACTTGAGCACAATGCACGGTAACACTGTGTAAAGTGTGGTTCCAATTATAAATGCGATAGGAATTCAATCTGGAGAGGAACTCCCTGTTCTCGGGCATGACTTTGTGCCAGGCATTGTACTGTTTCCATCCTTCCCGATTAAGGAGAGGTAGAACAGCATATGTGGAAGAACACACGCTTGGGAACTGGACAGGTAGGGTTTAATTCCTGGCGTGGCTATTTACAACCTGTGTAATCTCAGGCCAATTACTTAACCTTTCTGATATGGTTTCCTCAACTGAAAACAGTTTACTGTCATAAAATAGGATCAGCACATGGTAGGTGCTATTTATTCGATACTGATTAAGTCCTAGGCACTGGGGAGGATCACCATCAGCCAGAATAAGTTAGATTATGCTGCTGTAACAAACAGCCGCTAAATCTCCCTGGTTTAACACATATTTAATATTTGCTCACACTACTTTTACAATGCAGGTTACTTGGGCCAGTTCTGCCATCATTACAGAGGCCTAGGCTGGATGAGGGAGGCTCTATCTCTGTACTTCGTGGTTGTTGTGATTGCCAACATTGCATTTTCAGGATTGTCAAGACATGGGCATTTACCCATTGGTCCTTCAAAGTTTCCACCTAAAAGCAATGCACATCATTGCTCTCATTCCATTGGTCTAAGTAACATGGCCACATTTAATTTCAAGAGATGGGGTAGTGGATTCCTACCATATTCATGGGCTTCCCTGGTGGCTTAGATGGTAAAGAATCTGCCTGCAATGTTGGAGACCTCAGTTCTATCCCTGGGTTGGGAAGATCCCCTGGAGGAGGGCATGGCAACCCACTCCAGTATTCTTGCCTGGAGAATCCCATGCCCAGAGGGTCACAAAAAGCTGGATATGACTGAGTGACTAAGCACAGCACACCACGTCCCTGGGAAGGGAAAGACCCAGGGTTAACAGTTTTAATTACCACTGTAGACATGATCCGTTTACCTGTAAAACAGATCCAGTAATCTACACTTCAAGAAAACACCGAAGCTCTGTCATTTGACAAATGTCACACAGCCTAGCCACTGGGAAGCCAGGCTCAACCTGCCTGTTATTTATACTGACTCTCTAATCTACATATGCAAAGTCTACAGATTTTGTATAAAAGCAGAATAGTTGCAGGAGGCAGGCAGGGAGACCCTGCAAGGGTGGAGGACGCGTATGGTGACTAGTGTTACAGGCTATTATTCTGGCACTGCGGAGGGGACTTGCAGGGAGGACGTGCTGTTGCGGGATCCAGGGTAAGGTGATAAGGCATAGACAGGCCTGAAGACAGCAGGAATGCAGAGGGCTGAACCTGAGAGCTGCGGAGTAAGGGCAAGTCCGGCTCACTGGGGAAAAAATGAACCACCAGGCCATCTGCAGAACGCACCAGACATTCCTCACCCCTCACTCTTCCCATCCCAGTCTGGTATACCACACTATTGAAAAAACTCCCGAAGCCGCCTTTTTCTCTTGCTTTCTTCCTTATTTTCCCTTGCTGCTTCTTAGAAGGTGGCAGCCTTGCCACCGTCGTAGGCCTTCCTGCCTGACCCTCGCTTGTGGGGGTGGGGTACTGGGTACCATCTCCAGGATCTGGCCATCTCAGTTAATGGAGAAATACAAACGGTCAAGGGGCCAAGCGGCCTGCCTGTCGCCCCTGGCTTAGCCAGTCTCAGGCCCTGCTCCATCCGAGGTCCCTGGTTTGCCCATCTCCAAACACAGCCTTGGCGGGCAGGGTAGGCGCCCAGCTGCATTCAGGCACCTCTAGCGACCCAAATCTCCTTCTCTCCCAGGCGGGAGTCCTGGATAGTGTCGGAGGGCGGCAGTGCGGCGACCGGCCGCAGATTCAGCCTCGGAGCCTCCCTTCCTCCCCGCCTTCGCCTTTCTCCGGCGAGGGCGCGGGGCCGAGGTCAACGCGCCTCTCGGGGTTTTCAGGGGCGCGCAGCTGCCCCGACCCCGGCCCGGGAGAGCAGCCCTTCGCCAGCCGGGATGGGGGTCTGCGAGGCGGGGGTGGCAGCCTGGGCTGAGCGCTAGGGGGTGCGCACCGCCGCGGGGGAGGGCGAGCCGTGACTCACCGCCTGTAACCCAACACCCGCGCGCCTCCCCTCCCCCAGCCTCTCCCCGTCTCCGGCCTGGCGGCCGCGGCGACACCTAAAAGAAAATGAAGGGGCGCCCGAGCCCGCAGCGCCCCCGGCCGGATCGCCAGCGGGCCCCGGGGGCCCCCGGCTCCGAGCGCTCTCGTCTACCCGGCGCCCGGGCTCGGCGAGCCGCCGCCGTCGCCGCAGCCAGGGCGCAAGCAGGAAGGGAGGCCGCGCGGCCGGAGCCGAAGTCCGAGGAGGCGGCGGCGGCGGCGAGCCCGCGGTAGCGGCGGCGGCGGCGGCGGCGGGCGAGCCGGGGGAGGGGGCGCCCGGGCTGGGAACCCCCCCGTCTCTTTCCCAGCCGAGCGAGGACAAAGCCCCCTGGCCGCCGGCGCGGCCTAGCCGGCGCTGCACAAAGGGCGAGTCGCGACACGCTTCCATCCCCCTCCCAGTTCGGGGTGGCCCCAGGCCCGGGAGGCGGGCGGGAGTTGGGGGGGAGCCCCGGCCGCGCCGCCCCTCGCCCCCCTCCCCGGGGGCCGGCCCGCGCGCCGCCCCCGCCCCCGCGCCCGCCCAGTCTGCGCGTCCTCCCGGGGAGGGGTCTGGGGGCGCGGCGCCCCACATAACACTCCCCCTCCTGCGCTCGGGGCCACCCCTCTCCCCTCCCTCCTGCGAACACCACCGCCTCCCCTGCCACCGCCGCCACCTCGCCCGACGCGCCGCAGCTCGCCGCGGCCGGTGGGCGGTGCGCGGATCGTGCGCGCCCGGGGCGCCAGATGTGCAGTCCCCGCCGCCGCCAGTGACCCAGCCGCAGCCCCGGCGGGAGCCGGCCGCCTACCCGATGCTGCGGGGGCGACCGTGAGCGCGCCCAGCTTTCTCTCGGCTGGGACCCCGACACCGCGAGCGCCGTGCTCGGTCCTGCCCTCTCCGGCCCTGCTCGCCCCGCATTCGGACATGGAGGGGGCCGCTGCGCCCGCGGCCGGCCCGGACTTGGGGCCGGGGGCGCCGGGCTCTCCGCCGGAGGCGGGTGCGATCGCAGCCCCCTCGGCGGCGGGCCCGGAACCCAGGAAGCCGCACGGTGTGAAGCGGCATCACCACAAACACAACTTGAAGCACCGCTACGAGCTGCAGGAGACCCTGGGCAAAGGCACCTACGGCAAAGTCAAGCGGGCCACCGAGAGGTTTTCGGGCCGAGTGGTAAGTTGGGGGGAAACCCGGCGGGCTCGGTCTAGACGCCGCTGGGGACGCAGCGCTCACGCGACGGGGTTTGGGGCGCAGAGGGGGGGGTCTCTGGTCCGAGAGGGGGCTTCTCCGGAACCCCTAGACAGATTCCTCACTCTCACCACCGCCCCCCACCCCCGGCTCCAGCCCCCCGTGGCTCAGGCGTGTCTTTCTCCCGAAACACTTGTTACATCCTGTCTCCGCATATTTTGGGGGTTTTGATCCCAGCAGCAAAGTAGTGTTTATGATTTGCAAACACTTTGCACCATCGGGACCGTTGGGGTCTCCCTCTCGGGCACGCATTCATGCCCTGGAATGCCTTATTGCTGTAACTCCACACAGAGCCACATCCGCAGTTCGGAGCTGGTTCGCCTCGTCCCGTATCCTATAGATGAATGAGACCCCCCGCCCCCCCCTCCCCTGCATCCTTCCAGTCGCTGTCGCCGCGGTGCTGAGGTCGCTGCAAGGGAGGACGGACTCCTGCCTGTTTTGAAGAGAGAAGGTTAGGGAATAGAAGTGAAGGTTCAACCCTCATGCCTGAGGGTTGTGACAGTTTGCTGCTGGTTTCTGGGAGGACTGAAATGCCTAGGGCATGATTAGCCACCCTGAGTTGCAGATTCAATTGCTTTTCAGGCCCCGGCTGCAAGACTGCTGTATTGTGTAAGGGGTCTGACCTAGCCGCCCCACTCTGTGACAGCTGTAACCCTGCCAGGGTCCTAAGGCCGTTTATTCAGCCCCAAGTAACATCTTGAGTGCTTTGGAGTCTTTGCATTGTCCCGACCTTGGCTTGTTGTCATTTTCCTTTCTGCAGAACAGGCCCTTGTAATCCAGGCTGCTTGTGGCTAGAGGGTTGGGTTCAAAGTGACTGACTATTGCAGAAAGATTTTGTGTAGTGTGTGGCAGAAAATTAACATGGTTCTTTGATTTTCAGCATATCAGATGGATTTTAATCGATTGAGGGCCAAAGTCAGGAAGTAATTATGGAACTCCTTGTGGACACTTTTGAGGGGTGTTTGGGGGCCCAGGGTTGCTTATAAACTTAACAAATGATCACAGGGGAAAAGCAAAATGGGCTGCTGAATAAGTAAGTGGTGGGTTGATGTCAGTGTTTTTCTTTTGCACCTGTGCAGTGACAGTTCTGTGGACAAAACCTGGCACCAATCAGAAAGTTCAGCCAGCTCAGTTCTCAAATATTGGTTTATCTGGATGATTCCTTCATTCTAGGCTTCACTCTTTGGGTTGATACAGCTTTATCCCAAATCCTAAAAATTAAAGTCCATTATCGATTAACTGGAAATTTGAGAGAATGTACATAGTATTTTAAAGCTGTCTCCTATCTACAAAATCTATAGCAAGTAGTCGAGAGGGCCGGTGCCATTTTTGTAGATTGAAAATTTTCGAGAGGAGATGCAAAAATGTCCTTTGAGGAGCACACTTGAAGGTCTGTGGAAGAGGAGGCTGAGAAACGTGCGCTTCATTCATGCTTTTTGTCTGAGGTGATATTCCCCAGGCTGGATGTTGAATAAGCAAAACCTAAGCCTAGCTCCTTGCTCATGTTGTCTTAATAGCTGTTGAAGAATCACGCTGGGAAGTTCGAAAGCGGAGTAATGAAAACCAGACGCGGTTGGAGCTGCAGGTTGAGGATGTGAGCTTGTGAGGGGTTGAGTGGTAAGGGTGTGTCTGGGATCTGTGAGGGGCACAGACTCCGGAAGGCTGAGTAGCTTGCCGCCAACTGCAAGAGTGAAAACTTGTCTTATGGCAGACATCTTTCTGAGCTTCACTGGGGCCTCAGGTATTCCCTCTGATAGCTGTCTGATCCACGGACTAGGATAGAGCGAAAGGGATTGATTGCATCAGTAGGCGCGAGCCTGCCTTTCTCTTGTGGTGGGTGTCTTTCTCCCTTTATTTCCAGCAACTCTGAACATTCCTTCGGAATTTAATCGAATGGCCACTAGGGGGCGCCCTGAGAACGGAAGAGGCTCATTTCACAGCAGCAAGCTGTTGAGTCCTGCTCTGTTGTCCAGCCCTCCGTTCAGTTTCCCATTGTGCTACTCATTACAGCTCAATCTCTTGTTTTACTCAAAGATTATGTAAAGATTCTCAATCAGGTAGCAGATCCACATCCAGAAACTGGCAATCCCCAGACTGCTTTCTACCTGATAGATAAGCTTAGGATGTTAGCAAAATCATCTAAGTAGAGGCAGTAAGCAGATGAGAAAATTGAGATTGGGTGAAGGGAAGGCTTCCTTGACTTCGAGTCCGTCCCCCCTCGCCCCCCTCGCGGAGCACACTGCTCACAGATGGTGTCAGAACTTAAGTGAGAAACAGAAATTGTCAGGTGGAAAATTCCCTATGCCTGACTGGACAAAAAATAAAACATACATAAAAGAAAAAATTGGTCAGCAAGTTGTTCTTGCCTGTACAGTGCTTGGTGACTCAGAATCTGTCAAGAGCAGCAAGAAATTTTCATCTGAAGTGTGACTTTGGCGTTTTCTTGTGGTTCCAAGGATACACTGAATATCCACTTGCTTTTGAGGTGCAATTCCAAATTCAGAGCATGTCGTCTCAATTCTGCCTTTTAGGTCTTTGGGTAGAATTGCGAAGTGATGCTTTATTTTCATTTGTACCCAAGCCTTTCTGAGCACTTTCCAAGAGGCGCCGTGCCTTTCAGCTGCTTTGCCAACGCAAGTGGCCCAAGTAGAGTGCTGGGTGTTAGGCTGCCTGAGATGCTATGAAATCAGCACCCTTGAGACAGAGAATTGTTTAAGAATCTTGTGGCTTTTAATTGCACGTCTGGAAGGGCCTTCTGAGTCAAACAGCACACCATGGAGCATCAACATTCTGTGAAAGGCAGTTCGGAAGAGAGAGGTTGCAGAATTAGCAACTTGGAGTCAGCTGGTCCAGCCCTCTAAGTGGTCTAGGCATTCTCCAGGCATCCTTTTCATCCCAAATGTAGTCTTGCTGCTACTGTCTGAGCATGTCTATGAGAAAGGACTCAAAGTGGCTTCTTCCAGAGTTCATAAGCTGCACAAGTGAGGCACTCTGGCAGAAGGACTAAGAGCCCTGGCTTATATTCAAATCCTGACTGACTCCTGACTAGCTTTGTGACTTTGGGGAAGCTATGTAACTTTCAGAAGCCTCCATTTCCTCATCTGTAAAATGGGCTAATATAGTACTACTTCATGAACTAGTTGTGAGAATTGAATAAAATAACCTATGTCAAAGTGAAAGTTGCTCAGTCGTGTCTGACTCTTTGCGACCCCATGGACTATACAGTCCATGAAATTCTCCAGGCCAGAATACTGGAGTGGATAGCTGTTCCCTTCTCCAGGGGATCTTCCCATCCCAGAGATCAAACCCAGGTCTCCCGCATTGCAGGTGGATTCTTTACCAGCTGAGCCACCAGGGAAGCCCTTAGAAAGCCTCAAAAGGGGAAATTAGCAAATTCAGTTACTTTTTTTAGCAGATTTTTTCCCCCCTTCATTTCACTTGGACTTTCATTTAGGTTTTAAGACCATCAGAGAGGCATGATGCATTGGACAATTGACTCACTCAGAGAGAGGTAGGAGAAATAATCAACTTTTCAGATTAATTAGGGAAGTGCACCCATAGGAAGCCAAGACTGTCAGCCAGATTCTGATAGGATCTGAACACATTTCTAAGGCCTTGAATTTGGGCTTTGTTTATTGCACAACTTTCGTTTTGATACAGTTTCGGGCAGGGCTGCAGAGCAACCCCCTGTGTTATAACATGGCATTTTCTTTGAGCCAAGCTCCCTGGACCCTCAGGCTGCACTGAGAACTGCCAAAAAATCCAAGAGCAAAAATAAACAACGTTTTGGGGAGATGTGTTATGCGATCAGCTCACCATCAGCTAAGTTCAAGTCTCTCTCTGCTCCAGGTTATCTCTTGTGAATAGTATGAGGTGTGGTGTGAGCAGGAAGGAGGTCTCTGGGAGGGTCTGACATGGGAATGGCAGGGCTGGTGGGTCAGTTGTGCCTCCAGATAGCTATGATGCCCTGGGATGGGTGATGGAGCATCCTCACCCAGCAGAGGAGCTGATTTGACTAAAAGTGGGTGTTTTAAGCACTGGCCCAAAGTTGTTCATAGCTTGATGCTGGAAAACTGCAGCTCAGGGGTGCAAATTAGTAAGCTGGCCTGCCGAACCAAGGGTGTATGACTGTCATATGCAGGGTGGCTGGGGCACCGTATTGCAGCTAAGGCCCAAACCCAGTTTTAAGGTATAAGGGACCTCGACAGATGTGTAGTCCAAACTTTTCATCCATCCTTGAGGTGAGAAAAATAAGGCACAGAATTGTCAAGTGACTTCTCTGAGGTTGCATAGCTAGTAACTGAGTAGGCTGAGTTTAAAAAACCTGATTCTTTGTTTGGTTTTTCTCCATAACTCATTTAATACATCTTTACTAGAATAAGACATGATCCTTAAAGAGTTTATAATGTAGTAGCAATGATGAAATGTACTTACAAATATTGAACTAATTCTGTTCAGTTCAACAAAGATTTATTACCATCTGCCATATGCTTCTTACCATGTTAAATTCTGGGGCATACACATGGATAAGACCTAAGGAACATATAGTCTGGTGGAAGAGACAAGAGTGAGCAGTTGCTAGGCTATGGGTACCTCTTCTGTACAGGAATTGATTACGTCTGGAGATTTTCAAGTTGAAACATAGCTCATTGAAGATCAGTTAATTAACTTGAGTGCCATGCACCCATTCCCTCAAATGCCACAATTGCTCTTATTACTACCAGCCGAGAGTTTGGGATATGGCAGGCTGTGCTAAGTGCTTTACAGATATTTTCTCATGTCTGATTGTCACCATGACCCTAAGAAGCACGCACTCACCTTAGACCCATTTAACAGATGGGGAAAACAATACTTGGGGAGTTTAAGTAACTTGCCCAGGGTTAAGTAGCAAGGAAGCATCAAACAAGGCTATTTTGAGACCCGCTGCTGCTGGAGACATGGAGAACCTTTTATCTTTGTTGCACAGTGGGTGACCGCCGGATTTGGATGTGGTGTTTTGCTCACGTTCCAGAGAACTAGCCATGGGGAGATGCTTCTCCTGAGAGGTTTCTCATTGTTCAGGAAGGGGATTGGGAGAGGGCCAGGGAATACGGTAGGATTAGGGAGGGCAAGGGCTGTTAAAGATGACCCTTGATTTGTATTTCCAAAGACCAAAATATGGAAGCTTTCAGGCAGAGGGCAGATTCCGGGGTGAGCAGGCCAGATCTCTTGGAATGTGGGCTTCATGCTGGGATGCAGTAGAAGGCAAAGCAGGTAAGATAGGAATAGGGAGGATAATAATAACATTTAATAACAATAAATAATAGCAGCTAATTCTTCTTGAGTGATTATAACGTGCCAGGTCCATTTAACTAATTTAATTCTCATAACAATCCTGTAATCGTCTCATCTTCCAGATGAAGAGGCTGAGCCACAGAGAGGTTTGCTAGCCTGCTGAGGTCACACGCTGCAGCAGAGCCGGGGTCTGGACTCAGGCAGCGTGAATGTGAAGACCGTGGCCAGCTCCCTTCCCCTAAGTGGGCTGAGCTGGGCTCTGATCACAGCGGCGCTCCCAGCCCAGGGGTCTGCAGTGCTGGCTTGGAGCAGGGAGCCAACCTGGAGGTTTTCGCAAGAGCTGAACTATGAGAAGATAAAGATCGGAATGGTGTCAGGGGTGAGGGGGGAGAGAGGTCTGCTTGTTGGGCCACGAGTCTGTTTTAATGAAGCAGGCCCAGGAGTGCTTCTCCTGGGCACACACTGAGTTCTTTGTGCCTTCAGCAGCCTCAGGTTCTGGAATCCTTTGGGGCCCTCTGGAGATCAGCTGGTTCACTTTCCAGCGACAGAAGTGCTCCCTCACCACTCTGGGATGTCTGATCTCACTTCCTCCCAGGAAGCTGCAGGAGATAAGGATTGAGTCAAGGTGTCTCATCTGCTGACAAGCCCCATCCAGCCATCTTGGACCTGCTGTCCATTTCTAGCAGAGTGCCAGGCACATAGGAGGTCCCAGGCAAAAGGCTTGTGGGATGGCACAAAAGGGATTACAAAAGCGAATAACTATTTCAGGAGGTATGGGAGCTGAAGGTCATCACCCCTGACCTCAAAGAGCTTTCTGATTTGTGGGCTTGAAAACACAATGGCTGGAAATGAATGGCGGGTAACATAGCAGCGTCTGCAAAGTCAGGCAGACCCTTCCCTGCTCGAATTCCCATTCAGTCTTGTGCTCGTGGAGAGGAGAGAGCCGTCCTGGCTGTGGCTTCCTGTCCTCAGTGGCTCCGGAGTCAGACAGCCTAAGTCTCATTTGTCTTTCCCACATGAAAGTCCTGGAGCATCTGTAAGTTATGATTTGCGAAGTATCTGCTTTAAAGCTGAATGCATTTATCATCCCACCGGCCCAGACGACACTGTGCAGTGCAGGAATGAGAAGATCCCAGGCCCAGGGCCCAGGAGGGGCCGGGCCAGATGACCCACCCGTGAGTAGAGTCTGGCTGTATTGATAAAATTCTCTGGAAATAGTCCAGAGGCAGCCAGATGTTGACTTCACAGTGAGGCTCTTCTGTAAACTTTTAACTGCATGTTCAACCCGGGGCTGGGCTAAAGATTCCCTGTCGTGAAGACACAGCCTCCACTAGGGTCGGCCCATCTTTCCCTTTCCCTCTGGCAAGGTATATTTCCCGAGGGCTTCCTAAAGTGCCCAGGATGGTGGGGAGTTTCAGAATAGAATATGACAAGTCTTTCTTGCCATGGAGGTACTGGGGACTTAGTTGGGGCGTGTCACGAACACATCTGGAATAACTGAGCACAGCACAAGGGTATGAATGAGAAGGAAGAAATGGCTGTAGAATCAGACAGACTTGGGTTCCTATTCTCCCCTGTAGCTCAGCACCTGGATGATCCTGGGCAAAGTCACATATCCTCTGAGCTTCTGTTTTCTCTTCTAGAAAATGCGGCTGCCAACATCCAACCAAGTGGGATTACCATGAGAAGTAGGACTGGGAGCCTTCCGATGCAGAGCTTGTGCATACGAGGCTCTTGGAAACCAGAGCTAGTGAGAAGTGCAAGCAACGAGCACCTTGGTGGCCTTCTTCTTGCTGGTTGTGGCTGTCCCTGCTTTAAACTCTCGCATGGGTGGCTGGGGACTTAAACTGAATTTGCCACATCCTTCAAGTCCTACCTGGCTGTCCAACTCTTGCTTCCATATCCTCTTGCCTTGGGCCTGTATCGGTTTCCTCCAGAGCTTGTGGCTTTGATGATTTGTCCACACTCTTCCCTTCCTCCCCCATTAGGAGGGAGGCAGGGCCACTGTCTTACCACTGCAGCCTGGCCTGTAGCCAGGCGGTGTAGTAGATGCTCAGTGTGAATGAATGAATGAGTGAATGAATGAAGAAACAGCTGCATGAAGAGTGCACCAGCAGTCCTGAGCGGGGAGGGGTCTGTGGAGGTGAGAGGCAGCAGGGAAGACCCCTTGGGCCCCCATCCTCCCCCTTTTCCGGGTCACCCCTCTCCTTACCACCCTTTGGACAGCTGTGGAGGGTGTCGGCCCAGCATGGCCAGGTGCCTCTCCATCGTAGCTCTGCGCTGAGGCTGCAGGGAGGAGGAAGGGAGCTGATTCCCACCCTTGGCGGCTGCTTCCCGCAGTTCTTTGCTACTCTCAGGCCTCCCTGGTCACTCCCACACTTCCGGGAGCCACCAGCAACCGGCGCCCCCTCACTGCATCCCCCACCCTGTCTGAGAATCCCTGGTGATCAGCTCTGCGAGTAGGCAAGCTTGAGATGCAAAATGCATTTGCAAGATTTTCAGAACATTTTCTCCCTGGGTTGTAAATCAAGTACTTAAAGAATTGTAAACCAGCTGGAGTGCAGAGTTAATGTATGTCTGGAAAAAAACACCGTCATGATTTGCTTTTAAAACTCGAGAAAAGAATTCCACTTGGTTTACTTTCATTAGCGGTATTGAGAGGCAGCCCGAGGTGTTTAGTGGGAGGGTGCTAAGAGGCCGCCATGGTTGGTTCCCTCTTTCCCTGGAAGGGAGCGGAAGGGCGGTGTCCAGACGGCTCAGAGGGCAGCTTGCATCTCTGTGGCCAAAGGGGCAATTCCCCACTGTAAGAAAAGGGAGCTGCTGCTTTGTCAGTGTTTCCTTACGGCCCCATCCTCTCCCGCTGGTGTCATGCTTCCTGTATCGCTAGTTCTTCTGACTCTAAAGCCACAAAGGCAACTGATGGGTGCAGGTTGGAGGGAATCCTTGCTGGCTGTTGCCATTTCATTGTGATTGGGCTCAGTTCATGCATGATTCACCCCAGCTGCCAAGGACACTTGTACCCCCAAAATCCTACAGGAAGGTGGAAGGAAAGTGCACAAAAGGAGTGGTTTTGAGTCTGCCTCTGCAGGCACTGGGGTTTGAGACCCTGCTCGAGCCTCCTGTGTAAATTTGAGACTCAGTTTCTTCATCTGTGAAATGGGGAGTGGTTGTGAGGATCAACAAATTGCCTGTCGAGTTCTTAGAAAAGTGTTTGGCCCATAGAGAAATGTTATCCCTGAAGGAGCCCTCTTCTTGGGAAAGGCAGGACAGGGGCTCAGCCGTCTTTGTACCTCCAGGAGCCTGGGCACGGGACAGCACACAGTGCTGAGTCCCTTTTCTTTACCTATAAATCGAGAGACCAAGACAAAATGCTCAGCAAGGTCCCTGCCAGCTCATAGGAACAGAATCCTGGGATTTGCTGAATGGAACTGATGAAACAGACTTCATTTCCTCTTGCCTGGTTTTTGGCAGGAGGTCTCTTTGTTGCGGGAAAGGGAAGTATCTTCGGCTTTCCAAACCCTTTTAAGATTGTTTGGTGCAGGCTTTGTCAAGTGTAGGGAGAGCCTGCATTTCCTTTCAGCTCGAGGCAGGCATTGCTTTTTAAGCTTGTTTATGAAGTGGGTTCTGGACAACCCATGTGAGTTAGAAAATACTTTCAAAGAAGCTATCAGTTTTCTCATCTATAAAATGGCATGATAGTAAAACCTACTTCCCAGGTTGTCAGGGACTGTGCCAAGAACAGTACCTGACATGTAGCTGGTTGTCAATAATTATAGGCTGTTATTATTCGGGACTCAGAGGAAGGCAGTCTCATGTTCTGCTGGGTTGCTTGACGGGATCTTCACTCATTCCTTGGGTACTTTGAGTTTAGGGGACTTTGCCTTGGAGGCTGCAGGCCTGCGGTTACCTCTGCTCTCTGTTGTGCATTTGGGTGTGCCCTTGCTTTTAGCAGTGATGGGGGCATTCGGCATCCAGGGGACTCCTTCATCTGGGGGACAGGTAGGTGGAGGCAAGACTTCAAGGAGGAGGCCCTCTCCCCACGGAAAGGCATGTTTTTGGCAGCCTCATTAAAAAGGCAGAATAGACGCTCATGGTTACTACTCTCTCATCCTTAAAGATGAAATCATGCCATCAGACTCACCTCTGTGGAGCATTTTATATCCGCCAGGCCTTGGGGTAAGTGTGTTGCCTGCATCATCTCACTGAATTCATGGTCATTCTTAGACCCTCCCTCCTCCCACAAGAAAGATGCTATCACAGCCCCCGTTTTACTGCAGAGGGAACTGAAGCCCCCAGGGATGCGCTGTCTGTAACGACCTGGGGATGATGGCTGGAATGAAACTCACGTGTCTGTCTGAGCTCTCGGCTATGACCCTAGATGGCTTCCAAGAAGTAGAAACAGTTGTCAATTTTCCTTCCGCCTATCCCAGGTCGCACGTTTAAACATATTTGTGCACGTTTTGGCTGAGCTCTTGTTCTGTTCCAGGCACTGTGTAGGCACTGGGGAGGCCGGGGCAAGGGGACAGAGTACAGCCTCTGCCCCAGAGGAACTCAACCAGCTCTGGGTTCTAGAACATACAGCTACCCTTTGTCATTTCTGCATCTCCAGCCTCCCAGCCTTTGTGGCGTACACTTAGCCCTGCTGCCCATCTATTGAAGGAGACCCATTCCCTGTTGTGTGTTTTTTTTCCCCTTTCTCTCCTCTTTTAGAATTTCATCTCTTTGTATCAGATACTTTCATTATACAGCCTTGACTTTCTTGTTATCAATTAGAAGAGATGCCAGCAAACTTTGAGAAGCTCTCAGTGGTCCTTGATGTAACATTCCAGCTTGTCTAGCTCTGGGTAGATTAGAAAGTGAATCTTTCTGCAACTAGCAGAAGCTGTGGGAGGGAAGAGACTGAGCCTTGGGTTGACCTGGTGAGCTCAGAGCCCAGCACGTGGATGTGTTTGAATGGAAAGGCAGGACTGTGATGCACCCGCTCAGGAGAACCTTACTTTGTGTCTTCCTCACAGTTAGTTGATCTCTGTTTCCCAGGGATAATCAAATGGAATGCTCTGGGAGGGAACCAGTGTGTGAGTGGGCATGCTGGCAGCCAGTGGTATCAATCCTGGAGACGGGAGGGATGAAGTGGAAATTTCCACTGATTCGTAGCCACCTTCTTGAATGTGTAGGAAGGTCCTGAGTGGAAGGACGATGCTTCCCCTAATGATCATAATAGCAGGAAACACGCATTGAATGGTGCGTGTGTGCCAGGCACTGTTCTAACCACTTTAGGGGCCTTCTCTCCTTTGAACCTGCATTATTAGTACGTTCGTTTTGCATACCGGGAAGGAAAGTCTTAGAGAAGTCACCTGACTTTCACAGGGTCATGGAGCTGGGCTCTAGGGCTGGGCTGTCTGCCTTCAGGCTCAAGGTGGTAATCGCTGGGCTCCATGGCCTCTCACGGGTGTGGATCCTTGGAATCTTCTGCAACTTCCTGCTTTGGTTCTTCACACACACTTGGGGGCCGGGGGTAGAGTCCCACTGAACCCAGCCAGACTCACTGTTGTCTCCAGGCTTGTGAACATAGCAACTGGAAGAACTTGTTTCTGTGAAGCCAGTTGTTCCATGTCTTACTCCTGGTACCTGGTTCCGTGTCTGGTGCACAAGAAGAAGGCGGTCCATGTCTGTTGAATGGCTGTGGAGTGTTAGGAGTCTGGGGATGTGGTCAGGAAGCTGGGGGGCTGGTTCCTCCATTGCCACCACGTGAGCCGCTTGACCACGGGAGAGTTATGTCCCTTTTTCTGTACTTCTTCAGCTACTTTCTCTGTGAGATGAGAGTTCTAGGATTGATTTGGACTTCCACTCCAGCCCTGTCCAGATTCTGCAATTGGTGAGTCTTCAGGTCTGGTCTCCAAATTGCTTCAAAGTGGGAGTCACTGAATCCTGCGTTGTTGGTCCTCCTTCCCTGGAAGGCGGGCTCTCCCAGGGCTTGGATTTTCACCAATTTTGTTTCCTGGTATAGCCCAAGTGCCTCACACAGTGCCTGGCAAATCAGTATTGTTGACCTGCCTGCGTGCACGCCTGAATGCAGGTATCTCTCTTGCTGATGAAATCTCAGGATATCAAAAATTCTGTCGCTCAAGCCCAAGAAGAAAATTACGGAGCCAAAGTACCATTTTCCAGGAAAAACACCCTCTTTATAAAGCCAAGATACAGCCAAGATGGGGACAGTTTATTATCCCTGCTAGCCAAGGGATTAGGGAGCCAGGCAGGATTCCTCGATTTTTCATCATCTGGTGATGCTTTTTGCAAACCACAAAGAAAACAAAACAAAAACAAAAGCTCTCCCACCCCTCCCCTCCCCACCCCACTGCCTCCTTTAACTTCAAGCCGAAAAGAGCCCTTGCTGCTTGAAACAGCTCATGAAGGAAGAAATTATAACAAATATTTTGCATTTCTCTGGTGGTGGCACAGTCTGAATTCCTTTCAGTCCTACAATGAGTTCTAATTTTATGAAATGTTTGGATTAGCCACCAATTTTCCGGTGGAATTTAGGAGGCTTGTATTCGTACTTATGCTTGAAGCGGAGAAATCTCGTAAAATCCATGCAAGGCCCAGTGGGACGTTGTAGCCAAGGACAAAATGACCGTCAGCGGAATGACGGAATGAGAGAGATCTCTTTGGCAGCTGTGGGCAGGCTTTGGTGGATGATGGTATGATCTTGAACCACGGTCTCTGGGGCTTGGCCGGGCTGCATACCACTTCCAACTGATCATGGCCTATAAAAATTCCAGCCCAAGTACAATGCCTTGTACCTGACCTTGTTCTTTCTATTCCCAGAGCCAGAGAATGTTAGAGCATCTGGTAATTGGGTGAGAGGCATTTGATAACACATGGTGCTTGACCTCCCCCCGCCGACCCCATAGCACTGAGTGCCTTGTGTTATAATTTCCCATTTACTAATCTCTTTCCTCCTCCAGACCTGCACTGTCTCTTGTGGACACATGTGCCTATTAAAATTAACATTCATTACAATGAAATAAAATTAAAACCTTAAGTTCCTTAAGCCACATGGTAAGTGCTGGATAACCCTATGGGGCTAGTGGCAACCATTGGACAGTGTGGGGAAGATAATTTCCATCATCACAGAAAGTTCTAAAGGATGGTATTGCTCTAGAGGCTGAGTTTAATGACAGCATGCTCCATCAGCTACCTCGTTTATTAGCTCCATTCATAGCTCTTGTCACCATCTGTAATTACCTCTAAGCAACCTCATTCATCATCTTTTCTGCATTTCCAGGGTCTAGTACAGTTACCTAGTATATAGTAAGCATGGTGAAGATTTTGAGTAAATGAATGAAGTTGTCTGTCTAATTTAGCATCACTTTGCATGTAGCTGCCATATAGCAGACCTTCAAAACAACTGACTGGATACTTACAGAGTTGTAACCCTTGAGTGGATTCACCTGATACCTGTCCAGCATGTACTGTATGTCAAGCATACTATGTGCAAGGCTCAAAGGCTGTGATGGTGAGCAAATGGACATGACTCTCTAGTTAAGGAACTTAGCCAGTCTAAGGGCTCTTAGATTTGCAGGGACATGGGAGTCTCTGGGTGTGCCTGTTAAAATGCACCATCCTTCACACCCACCCCAGAGAGCTTGGTCCAGCGGGGTAGGGGGAACTTATGGAGACCTGGGAGTCTTCGGCAGTTTAACCAAATACCACAAGGAAGCGTGATGGGGTTGGTCCATGGTGTGGCCTTGGGAAACACAGCAGTGGGAAGCTCTCTGCATTCATCTGAGGATATATCACCCCACTTTCTTCATTCCACGCCTTTTGTGATAACTAGAGCCCCCCTAAATCCCCAGACCTTTATATTGGAGCCATAGTTTGAGATCTCTTTGTCTGTTATTATCCCATGGAGGAATAATAATAATAGCAAACAATTACATAGCAGGAATTGGGTCAGGCAGTAGTCTAAGCTTGTTGAATCACTGACTTAATTCATGGTCCCCCTAGGAGATGCCCAGCATTATCATCCCCATTTTACAGTGGATAAACTGAGGCACAGAAAATCAAGTCACTGGCCCATGTTTATACTACTTATAGGTGGAATTGCAACCCTGAAGTGCTGCGAAGCTTCTGCTGTCAGTCACTGGGCCTTGAGCTGCTGCTCCCCGAAAGTCAAATGTGCCTCTGCATCCTCTTCTGCCAGTTACTCAGAATCAAAGCGCAGGCATATCTATGAAATGCCTGTCTAGGGACTTAACACATGTGGGCCTTAGGAGCTCTGTGGGTCCTCAAGTGCCATCCCTGGCTTCAAGGAGCATAATTCGTTCAGACATTCCCTTGGGCTTAAGATGACCCTGCCCTGTGTGGTGCTGGAAGGTGAAAGAGGCTTGCAGCTCATAGAGGAGACAGAGGCAGGGGCAGGGACCTCCCAAGAAAGTGTTGCCCCCAGGTTAGGTTGTCCTCTGGACAGGAAGAGCAAAGCAAATCTCAACAACTAGGTGTTCCCTCATTTTGCTGCTTGTGACTCCATTCTTTACATAGTTTTGCTGTAGAATATGCCTATTTTGGGGCTTCCCCAGTGGCTCAGCAGTGAAGAATTCGCCTGCAATGCAGGAGCCCACAGGAGACATGGGTTTGATCCCTGGGTGGGGAAGATTCCCTAGAGGAGGACATGGCAACCCACTCTAGTATTTTTTGCCTGGAGAATCCCTTGGACAGAGGAGCCTAGCAGGCTACAGTTCATAGGGTTGAAAAGAGTCAGACATGACTGGAGTGACTTAGCACACAAGCCTATATCACCCAGTAGGGGTTCTGAGTGTGAGTATTTTGTGTGTGTGATGGGGAGGGGGGATTCAGCATAAGGAACGGTGTGCCCTTTCCCTCCACCTAGCAAGGCAGGCAACCCCTTAGAGTTGAGAGATGCCAGAACTCCTGACCCTCTTGGGAGAACCTTGAAGGAAGGAGAATAAAGTGAGCTTGGTAGGATAATCACCCTCCATCATTCCATTTCACAGCGACTCTGTCGTGAAGTGACCATTTTCCTTACTTTGCACTTAGAGAAGTTGATCCTCAGAAAGGGTAATTCATCTGCTCAAGGAAGCAGGGTAGCACCCGAGTTAAAGACTCAGGCACATCTGACCCCACTGTGGGCTCTTCCCCCTACACTGTGGGTTCTCCATCCCACTGAGCATTAGAATAGCCTAGGGCCCTTTTAGAAGCCCTTGAGGGTGGGGCCCAGGCAGCAGCACCATTTTTGAAGAGATGCCTCAGTGCATAGCTGAGTCCATGGTGGAGCCTGTTGACGACAGGGGCCCTAGGGTCTGCACTCCTGAAGGTGTCCCCTCCGTGCCTGGTCACCCTAGGACCTTGCCCGCAGCAAGGCAAGGCCCCTCCCCTGTGTGGCCCCCTTCCTCCAGGGAGGGCTGGCTTGGCCTAAGCCATCCCACTGGACCTGAGCCGGGGACCTTTTGCTCTGTTGCATCAGAGGCTGCCCGTAAATCGGCAGCTGGCTTGTTTTCTTTTTAGGCTTCAATTGTAGCGACCTTTGTGCGTCTGTTTATTTCAGGGAAATAATTCCATCCTGCAAAATCGATTCCCTGAGTGCTACAGAAGTACATTTGGAGGGACTTCTTTTACTGGGGTGACCCGAATTGTCCCCTTTCAAAAGAGGCTACAGCTGTTCCTCGTCTCCCAACCCCCATCTCCCTTTGCCCTCTGACACCGTCCTCTTAACCTCGTATTTGGAAGGTTTTGCTGCAAGATTTTTACTTACACACATTTCTGCATATGGCCTATTTGTTAATAATAATAATTTAAAAAGCAGTTTCATAGCATGTACTGTATGTTGGACAGTATTGGGCATTTTTTATACATTGTCTCATTGCATTTTGCCTTTTCTTGGCAATAATGAGTGTAAACACTTCTGAAATCTGGGGATCTTTATCCTTGAGTGGAGGAAGTTACAGTTGTAGCCTGGCTTGCTGGTGTTTTTTGGAGGATGAGGAGAGGGGCTTCCCTGGTAGCTCAGTTGGTAAAGAATCAACCTGCAATGTAGGAGACCCCAGTTCGATTCCTAGGTTGGGAAGATCTGCTAGAGAAGGGTTAGGGTTCCCACTCCAGTATTCTTGGGCATCCCTGGTGGTTCAGATGGTAAAGAATCTGCCTGCAGGGCAGGAGGCCTGGGTTCAGTCCCTAAGTTGGGAAGACCCCCTGGAGAAGGGAATGGCTACCCGCTCCAGTATTTTTGCCTGGAGAATCCCATGGACAGAGGAGCCTGGCAGGCTGCAGTCCATGGGGTCACAAAGAGTTGGACACGACTGAGTGACTTTTATTCTTCACTTGCACACACTGGGAGGATGAGGTGTCCCATGGACTATAGAAGCTGCCATATTGGGGCAGTTGGCTTGGCTGGGATGGTGGTCGGTCATTGGCTGATTGAACGGAGGAGAGCAGGAAAAGCAGAAAGCAGCCCAGCAGTCCCTAGGATTCAACCTGCCATGAGTCCCAATCAAGAAAGTGGAGAATTCTCATTAGTCTGATACATTGGTCAAGTGGAAATACTAAAAAGTTATAATAGAGGGCTCCAAATATATTTTTTCAGGTAATTGAAACTCGTCATGTACAAGCCAGTTTTTAAAAAAAAAAAATTGTGGCCATTTCTTAAGGAACTCTTTCTCAAGATTTCTCAAGATGTGCACTTCCTTTCTTCTTAAAACAAAGTACCTCGAAGGTAGTTAAACATTTTCTTGACGTCTTTGGGGAACTTCTAGACTGTTTCCAGTGCCGTATTTTGGCCTTCCCATGCCTGCTATATTCATAGTTTCTCAATCTGCTCCTACATCAGCTTCCGTGACTTTTTGTGACCCTTTTACATGATAACGTCTTTCTTTCACCTCTAGCAAACATAATGCATGCTTGGTAACTGAAAACTCACAAGGCACAGAAAAGTTAAAGACGAAAGGTAAAGCTGGTTGTCCTGCCTTGATCCATCAGTGAGGCTGTCTGTAGTGGCTTCCTAGTTTCATGTTCCCACTTCCCTACAGATTTGCCATGACAAGCTTGTTAGAACTGTGTTGGCAGGAAGACACTGGGTGACCATATTCAGGGGCTCAGTGGATAGATTCTAGGCCATTTCTTGGGGTGGCTTTTCTAAGAGTTTATTTCCCTTCCTCATACAATCTTCAGAGATGAATGGGCCACGAATCTGGAAATGAATCTAGAAATGAACCTAGAGTCTAGAATCATGACAGTGAATCTAGAAAAGTACTGTTTTCTCACGTAATGGAATGAGCCATTTTGCGGGGAGTTGGGCCAGCCAGACTCACTCAGTTTAGTATGTGGGTAAGCTGGTTCTCTTGATTCAGGGTCCACTGCATTTTCCATTTTGTTCACATTTTGCCTGTGTTCCAGATTGTGGGTTAAGGGATAAATGACTTTGGAATATCTGGAAAACTAAAACCAGGAGAAAACCTACCTTCACCTCATTCACCTAGGTTGCTCAAGTGACAGATTTTTTAACTTCTGAAGGAGTAGGAAGCAGGATGCAGGGCTTTCCTGGTGGCTCAGTGATAAATAATCCGCTTGCCAATGCAGGAGACAGATTCGATTCCTGGCCTGGGAGGATCCCACATGCTGTGGAGCAACTAAGCGCGCATGCCGCAGCTATTGAGCCTGTGCTATAGAGCCGGGGAACCACAATTGCTGAAGCTTGCATGCCCTAGAACCCGTGCTCTGGCAAAAGGGAAGCCACTGCAAGAGAAACCCGCATACTGCAACTAGAGAGTAGCCTGGGCTTGCTGTAACGAAAGCCTGCACAGCCACGAAGACCCAGCACAGCCAAAAATAAATACATAAATAAAGAAATAAAATCAGTTTAAAAAAGAGAAGCAGGATGCAGCCTCCTCTTCAGCATGCCAGGCCTACTGTCTTTTTGAACATCAGTCTTAGATTAATACCGAGATGGACGCAGAAACACACTTGAAAGCAACTTGCACCAGTCTCCGTACATAGCTTACATTTTATGACCTGCTTAGAGATGCAGGGCACATAAATCTCGGGGAGGACGGTCTTATTTACTTGTTCGTGTTTTCTGCAGATGGGGTGCTTGCATCAGAGCCCGGCTGGCCTCAGATGTCGGCTCCAGGATATTTTAGCTGAACTGTATGAGTCCATTAAACAAATGTAAGAGTTTTGGGGCAGGGAGGGCTGTGTCTCAAACCAAATGTTTTACATGGAGAACATCTGGGGAATATTGGTATTTGTGTGTACAGTACATCAGAAAGCAGCTTGGCGGGCTTCAGCTGGGATGTTTCTGGCCTGTGGTTGCTGGATTTGACAGTTTTGTTGTAAGGGAATGGTTCTTATGAAGTGTTGCCATAAAGGCAAGGCTTGGTCCAGGAAGGGGTGTCCTCGTTTAGCCGTGCACTCAAATTGCTCTGATTAGCTCTCCCGCCAGATCGCCCATGGGGAATAGTCCTGAGCTAGTTTTCCCCCAAAGTTTAAATGACAGAAAAAGGAAGCATCGCAGTGCCAGGACTTGGGGGTGTTTCTTCTTTTCCCTGTGGTTCCATTTGGTGACACTTGGAAACAGGTATGTCCCAAGTAGTATTGGATGCACAATTCAGGTACCTCGGTTGAACTTGGGATGTTGCATTGATGACCTGCAGGGACTCGGGGCACTCCTTTCCCCAGTATTTCTTAGTTTCCTTCTTCTGCAAAATAAGTAGCCTGCCTTACGGGTTGTAGAGAGTGCAAAATGAAGTGGATGACATTGTATACATGGCAGTTGTCGTTTAGTCGCTAAGTCACGTCCGACTTTTTGTGACCCCATGGATTGTGTAGCCCGCCAGCCTCCTCCGTCCATTGGGTTATCCTGGCAAGAATGCTGGGGGGAAGGGAGCACAATTCAGTTTATAACAACTGGTAAATATTTTATAGGGGCTTCCCAGGTAGCGCAGTGGTAAGGAATCCCCTGCCAATGCAGGAGACTCGGGTTTGATCCCTAGATTGGGACGATCCCCTAGACTAGGAAATGGCAACCCGCTCCAGTATTCTTGCTTGGAAAATTCCATGGACAGAGGAGCCTGGTGGGCTACAGTCCATGGGGTGGCAAAGAGTTGGACACGACTGAGCACATACACACACATATTTTATAGGGGTGAACATCATTTGGCAGAGAATATAGTTGGATTTCCTGTACCTCTTTTGCAAGATAGATCAAAATGACCTGACTGGACCCCCCTGTCAGCCAGAAAAAAAAGGGCAGAACTCCGTAATAATTTACTCTGGCTTTATTGGGGTGTGAGAGGAAATTGTTGTAAAAATTAACCTTCCTGGGTCCTCATGATGGTATTTTGACTAGTACCAGTCAAGTGGAGTAGTCAGAGGTCCATCTTATACTGGAGGTGATGGAGAGTAAGCTCATGACAAGAGTGTGTGTACGGGGACAGGGGAGGGTCTCTTTGTTGGGGATGGGAAAATTCATACTCTGAGCATAGTGGGACTCATTTCCGCGTTTAGGAGCAAGAGTGAGACTCAGGGGTGGAGATGGGGAGTGAGGCAGGGAAGGACTTCTCACGAGGCCCTGCCTCTGCACACAGACATCAGTTTCTGCCTGTTATCTCACAAAAGAACCCTTTGGCAGGGACTCGGAGTCCTAGAAAGAGCATCTCCTTGGTCAAACCCTGGGTCATGTGTCTACTCATTGGCACAGGGAATGTGAAGCATCTTGTCTGGTAGTCTCTATAAAACTGTATCCAGTGGGGTATGGGTGATCCCCAGTGCAAAGTCAGGGTGCTCCTACTGGTGGAAGGATGAACAGGTGCAGGGCAGGACGGAGCCCACCTGTTCTTTGCCCTCCCCAGGGAATTACAAGCAACCGGAAGGGTAGGTCTGTGGTCTGCTAGACCTTGATCAGTGCCTTATCCAGAGCAGATTTCCCAGAATTGCTTGCTGGAGAATTGGCTCGTTGTTGCATCATTTTAGGGATGCGCTTCCCAGACCTTCCTGTCTGATTCTGCCCTTTGTTCAGCTGTGTTGACTGATTCCACAGAGAGCAGCAAGGAACAGCAGTGGTTGTGTTTTTGAAGATGAAATGATTTAAATGAAAAAAAAAAAAAAAGACTTAGTGTGGGGACAAAGCAGTGCAGTGGGTGGGACCACTGCACTGGGGACAAAGCAGTGCAGTGGCTTTGGTGGGACCTGTATCTCCAGGGACTCTGATTCAGCGCTTTCTTTTTTTTCTCTAAACATGCACTGAATGCCAGGCCCTGTGCTCCTTGCTTTGTCAGTGCTGGTACCGAATTTCGGAATGTGGTCTTTGGGTTTGGTGAGACCCAGCTCTCCTATTCATTAGTCGTGTGCCCTAGGGCAAGTTATTCACCTCCCTCAGACTCAGTTTAAATTCATCAAGCAAGCAGAAATAATGTTTTAGCAAGACTTTAATGAGTGAGCGAGCGGTGGAGAGGTTTAACAGAGTGGTGCCCAGTGCCTGGCACACAATAAGGGCTTGATAACTGGTGATTATTATGATTACCATTAGCTGTTGTTGTGAATTCTCTTCCAGCCCTTCTGGAGTGGGCAGTATTGCCACTCCATTTTAAAGACGAGGAATTTCAGGCTCAATAATTTGGGGATAAGTAGGGATTTAACACTTGAGAGTTCAGCAAGTTCAGAGAAGAGTCAGTGACAGGAAGCTGGGGGCTAGGTTGGGTGGAATAAGATGCCCTGTTATTGTTTTAGGGTTTTATAAAGGTCTTTCTGATATGCGGGGGGTCATTTCAGACACAGCTTTTTGGCATATACAAAACACCAGCCACCTTCTAGGCGCTGGAGACTTTGCAGTGAATAAAAGAGAAACGGTCTGTGTGTGAGTGAAAGCTACAAGTAATGGTGACTCAGGTTATGAAAGGGGGCCTGTGCGAGTGTCATGGGGGCGCATCCCTGTGATGAGGCCCCTGGATGTGGAGGAGGTGGTCAGCTGGAGAAGTTAGTTGCAGACAGTAGGGCCTGGAGGGATCTGGGCAGAGGAAATGACAAGCACAAATGTCCAGGGCCATGGACACACAGGCTGCTCCCTGAGTCCCTGTGGAGACCAACAGACCCTGCCCCAGTGTCCCCACGGGTGGGAGCTGAGTGATGGCTGTTGGGTGAGGGTCACGGAGGCAACCGGCCTGATGTGGTGGCAGACACAAGGGGACTGAGCTTGCTCCTTGAGAGTCGGGCTGTCAGTGCTGGGTGGGGTCTGTGTGTTTGTAGCTGGAGGTCCCGCTGTGACAGCATCCCTGGAAGGATGGTAGGGCGGTAATTAGGGAGCTGACAGCATCCAGATGGACTGTGGGGGTGTTTGTGGGGGCTGTGGAGCAGGGACCAGCCTGTGAACTCTCTGGCAAATGGACACTGAGAGCCGCTGAGAGCTTCCCCAAAAAGAAGCTGCTGCTTCTGAGGAGATGATGAGTGAGGCCTCTGGGGGGACCGACGGCAGCTCATCCTCTTGTTCCTTCCTGTCTGCTCGGTCTGTGCACCCTAATTGCTATACATCCCTTTTCAGACAAGGGGGATTGAATCAGGATAAAAATAACTTCTGAAGACTCCCTTCTTCCACTTGTCTGTGAAATCACCCATGGAAAAAATGTAAAACTTGCCCTTTCATTTGTGTATGTGTGTGTTATGTGTACCCTACCATCTTAAGACATTAAGAATTTCTTTTCTTTCTTCTGTTCACCTGGATCAGCCAAACTCACTTAGCTAATTTCCTCTCCCTTTGGAAAACTAATGTTGTTTTTTAGGTCTTTTGTGTCCCTTTTTCATTGGTTCCCGAGGTCAGTGATCCAGTGGGAGTCTGAAGTTAATATATAAAAGAAGTGTTTTCAGTGAATTAAGAAAAAATGGGATATTAACCTCCCAGATATGTCTACTCATGTGTAATATCAAATCAGGCTTCAGGAACTGGAGCAAGGTTTGGACTGTGTTGGATTGCAAACAGCGTCCTTAGCATGTCTGTGTGAGGACAGCTCCCTGGCATCAAATGGAATGAAATCATGTGTCGTGCTGTGAAACGGGTCCTAATTTGCCAGCACACTTACGAGTGGCTGTCCCTGCCCCCCCCATCTCAATTTATTAATAAAAGGAACTTCGTTGTGCTGGGGCCTGCTTTACATGTAAATGTTAATTTAAATCCCTTAAAATTTTTTTTATTTTTAATTGGAGGATAATTGACTTACAACGTTGTGTTGGTTTCTGCCATACAACATGAATCAGCCATATTTATACATAGGTCCCCTCCTTCTTACACCTCCTTCCCATCCCACCCCACCCTGCCCCTCTAGGTTGTCTCAGAGCACTGTATTGAGCTCCCTAGGTTATCCAGCAACTTCCCACTAGCTATCTGTCTTACATATGGTAATACATATGTTTCAATGCTACTCTCTCAATTAGTCCCACACTCTCATTTCCCCGCTGTGCCCACAAGTCTGTTCTCTATGCGTCTGTATTCCTGCCCTGCAAATGGGTTCATCAGTATATTTTTTTCTAGATGCCATGTATGTGCATTAATATATGGTATTTTGGGGGTGGCAGTTTCATTTCTGAAGCTAGCTGTGGTTTGGAATTTGTTAGGAATCCTCACCCTAGGTGTGTTATATCCCAGACTAGAGAGGAACTGAGGACCCTTGTTGCCGTTCCAGCTGCTGTTAACTTCGTGAACTTGGGTCTGTACTTTAACCTCCCTGGGACTCAGTTTCCTCAGCTGTAAAACAAGAGGGTTGGCATAGAAAATTCTGGGGTCCTTGCAGCTCAGACATCTGCTGGCAGTAATGATACTGGCTGTGCCAGTATCTGCAAGATGTGATCTGATCTGATCCCTACAGCCACCTTGTGGGGTTGGTGCTCTGTCACGTCCCTTACAGACGAGGTAACTGAGGCTGTGACATGGTGGCCCGAGGACCTCCCTGTGAAGGGGGGGCTCCTGGGCCATGTTCCTGTGACTGATGACAGGGCTGAGGGGCTGAGGCTCGCTTTCTTACAGGGCTGCTGGCTGGGGCTCTGCTGGGCTTGGAGCTGGATGAATCAGAGTTGCACAACCCTAAGCTTATTCAAGCTGTGGTGTAAACAGTGTCAGAGTGATCAGATGCTACTGCTTGAGGCTGTCCTACTTAGAAGTAACCTCAGCCCTCTGGTCTGGTCTGTCCTTTGCCCAGAACGATTGAAACCTGGAGCAAGAGCTGCTGCCCTTTAGATTTCCAAGTTGCTGTTGTATTTTATTTCTGAGTTGCTGTGGCATCTCACTTTCAGTGTGAGTCCCCAGATAAACCCTGTGGTCCCAGCCTCACATTTTCAGTCTTTCTGCGACTCTGGTGTTGCCTTTGTGGCATCTCTTCTGCTACCAGAAGCCCTTTCCTGCAAGGAGCCCTGGGGTGGTTTCTTAGAGATTTCCAGCAGATCCCAGTAAGAGGGGGTTCCTCACAGCCCCAGCCAGACCCTCTCTCACAGAGCAGGCAGGACTGGGGGCGGGGCTCCAGAGCTCATTTGCTCTTTCTTCCTCCGGACACATTTACTTTGACCCGGTGCAGGAGCTCCAGGTGGCCTGCAAAGCCGTAAGTAACCCATGAGCAGCCAGCGTCTGTGGTCTCCGGGCATCCATAGGCCTGCCTTGGGTTAGGACAGGCCCCAGATGTCCAGATGACCCAGATGTCCTCTGGGAACAAACCTTCCTTTTCCCAGGGGCAAATTCATTCAGGTCACTGAGTCTCCTCAAGGAAGTAACTTGCTTTAAATTCCTTTCTTTATAGATAGGCAGTTCATGAATTTCCCTGAATTACCTAGCTTTTTAAAATTATCTCGTTTTTTGGCTGCAAGGTATTTTCTTTTTTCTTTTGTTTTGACTCAAGCTCTATCTAATTCATTTTTATGTATTTATTTTTTATTTTTGGGTGTACTGTTTTTATTTTAGTTCTCTGTGTGTATGTGGTTGGCTGTGTCCAACTCTTTGTGACCCTGTAGACCATAGCCCGCCAGGCTCCTCTGTCCATGGGATTATCCAGGCAAGAATACTGGAGCGGGTTGCCATTTCCTATTCCAGGGGATCTTCCTGACCCAGGGATCAAACCTATGTCTCTTCTATCTCCTGATTGCAGCTAGATTCTTTACCACTGCGCCACCTGGGAAGCCCTATAGTTCCCTGACCAGGGATCAAACCCATGCTCCCTGCTTTGGGAGGGTGAAGTCTTAACCACTGGACTACCAGAGAAGTCCCCTGCATGGTTTAAATTATGGAATGAGTGCCCTTCTAGCCACATTAGTTGCGGTTTAAGGTGGTGGGTCTCAGACATCACTGTTGTAGGATCACCTGGGTGCCTACAGCTTGCCCTCATGCACGAATTCAGTAGGTCTGGGGCGGGCCCTGGAGTTCGCATTTGAACAATCAGCGTCCCCCTTCCTCCCCACCAGGGGAGGTGCAGGTGGTATTGCCGACCAACCTTTGGCAAAGTGCAGTCCCCTGGAATCTAACTGTGCACTGGGGGCAGGCTCGTGGCTCACTTTGGCATTGCTGCTGGCGCTAACTTTCCATCGGTGGCTCTTTTGGTTTCTACCTGGTCAGCCCTGGCCACTGTGTCCTGTTTACAAACCTCAGTGCCATATAGGGAGTGTAAATCTGCCCTTAGTTTCTTAGTCATTAATTCCACTTCCCTTGCAGCATCGCCACGTGTAATGATGACATGCTCTAGTCAAACCTTGAAGGGGCGGGCATGGAACCAGGGATGGCTATACAAGTAGATAGAAATGTCCCTGGGCCCTCTGAGGTTCTCCTAGGCGGGCCCTGGCCTGGTCAAATCAAAGTCTGGTTTGCCATTTTAGTTCTGGAGATAGAACACATTTTTCATGGCAGGAGAAAAAAAAATCAGTGTCATCTAAGGAAACAGCATCTTTTATGGGGAATTTTGATAAATTGAAGATTGAGAGCTGATTTACTTAGGATTATATTTTCATAACCTCTTGCACAATTAAAGGGCTGGTGGCAGCAAATGGTAGGACGCTTTTCTTTGAAGAAAAAGCTCTTTCTTACACATGCCGTGCGCCCTGGCATCAGGATGCCTCTTCTCGGAGCCTGTTGATACAACTCTTGGCTTCCAACCTGCTTCTGTCTGAAAAAACATCCATGTATCGACATGAATCAACAGGCCAGAGAGGAAGAGGCCCACAGGCCCTGCGGCGGAGCTGGCTCGCATCCCTGCAAGGCTGGTTGCATCACGGCAACTTGCAGGAGTGAGTGTTGTCTTGAGTTGGCCGGGCTCCTCACAAAATGCTGGGGGTCATTTAATGAATCAGGGGCTTTGGCTAGAAGGTGGTCTCCTGGCTGGCATCACCAGGGTCACGGCTGGGCATAGCCTTTCTGAATGGGAGTTCTTTGGTGATCCTGGGGAACTTTGGACCCATGGGTCCCACGAGGAGCTGTGCCTGGCCTTGAACTCTGACCATCAGCCAGACCAGGGCAGGAACCCCTACCTCTGCTGGCCTCCAGCTTGACTTGGCTAACCATTCCCGCTGCTAGTGGCCTCTGGGCCCCTTGGTAAGAAAAGATCCCCCAAGCTACCTCTGATGCAGTGCCCTGCAGCTCCTGTGGAATGTGGCCAGGTGTGAGATCATACCTATGAATGGCAGGGAAGTGGCCAGCTCCCGTTGCTGGAACAGAACTCAAACTTGTTCTCACTAAGTGAGACTAATGCCATATTTATGGCCCCATTTCTTCCCTGCTGCTTGGTCCCCTAGTCCTGCCTCCCCGGGACCTCACATGGGACCCCATACAAAAACTTCATCCGCTTGGAGGATGCTCTTCACACTGGGCTTTGGAGATTCTTTGGGATCTTCGGAGAAATTCTCTCACCTGCCATGTTTGCTGTCCACCCCAACTTTATCCATAACCTCAAGAATCAGCAGCTTCTGGGCTCAGCCAGAAGCCTGGGTTCAAATCTTTGCTCTGTCTTTTATAGGCTGTGGGATTTAAGGCAGTATTTATGTTCTTGGCGACTTGGTGGCTTTGTACAGTTGGGGATTAGGATTGTAGTTAGGATTAAATGAGATACGGTCCATTGGCATCTGGTTAACACATTATAAATATTAGCTGTTGTTGTTATTAGGAATATTGCAACTGTTTTAAGAATGTTGGTAACGTTAAGGCTCAAGGCAAAGTGTTAAGATCTTGCTCCTCAAAGTGTGGTCCCTGGGCTGACATCACTGGCTCATTAACTGGGAGCTTGCTAGAAATCCAGAATCCCCGGCTCCATCTTAGACCTTTGGATTCAAAATCTTCACTTTTGACATGAAACCCAGGACCCCTTTGACAGATACTGTTCTAGAACCCTCTCTTCAGACTGATATGTGTCAATCAGTGAGCATCATGGGAAGAGGCTGTGGAGGGTGCAGGGTAGTGATTCTCTTGGTTAGAGGCTCAAATATGCAGTCTGCCTGGGATTTCCCCCGCTCTTCAAAGCAGGCCAGGAAGATGGCTGGCTGCCCTGCTCTTTTGTAGGCAGGCAGGCTGGATATAAATTTTCACCTATTCTTGCCTCAGTACAAACATGGGGAAGGGGAGGATGTGTGTGGGAGGAATCGGCAGGGGGAAAGTCTATATGATGATATATATACTGGGCGCTTGTCACACCTTTAATGTGGCCCAGGACCCTGTATCATTGTATTGTCCTGTCAGGAGCTTGTCAGACCTTGTCACTGCCATTCAGTGAATACCTGAGTACTAGTCACTTTACTTACAGTATTTCCCCTCCTTATAACAGCCCCAAGAGTTAGGACTTGCTGACTCCATTTTACAGATGAGGAAACTGAGACCTGTGAGGTTTGGGTTCACCTGAGGTCACCCAGTCAGCAAAAGCCTGAGCTTTCATCATACTGCTTTGCTCTGCATAGCCCTTCCTACATCCCTGAGCTCTTAACATTCACAATAGCCACTGTGGAAAAGTGGGGTGGTTTTGGGTGATTATTCAAAAGAGAAGAAATGAACGCTGCAGAGAAGGCTGTTACATTAAAGAAGGGATCAGAGTTGGCTGGGCTATTTGCCTCTTAAACAGGCAGGTACCACGGGGCAGAATTTGCAGGTCCACAGCCAGAAGGTTTAATCATTAAACGATAAGGTGGCCTTCTTTAAAAGCAGACCATTTTATAAGGCACACGATGCTGTCTAGACTTGGGAACACTTAGGAAAGGGGCTGGGCTGTGTGTTGGGCTTAAACACCTGGGTTCCCAGCTTCAGTGAAATCTCTCCAACTCCTGCAGGAACAAACTGAACCTTTTTTTTTGGAGGGTTTATGATTGCAGACGTTTGGTAGTCTTTTTCTGCTGGGCCCTTTCCTCCTGTTTCTTTGTAGATATGGGTGTGTGTGTTAGTTGCTCAGTTGTGTCCGACTGTTTGCGACCCCATGGACTGTAGTCCATCAGGCTCCCCTCTGTGTTCATGGGATTTTCCAGGCAAGAATACTGGAGTGAGATGCCATTTCCTACTCTCAGGGATCTTCCTGACCTGGGGATCAAACCCGCATCTCCCGCATTGCGGGCAGATTCTTCACTGTTTGAGCCACCTGGGAGATATGGGTGAGGGTTGAGGAAAACTGGAGAGGAGGTTTGCTCCATAACATCGTGTATCTGCGGGTCTCTTTGGTAGCTTTTGGCCATGAGGGTGATCATGTAATTGTGTGAGTTTTGCTTATTGCCTTTGTCCTCTCATCCCCCACTCCCCAAGGGCTGGGGCAGAATCACTTTGCATCACGACATCTCAGCACTGTGCTCGGTCCCAGGTGGGCACTCAAAAGGATTAAGTCCACGAACAGTCAAAATCCAGAAAGGCTCAAGTGGATGCCATGAGTCAGACTTCTGTCTCTAAGTGGGAACATTCGATTCGCATGTTCACCTGGCAGCCACTGAAAGAAGAAGGGGGAAAATGGCCCTGAGGCTGTGTTTTGGATTCCAGTTGTTCCTCCTCCTGTCTGGTCTCAGACTCAGGAGCCATGATGCTCCCATGCACCCAGCTGCTCTGAGTTTCTGGAAGTTTCCACTGAGGGTACAATTTAAAGACCCAGGAGAGAAATTCTCGTTCACTTAACGCACTGTGAGAACAAAGAGGGGGTCCCCATTCCCTTCTCCTGCTGCCCCATGAGGAAGCAGGAGGAATTAAGTTTGTTCCCAGCGTGGAGGGTAAGGAAGGAAGGCTCTATTTATGGGGTGTTCTCTCCGCTTTAAACATACGTTGAGCACTTATCCTGGGCCAGGTATGTTCTGAGCCATTTATTTAATCTTCATAAGGACCTGTGAGACAGGTCCTGTATTTTCCTGCCTGACAGATGAAGAAACAAGTGCACAGAGAGGTGTTGCCACCTGCTACAGGTCACACAGCTGGCACGTGGTTTCAGCCTGGACTCAAAGTCATGTTCATAGCCCATCCTGCCATACTGCTTCACCGTGTGCTGCCCTCCATTTATACCCTTCCACTCCACAAAGGAGGCACTATGTTACGTTATAGGAGCAGCATTTATGAGCTCATTCTCCTCTTTCAACAACTCTGCAAAAACGTGACAACTGTTCTGAGCTCTCTGGTTTCCTCTGGAAGCATCTTGGTAGCTGGATTTGGCTTCCGGCTGAATATGCAGCAGGCTAATTTCATATTGTGCGGGAAGGGAGTGAGAGGGTAGGGGAGGAGTGGCCTAAGCAGCTGGAGGGTCAGGGAAGGTCTCCCTAAGGGATCATGGAGCTGAAGCCTGAATGTTAAGGATGTAAAGAACCACGGTCTGATGTCTGTACCATATATTAAGTGCCTCTTGAATGCCTGCTATTATTCTTATCCTTATTGCTCTCATGGTTGGCCAGTAATTGGATCTGTGACCTTGGGTGAGTCATCACACCGCTCTTGGGAGTTGAACTGAATGTCTTCCCTCTGTCCTTGACAGTTGCATGGTTCTAAGTGATTTCTAGCATTTGTCTCCCACTATGCCTTTGACTTAGGGGCAGAATGAGCCCTCTTTTACACTTTCAATAGAAGACTCATTGTCAGATAAGGAAAGCTTTTGTAGAGGGACAGCCAATGGCTGCTAACATATATGGAGCCCTTTTAGTTTTCTCAGTGCTGGAGTGGGGTTTGCTTAGAATGTGGGCACTTTCCTCTCCACACTGGGCTGGAAGCATACGCCTGGCAGATATGCCGTGGGACCGTTGGCCTCTTACTGGACTGTTGGGGAGATTGACAGATGGGATTATTTTCTTACCCCCGAGAATGTCACTACCCTTGCCTGACCCTGAATGGTGAAAGAATTTATTTCTATTGTCGTTTGACAATAGGGCCTCCTCAAGGCCAAGTTCAGCCTGCTCCATAATCACAGGGGTGGTTTCTCCCCTCAGCCCATCTTTAGTTCATAGAGGAATGCAGGAGTTGATCCAAGAGCCACCCACATCCTCCCTGGCCTGTGTGTGTTCACTGTCGGCTTCCTTCAGAGCAGGCTCCCAGGACTGCAGGCCCCGCTCAGATAAAATAAAGCCTTCCAGTCATGTCTTTACGTTTGACGTAAGCAAAGGCAGGCTTTTCTTTCTGTGTCCTGAATGGGGCTGAGGTGAGGGCCCGGGTGAGCTCGGGGGGCTGACACCCTGGTGAAAGGGGGCCTTGAAGCTGGAAGCTCATTCATCTCTGTGCAGCCTCTTTGTCTCCAGCCGTGTGGTCCAGCCACAGTGCTGCCTGCCCCTGGGTTTACAGCCGGGCATCATGTATTTTTGCTCTGCTTTCCCCATTCCTCGATTGCCCACGTAGGTAGGATGCAAAGAAATCCTAAGCCATCAACCTAACGTTCCTGTCTTGGTGGTGATGTTCGACTGGAATGGTCCCTCCTTTTGTGCTTCAGTGCAACTGTCACTTCCCTGGTCTGGCTTCTCAGCCATCCAGTAGCATCAGCGCCTCCCCGTTGTCCACTCTCCTCTCCTTCTCCCTTTCCTTCCCTCTCCCTGCCTGCCCATGCTCAGGGTTTTCGTAGTCCTACCATGCACCCGGCCTGTTGCTAAGCTCTGGAGCTAAAGCAGTGAATAAGATCCCCACTAGTGTAGTAATGACACCAATATGGATTTAACAACAACTGGGGAAAGTTCTACAAAAGAGAAATCTGGGGACCTGCTGGTTGATTTAACCAACACATAGCAAAATCAAGAATAATGAGAGTTTCCTAGTTCTCTTGGACTGGTTGTATTTTATGGAAGCATCTCCAAGTCTAGGGCTGCATGTGTATCTGCTGCAAGTTGGAAGTTGCAAATGTTCAGAGATGAGTGCATTCCTGCGGAGACCACCCCTGCTTGACTCTGAGATAGGCGAGGTGTGACCCTGGGTGGCTGCTAACAAGGACTTTTTCTCCAGAGTGCTTTGTGCCTTTGCAATCCGAGGGGTGGTTTTACTTCCTTTCCTCCAAGAAAGAGTGCTAAGTTGAGGGTTGAGGTCACAAGAGGACCAGTTTGGAGGGAACCAAGCAGGCTTTCAGAGCTGGCAGCAAAACCCTTGGCGAGCTTTCCCTCTTACCTAACCCACCTTCCCTGCCCCAGACAAAGTAGTTTTTGCCCCCCTTAGAGCTAGGGCAGATGAAGTTATCAACCAACTTGTTTATGAGCAGAGAATCCATTGGCAAACAAAGTTTTTCCCTATAAGATTCGCATTGTCATTTAATTAAAAAAAATTGAAAAAAAATTTTTTTTATTTCTGTGATTCTTTTGAGTAAGTGCTCTGTGTCATGGCCCTGGGAATTCTCTACAGTTTGGATTTGCAGACGACATTGGCATGGAGCTTTGGGATCAACCGGGGCCAGGCAGGGAGTCTAGCTTTGTTTTCTTGGATTTACTCTGATTTTTTTCTTTAGCAGAGCCTTTTGGTCATATCACATGCTATCAAAGGTGCCTTAGTGAGAGGAAGGATGTAGAGAGGATTTGGCTTCTGAGCAATTGCATTAGCACAGCAAAGGCTAAAGTCTTAAAATCCAAGCTTTAATCAGAACTGGCCTCCAGACAGGCCATGCAATAAAGCCTTTTCTGTCCATCACTGTGGCAGCTGCACGGTGGGGCCGACTGATGCTAATTTCATCTCTTGGTGTTAGTCACCCACCTCCTGTACACCAAGCTCTCCTTTTTTCTTTTTCTTTTTTTTCAAAAAGGATCAGGATTCCTAGAGTAAATGGATCTGGCCCTGTTGAAGGAGCCTTTTGCTTTGTGGGGGGAAAACACCATCCCAAACCGAGGCTGTTAAAACCTGATGTTTTCTATTGTCTGGAGAAGGGTGTTTTTGCTATAAATGAAAGACATGATAGGGGTATTTCAAAGTTTTGTTTTGGTTATTGTCAGTTCTGCCAACAAGTAACATCTGTATTTATTTTCTAAACTCTCCCAATGGCTGATTTGCATCTGTTTAGGTCTCTGAGTAACATTTCATTTCCTGACTTTATAGGTGGCTATAAAATCCATTCGTAAGGACAAAATTAAGGATGAACAAGACATGGTTCACATCAGACGAGAGATTGAGATCATGTCATCCCTCAGCCATCCTCATATCATCAGTATTTATGAAGGTCAGTGGTTTTTTTTTCACCCCCGTATCAGTGACCATTTCTCATACCATGGGGCCTGCCAAGATTTTTAGGTAATTGCCCTTCTGGGCAGGAGCCAAGTATTTTTCCTCATGATGCAAAAATAGCCGGGTGTTATCTCTTATTTGGTTACCTTGAATGCAACCAGACACACGTAGCACAGTGTGCTTTGGTCATAAAATAGCTCTGGCTGGTGCCTTCTTCCATCTTCCCAGTTTCTTGGCAGTTGCTAAGCAACCCACCTCATTGAAAGCCAGTATGTGAGACACCCATGGTTTCTGGAAAAATGGCAGTTTTCTGGGTGGCCAAGTAACGGTGGATGTGCTATAAATGTCATCCCCCAAAGCTGACGCTTCAGGGGTGGTGTCATTAGTTATCGAAAGTTAGCCTTTTTGAGTTAGGAATTTCCAACCGGTCCAAGAAATACCAAGAAAGAAGAGGGATCAGTTGGTGTGTCAGGTATTTTACAAATAGAACGTATGTTGCTGGTGTTTGGTGAAACACTGGGAGGGAAAAAGCTTATATATGTGCTCGTGCTTCACTTCTGTGGCCCTTCACAGAAGAAATAAACGTCTCACATTAAAAAAATAGCCTTTAAAAAATTACAAAAGCAACGTGTGTTTATTGCAAAAATGATCGAAATATAACTGTTAAAATTAACATAATTATTAGTTTGATAAATAGCTCTGTATCCATATTTAGATTTTTATCTACTTCTCTATACATGTATGTGTTTTTTTATCCAAAATTAAATCATACTGTTTATACTGGGTTTTAGCTTTATTGTTTTTCATTTTTTATATCATATATCTCTTCCTATGTGGATAAATATTCCCCTATAAGGACATTTTTGAAAGGCTTTGTAGTATTCCATTTATGGGCATACCATAATTTATTGGCTCTATCTCCTTTTGTCAAATATATAAATTGTTTCACATTTCTGGTTATAATAAACAGGGCTTTTAATGACTTTCCTTGCAGATCACTTTTTACATTCATTTCTGATTATTTTCTTATGAAATAGTCCTAGTCCTGGACTTACTGAGTCAAAACAGTTCTACAGAATATTTTTAATATATGATTCAGAAAAATAAACCATTTTTAGTTTCTGGTCTGTTCATCATAATTTATACAGTAAGGGCTAAGAGGAAACCAGATGGTAACCCTAAAGTTTTTCTGATATTTCAAATTTTCCTTCTTCTGGTTCCCTGTTGATTTTTGCTATTGTTCCCCACCACCCCACCACCCCCACCCTGGTATTTCTGTTTTTGCTCCTCATCTAGAAGTAAGTGCTGGTAATATCTTTTATCTTGATTTTTCTAAAGCTCATTTTTTGGGGCCCTTGGTGATAGGGTTTTAGGGGAAATTTATATTTATTCAGTCATTTGTTCATTCCACAAACATCTCTTGCAGTGAGTCTCTGATTTCAGCCCCTGGACCAGTAGCAGCAGCATAAATTGGGTTTGTTAGAAATGTAAGAGTCCTAGAGCCTGCTGCAGATATGTAAATAACATATTCTGGGACCATGGAGACCTAAGCTTAGAAGTTTTCATGGAAACATATGGCAGCCAGGCTGGGCCTTGAAGGGAGTTTTTTCTTGAGGAAGAGTTGTGAGCCTGTGTGTGTGCTCAGTCGTGTCCCACTCTTTGCGACCCCATGGACTGTAGCCCACCAGGCTCCTTTGTCCATGGCATTCTCCAGGCAAGAACTGGAGTGGGTTCCCATTTCCTCCTCCAGGGGATCTTCCCGACCCAGGGATCAAATCCACATCTCTGTGTCTCCTGCATTAGCAGGCAGATTCTTTATCACTGTGCCACCAGGGAAGCCTGAGGAAGAGCTGACAAAAGGAGAATTCCAGGCTGAGAGAAACAAACCTGAATATGTCTGGTAATTGAGTGGAATTTCCAGAAGTGAGAAGTGAGTCGAGATACAAAATGCAGGATGAAAGTGAATTTTATTAAATGTGGAGTGTTTTTGCCCAGTGTGGCCCAATTGCCATGGAAACATGGAAACCTGAAGGCCACTGTGCATGGCATGGACCAGTGTGGGTCACGTGCTCTGTGCGCACTTCTGTGTTTGAGATTTTTTGGCTTAGAGCTTGAAGGCTTCTTTGCCGGAAAGGCAGAGAGAGTTTTAATTCAGCATGAAGTTTCCAGTTCTTTATTTGGAAGACAGTTTGCGGTCACAGAAATCTGGCAACAAGAAGCCTGCTTCTTCATTAGCATCATGCCCTCCTTGGCCTTGGGAATTCTTCAGGCTGAATGGGAAACTGGAGTCTATCTACTTCCTAAAGGAAGACCAGAGATGAACCTCAATGGAATAATATACTATTATCAAGGTCAAAATGGCCTTAGTTCAGCCGTTGCTGGTGGCTTCCAGAAGAGAAGCCTTTGCTTGTAACTTTAAAAATGGGTATCTGCATGAATTAAAGTTCTTTGGGTGACTAGAAAGAATTTCTACCAAGGCCTCAGGCGAGAGCTTGGGCTTCAGTTTCTAAAACCCTTTGAACTGGTCTAGGGAGTCAAGGAAGAGCTTGAGGTACACTAGATGTGAGACTTTGGGCAGGATGGTTGGCTTTGCAGTGCCTCATAAAATGGGGATAGCCATTCTACTCCTCTCCTAGGGTTTGGCAGCAGGATTAAATGAGATGATACATATACAGGTAGGTTCCAAAACGTCATTGATGTGAAGTCTATATCAGCTTCATCCCAAGTGGTTCTTAATGTGTGGTCTATTGACAAGGGTGTTTCAGGAGTGAGCAGCAGGGGTCTGTAAATCCTCTGGAATAGTATATAAATGTATTGTCTAAAACAGAAGTCACTAGTCATAGATGGATATTTAAATTAAAATTAATTGGAATAAATAAAAAATACTGTTGCTCTGTCACATTAGCCACATATCAAGTGGCTCAGCAGCCACTAGTGGTTCGTGGCTGCCATACTGGACAGCATAGATAAAGAGCATTTTCATTATTGCAGGATGGGACCATGTTGGTATATAATGTTTTATGTGTTAAGTTCATGAGTTATTTTTCTCTAGGTAGGGGGTGAATGCATAGCTTTCATCAGACTCTCAGAAGGATGAACTGTACAGTCCATGGAATTCTCCAGGCCAGAATACTGGAGTGGGTTGCTGTTCCTTTCTCCAGATCTTCCCAACCCAGGCATTGAACCCAGGTCTCCCACATTGCAGGTGGATTCTATACTGTCTGAGCCACCAGGGAAGCCCTTCCTGACCTCAAATAGATTAAAAAGAACTATATTGCCTTCAAGTGTTTTGTGACCGGCCGTGTACCTTACAAATAAAAGGTATTGTTTTAATCCAGAGAACTCCCAGGAATTTAAATATGCCTTTTTTTTTTTTTTAATTTCTTGGAGATCTCCAGTTTCTGTTCTGTTCTCTTTCCTTTCTCCCACGCAAGTTCTTTTTCTCCCACATCCACACTAAATAACTGTGGAGGAGGTCAGCTCCCCTCCCTTCCCAAGGGGTTAGGAACAGGTGATCCCCAAAGTGTGATTACAGCTGTGACCCTCCACCTGTGACCCCAGAGTCTCCAGGTCTTGTGACTTTATCTGTCCCCTGTCCAGGACCTGAGAACGCAGCGCCCAGAGTAAGGACATCCTGATGTTATCTGTAGAATTCTGCCTTGTGCACAGAGCTCTCCTATACCTACTCTCGTTTGATCCCTGCAGCCTACCCAGGAGGTAATCAGCCCAGGTGTTCCCATTTTGTGGTTGTAGAACCTGAGGCAGGTTCATGACTTGCTGGGTGTGTTGGCTTGCCAGGGCTGCTACTACAGACTGGGTGGCTTAAACACTAGAAATTTATTTTGGCTTTGGAGGCTGAAAGTCCAAGACCAGGGTGTTGGTAGAGTTGGTTTCTTCTAAGGCCTGTCTCCTTGGCTTGTAGATGGCTGTCTTCTCTGTGTATCTTCACATCTGTATGTATCTGTATCCAAATTTCTCCTTCTTAGAAGGTCACTAGTCATTTTGGCAACCCCACCGATTGTAGCCTGCCAGGCTCCTCTATCCATGGGATTTCCCAGGCAAGAATACTGGAGTGGGGTGCCATTGACTCCTCCAGGGGACCTTCCCCCAGGGATTGAACTCATATCCTGCACTGGCAGACTGATTCTTTACCACTGAGTCACCAAGGAAGCCCATTTTGGATCAGGGTCCACCATAATGACCTCATTTTAACTTAATCACTTCTTTAAAGACTCCAAATAGGGTTGTATTCTGAAGAACTAGACTTTGACATATGAACTTTTTCAGGGGGGATATTCAGCTTATACCTGGAAGAGGGCATTGCAACCCACTCCAGTATTCTTTCCTGGAGACTCCCCATGGACAGAAGAGCTTTGTGGGCTATAGTCCATGGGGTTGCAAAGAGTTGGACATGACTGAACAGGTAAGCACAGCACATTCAGCTTGTAATATTGAGTGTGCTGAGTAGTTGATGGCCCTAGCACAAAGTTCTTCTTACTGCATCTGTTTTTTCCCTCTGCCAGTCCTCAGCCCTGGACCTCTGGCCTCATGTCATATTTTGCTGGTTCTGCAGCCCACCACTGTGCTCCAGGCATCCCCCTCAGCCTGGCCTTTCCCCCCCTCTTTTGAACCTTGGAGCATGGCAGGGGCAATGTGGTGACAGCAGTGGTGATGAAACCCGAGTTTATCAGTTAATACACTGGTCTCTCTGCAGCTCGCAGA
Organism: Ovis canadensis; assembly: GCF_042477335.2. NCBI lineage: Eukaryota > Metazoa > Chordata > Mammalia > Artiodactyla > Bovidae > Ovis > Ovis canadensis. The sequence continues at coordinate 180,844,751 of NC_091247.1, read as the reverse complement.
GTGAAAGGGGAACCTTCTTCTTGACAGCTGATTGTTTGATGAGCCAATCAGAAGCCTTAGCTTAGTGCTGAGATGCATTAATTTTGGGGGTGAAAAATCAGTGCCCAAGCATCTAAGTGGCTGTTGGGACATTAGCCAAGTGAACTTTACAATTTCTTCTTAAACAAAGACCTTTGTGATTAAAAACACACACACACACAAACATACACACCAGACATACCCTAGCAGCAGTAGCAGAAACAATAATAGCAGTCATGACAAAATTCCTGGCCTTCATAGTGGTTACTGTCTTAAATATGTGAGAGCGTTCAATCTCAGCATGGTGTGTACCTTAGAAAATAATTCTGCATATATCTTAAGAAGAAGCTTGGGTCCCCAGTCCGGTGAACTCACTGGTCAAGTGTTTTCTGAGCTTTAGTTCATGGGAATGTAAGTTATTTGTATACTATTCTCAGTACTTGCAGCCTGGCAGGCTGTAGTCCATGGGGTCGCAAAGAGTCAGACATGACTTAGCGACTAAACCACCACCACACAATATCTGCAGGCTCAGAAAATCTGCAACTTCACTGAATCAGTGCTGCTGGTCACCAATTCCCCCAAATAATTCCTTTCAAATGTTTTTTTCTTAAACCAGACCGCAGGGTTACTCTCGTGTTGACTTGTAGGTGAACGTGATTGACCCTCAAATTTGTCAACTCTGTGTAAACACAAACTATCACTGGCTCCTAATGCTAAGTAAATAAAAGGGGATAGACATCTACCTTCTAGCGTGTGATGCTAAGGGTAACCTAATCAAGAGAGAAAAGGAAGAAAGAAATCACTAGTCCTCTCTCAAGATGGACCCCTGTTTTCAGTCAAAGGGATTCCATTCTCTCAGCAGGGAGGTAATTGACAATAAGGAAAGAACAGCTGAAAAGGAAGTGCCCGCCTGAGCACTCAACTTGGTTGCCTAGGATGGAAGAGATAAAAACGGTTTTTGCCTGGGGTTCTGATTTCAGGACCCAAGTTCAAACATCAAAGGCACATTGTCTCACCCCCATTTCCCCTTTGAAAGCCCCGGAGATTCAAATCTGCAAAACCATGCAAGAAGCAGTGTCTTGCTGCATAACACTTCAGGGAAACAGCACCCCATCTGGTAACAGTCACACACCTAAAAGCAAAAAGGTGGGGAGTGGGGGAGATTGGGTTGCTGCTTTCATTTTGATGCCCTTGGGTATTTTCATTCCTGGAAATCTCTCTTCTTGGCCCTGAAAGATTACGTCTCTCTCTTGGCCCTTTGCGGTGTGATATTCCGGAACTGGCTAGCCTTTTCATCACATCCCTTGTCTTAGGTAAGAGGGAGCCTGGCTTTCTGGGACAAAGTAGGATGGATGTTTGGCATTTGTCAGCTGCCTTTGGGAGAGTCTCTCAAACTTCAGAAACAAAATCGCAAGCAAATGTGTCTCTTGATAATCATGCGACTTTCATGGCCTGGCTCCATCTGCCTTAAACCTGCTGCCCATGAAAAGATGTGAAAGAGACTGTATTCTACTCAATTCTCAGAACTCCTACCATAGAGATGTCTTGCGTGAGTTTACATCAGTTAAAAGTTCCTTCCAGCTTCTTCGAAACATAATATGCTTTCTCAAGCAAACTGTGCCTTCTGAGATTCCATTAGATCTTTCTGGAAGGGGATATGGGCTTCTCCCATGGCTCAGCGGGTAAAGAGTTTGCTTGTCTCTTAGTGAAGAATCACTGCTTTAAAAATCCAGCTCCAATGAAGGATGTTCCTGCCTTCTCCTCCCTCACAACTTGTGGCCAGAGACAGTTGGGCCAGTAAAACGTGTTTCCACGAACCCAGCAAAGGTCCTGGAGTCAGAAACTGTTGCTGCCCTGGGAAAGAACCCCTTGAGGGTGACAGGATCCCAATAAACTGCCAAATAATACATCTGAGCATGGTTCTCTGACAGAGACTCAGAACCAGTAGCATCAGTGTCTCCTGGGCCCCGCCCTAGACCTATGGAATCAGAACCCTGCAGGTGGGCCTGGATGTGCTGTGTAATAGCCAGTCCCCTAGGTGACTCTAAAGCACTCTCGAGTTTGAGAAGCACCATGTTAGAATAACCATTGCTCAGTAGGTTAGATTAGAAACCAAAGCAGGGCTGCGCTGTGAGCATCAGTGGTTTAGAAACACCTGTAGTAGAAGCAATTAACACTTTTCTCCTTTAGCAGAAAAAACCTTAATCTAGGGTTTTCAGGCAGAGAAGGCAATGACACCCCACTCCAGTACTCTTGCCTAGAAAATCCCATGGACAGAGGAGCCTGGTAGGCTGCAGTCTGTGGGGTCGCTAAGAGTACGACCTAAGATACGACTGAGCAACTTCACTTTCCCTTTTCACTTTCATGCATTGGAGAAGGAAATGGCAAGCCACTCCAGTGTTCTTGACTGGAGAATCCCAGGGAGGGGGGAGCCTTGGTGGGCTGTCGTCTATGGGGTCATACAGAGTCGGACACGACTGAAGCGACTTAGCAGCAGCAGCAGCAGCAGGGTTTTCAGGCAGTAAGCAGATCTGGACTTTGGCCCTTTTGAAGGCAGGGAACAGCTGAATTGATCTAACAAGATCTGTGGGTCACTAATAGTACCCCATGCTCTTCTTCATTTCCGTAGTAATTCATTCTTTCATTTTCCAAAAATGTATTAAGCACCTATGTTCCAGGTACTGGTCTAGTAGTGTGAGTATGTATTTCTTGTCCAAATGGGCTTAGATTTGAATGAATCAATTGCCTTGCAAATTACTACTGTGTGATTTTGGGATAGTGACTTAACCTTTTCTGAGGCTTGGTTTCTTAGCTATAAAATGAGGTCAATAGCTAGCTACTTTATAAGATTGTGAGGATTAAGCTAATGGGTAGGGACTTCCCTGGCAGTCTTGTTGTTAAGACCTCACTTTCCAATGCAGGGAATGCAGATTCAGTCTCTGCTCGGGGTACGAAGATCTCACATGCCTTATGGCCAAAAAATCAAAACATAAAAAAACCCCCATAAGCAGTAAGGTAACAAATTCAATAAAGATTTTAAAAATGGTCCACATTTAACAAAAAATCTTGAAAAAAAGATGATGAATAAAATTGCTAAGCATGGTCTGAGGTCCACATTCAATAAAGCCATACTAGTTATTCTTGATGTGATGTTAGAGATCTGAGAGGTCATTGCTGGCTGGAGTAGAAACTTTTGTTGGGTGGTGGTGGGGTTGAGGCCAGATTGCCCAAGTCTGTGATTCTGAGCTCTGGATGCACATTAGAATCTCATGAGGTGTTTGTAAGAAGGAATGCTGATGCCACCCCTAGAGATTTCAGTTTAATTGGCCGGGCTGAGAAAGATTGGCTTGATCCTCCAACTAGGGGGAAACGGTTGTCTTGGTCCGATCATTTGTCATCAGTGGATTCCAGAGCAGAACATGCGTCTGGCAGTCGTCACCACTGAGCCGTGGGCGATACCTCTGGGCCTGGGTTTCCTTCCTCAGCCATTTGGTTGCTGCCCTCATCAGGGACTCAGAGCCCCATGAAACAGTTTGTTGAACTTGGCAAAGTGGTGTGTTATGCTTGTGTTTACTCTTCTGAACCCGTGGCGAATTGCTGAGTATTTTAACACACTCCCTCTGCTGCCAGATTCACAAGTTCCACATGAAGTCTCTCTCATCAGACTGGATCCAAATGGAGGACCCACCCCCCATCAATCGCACCGCCCCCAGAGAGTTTTCTTCACTTAGAATCAGATGAACAAGCTCTTGGGCTATGAATCTGTCCAGTCACGTTTTTAATGAGTTTCCTATGAAGTTAGCTGTTTGACCTTCAAGTGTATTATTTTCATTGTTTTCATTTGATTACACCCAAGTCATTTTTCTAGAGGCAGGAGATTAGACATAAAACAACCAAACACGAATGCTACTCCCTGGCTGTCCAGCCTCGCCCTCTTGGGTTTCCTGGAATTCAATATTTTCTAGTGCCTCAAATAATACCACTTGTACTTGAAGCTAATTTTTAAAGAAAAAAAAAAAAGGAACTGTATTGCCATGTAACATAAGGTCTTTTGAAATGAACTGGGATGTCTCTGTAAATCTGCCAAGGCTGCAACTATTAGGAAGGCTCATGGAGTGTAGGAGACTTGTCTTTACAGTGGCCATACCCTCCAGGGGCATTTGGATCCTGAAAGGGGGATTGGACTTAAGAAACTGTAATTTATGACTTTCAGAGTCTGCGATTTCTTTGATTTGGGAATTTGTGCTCTGCCCACTCCAATACAGAGTGGGTTCATCTGGTAGGTGTGACTCCAAGATCAACATTGGTGCTTTGGGACTCCACTGGGAACTGAAGAATGGACCCTAGTTAAGAGAGCCAGGCTTGCCGAGTCCTTTGATACCTTTAAGTGTTAGTTCACCATCTCCTCTATTCTCGAACCCCTCTCATCCAAGGGCACAAAAGCAATCTCAGGAGTGGATTCTGCCAACACAGATTCATAATAATCCTGGATTTGATCCATGCATGTCTTCATTTGTTCTTCATTTTTAAACTAAGACCCGCTGCCTAATAATAAAAGCTCACGCTTACATGTCTGCTTACTGTTGTGTGCTTGGGTAATCCTTACGATGAGGTTACAAGCTTCCATTTAACAGATGAAGAATCTGAGGGAACAGAAAGGTTAAGTAACTTGCCGAGGTCACTCAGCTGGGTAAATGGCAGACCTGGATTTGAACCCAGGTGGCCTGGCTCTGGGAGTCGGGCTCTTAAACTCTGCATTCTATTGTCTAATGAAGCAGACTAGGATTTATGGTTGAAAGGAAAGTCATGAGGCACTCCTGGAGGGTCAAGCAGTGACTAGAACCAAAAGTGTGATAATCGCAAATCTGACCTTTCCACCCTAAGTGATAAGGGTGGGATGAACCTGAAAGCTATCACAACACTGTTGATTGGCTATCAGTTCAGTTCAGTCCCTCAGTCGTGTCCAACTCTTTGTGACCCCATGGACTGCAGCACGCCAGGCCTCCCTGTCCATCACCAACTCCTGGAGTTTACTCAGACTCATGTCCATTGAGTTGGTGATGCCATCCAACCATCTCACCCTCTGTTGTCCCCTTCTCCTCCTACCCTCAATCTTTCCCAGCATCAGGATCTTTTCAAATGAGTCAGTTCTTCACATGAGGTGGCCAAAGTATTGGAGTTTTAGCTTTACCATCAGTCCTTCCAATGAATATTCAGGACTGATTTCCTTTAGGATGGACTGGTTGGATCTCCTTGCAGTCCAAGGGCTATACTCCAATACAAAATTGTTGTTAGTCGCTCAGTCGTGTCCAACTCTCTGCGACCCCATGGACTGCAGCATGCCAGGCTTCCCTGTCCTTCACCATCTCCCGGAGCTTGCTCAAACTCATGTCCATTGAGTTGGTGATGCCATCCAACCTTCTCATCCTCTGTCGTCCCCTTCTGCCTTCTATCTTTCCCAGTATCAGTGTCTTTTCCAGTGAGTTGGCTCTTTGCATCAGGTGGTCAAAGTATTGAAGCTTGAGCTTCAGTATCAGTCCTGACAATGAATGTTCAGGGTTGATTTCCTTTAGGATGGACTGGCTGTCTTAACTAGAGTCCATTCTTCAGTTTCCAGTGGAGTTCCCAAGCAATCTCGGAGCTGCACGTACCAGATGAACCCACTGTCAGGAATTATAGGAGGGGACAGAGCACGTATTCCAAAATCAAAGAAATCTCAGACTCTGCAAGTTAGATCCTGAAGGAATCCAATACAAGATAGAAATTAAAAAAAAAAAAAAAAGGCGGAATGAAACCATATAGAGAAGTCCTACGGTGATTTTCAGGGGAGCGAGATGAAGGTTGTTTTCACAGAGAAGCATGCTTTTTCCTAGAAGTTCACTGGAGGAGGGTGGAGTCCAATAGTTGGTCCAACATGGTTCCCTGACTGGCGTCCTTCTCCCACACAACCCCTCTTTGCTGGCTGTTTTCCTGCCATCCCAGTATTTGCCATTGGTCCCTTCAGATAACACTGATAAATAGTTCTTGGCCAGGCTTTTGCATCCACTCTTCCTTAGGTAGTTTATACACTTTCTTTCATTTCATTTGCCTTCTGTGGAGTCCACTGCTGGCTGTGGGTGGCCTGATTGGCTCTGGTTCTCCTTGGGCATGCCAGCCAACATCCAGAGTTTTGGTTTAAGAAAAGACAATGAGTGAATTAAAGAGCCTTTCATTGTCCAAACCAGGAAACACATTTGAGTCAACTCTGACCAACTCACGGACAATGGAGAGCTGCCAGTTTAGGTTATTTTTCTCACTCTCACTGCCTTAGGCTTTCTGATGTAAGGGATTAGAGGACCGTTTTATGAATCCATCAGCCCATGAGGTGTTTGGAATTTAGTTCTGGGGAGGGAACTCTGGAAGAATGAATTTTGTATTGACTAAATGACCTAATTAGGCTGCAGACAATTCTTGCAAAGGAAAGATCACTCTATTTCTGAAATGAAAAAGAAAGAGGCTTTCTGCGAGGGTCCTTCTCAACTTTAATAAAAGAGCATCCCTGAGGAGTGGAATGGTCTGAGGTTTTAGGAAAGTAATAAAAACGCTGGCAATATGAGGAGGCCCCACCATGGAGGGAAGGGCAGCATCCTGGAACTGATTTAGAAAATGGAGCTAATGGAAGGCAAAGGCGTGAAAAGAATTCTGACTGATCCATTTTAGGCCCTTGGCTTTTTGCTTAAAACTAACAAATGAGCCTTCCTCTTTTTTTTTAAATTTATTTATTTGGCTGCGTTGAGTCTTAGTTGTGGCATGTGGGCTTATGCCCTGAGGCAGGTGGGATCTTAGTTCCCTGACCAGGAATCGAACACAGATCCCCTGCATTGCAAGGCTGATTTTTAACCACTGGACCACCATGGAAATCCTGCCTGCCTCTCTTGAGGTTACATGTAAAGCAGAATGATAGCTTCTAATTTTTATAACCTGCTTCTCTTGGAACATTAAATGATTCCTACCCTCTCCCTTCCCAAGCCCATTTTCTTCCTAAATGGCCTCTTTTTGGCTCTAAAGCAGCCAGTGGATGGTTGAAATCCCACGATCTCCTCACTCATCAGCATTTCTCCCAGGCCAGGGCATTGTTTTTATCATATGCATTTTCTCAAGTTCTACGAGTTGTGTTATTAACCCTGAGGGCAGCAGGAGGGAATGGTTAGGAGTCGGGTAATTAGGGAGATTGTGAAAGCCAGGCAATCAGAAGGCAGAACTGGACTGTCAAACCCAACATCTGATGAAATTCAGAATTAATTGGGAGAAGTAGCTGTTACCATAGTAACCAATTCCCACTCTCCCTTGAAATGGAAAATAAACAGAAAACAGGACAAATACTTCAAGTGAGTGTCTGGAAAGAAGGCCCTTCTGTGGAATAGTAGGAGAAAAAGGAGAGAGTCTGGATATTTTAGGATTTGCTGAGACAATGGTAAAACCAGTTCGTGCAAACACAGTGCAGGGCGTTTTTGATGGTTCAGTTCCACCCTTGTTTTCTCTAGTAATCTCTGCAGGCCCTTTCAGACTGCCTTTCCCATCTTCGTCTCTGATCATCTAGGTACTTAAAATCTGTATCTCACAGGTTAGCCTTTGACTTGTAAGTACTGGAAGGGAAAGGCAATCCACTCCAATATTATTGCCTTGTTGGGCTACAATCCATAGCGTTGCAAAGAGTCGGACACAACTGAAGCAACTTAGCATGCATGCATGCATGCGGTTTTATTCAACTAGAAAGCAACTCCTCCAAAAAACAGTGTCTTATGCTCTGTTTGTATCCCCTTTATCATGTAGTGAGATGCTCAGATAAATGCTTCAGATAAGCTGATAAACAAGCATTTTCAGAAAAGGAAGTGATGTTGGTTAATGAAGAAGAATGTTTATTGAGTATTAGGCAAGAAGGGTAAACCTATGATGGAGGAAGGTGGTGGGGAGTCATGACGAGAACATACGCTTTTGAGTCACACACATTTGGGATCAAATCCTGACTGGTTATCTTCCCCACAGAAATGCATACAGAGCAGCATCAAAAGACATACACAAGAATGTTCATAGCGACTTGGTTCGTAGTGACCCTCACCTGGAAACAACCCAAATGTCTCTCACCAGCAGAATGGATATGTTCACAAATTGGAGTACTCTACCGCAGTGAGGATGGACAGTCTTTGACTCCATAGAGCAGCATGGATTAATCTTACAAATATAATGTTGAACAAATGAAGCCATTCACAAAAGAATATACTACATACTGTGATTCCACTTTTAGAAAACTCAAAATCCCAAACTAATCTGTGATAGTGGCCTGTATACATACCCCTGGGGAGATGGTTAGTGACCGAAGAAGACATGGGGAGTGCTTGCAGGGTGCTGACCACATTGTTTCTTGATCTGAGCGCTGGTCCCCTATTCATGAAGTAGGGATAATGTTAATCTCATAGGATTTTTAGGATTGGATGTGACAATCCATGGGGTGTAGTAATTGCTCAATAAATGTTCACTACAGTGATTATGATGAACTTCCCTGATGGCTCAGATCATAAAGAATCCGCTTGTGATACTGGAGACCTGGGTTCAATCCCTGGGTCTGGAAGATGCCCTAGAGAAGGGAATGGCAACCCACTCCAGGATTCTTGCCTGGAGAATTCTGTGGACAGAGGAGCCTGGTGGGTTGCCATCCATGGGGTTGCAAAGAGTCAGACACGACTGAGCGACTAACAGTGCACAGTGATCATGGATCAGCCTTCTTGGGGAGGAGGGATCACTGTCTGGAGAAGTCCTCGGGGTGATGCGATGAAATCCTGCACTGTTTCGTGGGTCCAGAATCCTAGATGCCACCCTGTCCCTTGTTCCATCTGTTTCTTTTTCTTGGCAGTGCTCAGTCACATGTCTGCTGAGCTCCTTGTGGGCACTCAAGGGCTCTGTGTTCTGTTCACAGTCTGCTCCTTCTTTCTCTTGTCTTAGTCTCTAGCACTGTCCACTCTGGTGATCCTGCTTAACACGCTCCTGGTTCCCCCTCACTCACGCTGCTCCTTCTGACGGCTGGTGTCCCTCCCCTTCTTACGCTGGTAAAGACTTCTTCCACTATCCCCTGTGGGTGCTTTGTAAAGCTCTGTTGCTCTCTTAAAAACCTGGGTCTGCACCACATGGACTCAGGCCCCACACTGCAGGCTGACTCAAGCTGAGCTCAGTTTCTATTCAGGGGTTTAATTTTCCTGGTAGGCCTGGCTTGTCAAGGGCCATAGTTTTCCTTACCATTCTGGAGCCACCAGGCTTCTGGGTAAAACTGTCTGGCCAAGAGACACAGGCTTTCATTTTTCAGAAAGGAAACCCTTCCCAACTGGTGGAAAATAAGCTTTTGCTTAGTGACTAATAACATAAACACAGACGAGATTTCTGGGCTTATAAATAACCAGTTGTAAAAGTGCCCAAGGGAAGCGGCCCTTTTTCGCCCGAAGAATGGCTGAGAGTGTTCCTATCACCTGGCTGGTAGAGACCTTACAGTGGGCAAGCCCGAGCCGTGGGCTGGGGGTGCGGAAACCGGTCATTCTTCAGCACGAATTCCCAAGGCCTTGCTCTTATGTGTGATAAATCTTGGGCTACTCTGGAAAAATAACAGCTGATCTCTAAGGTTCTTCCTGCTCAAAAATCCTGTGATTCTGAAGCAGCCACCGCATGTTTTAAAGAGTGATGCCAGTGGGGAGAGGAAAGTCTTAGGGTTTTGTTTTGCCAGAGCTGCCTAAGAAGCAGACGGAGTAATTACAAGAATAGCTCACAGTGACTGAGCAGTGGCTTGGGCACCGTGCTCAGGGGGCTAGGGCCTGTAAGCTCACTGAATCCCCCCTTGCTGTGTGAAGAGGTTCCTGGCCTTATTTACTGATGAAGAGACTGAGGTTCAGAGAGGTTGATGCATGTGGATAGTAGGATAGGGGCTAAGAGCGTGGAGTGTGCAGTCATTCGAGGGCTCAGGCCTTGTATTTGCTCTGCGGCCATGGCAGTCACTAACCTCACTGTACCTGGGCTTTCTCATCTGTAGAACAGGGATAGTCACAGGGCCAAAGCCATGTGATATAATTCATGCAATATTGGCACAGTGCCTGCGCATAGTAGGCCTTCCATAAATGCTGCTATTATTAGGAAGGGCTCAGAAAGCTTCATATATAACACTTTATGGCCTCCTTGATGAATCACTGATGCTCCGAGTCTAGAAATGTTTGCAGTTACCTTATCCAGGGTTGCAGTTATGGCCTTGACCCCGAGACTCCAGCTGCTTCCTGCTGGAGGACTGAAGAGTGGGGTTCCAGAGCCAGGCCTGGTCACGTGGACAGTTCTCTTAACCCAGCTGCCCACCAGCCCTGCCGGCAACAGTGGGGCTCTTGCCTCATTCATTCAGCATTTCCCAAACTGGCTCCTAGTTAGTTCAGTAGGAATATTGAAATGGCCAAATCACCCTGCAAAACTCAGGGTTAAAGAAGCCAGGTTCTCCAGGGGTGATCAAGTATCAGCATTTTCCAAATATTTTACCGATGTTTGACCGTGGAACCCTTTATTCCTCTGAATGTCTTGCGGGACTAGTGCTCCATGAAACATGTATTTGGAACTGTTCCCCAGCCCCTCAAACACAGTCAGCAAAGGAACAAGAGTGAAAGGATTGGGGGAAATTATTAGGAAAGGGATGCCTGGGAACGTGAGACAGAACCAGGGTCTATTTTAGAGGTAGGAGCAGCAGGACTGACTGTTGGAAGCTGTTTAGTAAAATGTTTGGCACATTGAACTATGTCAAACAGAACTGTGTTTATACCTCCTTGACACCAAGTTAGCCAGTTGGAAAGGGACACGCCTGGTCACTGTCACAGGCCTTTTGTATGCATGCAGGCAGTGATCACACCTTCTGCTGGTCACTGAAGGGACCAGTGGCTTTGGCGTCCTTTAAGCACGTATCAGGCTCATTGGAAGTGTGAGGCTCCGTGTTAATTTCCCTGTCAAAGTACTTTCCCTCTCTCCCCCTTAATTACCTCCCCCAAAACCTGCTCTGCCACCCCAACTTTTAAAATTAGAAAACCCTTTGCCCTCTCCGCTGGCCTGTCACTCTGTCATTTTTTGAGGCTGAGCCATGCATCTTGCGGCAGGTTTTCCAGTTTCCAGAGTTTATTGTTAATGAAAAGTGCACAACAGGCTGAAATCCCCAGCAGGAGCCAAGACCGCAGGGTGCAGCGAGGCCGGGAGACTTGGGAGCAGCCAGTTTTATCTGGCTGTTCTCTCTCCTCCTCCTCCCTGCCCTCCTGCTTCTCCCTTCTTTTTTTTTTTATCAGAGAGGTTTGGCTGGACTTGAAGGAGCCAAAAAGGAACTGGAGGGGCCTGAGCTTCTACAGCCAGTGACAAGGTGTGGGAGGACAGGGGACCCAGGCAGGGCACGTTCCGGTTCGCTGAGTGTGTCTGTGTGTCTGGCCCAGTGCTAGGTCCTGGGGTCCAATAGTATTGATACCAACAAGAATAACTAACATTACTGAGTGAAAAGGCAGGCCTTGTTATAAGCATTTAAAATACCTGATATCAATAAATCCTCCCAACAATTCTAGAAGTACGTACTGATATATTCACATTTTACCCTTTACTAAAATGAGGCACAGAGAGGGCAAGCAACTCTCCCAGAGTCAGATGGCAAGTAAGAGGCAGATCCAGAAATCTACTTAGGAGTGTCTGGTTCCAAAACTAGTTTTTACCTCTGTAAGTCTAGGCTCACAGTCTAGACAGAGGAAATAAACATGTAAGTCAGCAAATATATCTGCGAAGTTTGAAAGTACAGTAAGAGGTAGAAAGGAGGCAACCTGGATGCCATATTTGAGTTTATTTTTGCCTGGTGAGTTGGAGGGGCCCTGGTAGGTCAGACAGGTGGGAGTAAAGAAAGAAGGAAGAGCATGGAGATAGGAAACAGCAGTGTGTGTGTGTGTGTGTGTGTGTGTGATAGTGAGAAACAGTGAACAGGCTGGCATCAGTGGGCATAGGGGACAGGGAGTGGCAGAAGCTGATGAGTTGGAGGGAGGTAGGCAGGTGTCTACCTGGGAAGGAGGGTCTTGGGTATCCTACAAACATTTTTATACTATATCCTTTGGGAGTGATGGATTTTAACACAATGATTATTTTGTTCTTGCTCAAAAGACATCATATGTGAAAGCCCCAAGCTTTCTGCTTATAAAGCAGCAGTGGAGTGGCTTTGGCTGAGGTGGAGCTGAGGACCTGGAGCCCGTCTTTCATGGCCTCCTCTGACCTGCCCCCATGGGCATCTGACTGCCTGGGACTCCTAGGTCAGTCTAGCAGAGTTTGAGCATCACTGATAGAGAATATCAGGGTTGAGCAGAGAGAAGCATTTAGTGCCATGCAGTGTTTTACTGTAACGGTCCAGAATGCATTTATGAAGTTTTGAGTCCCCTCATTTAATTTTAACCCCCTTGCCAAAAGGCGGTGAATGCTTGAGATACCTCAGTGAATAAAACAGCCCAGCCTACTTAACATTCTAATGGGACAGACAGAATAAATGCACAGATGTGTAACAGGGATAAGAAGGGCCCATAGGACCTGTCGGACCTGGGGGCCACATTTGGAAGCTTGGGTTTTGTTTTGAGTAAGATGGGGAGTCTGGAAGGTTTTGAGTAAAGAGGTGACAAGTTCAGCCACCCGTTTGGGGATCCAGGTAGCTGGTCCATATCCAGTGATTAATAAATGGTCCTTGTGTTTGTTATTCCCCATCATCCCATCAACAAGGGAGATGCAGAAGTGGGAGGGGCTTGTGAGAAACGAACCTGGTGAGGGGGGTGGGGTCCTCAGAAGAGAGGCACTTATCCTACAGCATTAGCAAGGCGAGTCCAGTCACAGCAGCGATGATGTCACTGTCCACCTGGCTGGGCAACTTGCCCGTCTCCTCGTCACGTTGATGGCCTGACTGGTCTGCCCCCTGTGCGGTGACATCTCCATCGTCGCCTCTCTCCACTGTGCTGTCTGCAGTCCTAAGTGAGCTTGGCGGTTAAACAGGCTGTTTGTGTGTCGCTGTTGCCCCCGCAGTGTTCGAGAACAAAGATAAGATTGTGATCATCATGGAGTACGCCAGCAAAGGGGAGCTGTACGACTACATCAGCGAGCGGCGGCGCCTCAGCGAGCGGGAGACCAGGCACTTCTTCCGGCAGATCGTCTCCGCCGTGCACTACTGTCACAAGGTATGGCCGCCCACCACCGCCTCCGCCGCAGGTGGTTTCCATGGCGCCACGCGATTCTGTTCATGTTATGAAGGTGACCTCTGTTCTTTGTAGTATCAGTTCAGTTCAGTTGCTCAGCCGTGTCCAACTCTTTGCAACTCCATGGACTGCAGCACGCCAGGCCTCCCTGTCCATCACCAACTCCTGGAGTTTGCTCAAACTCGTGTCCCTCTAGTCGGTGATGCCATTGTAGTAACTGTAGTATATACAGAGAATTTGTAAACTAGAAAGGAGGAAATCACCATCACCTTGAATCCCACAATCCAGGAATCACCCACTATTGACATGCTTGTTTGTTTCTTTCCAATCTTCTTCCCTCTACTCCTCACATTTATTAAAAGCTTATTTAATAATTTTAGGTTTATAGGAGAGCTTCCATGAGAGTACAGAGTCCCCATGCACCACACTCAGTTTACCCTGATGCTAACATCTTACAGGATTGTTGTACACTCATTAAAACAGAGACACCCACATTCATATACAGTGATTAACAAAACTCTCTCGATTTTACTTGGGTTTCACCAATTTTCCTACCAGTCACCTTTTTCCATTCCAGGATCCAATCCAGACACCACTTCGTATGCATTTTTACATTTCTGTCTTGCTACATTTTTCACTTAGGATTTTAATTTAAACAAGTTCCTATGTTACTAAATATTCTCTATCATTATTGTGATTATTGGATGTTTAGATGTTCTAAGTTCTGGTTATTATAAATAATGATTGACATCTTTCTACATTAACCTTTTTTCTATCATTTGAATAACTGACTTGAGAGAAATTCCAGAACTGGAATTAGTAGACCATAGGTTCTGAACCTTTCTATGTCCTGGTTTCTTTCCCTTGCATAGGTTACATCCACATAGGTTATTTACAAGTGTGCGAGTGTGGGAAGTCACTTCAGTTGTGTCTGACCCTTTGTGACCCTATGGACCATAGCCCGCCAGCCTCCTCTGTCCATGGGATTCTCCAGGCAAGAATACTGGAGTGGGTTGCCATTCCTTCCTCCAGGGGATTGAACCCAAGTCCCTTAAGTCTCCTGCATTGGCAGGTGGGTTCTTTACCACTAGTGCCACCTGGGAAGCCAGGTCATGTACACACATGTACAGTTTATTGCAGCACAACTAATGGGATGCACTCTTAATCCCCCCAGTTTAGCTACCCTTGTCCTCTGCAGAAGGGAGTGAAGTACACAGATAACTCCAAGCTGTACTTCACCCAATTATTATTTATCACTTTAGCCCTGATTTTCATCCCATTCATACTTTTCCACAGAACTGTCACACCCGGAACAGTCCCTCACTTTGAGGACTGTAGTGACTTGAATCCAGCATAGCCTCCAAACTAGAGTCAGTTTCTTCACTGAAGTGATTGCAACACAGGGCCTTCTGGTTTGTTCAATATTCCAGTTAATTGAGAGTAACTCTGGGATGACCATCTTCTAATGATTTACAGTCTAAAATCCTTAACCCATGAACATTAGTTGACTTCTTAGCTGACTCAAAAGGCACTTATGATTCAGATTGTACAGTGTTTTGTATCTTATCATCATGCATTATCATAAAGCATCATAGATACTATTTTCATTATTTAAGAGTGTGAAACTTGGATTGTGTATGAATGGGGTTTCCATCTTATGAAAACTAGGAATGCAGCCGTGTAAACCAAACTACTGCCAATGCTTAAACAAAATCAGCCATCTTGTGATCTGTATCTTTTGTCCAGGAGCCCTGTTTTGTGCATTTCTGATTTCAGAACACATCCCTGAAGGTTTGAATTAGAAAGAGTGGTAGAAATACATGTTTTCAGCCTCTTCGGTCAGTGTTTTTGGAGAAACTAAGAATTGTCAAATGGAAAGGAAACTAAGCAATAAAGTACCAGCTGTGAACATGCAGATTCTGAACTAAAGGAATCCTGAATGAAAGAGAATTCCTAGCCAGTTGGTTTGCCTAAGAAGGCAGCTTCAATTGCAAAGGTCTTTTATGCTGAATGATGTTAAAAACATCTCCCCGTCTGAGTAGCTGGTTCTTTCAGTTCCTCTTCTCTTTCCCTGCCCACCCACCCCCTTAAAAGATCATTGGGTTTTAAAAAGAATTGAACTGGACAGTTGTTACTGCTGTATAGACCAGCGGCCTATTGGTTAAGGATTTCTTTTCACTGTTCAACTGGCTGGCTGCCTGTCACTGGGCTCAGCAGCCAGCCTCGCCAGTGTTTGCTTGAATGGAAAGGTCCTGCAGTATGGCAGTGGCCTGCTTTGGTCTCCTTGGCCTCTCCGCCTTTCACTCTTCACCCCACATTGAGTTTTGTCCAGCAGAGAGGGATTTCCAGAACCTTCCCTCCCAGCTGCTTAGGAAATAACCCTTGGAAGGGCTTCTGTTAACCTCAGGACAGTTGTGCATGGTTTTCTGGGTCCGAAAAGGTTGAACCCAGTGTTGGCGAGACAGGTAGACAGACAAGCCAGGTTGTGAGCCCTGCATTCTGAGCCGCCAGCAGGGAGATCTGCCTCTTCCCTGGGAATCGCCATCACAGACAGACGGTGTCTGCCTCTGCCTGGGACGATACTGCTTTCACACGGTGGAATGACATTCCCACAGAGAATCCCCCCGCTGTTTTACAGGCTCTGGGGGAGAATGGATTCCAGTCATTTTTCCCTTAACCACGCAGCAAGTGACTAATGCTCTCCTGTCGCTGGTGCTGGTCGCTGGCAGGGCACTTCATGACAGTGAGAGAGGCCCCCGAAGGATGGGGGCGAAGACCACCGGCGCTGGTGCACTTTAATCTGTCAAAGATTTTTCCCTTTGCTCACCTTCCTTCCCCTTCCTCCCTACTCCCCACATTTCTCCTTCATACCAACTGCTCCCATTCAGTTCCCTCCATGTCTTCTCATTTCAGAATGGTGTGGTCCACCGGGACTTGAAGCTGGAAAATATACTGCTCGATGACAACTGTAATATTAAGGTAAAGCACTTGCCTCGCTGATGGATGTGCCAGACCTGGGGATTGTAGCTGGTCGGGGGGCAGAGGGGTGGTGGTTAAACACTGCTCCAGGCTGCAGCCTACGAATAAGACAGCCACTTCCTTCCCTGGCTGGTGGGGTGGGGAGCATCACGAGGCTTGAGCCCTCAGTTCGGTTGAATTCATGCAACGAGCATTTATCGGTCTCCAACTCCATGCGAGACATTGTCCTAGGAGCTGACTTAAAATACTGCCCCTGCCCTTGGGAAGCTCATAGTCTGTAATGATCACTGTCAAAATACTTACAATAGCCCAGGGCATTTGTATGTCACATCATATTTGCCCGATATCACTTAAATAGAATCTTCACAACAGCCGTGTGAGATAGAGATTGTTATTTATATCATTTAACAGATAGGGAAACTCAGGCACAGAGATGTTAAATAACTGTCCTGAAATGACACAGTGGTAAGCAGCGGAGTTCGGGGTCTGAACCCACGTCTCTCTGATCCACTGAGCCCAAGTTCGAACCATTCTGCTGGGTTTGCCCGCAGGCCCCCACTTTTGTTATCTATCCCGGTCGCCCCTTTGTCACTCCCATCCCCTGTCTCCTACTTCTCCCTTCACCCGCGCCCCCACCCCAGCTGTGGAACTGGGAAACTGAAATGCCATTGGGAAAAGAACATACCAGCAAGTGATGGGGTTGACTCTTACGGGGAATATTATTGCTGGCTGCTGCTGGAGCTGGAGAAAGCTCTCCTGGCCAACAGGGTTCCAGTGCCTCCCGCAGAGCACTCCAAATGGCCTTTTGATCATGGCTACAAAATAAGCAAATGCAGTTTCAAAATAAACGGGAGCTCGCTGCATGGGTTTCATTATGAAATGGCCTTGGTACTCCCGGCACCAGGGGTCCCTCTCATTGGCTGCTGGTGACGTTAGTGCCTCATCCCTGGTCCCCAAACCAGGCATGGGAATGACCTTGCATCATCCCCTCCTTGGGTTGTTGCTCTCAGTTGGGGGAGTGCATCACCGGGAGACTATTTCCTTGCCGGGGAGGATGGAATTGCCTTGCTGTTTGGATTCTGTTCGTGGATCATGGTGGCAACCATTAGTCACCCTAGTCCTATGAGAGGCCCCTGGAAGACACATCAGGGTGATCTCTCTCTCTCTCTTTTTTTTTTTTTTTTTGGTGAGTGGTTGGCTGTGATCACATATTTCTCTGTAGTCCATAATGTAAGAAGGAAACAGTTGGTCAAATTAGTCTTTCTAGGAACAGGAAGTGAAATCTCAAGGTTTCTCCATTTCTGGCAAAGTGGTTGGATGATTCTCGAAGGAGCAGTGGCTGCAGGGTTAAAAAGAGTTCCATCTTGTGTGGTTTACTAGCTGCTTGACCTTAGGGGAGCCACTTAACCCTGTTTCCTCAGCCATAAAGCAGGGAGGTGGTAATGCCCACAGGCTTGTCTTGAGGACTGAACAAGATACTCTGTTTAGCTTTATCTGAGCACTGTTCAGTGAGTCAAAGTTAAGAAAAGCAGCTTTGGGGTTGGATGGCCTGGTTTTGTAATGCAGCTCTGCCCCTGGCTGACAGCAGTGTTTTAGAGGAATTGTTCATTTATCTCAACCTCAGTTTCCTCATCTGTCCAGTAGAGATGCCAGCCCATTTCTTCGGGGATTGTTGGTTATCTCTTCATTACCATGTGTCAGGCCCTGTGCCTAGTCCTGGACAATCCATGACAAATGTGAGGAATTTAGGCAGTCAAAGCTCTTAGCACTTGACTCTTCATATCCAAGGTACCTGCTGATAAGGCTGGCTGTCCAGGAGGAAGTTGAACAGGAAGTCAGCTGCACTGACGGCGCCTGGGGCTTGGCGGTCAGACCTCAGCTAGAGCACTGGGTTCTGCTCCAAGGGACACATTCTAAGGGTTTGTGTCTCCCACTCCGGCAACTTTCTCTGCAGGTTCTTCCTGCTGTCTGCTCGCAGAGCTCTCAAAACAAGACATAGTCTTTACAAGGCCTGGAATGCAAGCCTGTCATTCAGGGATTGGGTTCTGTGGTACAGCTTGACCTCCTGGTCCCATGATGTAGTCGCAGAAATGATAAGGTGCATAGCTTCCTATGGAGTCATAGAATTCCCCAATGGAGGAGAAGAATGGTTAGCATTCAGAAAGCAATTGTGCTGGGAACAATGGGCAGGAGGCCTGAGAGAATGGCTCATTTACATAAAGCAAAAGGGCAGTGATATAGGGCCTCTCAGCTCCCAGGACCAAGTCTTCCATCCAGGGTCCCTGACCATTATGTAGGGAAAAAGCAGATACATTAAATATTATGAAAATTGAGGTTTTGGTCCTTTTGCCTTAGGAGTCTTTAAGAATTTCTACTCCTGGCATTTACCAAGCTAAAATGCCTATGTTGAGAGTGAGAAGAGTGTGTGTGCGCGCTCAGTGTCCAACTGTTTGTGACCCCATGGATTGTAGCCCACCAGGCTTCTCTGTCCATAGAATTTCCCAGGCAAGAATACTGGAATGGGTTGCCATTTCCTCCTCTAGGGGATGTTCCTGACTCAGGATTGAACCCACTTCTCTTGAGCCTCCTGCATTGGCAGGCAGATTCTTTACCACTGCATCACCTGGGAAGCTATAACCTTCCCTTTCTCTGATGCTAACCCTTCCGTCTGCTTGTTCAAGGACTCCTAAAAGGATCTGAGAAACCTAGAGCTTGAAAGAGTCTTTAGGTCATTTTCTGACTGCTGTTTTAACCAATGGCCTACAAAGTCTGATTGCCTCAGTACATCACTGTATCTTTGTTTCCCTGGAAAGTGGCACAGAGCTTGTCACACAGTAGGTACTCTGAACTGTTGGATTTTGCAGCGAAGGGATGACAGCCAGGATTAGAATTCACATGTTTGACTTCCAGGAAGATTCTCTTTTCATCATCGCACACCCACTTCCAAGGTTTTTGAAAATGTGTTTCAGCTGCTGTTGATCTCTCTTCTGGCTGCATGTGCTCAGCTCTTCCTGACTCAGCATTTTGCTGGAAATATATTTAGAAAGGGCACTTGTAGCAAAGACAGACAGACACATGGCTGCAAGCTGGCCTCCGAGTTCAAGAGATCCCATGTCATCAGTGTCTGGATGGGGCGGGGGGGGGGGGGCGGAAGGGGTGGAGGTGGGCATTGACCTTGAAGGTCTATTACCAGTCAGCAGAGTATGAGCAGCAGGTGCCTCTCAAAAGGTGGGTCCATCTTCTGTATTTCAAGGGTAAAGGGCCTTTGCCCAAGAAGCCTATAAAAATGTTACTGGTGGAAACTTGTCATGTGTTGTTGCAATTTTGGTGTGAGCCATAGCTCTTGTTTCATTCCTCTTCCCTTCCCTGCCTGATGTTGACTTGCAAAGAGCACATCTGGCGTTGGGAATTATTTATCTGGCCACTGCGCAAGGGTGCGGCTTCTAAAAATATTCACACAGTCAGTCGGCAGAAAGAATGAGAGCAATGTGCTTCTCTGGGTTGCATTCCATCCTCTGTGGAGAAGCATGTCTACCAAAATAGACACCCAGCATAGCATTAATTTGCAATTAATAAAAACGGGCCAGATTCGCATCCCACTCTCTGGGAGAATGGAATGCCGACAATTCCCATAGATGGCTCCTGTTAAAGTGCCTGACAATGAGAAGAGGGCCCGGCACCAGGGTCAACCGACCCCCAGGAAAGAGGGCTGGGAATTTGGTGAGCTCCCAGAGCTCAGAGAAGAAGGACGCAGGGGAAATGGCCCGTTGCCCCTGATGACAATGGAAACACCCGCTGCTTGTGGATAAGAGTGGCTCTGAATGGCCAGGGCTGAGTTGAAATGGAAGGCCCGAGGCTTAACAAGACCCGGATGGGCAGCTCAGGGTATAGGCCTCTGGGCTTTGATTATATGAATGTGAGGATGCTGCGTTCATGCATTCACACATCCACTCATTTGCTTATTCATTTGTCCACTTGTGTGTGTGTGTGGGTACATATATACCCATGAATGCCTGTATTCACTCCTCCATCCTTGCACTTATCCGTTCAGCAGATTGAACATCTCCCATGAGCACTACTTATTCGACCACAAGTATTTACTAGGTTGCTACCATGTACCTGACGTGGTGCTAGATGCTGGGAATTTAATAGTGAACCAGATGGCCAGGTTCTTCTCTTCTCGGAGCTCAGGCTCTAGCAGTTGTTAAACTAGCTGTAGTAATAATGAGGCATGAGAAGGTTACGGAGGTGAATGAGGAAGGTAAGGTACCTGCCCTAATGGATTTAGAATTCCATTTGGGGTCACAAACAATAAACAAACATATCATGTAATTCTCTGGTGGTAATGAAAATCCATGCAGAGTGAGGCTGGAGGATGGGGGTGTTATTTTAGCTAGGGGCCAGTGGGGATGGGGGCAGTCAGAGACAGCCCCTTGCAGAGGACTCAACTCAAATTCACTAGGCTTTTTGGCCTTTGTACACACAGTTCCCTCCACCTGGAATGCTATTCCTATTGATCTTTACCTACCCATCCTTAGAGTCTCACCTTCAAGTCCTCTTCTTCCAGAAAGCCTTCTTTGGTCCTTATCTTATCTCTTAGCAGGCCCAGATGGCTCTGCTGTGTGCATTATAGCACCGTTGTGACCTTCCTGTTAAAAGGAAGCAGTGGGTCTGAACTATGGGAGGATCAGAAAGCCATTGCTCTGGTTGTGGTGACTGAACTGGGTTTTGATGGATAAGTAGGAGTTCAATAGCAAGGAATATGATGACAGCCTTCCAAGGGGTGAAACAAAAAGTGTAAGTCTCTCAGTTGTGTCTGACTCCTTGTGACTCTTTACAGTCCATGCAATTCTCCAGGCCAGAATACTGGAGTGGGTAGCTGTTCTCTTCTCCAGGGGATCCTGCCAACCCAGAGATTGAATCCAGGTCTCCTGCACTGCAGGTGGATTCTTTACCAGCTGAGCCACCAGGGAAGCCCAATGTGATGATGACCTTCCAAGGGGAAGAAGCAGTAAACACAGGAATAGGGCACGTCATGGAGGCTAGACTAGGAAAGTAACCTTTTCTGAGCCCCTGCTAGAGGCCAGGACCCTGTGGCAGAGCTTCCACATGCCTTATTTCATTTGGTTCTGAGAATGCCTCCGCTAAGGTGAGTCTGATTACCACCATTTGACAGATGAGGCTCCCATAGCTGATAAGCAGTGGGGCTGGCTGCCATCCTAAGGGCTGTTTGACTGTGAAGACCAGGCACCTGATAAATTCTCTAACTCTCCCACCCAAATTTGCTCTAAATCCCAGTGCATCCTCACACTTACAAGCGTTCTTGCTTCAGCTGCCTGACGTTGTGTGTAGGTGGCCTGCAGATAGCAGGCCCAGGGGGAAACCCTCCAAGTGCCGATGGTGGCTGTGGCCAGAGCAGCTGTATGGGGAAACCATGGTTGAACGCGCCTCCCTGAGAGGCTGCTTCATGGAGCTTCCTCAGATGGCTTGGGGTGCGTCATTTCCTGTCTGTCTCGGGAGGAGGTGTGATCTTAGAGCTTAAGATAGAAGCCAAGCCCACTTACTCCTGCTCACTGGTTCACTCCCTACCTTCACTCTGGGACAGCTTGAGCAAGGCTGTCATGGGAAGAGCCACAGTAGTGAACTCCAGGTTCCAAGAGAGCTATGGAGTGTGTCTTCCTGAAGAGTGACACAGAGAGCCCATGTCCTCTTTACCCCCCGAGAGCCATAACTCCCCCTTATGTGGAGCTTTACAGCCAGCGCGGCTCTTCACCCACATCTCAGTCTAGCCACATTCCTTCCCTTGGCCTCAGCTTCCTCATCTGCAAAATGGGGATAACAGTGGTACCTGGCACCTAGGGTTGGTGTGAGAATTTAGTATACATACCACTCACACAATGGCAACTGTTGTGTAGCAATGCTGCCATTATATGATTTTCTCATTTAGTCTGATTTTGCTTTTCACAACAGCATGTGGTTGGGGCTGTTGCCATTCCCTTTTCCAGCAAAGGAAACAGACTCAGTTGGAAGTAGTGATCGCTAACATTGACTGAAGGCCTGTTATGTATAAGGCATGGTTTAAGGCACTTACCATCTACCAATTCATTTGATTTCATATCAGCCCTGTGAGGTAGGTTACATCGTAACCATCATCCTCTAACTTACGCTGAAGGAACCCAGGGTCAGAGTGGCTGATGTCCAGCGAGTCCCCTGAGGATCTCGTGACAGTGCAGAGGCTGACACTGTAGGCTCTGGGTGGGGCCTGGGAGCCTCGGTTTCCAATGGGTTCCCAGCTGGTAGGTGGCAAGGCCAGGATTCGAGCTCAGACACTCAAACCCAGCATCCCTTGCTTTTCCCATCATGTGATGCAGCCTCTGTAAGGCTGGACATGCTTATTTTGGAAATGGATGTTAATCGTTTCTCTTGGCTCTTTGGTGGACTCTGAGCAAACAGTTGTTTAGTAAACCAAACTATTGGCATTATCCTAATGGCTGTAGTTAATGGAGTTGGCCAGTACTAGGGCTATTGCAGGGCTTTACATACATGTCTTTAATCCTCACAACGGCTTTAGAGGTGGGTTCTACTATTATTCCTGTTTTGCTGTTGAGGAAATTGGTGGCAGTTCCCACATCACCTGGCCGTGCCAAGTCTAAGGCTAGCTCCAGGTTCTTCTGGCTCCACAATCTCTGATCTGTCCAGTGCACGTCCTCTTAGTCCCTGCAGTTACTGTCTGACTGTAGCTTATGTTATCAACATCAACTTTCTTTCTCAGAGGTTAACCATCAGCAAGCCAGTACTTCCTTTTTCATTGGGTGAACTCCCAGGGATTACTCACAATAATCTTTAAAACAATGGTGGTAAAATGTATGTAACATAAAGTTTAGCATTTTTAGGTGTTCAGTTCAGTAGTGTTAAGTACATTCACATTGTTTTTCCACCACCACTTCCATCCACCTCCAGAACTTTTACATCTTCCCAAACTAAAACTCTGTTCCCATTCAACAGTAACTCCCCATTCCCGCACCCCTGACCCTGCACTTCGGTCCCCCACCCCGATCCTGGCATCCCCGCTTCTTGACGAACTTGACTCCTCTTAAGTACCTCACATAAGTGGAATCATGTAATATTTATCCATTTGTGTCTGGTTTGTTTCACTTAGGCAAATAGTGTTTTCAAGTTTCATCCATATTGTAGCAAGGCTAATTCTTTTGAAATGTGTATAATCATTTTCCAGTTTGTGTCTCTGATTTTGATCCAGCAGGGCACACCTTTAGAAAACAACAAAACTCCAGAAATTAAGGACATGAGCATTGACGTCTTTTTCAGAGTTCAGGCTGAATTGAACAGAGGTGGTTCTGAACAGGGCAGAGCAGCAGTCCATTAGCAGTACAAATGCAAAGTGGTTACCTTCCTCCAAAGCTTACCAGTGTGTCAGCAAAATACAACTTTGAAAGCAAAACCAGATGCCTCCTTGGTGGAGAGTCAGTCTCAATACACAACTGATGTTCTGCTACAGAGAGTCTTTCAGAACCCAGTGTTCACATGGGTCTTCTGTCTCTGATCTTCAGCAGAGATTCTTCTTTTTTAGATTGATTTTTACCCGAGCATAGTTGGTTTAGAAGCTTGTGTTAGTTTCTACTGTCCAGCAAAATGAATCAGCCATACACCCCCTTCCTTTTGGACTTTGCATTCAGGTCACCACAGTGTACTGAGTGGAGTTCCCTGGGCTGTAAAGTGGTTCTCACTATTCTATACATTATCTTCTTAAGTCCTCTAACCATGTGCTTCACTTCCAGAGCAGGGGGCAGGACTAGCTCCATTATGACTTTTTCAGGTTGGAGCCATTTCTGGGATTCTTTTTTGTTTTATTATGTTTAAAACAATCATTTCCCCAAATCCCCAAATATCTTTTATTTCATTCTCTTTATGGATTTTGCCTTTTTCTAGTATCTTCTGTGCTATTTCACTTTCATATTTTTTTGAGTTCAATTCACTTAAAAAATCCTATGTATTTGAAAAAGAAACCTTACCTAATTACTTCCAAGGGAAAACCAGTATTGCTTTGAGTATAATGAAGCTAATCAAATTACCTATGTGGATTTAAAGGGGGGACATGTATTTGAGCTCCAACTTTGTCAAAATGCTTAAAATGGTAATTGGGACATACATTATGTCATTTAATTTTCACCAGGACATCGTGGGGTTGGATATTATTCCTACCTCCATTTTACACGTGAGAAATGGAGACTTTGAGAAGTTTTGTAACCGGTGGCCATTCCCTGTCTTATTGTTGTTATACGCTCCATGCAGTGTGGAATTTTAGAGCTGCAGCCCAAGTTTCAGTGGCTCAAAGATGGAAAAGTGTATGTGTTGATTAATATTGCTTTTCCATTGAAGTGCCAGGAACTTGGACTAATCTAGATTTCTATTAATTTTATGTCAGCAGCAATGACAGTTTTACTGGGAGAGGCCGATAGACATCAGTCTGTAAGGATGGGAGTGGGACATAACATAAACACGCTTCTCAGAAGGGCTATAAGGAAAGCAAGGATGCCTAGACTTGGAGCGCTCGGGTGTGCATGTGGGGATTTGCACGTAGTGGTGGTGGATGTCTCGTGTGTGTGTGTGTGTGTGTGTGTGTGTGTTTGGAAGCTCACGCAGTGCCCCAGATGCCACCAGCATTCACAGTGCTGTGTCGGCTCCTGCCTTAGCCAACTTCTTGGAATGTTCCAGGGCTGCAGCTGGTCCCTTTGTGTCCTGATTGACAGGGCATACTTCATAAAGCTTCTAACCATCTTCCTGTAAGCCAGGCAGGGAGGGGCCTTGATAAGAAAGTGAAATTCAAGGCAATTAAGTGCAATCTGAGTCCCAAGATGCATTTTCTGAGTGCGGTTTTGTGCCAGCTGCTTTCTGTGCCATTCCATTATTTGGGGCAACTTTATAAAACTGGCTTCTTGGCGCTACATTCAGAGCCTCAGCTGGATGGATGAAATCACTCATCCTGTTTATAAGCCTCCAGTGGAAATGTGTGTAGGGTAGGGCAGAAGTCCTCAGAGGCTCAGCATGGAAGGCAGTCTTAGACTGGCTGAATTTGCAGATTGCCCATGGGTAGCACAAAAGGCAGCGATTTGAACCTTTAGAGACACCTGGTTTACAATTGTCACTTGCTAGTTAGCTCTCCTGAGATGAATAACCTAATTTTCTTAAACCTCAGTTTCCTCATCTGTTCAGTGGGTTTTTAAAAAATTGTGATAAAACATCCATAATGTCAAATCTTCCATTTTTGATATTTTTAGATGTACCATTCAGTGGCATGAAATACGTTCACATTGTTGTGTAAATGGGATTTTAGATAGGATTAGATTGGAGAGTGTAAGGTACTAAGGTGCTTAGAACAGAGCCTAATAACTGGAGGTTGTTCAATAAGTGTTAACTAAGTTTATTATTATTATTTTGTATTATCTACTAATTATCTTGTACTTTTCAAAATATAAGGCCTATTCTGGTGACAGGTGTTTCTTGGATGAGGACAGGGGCTAAGCAGTGGATGATACAAAGATGAGGGGTGGATGTGGAACCTGCCATCTGACTCGGGGGATTCAACCTAGTATGCAAGGTGAATTTATATATATATGTATATGTATATTTGTATATATATGTTTCCTGACATATACATACACACATAAGTAGTATATAGTATATATGACTTTATATATACTACATACTTATGTATATGTTAGGATATATGTATATACAAATTTACATGTACATATGTAGTATATATGAATGTATGTGATAATTCATACATGCATAATATGCATATGTATGTGACAATATGTGTATACATGTAACATATATACCTTATATGTATATGTGAATAGGTGCACACACAAACACACAGAAGAGCACTGCCATGAGGGATAATAAAACACTTCAAGAAACCAAAGGAGAAGAGAGTGATTCCAAGGGGTGTGTGATACAAGAGAAGCAAGGTTAAGAAAAACATTCGGCTGGACTCTAAAGACTTGAAAGTTACAAAGCACCTTGGCCTTCACAATCTCACCTTGATTAATTTTTTTCTTACCATTCTCACAATAGTCCTGCAATCTAGAACACAATAGGGATCATGGGTTTGCATTTTCTTGTAGGTAGACTGAGGCTCAGAGTGGCTAAGTGACCCTGCTCCATGGCACACAGATGGCTGGTGGTGGAGTGTGGGCTGCACTATGGTGACACAGAGCCCGCTGCTCTGGGTCCATTTCATCTAGAGTTCCAAGGTGTGCACCACACAGTTCTGATCAGTGTGTAGGTGATGTCCGGTGCACAGGTAGGCGCATATACCACATGGATGGATGCCGCGAGATTTTCAGTAGGCTGCAGACAGTTCTCAGAGTAGTAACTATACACTTTGTGTTCATCAGAAACACCAAGCATGTGATTCTGTGGGTATTTCTCAGGGCACATCTTTACTGATGTGAGAAGAGAGTCCTTGCACAGAGTGATTTTTAAGTAATGGACCATGCAGTGGGTGCCAAGCACTGCAGTCGGGAGTCACAGGCCCAGTTGTATGAACTGGTCCTTCTGTGAAAGCTCAGGGCTGGAGAGCAGAGGACGACCCAACCCAGCTGGCAGAGCCAGCCAGGGGCACCTCGGATGCTCAAGTCTGGGAGGTGTGAGCGGAGCTAGTGCAGACAGTGACTGCAGTGCTAACAGGCTCTCTGGGTCTCACTTCTCTTTGTAGATTGCGGACTTTGGGCTTTCCAACCTGTACCAGAAGGACAAGTTCTTGCAAACGTTCTGTGGGAGCCCACTCTACGCTTCTCCTGAAATTGTCAATGGGAGACCTTACCGAGGGCCAGAGGTAAGCAGCTTGCCTGATGTGTAAGGTGGGGGGCTTGAGGGAAGGAAGGAACTTAACCTAGGAATACTTAAAAAAAAAAAAACAATAAAAGCAAGCAAGCAAAACCTTATATGATTATAAAAGCCATAATATATATGTGTGTATATATATCTGGAAGAAAAATCCAGAAAAGCCTAAAAGAGAAAGTAAAGTTGCCTCCAATTTCCCCATGAGAGATAACCACTTAATATTTATGTGGTTTTTAAAAAGAGTTTCCCGCCCCCCGCCACAGTGTAGATCTCATATTTCTAATTGAGATCACTATATACATGTATATCTCACCTTTTATTAACTTAAAATTGTCATATTTTCTAAATTTGTTATTAAAAACATGGTTTTTAGTGATGACACACTTATTTTATGCATATACCATAAATTTAATCACTTACCTAGATTTAGACAGATTGTTTTTAGTTTTTGCCTATTATAACAAAACAGGCAAAACAGAAAGCAAACTCTCACTCTGCAGTGAATCTTTTTGCATGCATTTTGGACAGCATGTATTTTTGATTAAGGAAACACGTTTTAATTGCATCTTCTGACTCATGAGAAATGCATCTCTCTATATGCCTAAACTTATCAGGGCCAATAAAAGACGTGTATGTGAGAATGTCCTTTTGAAAATGGGTGAGTTGTGACTGATTACTCATTTTTAGAATGATAGTTCTATTTGCAGAAAGAGTCATCTACTTAGGATCCTTTAAATAGCAGCCATTCAGTGGATTGAAATGTTTTCTTCCAAATATTTATCTGTTTGAGAGTGTTTAGGGGCAGGGCAAGAGGGTAGAGAGATGGATGCCAAGAGCCTCCGTCAACTGCAGTAAAGTCTTTCTAAAATAAGAATGTAAGAGAGGAGCCTAGGATCCAATTTACAAAACTGCAGAAACTCGACACTAAATTTATCATAGATAACGAATGCTCCTGTGATCGCTGATGGTCTGTTTCCGAGGTTACAAGCTGGCAGCCTGTGATCTGGCCAGCAAGCATACTTTATTTGGCCACGTTAGTCTTTCTAAAAAAGTGAACAAACAATTAATCAATGGGCTATTTCACATAAAAGTCTGTTTTCTGACTTCTCTTGAAAAGCCAGAGGCTCTAATAGTGCTGGGCCTGTTTGAGTAAGTGGCCCCTACTGGCCAGCAGAGGCTGCCTGCTTAAGGTGGGGACTGCCCTCCACAGTTTGCCTTCAAACCAGCACTTGTCTCTTCAGCCCCACCTTGTCTCTTGCCTTGTTCATTTTGTTGCCTGCTTGGCTGTTGTAGCCATTTGGGTCTGTAGCCTCTGAGCCATTGGAAGAAGCTGCAGGATTCCTGAGTAAGGAGTCCAGAGGCCCGTGTTCCCGTCTGACCTCCATCACTGGGATGGGGCGTCTCTGGAGAAACCACTTAACTCCCTTGGGCCTCATCTGTCAAATGGAGCTGAAAATAATGCAGGGCCCTACCTGTTTCCCCAAATTATAGTGAGGATCAAAAATCATCTATTGAAGAAAGTTCTATGAATTAGGACTGTTTGAAACGAAAAGGTCAGGCTCTGAAGCAGGCCCCAGGTGCACTGCCTATCAGGTGTCAGGCCATGGTGGGAATCTGGCTGCCAGGTGCTAAACTCCCTTCCTGGGGTCGTTGTGGGTGGCTGCTCATGGTCTGTGATGCTGATGTTTGGGAAGGGAATCTACTTGTCTCTCTCTGCTTCAGGTGGACAGCTGGGCCCTGGGCGTACTGCTTTACACTCTTGTTTACGGAACGATGCCCTTTGATGGTTTCGATCACAAGAACCTCATCCGGCAGATCAGCAGTGGTGAATATCGGGAACCCACGCAGCCCTCAGGTGCGCGCCTGTGGACGGCCAGCAGCTGGGCCGGGCGAGGCCAGCTCACATATCCCACTTTTGTGTTGATGTCTGTAAGGAAGACACCTGCTATTCCTCTTCTCCCCAGATCTTTGCTGAGCTGACTTGTTAGTCCGCTTTCCCCAAACCTTTTCACTGTGGTACCGGCAGATCAGTTGTTCTACAGAGCAGGCTAAGAGTCCTGTTTGCTTGCTGTGCAAACTTGGGCAAGGCTCTTACCATGTTTAGATTCTGTTTTCCGCTATTGGTGCACAATTTGGAAAAGGTATTACATGAAATCCCTTCCAGTCTGTAGACATAAACTCCCTTGGTAGACTCTGAGTGCAGGAGGGTGGCAACTACTCTTTTTCACACCTTGCCCCGCTGCGGGTGTGGTACATGAGTGTTGTTTCGTTACCATGGCTGAGAACAACTTTGTCCCATTGCCCCCACCTCCTAGCAAATTCAGTGGTTTAAATGACTTTGATGAGCCATGTCTCTTGGTTCCCTGGATTGGCGAGAGCTCCTCTGGCCTGGCTGGGGTTTCTCCTGCAGTTGCAGTCAGATGGTAGCTGAGGTTGGGGCCAATTGTGGGGATATCTTGGGGTCCCTCTGTGTGGGCTGTCTCTATGAGCAGCCTCCTCAGGCCTGTCCCTCCAGGGGGTAGCCTGGGCTTGTTACGTAGCAGCTCAGGGCTCAAAGATGGAGGAAGAAGTAGCTGCCAGGTCTTAATGTCTCCTTGGAAGCCAGATAAGGTCACTTCTGCCATGTTTTATCAGTCAAAGTGACCAAGGCCATAAGCTCCATCTCTTGACAGGAGAGCATCATGTGGGTATAGAAGGGGTGTGTACAGGTAGTTGATTTTAGAATGTAATTAACAGACCTTTCATATACACACATCCCACATGTGTGTACACACACACACACACACACACACAAGTTGATTCTCATTATTTGCGGCAATTCAGGAAAGTTGCTGTGAATGCTGAATTCATGAATACTGAAGCACTGCTCCTAGGAAGATACAGGGCTCGACTCCTGTGAGCCTCTGGTCACAACGTTTTTGTCAATGGATCACTCCATATTCTTGTCTTATGTACATTTCTGTTTAAAGGTGCCTCTTTTAAACTATACTATTGATTCACGAACATCAAACTCACAGCCAACAGCGCTTTAGTTCATGCCTGGGAGCAGCTTGTCTGACACTTGTCTGATACCTGCCTGACATTCTCTCTGCATGGCGCCTCACCGTCTTCTTGCCCTTACAATCACCAGACAGCACTTCAGCACCACACTTGGGGGCCGTTCCAACAGTGAGATCACCAACAAAAAGGGCAGCAGTGTGAAAAGCATGGACTAAATGGGTTATGAAAAGGACACTTCCAGCACAGGAGCAGAAACAAGAAGACAGTGCCTTGTTGCCTGGTTCTGGCTCAGCTGGGAACACACATGCACAGTGGGGGCAACTCATTTTTTCTCCTCTGTGGAAAGCACCCTGAGTATTGATTTGGGGGTTACAGTTTAGCTTAGTGAGTGGGCAAGTTTATAAATACAGAATCTGAATAATGAACATTGACTTATTTTATATAAATAGATATAGATATACAGACATATACATCTGTATATATTTTTCAATGAGCCAACCTGTGGGGTTTGTTGGAGAAAATTCAGGGTGACCTCTATGGTAGCCTTTTTGGCTCAGTAGCCAAATGGTGCCAACAGTTTCTGGCACATTACAGGGGTCCAGAGACTATTTCTTGACCGAATGAATGAACATCCTGTTGCTGTACAGAGGTGTGTCTCACCCCCAGCACCATTGCCAGGCCCCTGCCAGCTACTCATTAGCTGCATAAGTAGCAGAGGGGAGGTGGCGCCTTCCTGGGATATAATTCAGCTCCCACTGGGGAAGCACAGTTTGATCTTAAAAGGTGATTTATAAGCTGCGAGAGTCAGTTGGTTCCTGTGGCCTCCTCAACATCCCTTTGGGGCTTTCCCTTAATTCTTTGGCAGCAGAAATTTGCAAATGGAATTTTTCAGACGGGCCATAAATGGGTAGCAGATAGAGATCAGCTCTCTGATCCGACAGCTGGGTAGGCTGTGGATTATATCAGAGAGGGACAGGAGGTGAGCACTGGGTGTGGGTCTCAGCCTGGCTGAGGCCCTGGGGTTCAGGCCAGCCTTGAGCACAGTACCTTTCAGTGCCCAGGTGTGCCAGCTATGAGCACCTCTCCATCCTTCTCTGCCTCTCCCTCTCTGATAAGAAGCCTCTTTTTTTTTTTTTTTTGCCATTTTAGCCGTAAAATTTCCTCTCTGTGCTGACATACTTTCCCAATGACCCAAGCAGTGTATATTTATATAAGTCTACCTTTGGAGAACTAAAGAAAGTCATGGTAATCTACACCTGTTTTCCCTTTTGGTAAGATGATACCCACCAAAAGAATGGTGGGGCCCTGCTTGGACTTGGGCCTGGATTCTTTCCTGGTTACCTGGGGAAGAATCTTCCCCATTTTATAAAGATCTGAGTTGATGGAAAGCTCAGCAATTCGACATTGCGTTACCTGTGTGAAGAAGCATGCCAGGCTGTGACGGCCCCCTGGCCTGTGGCTCTGAGTCTGGCTGGTGCTTTCTGATGTCCAGTCTGGAAGGCTACAGCTTCCCGCTCCACAGTGTGGCTGAACTAGGGCTTCCTCTGGATTTTCCTCAAATGAGTGTCTCCTGGAGTGTCAGCCCTGTGGCAAAGCCCAAAGCCCCCATAAATGTATTGCTCCTAGAATTCTCTGGTGATCCAGAGGTTAGGGCTCTGCACTTCCATGGCAAGGGGCATGGGTTTGATCCCTGGTCCAGTAACTAAGGTCCCGCATGCCATGCAGGGCATGGCCAAAAATAAACAAAAAAATGTATTGTTCCTTTTGCTTCTTGTCCCGTAGATGCTCGAGGCCTCATTCGGTGGATGCTGATGGTGAATCCCGACCGCCGGGCCACCATCGAGGACATCGCCAACCACTGGTGGGTGAACTGGGGCTACAAGAGCAGTGTCTGTGACTGTGATGCCCTTCACAGCTCTGAGTCCCCACTCTTGGCCCGCATTATTGACTGGCACCACCGTTCCACGGGGCTGCAGGCTGAAGCCGAAGCCAAAATAAAAGGCTTGGCCAAACCTGGGGCCCCCGAGGTCGTGCTGGAGCGTCAGCGGTCGCTGAAGAAGTCCAAGAAAGAGAACGACTTCCCTCAGTCTGGCCAGGACTCGGTGCCCGAGAGCCCATCCAAGCTGAGCTCCAAGCGGCCCAAAGGGATCCTGAAGAAGCGGAGCAACAGCGAGCATCGCTCTCACAGCACTGGCTTCATCGAGGGTGTCGTCAGCCCGGCCTTACCGCCCACTTTCAAGCTGGAACAGGACTTGTGCCGGACTGCCGTGCCCCTGCCAAGCCCCCCTGAGGCCGAAGTGCCAGGTAAACTCAGCCCCAAACAGTCGGTCACGATGCCCAAGAAAGGCATCCTGAAAAAGACCCAACAGAGAGAATCGGGTTACTATTCGTCCCCGGAGCGCAGCGAGTCTTCAGAGCTGCTGGACAGTAATGATGGGCTGGGCAGCAGCATCCCCTCCCCCAGCCCCCCGGACCCTGCCAGGGTGCCATCCCACAGCCTCTCCTGTCGCAGAAAGGGCATCTTGAAGCACAGCAGCAAGTACTCAGCGGGCACCACGGACCCAGCCCTGGCCAGCCCCGAAATGCCCACACTGGAATCCTTGCTAGAACCAGGCGTCCCCACCGAGGGCCTCTCCCGGAGCTACAGCCGGCCTTCCAGCGTCATCAGCGATGACAGCGTCCTGTCCAGCGACTCCTTCGACTTGCTCGACTTGCAGGAGAACCGCCCCACCCGCCAGCGCATCCGCAGCTGTGTCTCTGCTGAGAATTTCCTCCAGATCCAGGACTTTGAGGGGCTCCAGAACCGGCCCCGGCCCCAGTACCTGAAGCGGTACCGGAACCGGCTGGCAGACAGCAGCTTCTCCCTCCTCACGGACATGGATGACGTCACTCAGGTCTACAAGAAGGCTCTGGAGATCTGCAACAAGCTCAACTAGCTCCCGGGGTGCAGGGGTGGGGTGGGGTGGGTACGAGGGAGAGGAGTAGGAATGATGACTGGGCTTTGGAGCTGGTTACCTCTTTGCTGGCCATGACAATAGACTGAGAAAGGGATTGGTGCTGTTTGGCTTTGGCCAAATTTGAAAGCTGAGTCAGTGCCTATGTGGGAGAGGTGGGCAGTTGGCCAGTCCTGCTGACTGCCAGTTAGAATTGGGATCCTAATTGGCATTTTGCTTTATGGCATCTCCTAGGGGACCAGCTGTCCAGGGGAGGTGGTGTTGGCCAGCACTTCCAGGATAGGGAGGGAGCATATGGGAGAGGGAAGCATTTCTCTAGAAGTCATCCACATGCTTCTGGAGGAGGGCAGAACAGACTATAGCCATCTGTTGCAAAATCACTCAGAGCTTGCTCTTTCTCATGTTATTAGCAGGCTTGGTCTGACTGCATAGGGTGCACATGTCGATTTTAGTTATCTGAGCTTGAATCAGTGATTGATTGATAAGGGCTGCTGGGTGCGTTGGTTTGAGTAGCCCCGTGGGAAGGAATGCTGTGATTGATTAGTAATGGCTGTCATGGGGATGGGAAGGGGTACAGTAGCACTCATGCCTTGTCGTTGTCATCCTTGACCTGGCTAAGCCCTGGGAGTGTTAGTGTAGATCCCATGGGATCTATGTCGTCTCTTTTATGCCACCGTGGGGCATTTGTTAATTTGCTACTCTACCTTGAATGGAAGACAGGGCCTTGGTCAGAGAAGGAATGCTCTGGACACTGCTAAGGACTTAGAGCCAGCCCATGGTGATTGTTTGGCTTCTTGTGGTCTGCCTCTTCTTTCCTAGTGTCTGCCTGGCTCTTCAGCACAACCTCCCAAGGGTGGGCAGGGGGAAAGCTGGTGGTGTCAGAGGTCAAAACTATGGTGTAGGACAGTGCTCGAGACCCTCTGTGATCTTTCTAAATGAATGGAAATTGATCCATACCAGCAAGGGGGCAACTTGTCAATTTCTTTAATGTCTCAATATTAACTGGAATGCTGCCTTCTGGATTCTCACCTGTGTGAATGTTTTGAATTGGATGTGATACTGTACTACGGTCTCCAAAGGAGTAACTGAATCAACTATTTACCCCATTTACTCACAGTAAACAGTTTCCTCATCCACTCAGTGGAGAATCCTCAGAGGTAGGCGAGTTTGCTTCTGGGAGTTAGTGTGTAGGTGGGATATTTGAAGGAGGAAAGTCAAGTCAGGCAGAAGGTGTTTTCCCCCTCAAATCTAGGTATTCTGTGTCATGGGTTTGAACTCCTAGACTTTGAGGGAAAGGTTTCAGCCACTCAAGTGAATAAGCTGCTGAAAGAGCAGAGGGGGTTGGGAGGAAGAAAGTGGAAGAGGGAACATTTCCCTGGACGTCTTCCTGATGGTTCTGGAGGAGGCAGACAAGAGGTGTGACAGGACTCTTATCTTGAAAAGTCACATAACTCACTTATGTAACTTCTGGACACCCAGATTGCAAGTGAGAAGACATCACTCCCACAATGGGACATCTTCAGATACTGAGTTTGGGATTGATGGTCATATTTGGGAGTTTGGGAGGACCTCAGATTCTACTGGCCCCAGCTAATTGAAACTCTTGTTTCAAGATGGCCAACTTCTGAAAGCCACCTGGATATTTAAGGAGAACTAGTCTTGGGGGGTGTTTGGGGGAAAACCAACGTGGGAGATGAGAAGGAATTTACCTTCAGACACTAAGAACATTGATTAGAATGAAACTGCCCTTTGCCAAAGGAGATGGCTCCAGTTCTCTCCTTGTCACCAGCTCTGGGGTTTTAGCTTGTGCATCCCTTCGGGTTGAGCTGAGTAGTGTAATATGGGAAGCTTTGTGGGTTTCCTTTCATTCAATTCCACCTTCTTCCTGAGCTCCAATATAGGTTCAAAGGGAAAAAAGCCTATAGCTAGCAAATTGTATGTGGGGTATGTGGGTGCGCGGTTGGCATTCTCCAACCTCTAAAGCTCCTTCTTCCTTGTATCACTTTATGCAACCTTTTCTGGACAGCCTATACTGCCACATTGCTGGTCCCTCATGCATGGCAGCCTGTCTAGTTGGTAGCTGTCAGTGTGACTTAGGTATAACATCTACCTACTGGTTGATGTAGTTTCCTTTTGCCCAAGTGATTGTGTCTGTTTGGTATTTTCCATCCTTATAATCTTTAAGTAAAAGTGACACTATTAAGGAAAGTCATTCTATCCCTAGCCTCCAAAAGAGAAAACATTTATTTTCTCTTTCTCAGTAGACCCAGACAGTGGATTGTGGCAAAGACAGTTCTCCATTCAGAGGCAGAGACTGCATTGAGTCCTAGTCTGCTGGTGATCTTAGGCACCTGCAGTATTTCAGGGGCTGAGTTTTCTCTTCAGCGAGGACTGGATTAGCTGGTCTCTCAAGTCCCTGCCTAGTTCTGACATTCTGCTAACATCCTCTGATTCTGGATATGATGTTGACTCTGTCCTTTCAAAAAAAGAAAGAAAAAACTTGGAATAGAGGGAAAAGACCACAAAGCAGCTCCCTTCCTTCTTAAGTAAGTCCTCTCATCCCTTCCAGCCAAGGAAATCATGCTTGATTTATTTCCATGGAATTACAAGTGAGAGACACTTTGATGACCTGGTGGACCAAGCAGGAGGTTCGAAGTCAGCTCTCCTGGTCCTTTCCTTGCCTCTGGGCCTTTCAGTGTCTTAGTTTACACATCTGCCAAAGGAGTAGAGTTAATACTTCTTTTTACAGGTAAATTTCAAGGCATGATCAGTTTTCAGGAAGTGCTTCAAGACCCCAGGTGAAATGAAAATGCCAAGTGCTCTCTGAATTTCCATCCCTGTTATAAGGTGCTGCTTCTGCAGATGGCAAATAGTACCTTTTGGGGTGAAACTCAGGTGCGTGTTGGCCAAGCCTGTTGTCTTGAGTACAAATGTGAATGACTGACTGACTGCTTATTGCCAAACTGGAAATGTTCTGTAGGGATTTACTGGCATGGTATCATTCCTAGAAGAAAAAAAAAAAGAGAAACTTGACTGCACATTTTTTTTTAATCCATGTTGTGACTTTTATTTAATTTCTATTTTTTTTTTGGTAATAAAAAGTTGACTTTTTTATTTGAATTTGTCTTTTTTTATTTATTGGTCTGAAAGGCATTTCAAAGGTATAATAATAATATATTGGTGTAATTTAATTGGTGCAACATGCTTTATGGCTCCAGTCAAAATTGGTTTTCATTCATTTGATTGGTTTGAGCCCAGGGCAACCTATAGGGGATTAAAAAAAAAGCTGGATAACCACCCAAAGTGTTTGTATTTTCATTGGAAACTGATTTTGTTTTTGTTTGTTTTTATTTTTAAATTAAATAAATTGCCATGAACTGAACTGGAAACTTGCATCTTTATTTGGTTGTTTTTCTCTTAGTTAAGAGATAGATTGGGTATTAAGTAACAGAAACCCACCCATTAGCTTAAGCACAAAAGGGTCAAAGTTCTCAGAAGAGGAAATGTAGCTGGCAGTGCAGTTGGAACCAGGAATTGAAAAAGTAGGATCCAGGCCCTCTTTTCTGCTCCTTCTCACAGTCCGATTTTATTATTCTGTTTCCATAGCCTTACTTTCTCCTCCCAGGTTTTAATGACCCACCTTGGCTTACCTGATAGCTTACAAATTCACATGTTCTCAGTTCTAGTTTCCAAAGAGTTGACCAGGTTCCTGCAACCTGTACTAGAGATAGCATCAAAGGTTAACTCAGCCACACTTGCTTCCCATGTCAGCCTCCTCTGCCTGCCCCCTGCCAGGGTTCTCTTCATCTGGGCAGGTGTTGTCTAGTTGCAAAGAAGTGTTGGACTCTTTTGTGACCCTGTGTACTGTAGACCTCCAGGCTCCTTCTGTCCATGGAATTTCCCAAGCAAGAATACTGGACTGGGTTACCATTTCCTTCTTCAGAGGATCTTCCTGACCCAGGGGTTGAATTCGTGTCTTCTGCATTGGCAGGTGGATTCTTTACCACTGTGCCACCTGGGAAACCCTGTTGTAGAGGCTGAATCAAATGTGACATGTAAGGGGTAGCCAGAAAACAGAGCTGGCTGGATTGCCACAGCTAACATATTGTCAGCTATGTCACTGAGGTTATGTGAGGTTAATGTAAAGTGGTAACTTTCAGGAAAATCAAGAGAATTACTATTTATTGAGCTTCTACAGAAAACAGCTGGCTGGATTGCCACAGCTAACATATTGTCAGCTATGTCATTGAGGTTATGTGAGGTTAATGTAAAGTGGTAACTTTCAGGAAAATCAAGAGAATTATTATTTATTGAGCTTCTACATGGGTGCTTGCTTCATCCCATTCAGTGGCAAGTGGTATAAACCCAATTTAGACCATGTCAGGGCTTCCCAGGTAGCTCAGCAGTGGAGAATCTACCTGCAATACAGGAGTCATAAGCGACTTTGGTTCGATTCCAGAGTCAGGAAGATCCCCTCGAGGAGGATATGGCAACCCACTCCAGTATTCCTGCCTGGAGACTCCCATGGATAGAACGAGCCTGGTGGGCTACAGTCCATAGGGTTGGGAAGAGTCAGACACAATTGAAGCGACTTAGCATGCACACATGCAGACCCTGTTACCTAACAAGACATATTTACTGCTTCACGCAACTGAGAGGTCCAAGATGTATGTCTCAGGCACAGCTGATCCAGGAGTTCAAGTGATTCCTCGGTCTCTTTTCTACTCACTGTTGCCGGATGTAAGCTTTATTTTGGGGCAGGTTCTCTCTGCATGGCAGCAAGAGAGCTCCAGGTAGTCACAGAGTTATGTAGTCCTCTTAGTGTTTGATCCTAGAGTCAAGAGAGATGTTTAATATACTAGCTTTTATGTGCCAAGAAGGGACCGTGATTGGCTTTCTGGGGTCACATGTCTCACTCTGACCCAATCACAGAGTCCACGTGGAGAGATGCTCTGACTGCTCTAGCCTGAATCATGTGTCCACCTTTGTGGTATACTTGAGTGACAGCTCCTTCAGAATCACAGAGCTGGGGAGGGCCACTGTCCAAAAAGAAGGGATGTAAACCTCACAAAAAGTGACCTGTATTAGTTGCAACTTTTGGACATTAATTTCCTCATCTATAAAATAGCATTAAACGATCCTAACTTTCAGAGTTATTGTAAAGACTAAATGAAATAAATCACTTAATACAGAATCTGACACAGAAGATTTTTAATTTATAAACGAAATCAGGAAAGGTAATAATATAGAAAGGAGATATATATATTTTTAGGAAGATTTTTAGCTGTAAAATCAGGTATAACATCAGAAAATTCAGTTGAAACTGGTTTAAATACTACAGGGGCTTTAGTAGTTCATATATTTGGAATTTTAGATAGGGTGGATATCATGGTTACTTAGGTCTAGTGGGAAAAATGGATAGTAAATAACAAACACCAAAAATGGATAGTAAACAAACAACCCCTCCCCACCCCCGCAGACAAACACCACCCCAAATTAGATTGTAATAAGAGCTATAAATTAAATGGACAGGGCCCAGAATCAGAGAATTAAGGGAGGGCTACCTCTTGTAGAAAGAGTAGGCAGGGAGAGCATCCCTGAAGAGATGACTCTTGGGGAGAGGTCTGAAGATGAAGAACTAACTATATGAAGACTGATCATTCCAGGCAGAGGGAACAATGTATGCAAAGGCCTTGGTGTCTTTAAACAGAGCTTTATAGGGTTAAATTCAGGTCCATTTGTATAGCACAGTCATGATCCAGGAAGTCTGGTGTTTTGCTAAACATATGTGGCCACGTTCTAATGTGAACTGGCTGTGATCATTTATGATTCTGTGTATCCTTAATTACAAATGGCTGCTTCCTCTGACAGGTGGTCCCCAGACGAGACATATGCCAGGACATGCAATTTTCAAGGAGAATATGTTTCCACTGCAGAAATTCGCTGCCAATGTATTGACATTTATGGAGAGGGTTTTTTTTTTTAATCCACAGAACCATGTGAAGTTTGGGGCATGGAAGCGGAGCAGTGATGTTTTATAAAGACCAGAAAAATGCAGACTAAAGTTTTCATATCATAAAACATGCCCCATTCTATCACAACTGTGTGGTTCCAGTAAGGAATTGTGTAGAAAATTAGCAATCCATTTTCCTTTAAAACTGACAGTATTTTCTTACTGATAAAAAATTTACACTTCCTGTCCCTACCTGACTGGGAATAGCAACTCTATCTTGACCAACTGGCTCTTCTGTCCACGCCCTGCGCTAGTTTTCATTTTTTAATAAGTCTGGATGGGCTATGTTATATTAAAGTAACCAACCCTGAAATGTGGGTAATTCAGTGGCCCTTAGTCCCACCAAGTGCAATATAACTTGGGCAGCTCTTCCTAGCATGCCATCTCCACGTGGGCACTCCAGGATATGAGCTTCTTTCATCCTGTGGTTCTGTCATCTTGGGGTCCTTCTTTTCTATCTATTCCAATGAGGGCAAGAGAGAGCACAAGTCAGGACTTCTTAATGATCAGGACTGGATGTGGTGTTCATCATTAGAGATCAGTCACCTGACCCCAAGCTAACTTCCTGCACAGTCTTCAAGTTTATAGTACTTAAAGTGAAAAGTAAAATAAAATCAGATGGACCCATAACAATGGCTCTGTCATAACTTCCACCTGTTTACCATGGGTGAGCGGGCAGCATAAACAAAAATCAGTATTGTTAATAGCAATCAGGTACCTACTGAGCTGCAGGCATTGAGTCTTCCCTTTAATGCTTCACCTTTAATGTTCCTTGTGTTTCCTTATCTCTGGTTTTTAAAGATGAAGGGCTACCTTGGTGGCTGAGAGTAAAGAATCTGCTTGTAATGCAGGAGACCCGGGTTTGATCCCTGGACCAGAAAGATCCCCTGGAGAAGTGAATGTCTTACCCACTCCAGTATTCTTGCCTGGAGAATTCCATCGACAGAGGAGCCTGGTGGGCTACAGTCCATGGGATCTCAGAGAGTTGGACATAACCGAACAACTAACACTTCAAAGATAGGGAAGCAGTCTTGGAAACATACAGTAGCTTGTCCAGGTCATCCAGTGGTTAAATGTGGAGCTGGGTTCAAATACAAACCAGACTGACCAGCTTCTGAGTCCAAGACTTTAATTGCTCTGTTGTGCACCTGGGATGATCCTTCAAGTCAGGCTCCTTGATCACATGCCCCATCCTGTCACCACTCCTGTTCATGGAAATGGCATTTTCCTGCAGAAGCTAAGTAGATACCATCAGAAATGAAGATGCTGGCCCAAGTCTGTGCATTCTCCCAACAAACACAGATAGGAGAGCAATAGTCCCCCAACACCCCATTGGTATCAGATTCTAGAAGACCTGATATCAGTAGATGGAGTTAACATAGTTGACTCAGAGTTGTTTATGCTAGAGCAGCATGGGATAAACAGTGAGTCTTTTCCATCCTGAGAACCTGCTGGGCCTTAGAACTCAGTAGACAGGACATAGGCCTTCAGTGGCCAGGTCCCTTCTGTCTAAAGCTATGAAATCACATGTGCCCCCAAAGAGAGCTCCACACATTCTTTCTTGTGCTAGTGTGCCTAACACAACCCTGCTCCTAGAGAACTGAGAGCACAAAGCAACTTCTTGGAAACATATGGAAACACAGGATGTCAGTCTGGGCTGCATGGATGTGCTTGGGGTCATGCACGGCAACAGCAACTTCAATCACACAAGACGCAGAGCATCACCATGTCTTCAAAGCCTAGAGCAGGGCCATTGTACAGGCATGGTTCCAGTTGGACATCCAGAGGAACTCCTTGCATTTAGGTGAAACTCAGGGTGGAAACAATTCATTTAAGAGGCAATGGAGAAAAGAAGCTCCCCAAAATGGCCACCCTGAGAAAGT
The DNA here is from genome assembly GCF_042477335.2 of Ovis canadensis. Lineage (NCBI taxonomy): Eukaryota > Metazoa > Chordata > Mammalia > Artiodactyla > Bovidae > Ovis > Ovis canadensis. The sequence goes on along the minus strand of NC_091247.1, from coordinate 180,803,791 downwards.
CCTGCAAATTGGAATTTGTGAATCACTGAAGCTAAAAAACATCTGATTCAGCAGTGCCTAGGGCATTCCAGAAGCATCAGCCATCAGGCTTTGGAGACCAGACAAAAGATGCATGCAAAGCAGAAAGCCAGATGTGGACCTCTGAACCAAGCCTGCTGGTTAGCTCCAAAGAGGCCATGGCTGTGGCTTTAATCCCTATGAAGTACAGATGGTCCCAGGTAGTGGGTGCTGCTTTAGGCTGACTTCTCATAAACACCGTATGGGGCATCATGATGATGAACTAAGACACTTGGGGAAAAATGCTTCCCCTTTGAGAGAAACAACTCACAATCACATGCCCAGTCCTTTTGGGATCCAGAATCGTGGTGGGTCGGAGGAGACAGGCAACAAACAAACAAACACACAATATGACAGATGATGATGAGTCAATGGAAGAAATAAAGCAGGACAAGGAGATGGGGATGGGATGAGGAACAGTATTTTTGGTAAAGTTGTCAGAGAAAGCTTTATTGATTAGGTGACAGTTACGCAGTAAGCCCTGCAGCTGTGTCCTGAGAAAGTATTCAGCCAGAGGAAGCATCAAGTGCAAAGGCCTTGAGTAAGGAGTACATTTGAGGAACTCAAGAAAAAACAAGGACCGGGGTAACTGGAGCAGAGGAAGTATTAGGAAAATGACTGGAGATGATACCAAGGAGGTAGACGGCTGTGTCATCCCAAGCCACAGAAGCCCACATGGAATATATGGAGAGATTATTTTCCTGAAACTTGCAAAGAGGTGGCCCAAGGATGGCTAGAAATCCCCCAGATCTTCGCAACTATGTATCAGAGCGAGGACAGATCTTTTTTTGGTAAACTGATGGCTCTACAATTTACTGCATCCAACTTTAATCACAGTCTACCTTCAAATAATATTATGCCACTTGATATAACATAAAAGCTTTCACGTCCCCTACTGTTTTTACACATTTTACTTTTACATGTTTGAAACCTCACAGTACATTACTGTTTGTTTTAAATTATCTTGATATTATGTTTAAAATAGAATTATCTTAATTAAAGAATCAGACCATATAATTTACGTTTATTCCTGATTTCACGTTTGCTGTATTTTTTACTACTTTGTTGTGAGCTAAGTTTCTCTTTCTGGTATCATTTTCCTTCTTTATGAGAAACTTTCATTAATATTTCTTCTAGTAATGATTAGCTGGTAACAACTTCTCTGAGCTTTTGTCTAAAAAAAAAATCTTCAACTTTAGTTTGGAAAGATATTCTCCAGTTATAACATTTTAGGTGACAGTTTTTATTTTTTGTTCTTTAAAGATATGCCTCTGTCTTCTCGTGTCCATAGTTTCTGATGAGAAGTCTGTGAACATTTTCCTCTTTGTTCTCTGTGTCTAGCATGTCTAGCATGTCTTTTTTTTCTGAACAACATTTCGTATTTTCTAGTTATCACTTTTTCTTAAGCAATTTGATTGTGATTTCTCTTGGTATGCTTTTCTTTGTGTTTATCCTTTGGGTTCATTGAGCTACTTACATTTATAAGTTTATTGTTTTTGCTAAAATTTCAATTTTAAAATTGCCATTATATATTCAGATACTCTTAATATTTATTCTCTTTCCAGAACTCCAGTTACATATGTTATACTGCTTGATATTGTTCACACATTTTATTCTTTCAAACAATGAGGTGTTTTTGGCCTATTTTTTAGTCTTTCTGTGCTTTGTTTTGGATTTTTTTTTTTTGCAGGGGGAGGGGGAGTATGTCTTCAAGTTCACTTTTCTTTGATAGCATTTAATCTGCTATTAATTTCATCTAGTGAAATTTTCAGATGTGTGATTTTCAGATATTGTTACTTTCATCTCTAAAAGTACTTTTGGCTACTTACATGAATTCATCAATGTCTCTGTACTCTGGCTGGTGGGAATTTGAGTTATTTCCAGCCTGGGTGAGCTCAGAAGTTGTTTGGTTTGCTGCTCCCGAGAAAGTTCTTTTTCATGTTATTTTTCTTTGCTCACTTTCCCCCTACACATTAGCAGATTAGTATTTAAAGACTCAAAGTGTCCCTGTGCAGATTTCTGAAGATCTTTCTTTGCATAGTGCCCTCCTCTCCAGCACTCTGCATCCCCAAATCTAGTTGCCTTAGTCTTCATGGGCTTCCTGAGTACTGTCACTTTCTCTGTTTGGGTTCCCCTTCCTGGTGATTCTCACCAGGTGTTCCTCTCCTGGTGATTGCCCTCTGGTTAAATTCTTACCTCATTTTTTCCTTTCTATTGGCGGTTATAGTCCTAGGTTGCTTATTATCTAATGTCTGCAAACAACTGTTTAATATATTTGCTCTGTCTTGCAGGGTTTTTTTTTGTAAAAGAAAAAAATGTAAACAAAACAAAAAAGAGTGGGGCAAGGTGTATCCCACAGGAGTTTCTCCTTCACAGATAGAAGTTGAAGTTTAGTCATTAGTCCAAACATAGAAATAATTCATGGTAGAACTGGATCTTAGACTCAGATATGACAGAACTTAGAGCCTGTGGCTTTCACTGTTACTAAGATCATGTTCCTCTTCACCATTCCCATCCTCTTTTTAAAAACACACTCCAGAAAGCAGGCAGGTAAAAATCCTGTCTGTGAAAGGCACGTTGATTATTCTGCTTACTGGTAATTCCAGTAAAGAGGATTAGTCCAGGAGCTTGCCATTGTAGTTGGCTACTTCTCATAGGTGCCCTGCCAAAGTGAGCTTTCATTTATTATTTTCACTTGTGACTGGAGAATATGCGGGGTGGCTCTTCACTTAATTTGCTCATTCATTCACTCTATCATTATTTATCCATTCAAGATTATGGAATAACTACCACAGTCCAGACACTGGGCTTTTCTTCATGCTGGGGGACAAGAAGTAACTCCCCTCAGGTTCTCTTTTGCTTTCTTCTTCCTCTCCTTATTCATTCTCCCAAAACTTTAATGTGATCATGTGGGAAACACCCAGATGGTGACATTTTCAGAATGTCTCCCTGGACTCTGGTGAGGTCTCTAGTGGTTAGGAGAGAAGTTAGGGTCTCCTTCTGATTAAGCACCATAACCCCCAGGAGGAATCACGTATCAAGCCACTGAACACGAGCCAGCCATCAGTGCTTCAGGAGAAATGTATTAAGGGCTAACTGAGAATAAGAATGCAGACCAACATGGCTCCTTGGGAAATGGGACTGGATGAAAAAACAAAGAAATTCTCACAGGAAAGGTGGCAAGGATACACTCTGAAATTTGCCTCAAGCTGAGCCCCTTGAGGCAAGCATATATTTCTTGCCTTTTTTGGTCTGGGTGTCACAATAACAAAGCAAGTAACGTTTATAGGTTACAGCAACGGTACCCAACATTTTGGTACCAGGGACTAGTTTCATAGAAGATAATTTTCCCATGGATTGGAAGGAGTGGGGGATGGTTTCAGGATGACTCAAACACATTTCGTGCACTTTATTTCTGTTATCATTACATCGGCTCTACCTTAGAGGATCAGGCATTAGATCTTAGAGGTTGGAGACCCCTGGGTTCCAGGTTCCCTCCATACTATCTTTTTCCTTGAAGCTGCCTCTCAACAGGCCCTGGAGGTAAGCATTAATCCCACTGAGAAAATGGATGCTTGGAGAAGGGAAGCCATGGACTCAAGTCATTCAGCTGGTAAGTGCACAGCCTGAATCTGAACTCAGGCCATGTAACTCCAGAGACTCCAATCCTAAAATCTGCTCTGTCATCTAAGCATGCAAAGTGGCTTGCTATAACCGAATCATCCATCTTCATTACTCGTGCAATCAATTGAGCATCTTGCTTATGCAGCCCCTCCGCAGAGCACCAAGCTCTGTGCCAAAGGTCATCAGGGCTCTTGCATGTCATCCAGATGTTTGTTGCCAAACTTAGGAATGAGTTCTTCCCCTATGTGGCTGGTTGATTGGAATGGAAGCGAAAAGCAAGTCTGGCCAACAACTGCCCAGGAGACCAAGAAATGACAAACAAAAACATACAAAGATGTTCTCATCTTAAAGCTCTGCACTCCATCTGGGCAACTGCATTGGAAAGAAAGGACTTTTGAGGAGAGGCAGGACTTAAATGATGGTCTATCACTAGGTCTGCCACAGCTGGAAAGCAAAATGTAATGTATTTGCAGGGTGAGGTTGCAGAGCTGTTCCTAAGAGAGGCTTAAGCAGGCCTTAAATGAAGGCTACATGGGTTAATGAAATAAATGCATTTCCTGCTTCTCCATGATTTATATTTCTAAGGCTGCACCACATTGTAATTCAATAAGGCTGAAATGGCAAGAATGTCTGGCAGATATTTTGGGAATATGATACTTGGCTCGTTGTGGTGGTTCAATGTCAGTATCTGGAAATGAGTGAGATGCAAAGGGATATTAGAAACCCAGACTTTTTTCTTTTCTCTTTTCAGTCTCTACTACCTCAAACATAGCCCACACCTTATCAACTTTATTCATGTCAACATAAAAGAATATTTACTGAAGGCTTCCTGAAGCTTATGATCTATTTGAGAACGATGAGGTATTCACTGTCTGCCAGTTATGGGCCTCGCAATTAGGAAATTTATGCTTCAGTTCATGGTTTGTCTTTTCCACCTGATGTAATAAGAGACTTCAGCTTTGTTGCCTAAGTAATAGTGGGGTGATCTTCCTCCACTTTCCAAGGATCCCAGGACTGTTTGAATCCACTTCCTGGTATGTGAATGTATGGGCCAGTGAGATAGGAGAGAGAGAAAAATATACTGGTTTTAGGAGAAGACTTTTTGTTTCCTTTCTACTGGCTTTTATTGACTATCAACTCTGTGCCACTTATGGTTCCCAGGTGGAAATCTGCCCCTTTTGTCATTTCTGCATGTTCTCTGTCACTTCCCTTTGGGGAATAGTCCCTCCTAAAGCAACGTGACTCCTGTGAGGCACCACCAGCTGTAATTACTTTCTACACTGCACAAGTGAGTGCTTTACCCACTCTAATGAGTCAGAATTCTCCTTCTCCTGGACCCAATGATGGGTCCCAGATTTACCCCCAAACCCAAACAAGGTCAGTCAGTGTCATTTGGGTAATCAGGTGTGAATATTGGGAGAAATATTTTTTCCTTTTCTTTCTGGAATTATGGTAAGAATGAGGTAAACCTAGAGATACGTAGGGTGGCAGTTTTATAACCAAGTGATAAGAAAGACGACCTGAGAATGAAGGCAAGTGAGATAAAAAAGGAACCAAGAAAGTGAACGAAATGTGTGCTGCAGCATTGTTTGAACTTCTGGGTTCGGCTGTCCCTAAAGCAAACAGTGGGCTTCGCAGGTGGTGCTAGTAGTAAAGAATCCACCTGCCGATGCAGGAGACACAGGAGACTTGGGTTGAATCCCTGCGTCAGGAAGATCCCCTGGAGGAGGGAACAGTAACCCACTCCAGTATCTTGCCTGAAAAATTCCATGGAAAGAGGAACCTGGCGGGCTGCAGTCCATGGGGTCACAAAGAGCTGGACACGACTGAGCACAAAGACAACAGTAACCCAAGGCTTCAGTTATAAGAGTTAGTCTCTTGGGGGGCAGGCTTAATTAATTTGATTTGGATTTCTGTTACTTGCGACCAGAGAATTCTTGTCTGATACAGTTTCTGAGCATAATCTGGAAGAAAAAGCCGAAGAGAACTCTTAGTGGTACAGTGGTGATCAAGACAGACTTGGCCTCTGCCCTCACGTTGTTCATGGTCCAAGAGGTTGTCATTTCAATGGCTGTATCAGTCAGAGTTCTTAGCTTCAAACATTAGAATCAAATTCTGGGTCTTTTATGTAGAAATGGAAATTATTAAAGGCTATTTTGTAAACATAGAACCTTTGGGATGGCCAGACGTTAAGACTGCAGGTATAGAAATAGTTCTGCTGTAGATTTTATTAGGTAGAGATTCCCCAGCCAGTTCCAGACATTGCCCCTTGCTCTGCCGACATCTGACAAGGTGATGCTGGGGACAGGACACTAATGATAAAATATTTGTCACAGATGCCACTGAAAATTGGAGATAGCAGCCACCTCCATTTCCAGAATATAGACTCCATGTGGGATCTGCCTGTGGGTCAAAACTGGGCATGGGTTTGTCTAATTCATGGGAACTGGGTCACATGCCTGTACCCTAGCAGCAAGGGATGTGACTATCTGGTTTCTATAATAACCTCTACCTTGCACTAAGCCTCGTAAGATGAGAACTTCTTTGGACAAAGGGTGAGAGTCCAGAGATGTTAGGCAGCTAGGTGGATGACAAATATCCACAGTGTTTACCATATTAGGGAAGGTTAAGTTTGAACTTATAGCATCTTTGGCCCTAAGAACTTGGTGTATACTTTAGAGGAAGACTAAGATTTGACAAGTTTTGCAAAATAGGTTCATATGGCATATTTCCTCAAAAAGCCAAGCAATGGATGCTGCTTCTCTTTTGTTTGCAAGTTATTTTTTAGTAGAATAACAACAATAATAATGATGATGGTGATGATGATACCAAATCAACTTCTAGTTTAAGATAGGGTAACAATTTCACTTTTTCTGAAAACTGCCCCAGGTATTAGCTTTATCATTAGCTATATTGATGATCAAGCAAAATTAGAGACTACAGCTTAGCCCTTAGACCATATGGAGCCTTTTTGCATCTTCTCTTCAGGTGAACGTGAAGCAGTGAGAGGCAGAGAAACTGCTGAACATAGCTTCCTCCACACAGGATGCCTCACCTGGGACCAAGGGAAGAACCCGAGGCTTCTGTGGGTGGATGCTGAGCAAGAGAGTGACCCAAAGTGTCCTTAGATGACCTTGCTCTGTGCCCTTCTTCTGTTCTCACTAGCTGATCACTCTGTCCCATAGGAAAGAGGGGTGAAGAGAAGGATAAAACATTCCTGCTATTCCCTCTGTTAAGTAGGAAAGTAGTTCCCTCCCTTTTGTCAAAGCAGGAAGAATAAATACTTTCCTAGTACTGCCATTAGCTGGGGACTTCCTCTGTGTCAGACACGTTACCAAGCACTTTACAAAAATAATCTCATTAAATTTTCACAAAATCCCTATGAAGTAGCCTAAGAGCTGACATTTAGTGTTTATACCAGAAAATTTTTTAAGCCCTTGGCATCTTTTAATCAATTCATCCCTTATCAGCTTTAGGCAGGGTCCTGGCATAAAACAGGATGATACTTTAATTAAAGGACAATTTCCGAAGCCCCCAAGGGTAGTGAGGTCGGTGTGATGAAGAGGGCAGATGCTGAACTCTGGAAGGACAGGAGCTGTCATCAAGGGAAGCAGCAGCTGGGGGGACTGTTGGGAAAGTTGGTCTCCGGCCGGCCGTCTTTCAACCTCCGCTCAGCTGCCTAATGATGGCTTCCTTCATGAGAAAGGGCCCACCGCACCTGCGCTGGGCCTCCCACTCTGTGTGGGATTATCTTTCCCTGCTTCAGGTGCGATGGGTGCTTTTTCTAAAGCGTGTGTGTCACATGGCACCTGGCCAGCAGCACTGTTGGACCTGTCCTCGGGGAGGGAACAGGTTCCTCCCACGGTGGCACAGAGGAGTCCACATAGGCCAATTGCCCTGTATCCACCACCGAGAGAGACCTGATGGCCAGGGGGGACCCACACCCACTGTTGGGAGCTGACCTTGTCCCATCTCTTCTCTGTGAAAGTAAAGCTTTGCTCCATCCCGTATTTGACTGCACTGTGTTCTCGAAGACTCTGGTAACAAGATGCAGTGAGGGTAGAAGTGTCTAGAATCTTCCCCTGGGACTGGCGACCTGGGCACCATACTGCTCCACAGTGACCCTGAAGGGAGGGAGCTTGGCACTGACCGAGCCAGCACTCTTCTCCCTTCCTCTGATCTGCCAGTAGCTACCCCTCTCCCCGACCCCGCCCTCAGCTGAACTTCAATGGGACCCACAGGGCAGGGACATCTGATGTGATCAACACCTTCTAAGGGCTCAGAGCACATGGCAAAAGGTGGGGAGTACTTCTGGAGGGACACATGGTAGATCCTCAGCATAGGCATGAGCTATTACTGCCTCTATTTCCTGGACGAGGAAGACAAAGCTCAGAGAGGATAGACAGACGACGAGCCCACAATTACATACTCCTTCCTTCTCATTGTAAAGCTTGTGCTCATCGCTGTCACTCTGGCCCTGGAGCTTGTGGTTGTAGCTTTACTGCTTCTGAAAAGAGAGGCACAGGCTGTGTGTCAGGCAGGACATGGGGATTGACCCTGATTGGGTTTCTACTTTGCACTGTATTAGACAATTTACTCTCAACAGGCCTGTTGACACCAGTATTGCTGATTTCTTTCTCTGTGTGAAGAATCTGAGCCTCAGAGAGGTTAAGAAGTTGCTTGAGACTGCACAGCTGGTGAAGGTACTAACCTAAGTCTGTTGGGTTCCTGAGTCCATGATCTTTCCACTGCTTCACGGGGCAGAGGCAGGAGGAAGGAGACAGATAACGGGCTGCTGCGTAGGCCGTTTGGGGATGGGAAGCAGGAAAAGAGGAGAATGCAGGGGCCTGGGAAGTATAACTGACTTCCCAGAACTGACTCATTGGAAAAGACCCTGATGCTGGGAAAGACTGAAGGCAGGAGGCGAAGGGGACGACATAGGATGAGATGCTTGGATGGCATCACTGACTCGGTGGACATGAGTTTGAGCAAGCTTCAGGAATTGGTGACGGACAGGGAGGAATGGTGTGCTGCAGTCCATGGGGTCGCAAAGACTTGGACACGACTGAGCAAATGAACTGAACTGGGAAGCATAAGGCGTGCAGGCAGGCGTCCCAGAGTGCCATCTGGAGTTCCATGAAGTCCCCGCAAGCAGCCTTTATCTCTGCAAAATCAGGCCAGCCGGCCGGTGCCAAGCTGCAGCTTTGCTGGGAAGCCTAAGAGCCTTGTGCTTTGGGAGCAGTGGCTGGCGTGGATGATTAGGCAGCAGATGGGAACTTGAAGTCACATGTCGGACAGAGCCCAGCCGGCAGGATCTGAGTCCTCCACAGCACTCTCACATGTTTGAGACGCTCTGAATTCTCCCTCCTTGACTGTGCTTCCCACTCCCTCCCAATCCCTCCTCCCTCCCTTTCCTTTCGCTGTTTTTGGCTATAACTTTTGTTTTCTCAAGTCCCTCTGCCTTCTCCTGGGACCTGGGGATACATGCTCACTGTGATATTTTTCAGGCCTCTCCCATGCAACGCATTAGAATAAAAGCCACTTTTTCCCCACCCAGAAAACCTGCTTTTCTTCCTCTCTAGTTTCCCCCTTTGCTTGAAGGCATCAGATGAGGACGGAACCTAGGAAGAGCCGGCTCTCCACCTCCGTCTCCAGTCGGTTTCTCCATCACCCTCCATGCCATGTCTGCTCCCACCTCCAGCGTCCTGGTTTTCACCCTTATCCTCTCCCACACCAGCTCATCTTTCTTCCTTCCTTCCCCACTCCCTTCTGCATACTGCCTTCTTCTTTCCTCAGTCCCTCCTGCACACTGCCACCACAGGTGTCTCTCTAAAACACAGATCGGATCGCGCTTGTAAAACATTTTCTAGGACAGATCCACAGTCTTAGTGTTACTGAGCAGGGGCTCACTATGTGATGCACAAAGAAGCCAATATTACGACACTGGCTTTTGAGAAAAGAAGAGCTGTATTGGGAGGTCGATTGGCAAGGAGACAGGAGGCCAAGCTCACAAGTCTGTTTCCCTGATCCAGAATCTAGGGTGAAATTTAAAGGGTTCAGGGAATTTAAAACTTGGAAGCTGATTGGCTGGTCTCCAATCAGTCCATATTAGCTACTCGGGCTGCTGGAGACCAGATTTTCCTTACTGCAGCACTCCTCGCTTTGTAAAGGGCTCTGGTGGCAGTATTTCTATTCTTTGAGCTCCATAGACTGAAGGTTCTGGGTTCCGGGTCATTCTGGAGACTTGGAGTCCCAACTTGAACAGATGCAGTGCTGTCTGTGAAATAACTCAATCAATCTGTTTAAGGGAGGCAAACCTCTTCCCTGGAGGCTTACATGGTAAGTAGTCTGCCTGCAATGTAGTAGACCCGAGTTCGATTCCGGGGTCAGGAAGATCCCTTGGAGAAGGAAATGGCAACCCACTCCAGTATTCTTGCCTGGAAAATTCCATGGACAGAGGAGACTGGCAGGCTACAGTTCATGGGGTCGCAAAGAGTCAGACACGACTGAGTGACTTCACTTGCTTCCACTTTTTCCTTTCTTTCCAAACCTGGCTTAAGCTGATCAATGAGCAAGGAGAAAAATTTAAGGCTTGGCAGAGTAGGTTAGGAGAGAAAGGTGTGGTGGGCAGAATTACAGCCCCTATAAGACTCCAGTCTTAATGGCAAAGGGACTTCATAGATGTGATTATGTTAGACTCAGACAAGGGATGTCTGAGCCCTCCTGGTGAGACTCCCCCTGCATGAGGAAGCCTCACCCTTCTGTCTCTCCTATCTACTCATACCAGATACCAGCTCTCCTGTCCCCTTGGCTGTCTTTCTCCACCTGGCATTGCCAGGAAATGGGATGGAGTCCTCAGAATCCCACTCACCCAGGAATAGCCAGCAGTCACAGCATTCCTTGGGTCTTGGGACCTACCTGGTGCTTTCAGCACTGCAGGTACTACCTAGCATCCTTACGGCATCCTTTCTACTTCTACCATATATCCTCTTAGCTCTGAGCCAGGCCAGCACCAGAAAGAACAACAGCAAAACCTGCTGTCGTTTGCAGCCCATTTTCTACTCAAGATTTTTGGAGCAGAAGAGGCACTGGCCAGTGATTATGAGGTTTAAGTCACTATGCTGGTGTGAAGGCCGAGCTAAATGGAAACAACTAAGCTCAGACCCCCAGAGGGGGAAACCCCAATTCAAAACTGCCTCGGGTGACTCCCCAATAAGTTATCTTTGAGGATGACTAGTGGCACTGACAAGAATTGGTTCATGGAGGCATTTATTTATGATAAATAATCAATATATACCTATATATTCAAACCAGTCTATCCTAAAGGAAATCAACCCTGAATATTCATTGAAAGGACTGATGCTGAAGCTGAAGCTCTAATACTTTGGCTACCTGATGTGAAGAGCCAATGCTTTGGGAAAGACCCTGATTCTGGGAAAGATTGAAGGCAAAAGAAGAAGGTGCCAGCAGAGGATGAGATGGTTAGATAGCATCACTGACTCAATGCACATGAATTTGAGCAAACTCTGGAAGATTGTGAAGGACAGAGGAGCCTAGAGTCCTGCAGTCTATGGGGTCTCAAAGAGTTGGACACAACTTAGTGACTGAACAATAGCAACCTATATATTCAATAAAGATATAAATACACATTCAATATTCAAAAATACATGAAACAAATGTTCAATATATAAACACTTGCTATTTGGTGCACACCTAGGGTTACACAGTAGAGCACAGGAATGAAGCACATAATTGTTGAACACCTACTATGTGCCAAGCATGCAACACACATGACCTCACTCACTAGTTACTGCAGCCCCAGAGGTGGTCTCACCACTGCTATTTTACAGATGAGGAAATGGAGGCTGAGAGCATGAGTTAGTATGAGGGAGATTGTTTTCATACCTCATGAAGCACAGAGGATAGATGATTAGAATTCCTGCTATTATGATCAATCATTTAATTAGCAATAGTACTGACTATGAAATATAGAAAGTCAATGGTTTTACATGCTCTCTGGACCACAGCCTGTTAGGCTGACAGGAGGACAAGACAGCAAGAAGGACAAGATAGTGGACTGGGTCCTTTATCCAAAACTGACTTCCTATATGTATTTAGACACACCCTGTCCAAGTGCTTTGTTCACATAGCTCATCCAGTCCTAACGACTATCCCTAAGAAATAGAGCCTATTATTATCTTCATTTTACAATCAAAGAACGTGAAGCATAGGAAGAGACTAAAAACACCAAGTAATTATTCAAGGTCCCATCACCTGTGGGGATTTGAACCTTTGTACTCAGACCCTGGAGTTGGCTTGCTTTGCTGCTAGACCATACAGTTTCCTGGCTAATTGTTAGCCTTTATCACCTGAGGGTGTAAGAGTGCCAGTTTTCACTAACAAAAATACAGCATGCACAATTCAATTCAAATTTCAGCTAAGCCGCAAATAAATTTTTAGTATAAGTGTATCCCATGCTCTATGGTCATATATTGGGTTGGCCAAAAATTTCCATATGATCTTATGGAAAAATTCAAACAAAGATTTTTGGTCAACCTATGAATAGGTGTGCTAAGTCTGCTAAAATACCTAGCACATGATCTGTGCTCAAAAAGCCCATTTCCCTTCTCCTTTGGCAGACGCTGCTATTGCCTACCCAAACTCCTGTTGACGCTCTCTCTTCACTAACAAACCATCATTTCCAGTTGGGTGCATCCTCCAGAATGAAGGATGGTATTTCCTGGGTTCCCTTACCGGGCCCTAATATCTAGGTGTGCCCAAGTGTCTAAGTTATATCAAATGAAATGTAGTCACAGTATACTGTTTTTTGGTGCTTCTGAAAAGTTTAAAAGGGAGGGGACAAAGTGTTTTTTCTTCCCTTTGGTCTTTCACACTTCCCGCTTTATCTGGCCTGTAATGTAAACGCATCTGTGGCATTCTGGCATTTGTATTGGATCATGAAATGACCTTGAGGCCAAAGCCATCAGATGAGGTCAGTGGAACAGGAAGACAGATGCCCTGTTCCTAGTGACCAAGAGAGTGAAGTCACACCCATCTATTTGGAGTAATCTGATTGGTGAAAAGTGGTATCTTGGAGATGAAAATGGCAACCCACTCCAGTACTCTTGCTCTGGAAAACCCATGGACAGAGGAGCCTGGCGGGTTACAGTCCATGGGGTTGCAAAAGAGGCAGACATGACTTAGTGACTAAACAACACAATGGGGGAGAAGGGTATCTTACCATGGATTTAATTGGCATTTTTTTGTTATTATGAGTAAAGGTTGTAGGTCTTTTCATGTGTTTCTGGCTGCTCGCTTATTTTGCATATTAATACCATCCCTTTGAAATCTATCCACTCTGCTCTGCTGCTGCTGCTGCTAAGTCGCTTCAGTCGTGTCTGACTCTGTGCGACCCCATAGATGGCAGCTCACCAGGCTCCCCCATCCCTGGGATTCTCTAGGCAAGAACACTGGAGTGGGTTGCCATTTCCTTCTCCAATGCATGAAAGTGAAAAGTCAAAGTGAAGTCGCTCAGTCATGTCCGACTCTTCGTGACCCCATGGACTGCAGCCTACCAGGCTCCTCCATCCATGGGATTTTCTAGGCAAGAGTACTGGAGTGGGGTGCCATTGCCTTCTCCACCACTCTGCTCTAGGGACGTGTAATTTGTCACCTCCTTGTAACACTATGTTCCATGGGCCACTTTCATTACATTTAACTTTATTTCCCCTGGCAACATCTATTACCATAAACCCTTACTGTGAACCAGAATTTCTCTGGGATATATGTACCCAGGAGGACATAGATGCATTTAATTTAACTCAGGGCTGATAGATTGCTTTTGGAAATGTCTATAATCATTTACCTTTCCACCAACAGGGCATAGAGTTTTTACTTTTTAAATTTACTCATTTTACAGATACGGCAGTGAGGCCTAGATAGTGGGTGGGGGCTTGTCATAAAGTTCACCAGTAAGAGCCAGGATTTGAGCCCCAGTCTTTTAAGTGCGTATTAATCAGAGAAGCTAGAAATGTTACTCCAGGGGAGGGAAAGAAAGTTTCCCTTTCAATGGTGAGAAGTGCTTACTGATACAGAGTCCTGGGCTCTGAGATTTGTGGAAGGTTCTAGGGAGGCTGTCTTGCACTGGCCCTCAAATTGTTCACATACCACAGATATTTGAGGGAAAGAGTTGGCGGGGGCGGGGGCGGGGGGCGGGGTGCTGTTGAGGAGGGAGGAGGGGGAAAACACAGTGGTACTGTAACCACTAAAATCCTATCCTTTTACCCAGCGTGGTGCAGTGGTTAGCTGCACAGGGTGTGCAGCCCAACAGTGTGGATTTATTCCAGCTCTGCCCTTTACTGTGGGACATAGCGCACATCCTGTAAACTCCCTGCATTGTATCGTCATCATCTATAACATGGCAATCATGGCATCAACTTTAGGTGGTTACTCTGAGATTTAAAGAGAGAGTATCTGTAAAATGCCTGGAAGGTAATAGACGGTCAGTAAAACTATGAACACAATTCAACCTTCCTGACATGGTCTACAAGCCCCACATGCTCTGGTCCCTCATATCTCTCCCGCCCTGGCTCCTCTCCTCTCCCTGCTGTTGATTACACACTGTTGCAAACACCACTCTTCCTCTGCCTTTTCCAACATGCCAAGCCTGTTCCCAGCTCAGAGCCTTTGCCTGTGCTATTCCCTCTGCATGGAGAACGGCGGTGGTGGTTTAGTTGCCAAGTCAAGTCCTACTCTTGCGACCCCATGGACTGTAGCCTGCCAGCCTCCTCTGTCCATAAGATTTTCCAGGCAAGAAAACTGGAGTGGGTTGCCATTTCCTTCTCCAGGGGATCTTAGCAACCTAGGAATCAAACTTGGGTCTCCAGGGAAGGCGCATGCACGGAGAATGGTCCTCACACACTTTCAGCTTCATGGCTCCTTCTTATCCCTAGATTATCACCTCCAAGGATGCTTCCTCCCATCTCCTTATCTAAACTTTCTCCCCGCTTGAGCACCCAAGCTTCTCCCTACCACGTCACCCTGCCTTGTCTCTTTCAAAACATTTATCATTATCTGGTGTTTTCTGAAATTGTTTCATTGTCACTCTTTGATGAGGATGGGAGCTCCATGAGGGCAGAAGTCTCCTCTGTGTTGCTCATGCTGTAGCCGCAGTTGTGTTGAACACATAGCTTGTGCTCAATAAAATCTCCTGGAGGAGAGGATGATGATGATGATGATGGAGGTGATGAGGGCTTGTTAATCTCCTCCTTCCCAGGCTTCACAAATTCTATTGTTTTCTGACCTCCCTCAGTTTCAGAGCCTCTCTCTGTGTCTTGCAGGCGTCTTAAGGATAACAGGCAGTGTAGGTCGAAAAACACACAACCCAAGGGGTAACATTTCAGAAGGAGGCAACTCAGCCTTTGGGAGATAATGATATGAAGCAGTTGGGTTCTCTTGGTCTGAGACTTGAGATTCTGGAGAGAGTTTACAGAATGCTATCCAGATATTTTTGCTGCTCAGTCACCAAGTTGTCTGACTCTTTGCAACCCCATGAACTACAGCACAGTCTTCCCTGTCCTTCACTATCTCTTGGAGATTGATCAGACTTATGTCTATCAAGTCGATGATGCCATCTGACCATCTCATCCCCTTATTACTGCTTGTTGTTGTTATCATCTATATATCTCTTCACATTGTCCAGGATCTTTTACAATGCCTTATTATCAGATTTGCAGAGAGCTTTGTGCACATGTTTTATTGCCTATTATTAACCTGGCAGGGGTTTCCTGTGTCAAAAATTGGAATGCTTGCATTTTATGGGACTGGAATACTTTTCTTTCTCAGATGTCTGACTTCATCTTTTCAGCTGGTTGTGTAAATATAAAAGAAGAAAATGTCAAGGACAATGTGAGCTTTTTGAAGGTAGGAACTACATCTGAATCATCTTTTTATTCTCAATACAAGACCTGATGTGTAGTAGGTAGTTAGTAAATGTTTCTTGAATGCAATAAATGGAATGAACGTAAGTTAATAAATAATTGAGAACTTTCTGGTATAGACACACATCATGATTGGAGGGAGTGATCGTCAAAAGCCAGATCCCCTGCCTGCAAGGTTTAGCTTTACCCTCTGTCCCTGGGCTGTGTCCTGTGGGCCCTTCTTTGTACCCACATTCTTCCTCCCCATGCTGACCAATCCAGGAACAGGAAGAAGGGCTTAATCCTGCCAATGGCAAATTTGCAGGTCTCTTTCTCCCTGACACTAACAACTCAAGCCCAGGTCTCAGGGTTGAAACTATTCTTTTGTTAACTGGCTGTTGATCAACTTGTATATCACTGTGTTACAATATAATTTTCAGAATCTCAAAGATTCTTCTAAAATAATAGAAAAAACTTAAAAATATGTTATGTAAGTAACACGTCTCTTATAAAATAGTTAATAAAGGGAAAAACACCCAGAAATCACCCATAAGCCTACCATCCAGAACTAATTACTGCTATTTATCAAGGATTTAAAGATATTTATAAATGAATAAATCAGTAAATAAATACCTATAAATACACCTGTAAATTTTACATATGTGTGTGCGTGTGTGTGTGTGTGTGTGTGCGTGTGTGTGTGTGTGTGGAGAAGGAAATGGCAACCCACTCCAGTATTTCTGCATGGGAAATTCCATTGACAAAGGAACCTATAGGCTATAATCCATAGGGTCGCAAAAGAGTCAGACATGACTTAGTGATTCAGTTCAGTTCAGTCGCTCAGTCGTGTCCAACTCTTTGTGACCCCATGGACTGTAGCACGCCAGGCCTCTCTGTCCATCACCAACTCCCGGAGTCCACCCAAACTCATGTCTATTGAGTCGGTGATGCCATCCAACCATCTCATCCTCTGCCATCCCCTTCTCCTCCTGCCCTCAATTTTTCCCAATCAGGGTCTTTTCCAATGAGTCAGTTCTTCACATCAGGTGGACAAAGTATTGGAGTTTCAGCTTCAACATCAGTCCTTCCAACGAACACTCAGGACTGATATCGCTTAGGATTAAACAACAACAAATATACGTGTGTGTTTGTATATGTGTGTGTATTGTTGTTCAGTTCACACTCTGTCTCCAAATAATATAACATTCTGAGGTTCTGGGGTTTTGACATGTTTCATAATTTTGGGGAGAGGACACAATTCAATCCCTACCAGTTCCCAATCACCACCATAAGGACAGTTGTCCATACATATCTTCCTGGAAGTTTTGCTGTTGTAGCCTGCTGTGCAAAAAAAAAAAAAAAAGACATCCATTGAGGACTTGAAAATTAGATAATATATGTGAAAGTCACTTACAGTGGAATTTCTAGGTCAAAGATGTCCTTTGAATAAAGATGAGCCTGATGAGAAGAATTTAGTCAATGAGGGATCAGGTGAAGACGAACAGTTTCTGGGCAGATGAACAGCTAGTTTCATAGCAGGAAAAGCTTGGGAGGTTTGGGGTTTGTTATTCAAAAATGGAAAGAAGACTGAGGATAGCAGGTAACAGGAGGATCCTGGGAGAAAGTTGGAGATGTAGACAAAAGCCAGATTGTGAGGAACATTGTAAACCTGGAGGGCAAGCCTATTAGATGTCCTCCTCATCCTCCTGGGCACACAGACTACCATTTCCAGCCTTCCTTGAAGTTAGGTGTGGTCACACGACTGAGTTCTAGGCAATGGCACCTCCATTAGCCCCATACTTGATGCTCTTTCTTCAATATGATAACATTAGAAACCACATTTTAAGATGGTGGAACCATAAGATGGAAAGAGCCTGAATCCTGAACCATTGTTTAGAGGCCAGGTACTCTTCATTCAGGAGCACCTGTCTGGACTTTATCCATGACATGGCCAGCTTTGGCTGCCATAACAGAACAGCACAGACCGGGTGGCTCTAACAACGGATGCTTATTTCTCACAGTTCTGCAGGCTGCAAAGTCCAGGATCAGGTGTCTCTCTTGCAGATGGTTGCCTTCTTGCTGTATGCTCTATGGCTCACACACACACACACACAGACGGAGGGAGAGAGAGATGGCTGTAGTCTCTTCCTCTTCTTAAGAGGACAGCAATTCCATCCTGGGGGCTCTACCATCACGATCTCATCTATAGCTAATTACCTCCCAAAGGCCCCATCCCCAAATACCATGACATAGATGATTAGGGTTTCAACATATGAATTTGGGTGGGCCAGGGCTGGAGAGGGGGTGGACACAAACATTCAGTCCACAGCACAGATGTAAGAATTAAACTTCTATTGGGTTTGGCCACTGAGATTTGGGCGTGTGCTTGATACAGCTGCTAGTGCTGCCTTAACATCTGGATAAGGATGTATCCATGATTTTTTTTAAAGTGCATGGGAGACCATTAGAAGATTTTCAGTGGTAGCATAAGAGCAGCCAACTTAAGGTGTGACTGATTTAATATTTCAGATGTAGTTCGTTTGCTGACTGAGTGAGGAGCTACTGTTAATGAAGTGAGTGAGCATTTCATTTATTACTGCATCTGTGGGTTTCATTTTATTTTTGCAGCCAGAATGCTATCTGGCCACTTCTAGAGGGACATTGAGGTGGACATTGAGAAACTCTGCTCAAATCATCTTTCTTAGTGGGCAGACTATCCCAAGTGTCCAGTCTCCTGATGGCTAGTCCCTGCTGTCTCCAGGATCAGCACTGTAGCCTTTGTGAAACAGAGAGCAAGTCAGGCTATGACCTATCCCAGCCTATAGTGCAGTCAGAGAAGAGAGAGGACGTGATGGCCCAGACATCAGGGGCTAGGACATGTCACTGTGGGAGCAGGTTGGAAGAGTGGCCTTTGTTCTCTGGGAGGGGACATTGGTGAGCACACTTGAGCCCCACCTGGGGCACCCACAGCTCACTGTGGGGAATCTGATGGTGGTTGGATCTCCCCTGAGAGATGTGTGGGGTTGGAGCCAGAGAAATTCTGTTTGTTACTGGTACTGGGTAGAGGGGAAAACTGTGGCTAAATGACAAATCCTCTTCTTGAAGGGAGGTGGGGTATGGTGAATGGGACTGAGACCGAGAGAGGGGTAAGGAATGCTGATTTCACTTGGTCCTCTGCAGGGGGAAAAAGTCAACCCCACAGGACATTTTTGTGGGCCAGCTGTATCTAGTGATCTTGGTTGTGAGGGACTTTGGGGTTTATTGGCCTTCCAGCTGCGTCAGTCCATGGAGCGTTTGAGGTGGGGAGGTTTTGGGTTGTGTTGCGATGTGGGGAGGAATCTTTACTCTGGCCAACTGGTAGCTGGATGCTTTGAACCAAGAAGCCCTTCAGGAGAAATTTTCCCTCTTTCCTCATGTTTCCAGGAGGTGAAAGTATTTGGAAATAATGCATTTTCCACCTTTGCTCACTGAATCTTCCCTCAAGGGATGAAGAGGATCTAATCTGATTGGCCAAACCTGGAGAAAGAATGAACAAATATGCCCACCTCTTTCTCTCTTTCTTCCTTCATTATGACCTGTCTGTAGGACGAAACCTTTCTCCCAGGGCTCCCACATATAGCTGCTCATGTTGTGCACTGCAAAACTCCTCACAGCCCTTTGCATAAAGGGGCAATGGCACTCCCTAGAGTTGAGCAGGGTGTTAGCCCTTCATTCTTCTCCAACTCCAGCCTCCGGTGGAAAACACCTCTGGATCAGGGCTTAGAGAGTTTTTAGAGGCAGGTCTGCAAGTGCATCTCTTGCTCTCCTCATTTAGGCTGTTTGTGGTCAAAATAGTGCCATCTCACTCCCAAAGATATCCACATCCTAAACCCCCAAACCTCCAAATATGTTACCTTACATGGCAAAAGGAACTTTGCAGATGTGATTAGGTTAAGGATCTTGAGTTGCTCAGTGGGTAAATCATGTCCAACTCTTTGTGATCCCATGGACTGCAGCACATCAGGCTTCCCTGTCCTTCACCATATCCTGGAGCTTTCTCAAACTCATGTCCATGAGTTGGTGATGCCATCCAACCAGCTCATCCTCCGTCATCCACTTCTACTCCTGCCTTCAATCTTTTCCAGCATCAGGGTCTTTTCCAATGAGTCAGCTCTTCACATCACAGGGCCAAAGTATTGGAGCTTCAGCTTCAGCATCAGTCCTTCAAATGAATATTCAGGATTGATATCCTTTAGGATTTTACTGGTCTGTTCTCCTTGCTGTCCAAGGTACTCTTAAGAGTCTTCTTGAGATGCTTATTCTGGTTTATCTGGGTGGGTCCAGTTAAATCACAGAGTCATTATAGACAGAAGGTGATGTGATAAAGAAAGAGTCTTGAAGATGCTGTGCTGGTGTCTCTGAAGATTGAGGATGGGGCTGTGAACCAAGGAATGCAGGAAAGATTCTCCCCTAGAGCCACCAGAAAGGAACACGGCCCATTGACAATAGGGTTTTAGCCCAGTAAAATTAATACATGTGTTTGTGACATTCAGGACTATAAGATAATAAGTTTGTGTTGCTTTTAGCCATGAAACTTGGGTGATTCGTTACAGCAGCAGTAAGATACTAATACAGACTCAATTGCTATTAGGCAGCAATTCCCCTTCTTGCTGTGTGGTGTCTGGCTCATCTTCATGGGCTGTGTTCCAAGGTCTAGAGCTGTGTTGTTCACATCAGTAGCCACTAGCCATTGGTGGTGATTTAGTCACTAAGTTGTGTTCGACTCCTAAGACCACATGGACTGTAACCCACCAAGCTTCTCTGTCCATGGGATTTCCCAGGCAAGATTACTGGAGCAGGTTGTCATTTCCTTTTCCAGGGGATCTTCCTGACCCATGGATTGAACTTGGGTCTTCTGCATTGCAGGCAGATTTTTCAGGAATTGAGCCACCAGGGAAACCCAGTAACTAGCCATATGTAGATATTAAAATTAAATACAAATTTAAAATTCACTTCCTCCATTGTACTAGTCACATTTCAACTGCTCAAGAGCCTTACATGGCTTATGACTACCTATTGGACAGTGCAGGTACAGGACATATTCATCATCATAGAAAGTTCAATTGGATGGCACTGGGCTGGACATTTGGGGAAAGTCATAAGAACCCCATTAGCCAGGAGCTATTAGCTGTGTTCTCCAGCCAGACAATACAAAATCAGCACTTTACCCTCCACCTGACTTCTGTGTTTATAGTGCTAGAGGTATTTTGCCCTGGGGGCAGGGAGCAGAGGCAAATTGGTTCTGTCACTCAGTCGGGTCCAACTCTTTGCGACCCCATGGACTGCAGCATGCCAGGCTTCCCTGTCCATCATCAACTCCTGGAGCTTACTCAAACTCAAGTTCATAAAGTCAGTGATGCTATCCAACCATCTCATCCTCTGTCACCCCCTTCTCCTCCTGCCCTCAATCTTTCTCAGAATCAGGGTCTTTTCAAATGAGTCAATTCTTCACATCAGGTGGCCAAAGTATTGGAGTTTTAGCGTCAGCATCAGTTCTTCCAATGAATATCCAGGACTGATTTCCTTTAGGATAGACTAAGTGGATCTCCTTGCAGTCCAAGGGACTCTCAAGAGTCCTCTCCAACCACAGTTCAAAAGCATCAATTCTTTGGTGCGCAGCTTTCTTTATAGTCCAACTCTTACATCCATACATGACCACTGGAAAAACCATAGCTTTGACTAGACGGACTGTTGTTGGCGAAGTAACGTCTCTGCTTTTAATATACTGTCTAGATTGGTCATAACTTTTCTTCCAAGGAGTGAACATCTTTTAATTTCAAAGCTGCAGTCACTATCTGCAGTGATTTTGAAGCCCCCACAAATAAAGTCTCTCACTGCTTCCATTGTTTCCTTATGCTATGAAGTCATGGGACCAGATGCCATGATCTTAGTTTTCTGAATGTTGAGTTTTAAGCCAGTTTTTTCACTCTCCTCTTTCACTGTCATCAAGAGGCTTTTAGTTCGTCTTCACTTTCTGCCATAAGGGTGGTGTCATCTGCATATCTGAGGTTATCGATATTTCTCCTGGAAATCTTGATTCCAGCTTGTGCTTCATCCAGTCCAGCATTTCACGTGATGTACTCTGCATAGAAGTTAAATAAGCAGGGTGACAATATACAGCCTTCATGTACTCCTTTCCCAATTTGGTACCAGTCTGTTGTTCCATGTGCAGTTCTGACTCTTGCTTCTTGACCTGCATACAGATTTTTCAGGAGGCAGGTCAGGTGGTCTGGTATCCCCATCTTTTTCAGAATTTTCCATAGTTTGTTGTGATCCACAGTCAAAGGCTTTGGTATAGTCAATAAAGCAGAAATAGATGTTTTTCTGGAATTCTCTTGCTTTTTCCATGATCCAGTGGATGTTGGCAATTTGATCTCTGATTCCTCTGCCTTTTCTGAATCCAGCTTGAACATCTGGAATTTCACAGTTCACATACTGTTGAAGCCTGGCTTCATGGCAGAGGAGAATGGATCCCTTCAAATCCCAACTCAGCCAAGCAAGGACAAGGGTAAAACAGTCCAGAAACTGGACTGAGGAATGAGAGGGGGACTAGAAGGGAGAGACCCAGCTGCCAAGGACCAATACACATTAGGAATTCTTGACCTCCCAAGAGATCTGGGGCAGAAAAAGTGGTCAAGTCTTTCAGAAACATAACTCAGACAACAGCTGGGTTTCTGGAACCCTTGAGATCCAGATAAGATTGGTTTGAAAACTAATCCCATTCTCCAGGCAGTCCAACTCTCTTCTCCAGAATTCTGAATATTCCTGACTTTCTCTAGGCCATTTTTGGCCTTGAGATGAACCTCTCTGAGCTACATCAACCCAAACCTAACTTTCAGCTCCTACTTTGATTTCAATGCAAAGCACCCCCTCTCCCTCAAAGGTTTGAGAGGCAGTGTGGCGTGGCAGTGAAGGGCAGGGATCCTGAAGTCAGACTTCCTGGGCCTGTCACAAGCTTTGGGACCTTGGACAATTTATCTACTTTCTCTATGCCTCTGTTTCCTCATCTGTGGAGATTAAGTGGGTCAATTTGTGAAAATTCCTAGGACACTTCCTGGTACATAATAAGTTTTAAAAGGGGTTGGCTAATATTTGTAGGTATATTGAACATTTCAGATTCACCAAGGGAAATCTGTACCCTGCCATAAAAAATTCAATAGCCAATTAGCCATTCTTGGCTAATTACATCTGTTCAGCTTCTACCACTAAAGGTTCTAATTAGCCTGCTACTGTTTTATCGGTCCCCTGGTCTTTCTCTCCTTTCTTTGGCAGGAGGTCCCCAGAGCGGGAGTTTCGACAGGCTGTAGCAGGGTAAGGGGGTTTAAATTGCAAGTCCCTGACTGTTATTGTGCAGTGGCTAAGTCATGTCTGACTCTGCAAACCTGTGGACTGCAGCACGCCAGGCTTCCCTATCCTTAACTATCTTACAAAGAGTGTTTTTTTCAGACCGAGATTTATCACTCTTTGTGTGTCTACACCAGGGCATTTCAGGCTAAAATAGCCATTGTTATCTCTTTCAGAGGAAGTGGGAGATAGGCGCCTCCAGACACTGTCTGTGAGCAATCGGCTGCGGCTGTGAGTCAGGAATTCCTGGTCCCCTTTCTGCAGGGTCTAGGCTGGGGGCTGTCCTGGAGCTGATCGAAGATTTATTCTGGACTGTTGCTTCAGCCCAGGGCAAGCATCACCCCTCCGAGAGAAGATGAAAGGACCCTGAGAGGATCTTGGAGTCAAAAAGATCCACGTTTTTCTGCAGCTCTGCTCCTTACCAGCTCTGTGATCTTGGGCAAATCACTTCACCCCTCTGGGTCTCAGTTTCCTTACAAGCAAAACACAATAGCTACAAGGCTGCTAGTACAGTTCAGCATGATAATAGTTTAAAAGGTAATGTGGTGCTGCTACTGGTAAAGAACCTGCCTGCCAATGCAGGATATGTAGGAGACACAGTTTTAATCCCTGGGTTGGGAAGATCCCCTGGAGGAGGCCATGGCAACCCACTCCAGTATTCTTGCCTGAAGAATCCCATGGACAGAGGAACCTGGTGGATTACAGCCCATAGCGATGTAGAGAGTTGGACACGACAGAAGTGATTTAGCACGTAGTGCATGTAAGGTATGAGGTATGTACTCAATAAACAGTAGTTATAATATATGCAGTGCTCAGGACATTATTATGAGGAGGGTGTTATTGCTTCATTTTGACAGAGTCAATTGCCAGAGCTCAGAAAGATGATCTAAGTTGGAGCTAGGATGACAGCTTGACTGATTTCACATGTTATTTTCTTTGTCTCTTACATGGAATATACAACTGCACTCTTTTTGTAAAAATTCAAAAATTCAGAGGCATATAGAGTGAAAAGTGAAAATTTCCCCTTACCTATTGGCCTACTTTCAGTGATAGCTCTTATTAATGCTTCATCATGGATGAGTGTTACTCATTTTCTATGGAGTTCACTGATAATTTTCACGCTGCTCCTTAAATGTGAGTGAGATTTATCATCTCACATCTATCCCATTAGTTCTGTGACTCGTTTTTGACACAGCTCTATGTCTTAGGAAATTTTCTCCACCTGTATACATATAACTTTGCATTACTTTTGGTAACCAGTACTAAGATTCCATATAAAATTCCATACGTAAGGCTTTGGTCCATGGGGTCGCAAAGAGTCAGACACAACTGAGTGACTGAACTGATCTGAACTGAACTAAGATCACATCAAAAGACTGGATGGTAAATTATGTTATTACATTTATTAGTGGTTACTTTAGTGCTTCACCTTGGAACTTCACTTGCTGTTAATGTAACAGGGCCTTCTCTTTAAAAAAAAATATTTTTTCAGTTTTTCATTTATCTTTAAAAAATTATTTATTTATTTTTGGCTGTGCTGGGTCCTTGTTGCTGTGTGGGATTTCTCTACTGGCTGAGAGTGGGGGCTACTTTCGAGTTGCGGTGTGCAGGCTTCTCATTGCAGGGGCTTCTCTTGTTGCAGAACACAGGTTCTAGACATGCAGGCTTCAGTAATTGCAGCACATAGGTTCTAGAGCACAGGCTCAGCAGGCATGGCACAAGGCTTAGCTGCTCTGCTGCATGAAGGATCTTCCCTGATCCAGGATGGAACTTGCATCCCCTGCATTGACAGGCAGATTCTTTACCACTGAGCCACCAGGGAAGCCCTGTTGGACTTCCAACTGTAGTGCAGTTGTATCTGTCAATCTTTTCTTTACAGATTCTGAATTTGTGTGTTAGTTACAATGGACTTCTCCCCAGATCAAGATTGTAAAAATATTCTCCCATGCTCTCTTTAGGTATACTAAAACCCCGTCATGTTCCTAGAAGCGGGGCCCAAAATATTGTCACTTAAGAGGTGGGGCTGGTGTTCAGGCCCTGAAGATGAGAGTTAATTGCCAATCATTGGTGCTTTATCTGAATTCATTTGTTATGGGACATACTCTGTAGTTTGGGGTTTTATATTGAAATCTAAAGCATCTGGGATATATTATTTTGAATAGCATTGAGTAGGATCTAGTTTGATTTTTTCCCTTTGTAATTGAGCTATTGTGTCAATATCATGTATTGAATAGTCTTTTTCCTTTCTGAGTTATATTGCCTCCCTTTTCGAAAAAGTATGGTATGTCTCTAGATATCAGTCTGTCTCTGGGATCTCCTGTTCCAGTTATATATTTAGCCTTAATCATGGTCATCCATCTATTTTGTTCTATTGCTCTGTACTTGAGCCAGTCCTACATTGGCAAAGAGTAAGTGTTCAAATAACACGATAAGTATTTTTGAATGAGTTAATGTAATACGTTACAATCATAGATGTCTTACTTCATGACTCTTTCCATGACTGTGTTTCTTTTATTACAGTGCTAAATCTGATGTTAATATTTATTTGGAATTTATCATCTATTTTAGTGAATATGGACTATGATTTTTTATTTGCATTTTCTCCATGTTTAGTTTTGGCACAAGTGAACCACTGCTGGTTTTTCCACTGGATCACACCTCCTCTTCATTGCATTTCCACATATGTTAGTGACACATTTTGTTCCAGCTATTGTGACAGACCTATATTCCTGGAGCATCAGTAAGAAGTTTTGAATAAAGAAAAACTCAGGTCTTGGTTCTGGATGAAATCACTAGGCTCTGGGTGTGTAAGGGAGGGGGTCACAGGCTGGAAGACTCAGTTCAACAGAGGAAAGCAGGCATCAGTTCTAAGGGTCTGTGCTGTGAAGCTGCCTGAGGGGTAGTAGTGGTTTAGTCACTAAGTCAAGTCCGACCCTTTCCAACCCCATGGACTGTAGCCTGCCAGGCTCCTCTGTCCATGGAATTCTCCAGGCGAGAATGCTGGAGTGGGTTGCTATTTCCTTCTCCAGGGGATCTTCCTGACCCAGAGATCGAACCTAAGTTTCCTGCATTACAGGTGGATTATTTACTGACAGAACCACCAGGGAAACCTCTCCCTAAAGGGGTGCCAGGTGCTAAACTCTACCAGAGGTGAATGTGTCTTTTTGTTGTGTATCCTGCAGAGGTATTTGTGTATGTGTTCATGATAAGCCTGGGGGCATGACGTGTCTGTGAACATATGAATGAGTGTAAGTACGTGTGTGTGTGTGCCTGTGTAAGAAGATGTGCTTGTGTGGAACTGTTTGTCTGTGTATTGAAGAAATTTCTGCCTCATTCCAAGATGCTCAGACAGGACACTGCAGGGATCACTTCTGGGTTTTGGGGGCGGATGGGTCAGGGGGCCAAAATAAGGCACACTTGGAAAGGGCTGAGGCAGGGAAATTGAGGCACGGAAATGGCCGTGTGGCTTTGAAAAACCAATTTAGTCTGTTTTAACCTCAGTGTCCCTAGGTAGTACATGGAAGAGAGTCCCTTCTGCCTGGTCCCCTCCTCCCGTCCTTGGGCTTGGGGGAGACGCGAATGGAGCTGCCGTCTGTGAAAGCCTCTCACAGGTTAAAGGGGAAGAAATGCTATGAAGCTCTGATTTCTTGTTTCCCAGATGCGTTGTCACCAGCGAGTCTGGGGCGGTGACGTGGCAGCCCAGCAATGGCTCTGTTTCGCTTGCACTGGGCTGTCAACCAAACACGCGGGATGTGCTTTTCCCAGGAGCTGGTGCACCCCAGCCCCGTGTCAGGTGGTTTGGCCACTCTTCAGATCAAGCTGGCTTCACTTCTCTGTGTCCTGTGGATAGAAGTGCTGGCTCCTTCTCAGCGCAGAGGAGCCGAGACAGACAAACTGCATCTCTCTCTGGAGCAGACGTTGGACCTGTGGTTGCAGCTTTGGAAGCCAGCTGTGGGAGCGATAGAAAAAACTTTGATCCCTCCCTCAGGCTGAACCTATTGGGCTGGCAGACTCCACCAACTTTCCCTCAGATAAGTGCCTTTGCAAGTTTTAAAGGTGCCTGGGATAGACTTAAGCAGAGCAGCCCTGACTTGGTTTTTCCCGCTTTAAATGCTGTGGTGTGGGTCATGTGCTTTGCAGAGGCCTGTAGGCATGATACCACCGATGCCACTTGGTGGCTAAGGACTGGACAACAAGGAAGAATGGCAACTTTTGAGTATGGAGTAATGTGGGAGGATGCTGCCCAACGGTGACCCATCTGACCGAATGAAGCCAAAAATATTCGGTCAGGTTGTGTATCTTATGAAGTGTATTAGGACTCTCTTTGACAAAAGTTACAACAACAACAACAAAAATCCACAACCACCCAAGCCAAATTAGCTTAAGGAAAATATAAAATGTAACTGGCAAGTCCAAGGTAGGTTTCAGGCATAGTTGGATCAAAGCCTCACTCAGTTTCAGAGTGCTTTATTTTTCTTCATCTCTTTGCTCTTTTTCCTTCTCTGCATTGACCTTATTTTCTCCTCCTATAGATAGGTTAACTCCCTGTGATAGAGGAAGATTACCTGGAAGCTGTAACTACCCATCCTCCCAAGAACCCCTGTAACAGGAAGTTGTCCTCCCAGATAGCTTTAATAGAAAAGTCTCAGTGAAGACTGATTAACCTGGCTCAGGTCACGTGTCCACTTCTTGTCCAGTTCCTGTGGCTGCAGAGATAAAGTGTTCTGGTTGGCTATCTTGGATTGCTGGCCCACCCCCGTAGCTGGAGATGGGGTTGGGAAGACTGGCAGTCCCTAGATAGTGCTTGGAGTGGCTTAAACAAAAGACATTTAAAAGGGCCCTTTCCCTGTGTCCTCGCCTGGAGAACTGTCTGGTAGCTATCTTTTCTTATAAGGACACTAACCCCACTGGATCAGGGACCCACCTTATAACCTCATTTGCCTTAATTACCTCCACAAAAGCCCTATCTCCACTGCTGGCTGGGGCATCAACATATGAATTTTGGGGAGGTAACAAACTTTCAGGCTAGAGGAAGGGACAGCAGATTTATTCTTAATCTCAGTGAATCTGTCTCCCGTGATTATATGTCAGAAACTGGACTAAGTGCTTTATGTGAATTATCTTAATTAACCCTTCAGTCTCTATGAAATAGATATTATCGTTACCTCAATTTTACATAAGAGGCAACTGATGTTGAAGGCAGTTAAGTTCGTTATCTCAGGTCACAGAACTAGTAACAGCATAGCAGGAACTTGAGCCCAAATCTGCCTAATTTAAAAACGTACACTATCATGTGTCAAATAGATAGCTGGGGAGAAGTTGCTGTGTAACACAGGGAGCCCAGCCTGGTGCTCTGTGACGACCAAGACGGGCAGCATGGACGGAGGGGAGGGAAACTCAAGAGGGAAGGGACACCTGGCTGACTCATGTTGTTGTACAGCAGAAACAAACATGACATTGTAAAGCAATTTTCCTCCAATTAAAAAATAAGAAAGCCCCTAAACCTATACTTTTAACCATGATGGTCTCAGCCACTGACAGTCTGCCCAGTGAGGGTCCAAACTGTAGTTCTCTTTGAATGTCCAGGTTCCTTTGAAGAATTTGGGCTTCAGTATCCACCTATTTCTTGAAGTATCTAGCTTTAAAGTAGTTTCTTATGGATAGAAGAGAGAACAACTTGGGGAATCAAAATCCCTTGATGATTTGGTTTTGGAAACAATCTTACTTGCTGTCATTCACATTCAGGTATCCTCTGCCCTGCTCAGCATGACTAGTTAAGCCATGCTCTTATTGACAGTCGAGCTCTGAAGTTAGGCAGCATCAGGTTCTTGGTTTGATGAAATGACATCAGGAAACAAAATCTGGAAAACTTAGGAGTTCATGGTCTTATGTCTCCATCAGAGATGAGTTTCAGTTCAGTTCAGTTCAGTCGCTTAGTCGTGTCCGACTCTTTGCAACCCCATGAATTGCAGCACGCCAGGCCTCCCTGTCCATCACCATCTCCCGGAGTTCACTTAGACTCACGTCCATCGAGTCCGTGATGCCATCCAGCCATCTCATCCTCTGTCATCCCCTTCTCCTCCTGCCCCCAATCCCTCCCAGCATCAGAGTCTTTTCCAATGAGTCAACTCTTCGCGTGAAGTGGCCAAAGTACTGGAGCTTCAGCTTCAGCATCATTCCTTCCAAAGAAATCCCAGGGCTGATCTCCTTCAGAATGGACTGGTGGAGTTTACCATGAAGCTAATGAAGGTCTGAGGGCCCCCCAGTTGCTTAGGTGTGTCCCTGGCTTCGTGTTCACCTGGCTGTGGGCTTTCTAAAGCTGTCTTAGCTGCAGTGGGCTCCGCCTGCTGCTCTCTTTCCGCCCCACTTCATCTTCTCCACACTCCTGGGCTGAGCGGACTTGGGGTGACCAAGGTGGTACTGAATGGTGCTCCTCCGAGGCGGCATTGCATATTCTATGCGCAGAGTCTCGTCTGGTTTTGCCCGAAGAGGACCTCCCCACCCCCACCCCAGTCGTATAAGCTTTGTGTGTGTGCGTGCTCAGTCGCTCCGCTGAATCCAACTCTGCGACCCCATGGACTGTAGCCGGCCAGGCTCCTCTGTCCATGGGATTCTTCAGGCAAGAATACTGGTGTGGGTTGCCATGCCCTCCTCCAGGGGATCTTCCCAACCCAGGGATCGAACCCTGCATCTCCTGCATTGGCAAGTGGATTCTTTATCACTAAGCCACTAGGGAACAAGCTTGAGGCTCCTCAAGCTAATCTGTCTCTTCTTTCTTCTGCTGACTGGTTCTAGGACTCAGGATTCTCTTTCTCATAAGCAGTCAGTGTGAAGAGATCACAGTGCCTCTGCCTTCATGTCACCCTTGGGGTTCCTTCCAGCTCTAAGAGCAGAGTTGACAGCCAGCAGGGCCCGAGTGACTGCCTGACCCAGGGACTACTCAGGAATGAGCCTATTATTCATTAACAAGCCTGGTTATTTTATGGGCCAATTAACTCGGGAGGACATGGAAGGGAAATTCCAGCATTGTGCAAGGTTGCCTCTCCACTCCTCATCTTTCTCCCCACTGCCATTTGAGTTGCTGCCACTGTTTAAATCCAAGCTGACTTGCTCTCCTAGCATCTGTAGTTTGTTTTTTTGACTATGGCCTGGCTCTTAATCAAACCACTGGGGAGCCCACTAGCCAGTGATTAAAACTGGGCCATGATTATAATGGTTTTATTTTAGTTGGGCCTCTTTTTATGGACCCGCTAGTATTAGAGTGCAGTGATAATGTATGAGGTATTAGCCTCATAGAAATAATCATGTGAAGCAAGTGGGATGAGAAATGCCAGGCAACGCAGCTGATTATTTGGCCAATATATCTTTCCTTGACCTTTCCTTCTGTAGTGAAAGGGAATGTATGGAAAGAGAGGAGATTGGCCATTATTGAGCACTTAATGGGTGTTAGGCACAACTTCAGCATTTTTCCATGTTTTATTTCAAAATGACCCAGCAAGACAGCATTGTGAGCTTATGTCTATTTATAGAAAAGGCACAGAAAAATTAATAAAATTTCCCTTAGTTGCACAGCAAGCAGACAGAGGAGGCATACGTGCAGCAGAGTCTGTGACTTCAAGGGCTGTTTCTTCCACTTCAACCTGACTGATGTGGACATACTAGTAGGGACACTCCCAGCCCCTCTGAGCCTTTTTTTTTTTTTCTTTGTTTTTGGTCTAAGAGTCTCTGGGGTAGGTGCTACCTGGCTGGAGGAAACCATGAGGAGTTAAGAATTTGGGTGGAGTCCTTTGTAGGAAGAATCACCAGGATGGTTTTGGAGGCAACTTGAGGCTGACCATTCTGCTCAGACTTCTAAGTAAGCACAATGCAGCCTCATGAAACAGACAGACTTACCACGTGGGAGCATTGTCTAATTTTAGCTGGGTGATGATTTTTGTGTGTCTGCAGGCAAGTCTACTCCCTTCTGTCTCTCTGGTCTCTACTTACCACCGACCATTCTCTATCTTGCTCAGGCTGCTTTGGCTCCGTAGGATGCAAGTAGTTTATTTAGTAAGTGATCCCTGGAAATGTGGATGAGGGACATGGAGCAGAAGACAGGGGGGAGAAGAAAGGCGATAAAAGGTGAGTTATTCAGTATGACCCCTCTGGGCACCTGGGGCTGAATCCTGCTTGGGCATCTGGGAGCACATACAGAACACACACTCCTCATCCTCCCCAAGGGCAGAGTGACCTTCTGGAACTTTGGAGAAAGCCCTCGAAGAGTTGTACTTTCTGGCCTCTGGAAGACTGCCTGGTGTGCACAAGAAGTATCCACTGCCAAGAGGATATGGGGGTGCCACAACAAGATTCTGATGCAACGAGAAAAATAAACCACAATTTGTTTAAGCCCCTGGAGAAGGGCTTCTTGTGACCTGCAGCTAAAGGGATTCTCAAGGTGAGCATTTGTCTAAAGACACCTCACTTTCATTTAGTCCCCTGAACATGTCACTCTTTTTCTTGTGTTAGATTGGGACTCGCCTTATGCTCTCACCTCTGCTTGGTCCTCATTCTCCTCACGCTCCTCACCCAAGGCCTTTCTCCATCATTTCAATGCCTTGGTGTTTCCCAAAGGGGCTGTGTCTAACCAACCAATCGAAAATGCTTTCCTCTCTGCTTTTTGAACCCAGGTCTGCCCACATCCAGACAGAACAAAAGTCCAACTTTTTTAAATTATTAGATTCAAAAAAACCACCCCAAGAAAGCTTCTTAATACTTACTCTCATTTTCTATACTGACTGGTAACAAACAATTCATTCTCCAGCCCTGGGCCAGGGGCCACACTTTGTGTAGTTATGTTTCATGCAGTTCTGGCCACTGCGTGCCCATCGAATGAGGCTCTGGTTAGCTTTCAGTTCAGTCGCTCAGTCGTGTCCGACTCTTTGCGACCCCATGAATCACAGCACGCCAGGGCTCCCTGTCTATCACCAACTCCCCGAGTTCACTCAGACTCATGTCCATCGAGTCCGTGATGCCATCCAGCCATCTCATCCTCTGTTGTCCCCTTCTCCTCCTGCCCCCAATCCCTCCCAGCATGAGAGTCTTTTCCAGTGAGTCAACTCTTTGCATGAGGTGGCCAAAGTACTGGAGTTTCAGCTTTAGCATCATTCCTTCCAAAGAAATCCCAGGGCTGATCTCATTCAGAATGGACTGGTTGGATCTCCTTGCAGTCCAAGGGACTCTCAAGAGTCTTCTCCAACACCACAGTTCAAAAGCATCAATTCTTCAGCACTCAGCCTTCTTCACAGTCCAACTCTCACATCCATACATGACTACTGGAAAAACCATAGCCTTGACTAGACAGACCTTAGTTAGCAAAGCAATGTCTCTGCTTTTGAATATGCTATCTAGGTTGGTCATAACTTTTCTTCCAAGGAGTAAGTGTCTTTTAATGTCATGGCTGCAGTCACCATCTGCAGGGATTTTGGACCCCCCCAAAAATAAAGTCTGACACTGTTTCCACTGTTTCCCCATCTATTTCCCATGAAGTGATGGGACCGGATGCCATGATCTTCATTTTCTGAATGTTGAGGTTTAAGCCAACTTTTTCACTCTCCTCTTTCACTTTCATCAAGAGGCTTTTTAGCTCTTCTTCACTTTCTGCCATAAGGGTGGTGTCATCTGCAAATCTGAGGTTATTGATATTTCTCCTGGCAATCTTGATTCCAGCTTGTGTTTCTTCCAGTCCAGCGTTTTTCATGATGTACTCTGCATATAAGTTAAATAAGCAGGGTGACAATATACAGCCTTGACGGACTCCTTTTCCTATCTGTAACCAGTCTGTTGTTCCATGTCCAATTCTAACTGTTGCTTCCTGACCTGCATACAGATTTCTCAAGAGGCTGGTCAGGTGGTCTGGTATTCCCATCTCTTTCAGAATTTTCCACAGTTGATTGTGATCCACACAGTCAAAGGCTTTGGCATAGTCAATAAAGCAGAAATAGATGTTTTTCTGGAACTCTCTTGCTTTTTCAATGATCCAGCAGATGTTGGCAATTTGATCTCTGGTTCCTCTGCCTTTTCTAAAACCAGCTTGAACATCAGGAAGTTCACGGTTTACTGCATAAAAAGGTCACTATTAAAACTTCCTGGTTTAGAACAATTATTTTATTATTATCTCTCATGATTTCTTCAGAGAAGGCAATGGCACCCCACTCCAGTACTCTTGCCTAGACAATCCCATGGACGGAGGAGCCTGGTAGGCTGCAGTCCATGAGGTCGCTAAGAGTCGGAGACGACTGAGCGACTTCCGTTTCACTTTTCACTTTCATGCACTGGAGAAGGAAATGGCAACCCACTCCAGTGTTCTTGCCTGGAGAATCCCAGGGATAGAGGAGCCTGGTGGGCTGCCGTCTGTGGGGTCGCACAGAGTCGGACACGACTGAAGTGACTTAGCAGCAGCAGCAGCAGCAGCATGATTTCTTTGCATTTTGGAAGAGGCACAGTTGGTCACTTCTTGTTTGGGGTCTCTTGTGCAATTGTTGCTGGAGATGGCTGGAGTTGTTAATAGTGCTGGACTGGAGCAACTGGAGGTTGATCAGACATCTCTCTTTCTCTGTGTAGTTTCAAGGCAATGTCAAGAGATCTCTCTTGTGAGCTAATTTGGGCTTCCTCTCACCATGGTGGTCTCAGAACAGTCGACTATTGGTGTGGACGCATAGATGGAGACTAGAGGTGTCAAGAGTGAGTGTCATAGTGAGTAAAGGGTTATCTGAATCACCTTTTAGGAACTAGCCTCAGAAGTCATATAGCATCATTTTTGCATACTCTATTGATTGAAATAGTAACAAAAGCATGTCTATAGTCAAGAGAAGGGATATTATACCCTACCTTTTGATGGAGTAGTGGCAAGATTCTAGAAGAATGTATGAGATGGGAGATACTGTAACCATCTTTGGACTTTGCAATCTGTCTCCTATGAGACAGAAGATGATGGCAGAAAGCCCTATTAGCAAGCTGGTCTGGGTGAAAAGTGGAGTTGGATGTCAAATAAGCAGTAACAAAGAGGAGAAGAAGAGGAGGGCTTGATTTGTATTATGTGGGAGGTAGAAATCACTAGAAAATTGTGCTCAGGAAATGAGGAGTAAAGGAGAAAGTGGAGCAAAGATGTGCCAAAGATTCCTGGCTCTGCCGTTTGGGTGGATGGTGGGTCCTTTGCTGAGCTGGAGAACGTAGGAGGAAGAGCAGGAAGCAGGAGGGGGGCTGTTGATGGCTTTGGCTTTGGCCTTGCTGAGTTGGACTCACACTGCCTGATTTGTGAAAAGTCTTCCCATGTAAGAATGAGCAACAGAATGGAGATTGGAAAAGGCTATATCCAGCTCTTAGAAACTCTGCACAGAGATGCGTCAGGTCCCTGACAAACAGGAGGGCTGGGTTCTGGGGCAGGTGGACACACCTGAGCGAGGAGGCTGGTAACTGCAGTGCAGTGTTTGCCAAACCACCTGATTGTCAGAATCACTGGGGGGAACTTGTTAAAAATAAAAATTCCCAGGCCCCACCCCAAACTTACTGAGTCAGAGCCATCGGAGGAGGGGCCGGGGGTGCCTGTTTACATGCCCCAGGTGATTTTGGTGATCAGGCAAGTCCGGCCAATGCTGGGGAAGTGCTGTTGTGCATTTCACAATAATGCACAATGGCAGGAGGATCATCCACATAAACAAGATGTTAGCACTACCCCTGGCACTGTGCTCAGGCTTTGGAGATAAACAAATCTGAGTGTAAATTTGGGCTCTATGACTTCCTCCTGTGTGATTGTGGGTGTGTGAATCCACTCGGCCTCAGTTTCTCATCTCTAAAATGGGAATGATTAAAACGTATATGTATAATATCGATTCAATGATTGATGCATTCCAACAGCAATTCTCTGCCAACAAATGGGTGTCCCACAATTCAATTCTGACACTAACTACCTGGAGTTAGCATCAGGTTCCACAAGTCAGGTCCCCAACAAGACGGCTGTTACTTCAGATGTGAGAAGCAAGTGGGAGTCTCCAGGCTACACACATCCTACCTGACTTGGCTACAAATTCAGCAGTCCCCATGATCCCTGGGGCTTCCTTCGTGGCTCAGACAGTAAAGAATCTGCCTGTAGTGCGGGAGACCTGTGTTTGATCCCTGGGTTAGGAAGATCCCCTGGAGAAGGGAATGGCAACCCATTCTAGTATTCTTGCTGGGAGAGTTCCATGGATAGAAGAGCCTGGTGGGCAACAACCCATGGGGTCAAAAAGATCTGGACACGACTGAGTGACTAACACTTTCACTTTTTTTTGTTTTTGTTTTCCCATGATCCCTAGGCCCCAGGTCTGATAATTCACTAGAAAGACCTGATGGAACTCAGGGAAACTCTATTCTGAGTGATGACCATTTAAAGGACACACATGAGCAATCAGAGGAAGTGGTACACAGGGCAAATCTGCAAGGGTCCCAGTGCAGAAGCTTCTGTCTCCAGGTGGCAGTGATGTGTGTTGATACTGGAGAAGCGCTGCCCTAGGGCCACTATGTGAAGAAGTTGTTTGAGCTGTGAGAGGGGTAGGCCAGGGACATAGGATCAGGACGTGGCAGACACTGTTGGGTTCCTACCCATCAGCCACCCTTCCATTTTGTACTTGCTGCCAGGACAAAACTTAGTGTGAGGTCATGGGTGGCTGTGTTCTGGTGAGACTGGACACTTCCAGCCTCAAACCCAGACTAGTGAAAGCCAGGGATCCTCCTTGCCGCCGCAGTGACCCAGTGCTGGCAGGGAGATAAGAGCGGATGTCAACAGGGTCTTTGTGAATAGCTCCTTGTGGATTAAAAAGATAATCACTCCCTCTTCTGGGGCTTCCCCAGTGGCTCAGTGAAGAATCCACTTGCAGAAGCCATGGGTTCGATCCCTGGGTTGGGAAGATCCCCTGCAGGAGGGCATGACAACCCACTCCAGTATTCTTGCCTGCAGAATCTCATGGACAGAGGAGTCTGGTGGCTACTGTCCATAGGGTCGCATTCCCGACTGAAATGACTTAGCACTCATGCATGCATGCACATTCCCTCTTCTGTCCCCAGACTTTGGAGTCTGGAAGGTGAAGCAGCCCTCTTGGGAACATGAGTGGAGCCAGCCTAAGCAGATGGACTAACACAGTGAGTTTGGCATTGGGGATGCCCCAGTCCCTCTCAAAGGGCCCTTGAAGCAGGGTTGAGGTACTAGATGGATCCAGTCTAGAGCTACTCTCCCTCAGGGGCTCTTAATAAAAATAATAAAGGACAGATGTCTAATGGGACTTTTTTCTACTCTTGACCAAGGTCCCAAACCTGAGAGGCACCTCTCCACTCCCCCCAACATTATATAAAGGGAGGTACAAGGCCAAGTTTCTCCATATCTTGGCACTATTGACATTTTGCACCAGCTAGTTCTTTGCTATGAAAGGCTGTCCTGCTCATTGTAGAATGTTTAGTAACATCCTTACCTCTCAGCCCTCTAGATGCCAGTAACACTCCTCCAGGTGTGACAACCTAGACACTGTCAAATGTCCCTGAAGTGGAGGAGGGCACAAAATTGTTCCTGTTGAGACCCACTGTGCTAGACCATCCATGTACAGTGTGGTCCCAGACCAGCTCTGTGACCTGTAGCCATCACTCATTTCAGCCAATGCTCAAGAGAAGACTTTTGAGAGTCCCTTGAACAGCAAGGAGATCCAACCAGTCCATCCTAAAGGAAATCAGTCCTGAATACTCATTGGAAAGACTGATGATGAAGCTGAAACTCCAATACTTTGGCCACCTGACTTGAAGAACTGACTCTTTGGAAAAGACCCTGATGCTGGGAAAGACTGAAGGCAGGAAGAGAAGGGGATGACAGAGGATGAGATGGTTGGATGGCATCACCAATTCAATGGACATGAATTTGAATAAACTCCTGGAGTTGGTAATGGACAGGGAGGCCCGTCATGCTGCAGTCCATGGGGTCACAAAGAGTCGGACATGACTGAGTGACTAAACTGAAAGATATGAGACAGAGCAAGAAAAGAAGGGGAGGGGGGGTTTTGTGTACAGAAAGCTGTCAGAGCCTGGGAGCTCCCCTTCACAGAGAGTAGAGAGGGCCACCAGGAAGCAAACAAATATGCCCATTGCCCCCATACTGGCCGAGTTGTGCAAACTCCTGGCCTCCAGGCCTCCATTGGGTTGGAGATGAGTGTAATTAGAGAGCTCTTGGGAGAATTTGGGGATGTCTGGGGATGTTTGGAGAGATGCAGGGACTGTTGCTAGATTCTGGCTTGGAGAAGTTTAAAGGCGAGACGCTGGTTTGAGTGGCTCGTGATAGGATAGCCAATGGAGAGGGGAGCAGTGGTGGAGAATGGATGAGGGAGCCATGGCAGACCACCATGGCAGGATTGACCCCTCTCCTTGGAACTGTGAGGTGAGCTGCGGGCTGTGCGGGGTGATGGGAGAAGGCTGTGGTAATCAGTCAGTCGGGGTGGGTCACCTAGGCCAGAGAAGGGCTAGAGAGAAGTACCAGGGAGAGAATCTCCAACCACCACAAAATCATTCTCATCTGCTGCACGGCTGGCCACCTTGCAAGTACCAACCAAGTCAGAGCTTCCTTTAGCTCCTGCTCGCTCCCTGCCCCCGAGGGACCAGAAACAGCATTAGGGAGTAAGAGAGGAGCTGGAGCAGGGCGAGGAAAGATCCTCTGGTCCCCACTCCTCAATGGGAGGAGTGTGGCTTGAACTGAGCACTGGGCAGGGGCCAGGGTCTGGAGGGAGAAATTTCAGCTTGGATTAGAACTTGAGGTTTTGATATTGGACTGTACATTTCTAGGAATTTACCTATTTCTTCTAGGCTATCCATTTTATTGGCATATAATTGTTCCTAGTGATCTCTTACGGTCCTTTGTATTTCTGGGATGTCATTTTGTAACTTCTTTTTTATTTCTAATTTTATTTATTTGGACCCTCTCTCTTTTTTCCTTGGTCTATTTTTTTTTTCTTGGATGGCTGAAGGTTTATCAATCTTTTCTATCTTTTCAAAGAACTGCTCTTACTTTCATTGAACTTTTCTATCATTTTAAAATTTCATTTATTTCTGCTCTGACCCATATTATTTCCTTCTACTAACTATGGGCTGTTCGGTTTTGCTTTAAGAAAGTATATACATGCTTATTTTTTAAATATAATTTAAACAATTGGAGTATGATTGCTTTACAATGTTCGTTTCTGCTGTAGAACAAAGTGAATCAGACATACGTATACATATATCCCCTCCTTCTTGAACCTCCCTGCCCCATCCTACCCCTCTAGGTCATCACAGAGCACCGAGCTGGGCTCTCTGTGATAACAACATCTTCTCAGAGCTATCTATTTTACACATGGTCGTGTATATATGTCTACATAAAAAAGAATGAAATTGGGTTATTTGTAGAGATGTGGATGGACCGAGGCCCTTTATACAGAGTGAAGTAAGTCAGAAAGAGAAAGACAAATATATATTAATGCATATATATGGAATCTTCCCAAGTGGCTCAGATGGTAAAGAATCTGCCTGCAGTGCAGGAGACCCAGGTTTGATCCCTGAGTTGGGAAGATCCCCTGGAGAAGAGAATGGCAGCCCACTCCAGTATTTTTGCCTGGAGAATTCCGTGGACAGAGGAGCCTGGTGGGCTACTGTCCATGGGGTCTTGAAGAGTTGGGCATGACTGAGCAAATTAAATGAAATCTAGGAAAATGGTACAGATATTTGCAGGGCAGGAATAGAAACACAGATGCAGAGAATGGACACGTAGGCATGGGGCAGGGGGAGAGTAGGGTGTTTATTTTTATGAGTGAAAAGTCATTCTTTTTCCTTCCCACTCCTCACCCAGACCCCCTCTGATCTAACTGGCATGTGGTCATCCTTCAGGTATAAGATTTCCCTTGACCTGTTCTCTTCGTACATGCCCCACCAGCACCCTGCACCTCCTTTTCTGGAGCACTCTCTACGCTTTGGTTAGCAGCTCCCACTTTCCTTCTGCAAGGCAATCTCCATGCAGGCAGGTCAGGCTCCTCCTTCTTGCTGGGTCCCTGTCCCTGTTGGCAGCACATAGTAAGGGCTCACTAGACAAATCTTACTCGGAAGAATGAGCTGCAGCCTCCCTCGCCCTTGCCATTCCTCCCCTCATTCTCTGGTCCTGTTTTTAAGTGACCTATTGGGGAAAAGGGCAGGGATGATGAAAGCGAGGATGGAAATAGGGGGTTGAGGAATTTTGCTCAAATGAACCACATTCAGCAACAGCAAATTCACCGCATTCTTTAGAAGCCTGTGAAAATCTGGCAGACAAAAAAGGGTTTTGTGAGTGGGTGTTAGATGATGAGTGTAGCCATGGACATTTTTTTTTAGGAGTGGGGAAAGGGATAAGGAATTGTTACATCCTCTTGGACAAAAAAGAACAATGCCTTCTAACTTTAAAAGTCTCTCATTTAATGTGAAGTGTCCAGTGGAAGGTTTAGGAGTATTATCTCTCTTGGAAAAGCATATCTACTATGGTCTTAACATCAAGAAGGAAGCCTTCTCTGGAATGAGGCTGTGTCTATACGTAAGAATGTAAGAAAACATGCCCCGCAGCTAGTATACTCAGGGGTAATCATGCACAAAGATTGATGCTTTGTCTTTTTTTTTTTTCCCCCAAAACACTTTGTTTTTGTTCTTGTTTTGTCCGCTCAGTTGTGTTCAACTCCTTGCAACTTCATGGACTGTAGCCTGCCAGACTCATCTGTCCTTGGGATTTCCCAGGCAAGAATACTGGAGTGGGTTATCATTTCCTTCTCCAGGGGATCTTCCCGACCCAGGGATTGAACCCGCATCTCCTGCATTGCAGGTGGATTCCTTCTGCTACCATGGAAGCCCATCCAAACCACTTTATTGCAAAGCAATTCCAGATCTATAGCAAAGTAGCAAGTATATTACAAAGATTCCCCCAATATTCTTAGATTTCCACAAAGTGCATTCTACTAGATTCACCTTGTCATTCTCTCTATATACATATTATCATTTCTTTTTCTGACCTTCTTGAGGCGAAGTTGCAGACACAATGTCCCCTTACCTCTGAATGCTTCAGTGTGTATTCCCTCCAGAACAAGGACTGTCTCTCACAGTGATCAAAATCAGGCAAGTCACATTGATGTAATGTTATTTGTAATTCACAGATCTTGTTCAGTTTTGCCAACTGGCCTAATGATATCCTTTATAGCAAAGGAAAAAAAACCATTTTTCTAACTCTGGATCCATTTCAGGCTCCTGTGTTGAATATACTTGAAGTCTCTTTAGTTCTTGAAATGTAAGATTGTCCTCAGTTTTGTCTTTCATGACCTTGATGTTTGTCAAGAGTGGGGGCCAGTTATTTTTAGAATGGCTCTCAATTTGGATTTATCTGATGTTTCCTTAAAAGTTAGATGCAGGTTTGCATTTTGGACAGAAATATCATGGGAATAATGTGGTATTATAACGACTGACTTTGAAAAGGCGAGCATTTCAAAGGGTTTGGAATTCAAGCAAGATTGGAAACATCACAAATTGGTTATGACTCCATGCCTTATGATCACTTGTCAGAGATGTAGTTGAGAAGTACGACTTGAGATAGTTACTTCACCTCTCTCAGGCTTTGTGTTATAATCTGTAAAATAGATAGAGTGGTATTGGCTTACATTTATCAGGCACTTAACTACTGCCTGTTTGTGGGCGTGCTCAGTCTCTTCATTCGTGTCCAACTCTTTGCAACCCCATGGACTGTAGCCTGTTAGGCTCCTCTGTCCATGGGGTTATCCCAACAAGAATACTGGAGTGGGTTGCCACTTCCTCCTCTAGGAGATCTTCCTGATGCAGGGATTAAAACTGCATCTCATAAGGCTCCTAAACTGGCAGGCAGACTCTTTACCACTTGAGCCATCTGGGAAGTCCTAGGTTGTTCCAAATGTAATATATTTAATGGTTCTCTTAATCCTCACAGCAACCCTATAACAGAGATATTTGAAAGCATTGTCAGAATAATAACGTAAATGATGTAAAAGGAGAGTTCTTTTATAGGTGAAAAACTGAAGCACAGAGAGGCTAAACAACTTGGCCAAAGTCACATAGCTGGGGTGTAGCAGACATGGGCTTCCAAGCAGGTTACTCTCTCTCTAGAGGCTGCCTATTTAATTTCCACACCATACTGACTCCTGGAAGTGATACCTTAGACAAAAGAAGGATATGTAAAGTAAGCATCTAACCCAGTGCCTGGAATGTAATCATAATAAATATTAAGAGATCATTGTTAGCATCTGCCTTTATTCTCTTTCTCATTTTATAAAGGATTGATCAAGGAGATGTTCCAACTTGATGATGTTGAAGTGACTGGTTATCCCCAAACTACCTGACATTTACAAGGCCCCTGGGCCTCATGAAGCAGTGAAGTCAACCTTGGGCCGTGTTTAGGAGTGTGGGAGAGCGGGGTATTCCAGCATTTGCATTTGGCCGTGGCTCTCGCCAACACCCAGTGGTGGCTCAGGCCGAGAGAGGAGACTGGTGACATGCATATTGAAAGCTTTGCAGGTGCCTTGTGTTAATGGCATTTTCTCAGGCAATCATAAAGTGTGTTCACATGTGCTAGCTGCCAGCTAGCTAGCTGGAGGGAAGCAGGGAGAGACAGGCAGAACAGATGCTGCTGGGCAGGCGAAATGATGCTTTGGAATTAGAATGTGTAATGCTGGGGACGGGTGGAGGAGATTGAAGTAAGCTTAGTTCATCTAGTTTTTGCCAGAATAACCACCCCATAGCCATTTTTTTTTCTTGTCAGGATAAGAGAGAAGTCAAACTAAGGGGATGTTACCTGTGCAGGAAAGGGTTATTAAGTGGGTTCTATGGGTAGGTTTCAGGGGTGCTATGAACTGCTTGAACTGTATGCACAGAAGTGTGAATGAGTATGTGTCTATTTACATGTATTTTTCTAGGGAGAGATTTGCAGTTTTTAAAAATCAAATCCTCAATGTGTTCTGTTATTTAAAATAGAAAAAGACTCCTTGGTGGTCAGGGAGAGGATATGAGAGAGAAACAGGGAGGGAAGGTGGGGAAGGAAGGAGGGAGAGAGAGAGAGAGTGTGACTAAGGGAGAAAGTGAAAGAATATTATTTCATAATAGTTATACAAGAAGTTGCTAGGAAACCATTCATTGACTTTGTGAATTATAAACAGTTTCTTCTTAAGCCCAAATAAATAGATCTCATATCATTCCAATCATGAGAACACAGCTGTTGGTGTGTTAGCGAAGGAGTTGGGGTGGGTGCTGTGTGTGTGTGTGTGTGTGTGTGTGTATGTTTAGGGAGGGGTAGGATGGGGGAGAAGGGGAGGAAGAGAGGGTGGGTGGAGCAGAGAGCAGGAATGTGAGCTTCTTTCTGTTTTTAAGAAGAAGCATCTTGGAGGCCCCAAGATGACGATCCTAGACAGCCATGATGGTGAACACGAGTGACAGGACCCGTCATTACTTACTGGGTGCTTCTCTTCAGATTTGCAGCTCTCACATAAGGCTCATGTCCCCTGAAAGGACAAATAAAAGTGAAACGGGCTGTTTAGCTAGTTTGCTTCTCCAGTGGAGGGCGTTGAATTTCTATGGCTTCATTCTGGTATGGCTTTGGTCTGTCTCATGTGGGTACAGGGCTCCCCGGGTAGCGCTAGTGGTAAAGAACCTGCCTGCCAGTGCAGGAGATCTAAGAGGCATGGGTTTGATTCCTGGGTTGGTAAGATTCCCTGGAGGAGGGCATGGCAACCCACACCAATATTCTTGCCTGGAGAATCCCACTGACAGAGGAGCCTGGCGGGCTGCAGTCCATGGGGTTGCAGGGTGAGGCATGATTGAAGTGACTTAGCATGCACACATACATGTGGGTTACAGGGACAAATGACCAGAATTCCTGGATTTTTAGGGTGTCTTTGTTTCAAACACTTGATTCATTTGACAGGCCTTCCTGGCTTGGCTCCATCCCTTTGAGGGTCTCAGACCTTCAAAGGGATGGAAGATTTCTGGGAGCAAACTCCCGGATCCCCCAATAGAAGTCTCAGAGAACACTCATCTATTGACTCTCTCTTTCTCCCTGAGGGCTTCCCTGATAGCTCAGTTGGTAAAGAATCTATCTGCAATACAAGAGACCCATGTTTGATTCCTGGGTCGGGTAGATCCACTGGAGAAGGGATAGACTACCCACTCCAGTATTCTTGGGCTTGCCTTGTGGCTGAGCTGGTAAAGAATCTGCCTGCAATGCAGGAGACCTGGTTTTGATTGCTGGGTTGGGAAGATCCCCTGGAGAAGGGAACAGCTACTCACTCCAGTATTCTGGCCTGGAGAATTCCATGGACTGTATATCCATGGGGTCGCAAAGAGTCAGACACAACTGAGCGACTTTCACTTTTCTCCCTGATGGAGTCTTACTCCATTTCTTTCCTCGTGCTGACGACATTTACTAGTTCTCTGTCCTTGCCTCTTCTAAGTGGTCCTTCCCTCTCTGCCTTCCTCTTTCCCTTCCTTTCACTTCCTCCATGCCCTCACCCCAAACTCTTCTCTTATTTACTCTAAAACATTTAGGTAGACCTAGCAGGTGCCAGGCACTGGTGCTGGGTGCTGAGTTTTAAGAAGGAACAACGTAAAGTGTAATTCCTGCTTTCACAGCCCCCACACTCACAGAATGCATTTAAAAATCTTCTCTGTCTTCAGTAGGGAGTGAGATTACAGAGTCCCAGGAGAGAAGGTAGGGAGACAAGCTGGGAAGTTGTCACAATACAAAGAGAAATGAGAGGGATTGAGATTAGCAATGGCAATTTTCACTTTATGAATACTGGATCCATAAA
Source organism: Ovis canadensis (assembly GCF_042477335.2). Taxonomy (NCBI): domain Eukaryota; kingdom Metazoa; phylum Chordata; class Mammalia; order Artiodactyla; family Bovidae; genus Ovis; species Ovis canadensis. Next base: position 180,759,951 of record NC_091247.1, on the reverse strand, counting down.
AATTAGCGATGTCTTTGTAGCGGTGTCTACCATGTATCCATTTAAAATGACCCTCAATGGGCTTCCCTGGCGGCTCAATGGTAAAGAATCTGCCTGTCAATGCAGGAGACATGGGTTCGATCCCTGATCTGGGAAGATCCCATATGCTGCAGAGCTACTAAGCTGTGTTCTACAGCTATTGAGCTGCAAATCTTAAAGCTCACGCACGCTGGAGCCTGTGCTCAGTGACAAGAGAAGTCATGTCCATGAGAAGCCCACGAAGAAAAGTCCGAGCAGCAAGAAAGACCCAGCATGGCCAAAAATAAATAGATATATTTAAAAATAAAATAACCCTTTTGTTCCAAATGCAAAGCACTTTTACTTTGCTTTACTTTACATCTGATATGGCTATCAGCGCCCTTGCTTCCTCTTTGTTCGTGTCTGCTCTTATATCTGAGGGCACAGGGGTCCTGGGTTGGGCTGTGTATTTAAAAGACTGACTTGTAGAAAAAATCGAGGTTGGACAACTCCCGCACTCCATTTACCTTTTGTGGCCAGAAGAGAACACTGGTAGAACAGGAGGATGGCCTTGTATAAGGAAGAGTTTGTGCCCAGTTCTGTGTAAGAGAGCTTTCACGGTACACTTGATTGCAGGCCAGCATGCCCAGGTAGGTGAGCATCCTGGGGGCAGGTAAGAGGCACATGGGCAGTAGTAATCAAAGGTGGGAGCCAGGAGGAAGACAGAAAGATTAAGTAATGACTGTGGTAGTTTGATTTTACTGGGCTTGGTTATGATTTTTCCTGGAGTTAGTTGCTATGGTGTCACACTGAGAATTCATGAATGGATTCTCCTGCCTGCCCTAGCCTAGACAAGTCTGCAGGTCAATGATATACTCATCTTTTTTGTTTTTAACCATTTTCTTCTGGGTGAAACTCTTCTAAGCAGCACATAATTCAACATTTTTCTCTTTTATGCCCCTTTAAAGTCTTTGCCCATTAAAAGGGAATGGCAGTGTGAGTGGCAGTGTTGGTGTCTGCCTTTTGGGGGTTCTGCTCTTCTGCTTCAAGGTGGAACATGTGAAACAAAGCTCTAGAACGTACTTTGTAGGAGCATCTCCTTCATAAAGTGGATGGTGGAACTTCTCCCAGGAATGATGTAATCGGCAAACTTCTGTTCACTCTGTTGAGGATGACTTTGCCCTTTGATACATCTCCATGGGCATTTGAATAGGAGGCTTGAGGAGGCAGGTTTGTAAGGGATCTCAACTATACTGCTATACTGTCCGTTTACCCAGACATGATTCTGTGAATCCACAGCTCACCCTTTTTTATTTTTCTTTCTTTTCCAATATTGCTCTGATTGGCATCTGAGGCATCTTACCACCTGGCTTCCCCTGTATCACACCTCCCGCCTTCGCCTTTTCACCGATCCTGCTGCTTCTATTCATGTCCCTGCAGTTCCCCTCCATCACTGCTTTATCTTGGCTACTGATTCTTTAAGGCTTAATTCACATGACTTTTCCTTTCTGAAGGCTTTTTTCTGAGCTTTTCAGTCAACTTTTAATCATTAAAAATTTTATTTACTTATTTTTGGCTGCACTGGGTCTTGCTTGGGCTCCCCTGGTGGCTCAACGGTAAAGAAACCATCTGCAATGCAGGAGATGTGGGTTTGATCCCTGGGTGGGGACAGGCTCCTGCAGAAGGGAATGGCAACCCATTCCAGTATTCTTGCCAAGAAAATCACATGGACAGAGGAGCCTGACGGGGTTGCAAGAGTCAGACATAATGGGAGTGACCGAGCACTGCACTGGGTCTTTGTGGCTGCATGTAGGCTTTCTTTAGTTGCAGCTAACAGAGGCTACTCTTCCTTGCAGTGTGCAGGCTTCTTGTGGTGGTGACTTCCCTTGTTGAGGAGCACAGGCTCTAGGGCTCATGAGCTTCAGTAGCTGTGGCTCATGGGCTTAGTCACCCTGTAGCTTGTGGAATCTTCCTGGACTAGGGATCAAACTCATGTCCCCTGCATTGGCAGGTGAATTCTCAACCACTGGACCACCAGTTAAGTCTCTAATCATTATTTTTTTAATGTATTTATTGAGGGCCTACTGTGCACCAAGGGCTGTGATGGATACTAGAGAAAAAGTAGAGAGTAGAACAGATATGGTCCCTGCTTGTGATCTTGTGCTGGGATGGGATAACATCTTCATGTTTGTTAGATGAGAGCAGGGTAGAGTGAAAGTCCTTCCCCATTTTTGATGTTTCTTTTCATGGGGGAGTAATTCTGCTATAATTCCTGGCCTTTTGAATTTTTGAATTGGGGATAAGGAACTGGGAATGGGTATCTCCATCTCTTCTTCCTCATTTCTCATGTATAATTCACTTTATAGGGACACACATTCTGCCTGGATTCTCCAAACACTGAGTTTGATGTGACCAGGCCCCAGTGTGGGTCCAGGTGGGTTGAAGGTAGTGAAAACCTAATGTGACTGGTAACTGATCAGATGTGTAAATCGGTCTCTTTCTGAGGTTTAGTAAGAAAATGTCTACTTGCTCATAGGCTTAAAGTCACATTCTCTAATATCAGTTTATTTTAAAATTTTATCTCTCAGTTGGTTCAGGGTCAGGGAAAAAGAACACTATTATTTGGGCTCTCTCAAACCTCAACAGGAGTACTACTGTTAAAAGTACTCAACAGTAGTATTAAAAGTAAAATTTTGAACAGAACTCCTAGTTAATCCTCCTGAAGTGCCTTTCTCAAATCTTTTATTATATTAATTACATTGCTGCAATGATCCACTTATATACATTATCTCCTCCTCTAGAGTATAAGTCTTTGCTTTGGGTAAGCATTTTGTACACTGGACAAAGGTATCTGGCCTGAGGGGTGAATGGGCCAGTACTGTTATGCTGGCCAGTAAATATGTCTTTACCTGGAGCAAAGATGAGGTGCCTTTTGGGAATTTGCATGAAACCTTGTCTTGTGCCAGCAAAGCCTTATGTCCTTGTATTTGATGAATGCACAAATGCATTCTCTTTAGACAGGCAACACCATTATCTCACCTGAATATACTCATCCATTAGGGAAGAATCACATCCATTTTTAACTCACTGTTCATCATCTCTTACAAAATACAAGAAGCCAACATATCACACAAGGCCCAGGCAGAATTGTTAAAGGCAAGTATATCTGCTTTGCCAGGCTATTCCCTTAATTTCCATTATTAGTATTATATGTATTATTATTGTTACATTTAAGAGTAATGGAAAAATCAATGCCTTTTAATTCAGGAAACCTAAAATCTTAACATTCATCTCCTTAATTCTGAACGAAAATCCTGTACATCTCAATGGTCTGTGGTAAGGACAAAGCAATATGGTGTATGTGCAAAAGCAACATGTACCATAAATTCATACGGATGTTCGGAGTTATTCTGATGACTCCCTGAGTGCCTAAATTAGACCCAGAAGCATTTGCCAGCTTAATGAATGTGTAAGACTTGCTCTGACAATGTTGATTCTAATGATAACAACGTAACATGCTTATTTCTGGAAAACACCTAGAGCCATCTCTTTAAATTATTCATTTTCCAACAGGTTTTTATAGGTTTCGCAATGTTATTTGAAGGGGTCTAATCCTACCTGCTACAGGGCATTCCACTTAGCACCTGCATTTCTTACTCTGCACATGTGTTTCTTTCTCTTGCTGTTGCTTCAGTTCAGTTCAGCTCAGTTACTCAGTCATGTCCGACTCTTTACCACCCCATGAATCACAGCACGCCAGGCCTCCCTCTCCATCACCAACTCCCGGAGTTTACTCAGACTCATGTCCATCGAGTCAGTGATGCCATCCAGCCATCTCATCCTCTGTCATCCCCTTTTCCTCCTGCCCCCAATCCCTCTCAGCATCAGGGTCTTTTCCAATGAGCTGACTCTTTGCATGAGGTGGCCAAAGTATTGGAGTTTCAGCTTCAGCATCAGTCCTTCCAATGAACACCCAGGACTGATCTCCTTTAGTATGGACTGGTTGGATCTCCTTGCAGTCCAAGGGACTCTCAAGAGTCTTCTCCAACACCACACTTCAAAAGCATCAATTCTTCAGCCCTCAGCTTTCTTCACAGTCCAACTCTCACATCCATACATGACTACTGGAAAAACCATAGCCTTGACTAGATGGATCTTTGTTGGGAAAGTAATGTCTCTGCTTTTGAATATGTTATCTAGGTTGGTCATAACTTTCCTTCCCAGGAGTGTCTTTTAATTTCATGGCTGCAATCACCATCTGCAGTGATTTTGGAGCCCCCCCCTCAACCCAATAAAGTCTGATACTGTTTCCACTGTTTCCCCATTTCCCATGAAGTGATGGGACCAGATGCCATAATCTTAGTTTTCTGAATGTTGAGCTTTAAGTCAACTTTTTCACTCTCCTCTTTCACTTTCATCAAGAGACGGCTGGTTAAAGGAATGATTTCAAACAGATTCTCCTTGCGGAAGCCATTCTGCTCATAAATGAGATCTCATACTTTTTCTCCCCATCTCACACTTTTTCTAACCAAATGCATTCTAGCAGAGAACAAGCACCTTTCCAATTTCCATCTATTTTAAAGTCCTATGAGAGTGTAAACCTGATGATTTTGTAGAAAAGAGAGGAAAACCAGGGTTACCCCTGACTGGTCCAGTAGAAGATAGAGTCCTCAGTGTCTTTGTATTTCTCTGTAATCTCCCTGACTTTAATTCCCAAGAAATATACAGCATAAGACATAGAGTAGATGAGGTATGTAGTATAACCTCAAAGCCAGAAGTCAAAATAGGAAGACCAGAAAGCTTGATGGTTAAGGGCATGGATACCAGGAGTGGTTGGAGGTATCCAACTGTTGGAATTAGCCAGGCCTGGTTCAGATCTCAGCTCTATCACTCACTTCTTTGCGTTAGCTTCAGTTTTCTTGTCAGTAAAATGTGACTAATAGTCCTTGCTCCATAGCATTGGTGAAGGAGCAGATAAGAAGAATGTGTGGTGAGCAGCAAGCACACACTACCTCATCATAATTATCCCATAGTCATGATTGTTATATCAACAGTAATGTCTTGACATAGAGAACAGACTTGTGGTTGCCAAGGGGGAGGAGTTGTGGGGGAGGGAAGGAATAGCAATTTGGGATTAGCAGAGGCAAATTGTTACACAGGACGGATAAACAACAAGGTCCTACTGTATAGCACAGGGAACTATATTCAATATCCTATGATAACTGTAATGGAAAAGAATATGAAAAAGAATACACACACACACATATACATAACTGAGTCACTTTTTGATACAGCAAAAATTAACACAACGTTGCTTCAATAAAATAAAATAGTAACATTTTGACTATAAAATTAAATAAAGCAGTCATGGTGGTGAGGTATGAGGTATGAGCTTAGGAAGCCACTTGAACTGAGTTTGAAACCCAGCTCTGCCACTTCCCAGCAATGTGAACTTGGGCAAGTAAACTCAACCTCCCTAAGCCTCAGTTTCTTCCTCCAAAGGATGGGAATAAAATCAGTATATACATCACACAGTTCTGAGACCCCTAAATCACACAATGAAAGCAAAGAACTTAGGTACTGGACACCCCTTGTAGACCAAGAGCCTTCAACCTTTTATGTTCCCACCCGAGACTTGAAGTTGTTGCTGCAAGGGCGGGAGAACATGGGGGATTCTGGCTGTGGGCCACGGGGAAGTCAGAAGATGGTGCCCCCTGAAGTCTCTGCCCTGTACCTGATGTTCTTTCCAGAGAGTGGGCCCATGGATTTGGGTATTTCCAGGACCATCCCTGGTGACTCAGTGATAAAGAACTCGCTTGCCAATGCAGGAGACACAGGTTTGATCCCTGTGTCAGGAGGACCCCCTGAAGAAGGAAATGACAACCCACTCCAGTATTCTTACCTGGAAAATCCCATGGAAAGAGGAGCCTGACAGGCTACAGTCCATGGGGTCGCAAAAGAGTCAGACATGATTTCGTCACTTAACAATGTTGTCAGGTCACATTGCTTCTGCTAGAAGGAGCCAAGAGGGCAGCACCAAGCATCACCCTACCCTGTTAGAAGGGGACAACCGAGGATGAGATGGCTGGATGGCATCACGGACTCAATGGACATGAGTCTGAGTGAACTCTGGGAGATGGTGATGGACAGGGAGGCCTGGCGTGCTGCGATTCATGGGGTCGCAAAGAGTCGTACACAACTGAGTGGCTGAACTGGATTGAACCCTGTTAGCATTCCAAAGGCTAAACCTTTGGAATTAAACAATTCAATTTCTACCTGTGGGACCTTAGAGAGATTTCTTAACCTTTTTGAGCCTCAGTTTCTTTATCTGTAAAATACAGATGAAAAACACATACCTATTTCCATAGAGTAATATGCAGATTAAATGAGATGATTAATTCAAGTACCTGGCTCAATAAATGGAAACTTTTTATTAGATCAGCAAAAATCTTTGATCATATAATTTAGTAACCAGTTATTGAATACTCACTCTATGTCAAATATTGTGCCAGGTACTATGAGGCCATCATTGATTTAGTGAATTTTTGGAGTATATGGTACAGGCTAGACATTATATGAGGTGCTTATCCATCAAAACCATCAGAAGTCTAGATAAAATGCTGCCCAAGACTCTTCAGTTCTTCCACTGTGTGAGACCCCAGGTTGTGAACCAGTTTTTCTTTAATTCATGCAACAAGCATGATGCCAAGAACTTTGTGAACAACTGAAAATATATATAGAAAAAAACTTGGCCCTACAAAGGAGAGATTTCCAACCAGGTAGGGCCATTTTGGAGGTGATGGATCCAGCTGAGCTATTTCAAATCCTAAAAGATGATGCTGTGAAAGTGCTGCACTCAATATGCCAGCAAATTTGGAAAACTCAACAATGGCCACAGGACTGGAAAAGGTCAGTTTTCATTCCAATCCCAAAGAAAGGCAATGCCAAAGAATGCTCCCACTGCTGCATAATTGCACTCCTCTCACACACTAGCAAAGTAATGCTCAAAATTCTCCAAGCCAGGCTTCAATAGTACGTGAACCAAGAACTTCCAGATGTTCAAGCTGGATTTAGAAAAGGCAGAGGAACTAGAGATCAAGTTGCCAACATCTGTTGGATCATAGAAGAAGCAAGAGAGTTTCAGAAATACATCTACTTCTGCTTTGTTGACTATGCCAAAGCCTTTGACTGTGTGGATCACAACAAACTGTGGAAAATTCTTCAAGAGATGGGAATATCAGACCACCTGACCTGCCTCCTGAGAAATCTGTATGCAGGTCAAGAATCAATAGTAGAACTGTACAAGGAACAACAGACTGGTTCCAAATGGGGAAAGGAGTACGTCAAGGCTGTATATTGTCGCCCTGCTTATTTAACTTATATGCAGGGTATATCATGTGAAATGCTGGACTGGATGAAGCACAAGCTGGAATCAAAATTGCCGGGAGAAATATCAATAACCTCAGATATTCAGGTAACATTACACTTATGGCAGAAAGCAAAGAAGAACTAAAGATGACAGTGAAAGAGGAGAGTGAAAAAGTTGGTTTAAAACTTAACATTTAGAAAACTAAGATCATGGCATCTGGTCCCATCACTTCATGGGAAATAGATGGGGAAACAATGGAAACAGTGACAGACTTTATTTTGGGGGGCTCCAAAATCACTGCAGATGGTGACTGCAGCCATGAAATTAAAAGATGCTTGTTCCTTGGAACAAAAGTTATGACCAACCTAGATAGCATATTAAAAACAGAGACATTACTTTGCTGACAAAGGTCCATCTAGTCAAAGCTTTGGTTTTTCCAGTAGTCATGTATGGATGTGAGAGTTGGACCATAAAGAAAGCTGAGAGCCGAAGAATTGATGCTTTTGCATTGTGGTGTTGGAGAAGACTCTTGAGAGTCCCTTGGACTGCAAGAAGATCCAACCAGTCCATCCTAAAGGAAATCATTCCCGAATATTCATTGGAAGGACTGATGCTGAAGCGGAAACTCCAATATTTTGGCCACCTGATGCAAAGAACTGACTCATTTGAAAAAACCCTGATGCTGGGAAAGATTGAAGGCAGAGAAGGCAGGGGATGACAGAGGGTGAGATGGTTGGATGGCATCACCAGCTCAATGGTCATGAGTTTGAGTAAGCTCCGGGAGTTGATGATAGACAGGGAAACCTGGTGTGCTGCAGTCCATGGGGTCCCAAAGAGTCGGACACGACTGAGCAACTGAACTGAACTGATTGAGGGCCATTTTGACACCTCTGTCTTATCATTTCTTTCTTTCTTCGAAGGTCGTCTATAGTTGAGTTCTCTTTTGTGATGTGCTCTATGGTTATATTAATTAATTAATTAATTAATTAACTGGATAGGCATGTATTGTGTATCTGCTCTGGTCAGCTCATAGTACTGTGTTCTGCTTGTAATATAATAGAGAAATAAGATATAGTCCCTAACTCTGTGAAGTTCCAATTTAGTGATGGAGATTAGGTACCATGAGAAGTTGAATAATAATTGTAGAATATTTTGCTGGACAGAATAAATTCTTGAATGAAATGATGACCTTGAGAAGCATATCATGGTTAAAAAGCATGGACTTTATAGGCAGATGGATCTGTCTCCTGTCTTGGCTCTGTTCTCAACTAAGTCTTAATTTTGCCAAGTTGCTTAATCTCTCAGAGTTCTGTCATCTTTAAAGTAGGGCAAGACATTGTGAATATCCACTGACACAAGGCTGGTACATGCTTAGCACAGTTCGTGACATAGAGAGGCTTGACTTTTAGCTATTATTGTCACAATTAATGTTATCATTACAAATTCACACAAACCCTTCCAGTCCTGTGAGTGTACATGCATTTGTGCCCGTTGTGTTTGTGTGGTTAGACATTTCACTTGTCATTCATAATCCAATCTGATCAGAGAGATTCAGTCAACCACCCATTCACTGAATAAATATTCACTGAATACCTACTAGGTTCCAGGCCCTGTCCTGGGCACTAGGGATACAGTGAGCAATCAACCCTGAAAGTCACGGTCTCCATCCTCATGGAGTTTATCTTTTAATAGAGGAGCCAGAAGATACATATAACACACAGACTATCATGTCAGGCGGTGATAAAATGAAGTGTTATGAAGATAGGGGGTTGAGCATCTTCTATCTTCCTTCAACACAAAGACAATTTTATTCCTGGACTTATCCCCTTGCATTGAAAGCAATTCATCTGCATGAGTATCACCGGTCTCCTATGAAGCATATGGACTGATATGACTAGGAAAAGAGAGGCTGGGAGATAAAAGGGAAAACCCAAGAGAAGACTTTGCAATAATGCTAGGAAAAGATAATTACGTGTGCTCAGATTTGACCTGGGTTGGTCAAAATGCATGGTGTGAATGGCTAGTGGCCAGCAGGCAACAGCTGCTTTTGCTGTCATTGACCCCTTCAGTTAAAGGGGGAGATGTCTGGTCAGCCTGATATATTAAATGATTTAACATCCACCAGTATTCTTTATTTTACCATTATTTATGACTTGCTGAGTCCTGGCATTAAACTTTGGAAGAAATAAGGTGCAGGTGGAAGGCATGGCCTGGGGCTGGGGAGGTTGCAACATCAGGAAGGGACAAATCAAAGTGTCCCCAGTTGTCACTAAGCACGTGGGCTGAGAAGGTGGTGACACCTCCAGAGTGTGAGCCTGGCTTGTCCCTCATTCCCTGGATTCCTCTCACCTCCGACTCACTCCTGCTTCCTCTTCTTTCCCTGCCTCTTTCCAGGGATGTGTCTCAACCTGGCAGCCAGGCCTTCATGGAGCAAATGAACCACGTATGCCAGACCCACACAGACCTCTCCAGGATTTGGCTTGTGAGCCCAAGCATCACATATTATGTTTATAAAAGTTGGGAAGAAAGAGAGCTGGGAGAGCAGAGGACTGAGGGGGAAGCAGAGACACACACACAGAGGCGATTTCACTCCTGTGAAGAGGAGCAGACGTTTCTTCTCTTGCACTTTCCTCCCATGGATGGGGCTGAGACTTGGGGGGACCATTGCTGACTTCTCCCAGGGTTCCAGGTGGGGGGTCTGACAGGAGCCTGGGAGGTGGGCCAGGGCTTTTCCTTCCCCAGCTCTAGTCATGCATGGGGTCCTGAGGAGACCACGCGCTGTTTACATTCCCTTCCGGAGATCCACTGGGGAAGAAGCTCTCTGATTGCCAAACGGCCTCACATCGGCTCCAGAAACCTCCACCTGGAAGGTCTTCCACGTTGACCCCAGCCCATCCCGTGTTTGACCCCAACTTGCAGGTTCAAGGCAGCCTTTTAAACCTTTCCCTCCTCACTGCTTTGGACAGCATGTCCCCTCAGCCTCAGTCATCCCGGACTCAGCCTCATTCCCAGACAGACTCCTACGAGCCGCCTTAGAAGCTCAGCGAGACCCCCCTGAGTCGTCCTATGCTCCCAAACGCCACAGACTAAACATTGAGTCACCACTCACTTGCTACTCTCCCTGAAGCTCTGGTTTCAGAGGGAGGACCCGAGGGTTTGACTGAGGGAAATAGTTTCCTCCTTTTCTCGCTGGGTGGTTTTAAGGTGGGGCAAGATTGCTGGAAAAGTTGTGGGTGGGCCAAGGGCCAAGTACAATGTAGGTATCCCTGGGTCAGCATTTCGTCTGAGCATCAACCCTGGCCTCTCCCTCCACCCCACCCCTCCAACTTCCACAGACTGCAGCCAGAGACAGTGGCTTATCATATGCCCACCACCTCAGGCTTCCAGAAGGGAACATGGCATTAGTGCCACCTGATCCTGTCCACAGCCCTACAAGGAAGCCCAGGGAGGCTTTTCCTATTTTGCAGATGAAGAAACTGTGCTCCAGGAGAACAGAGGACTTGCAACCTAGCTATGGCTAAAGAGTACTGGAGCCTGGTCTCAGAGCCAGATCTCCAGCCCAGTGCTCTCACCCCAGCAGGCGGCTGCAGGAAACAGCTGGAATGTGTAATGAGAAGAGGGACTGGGAAACTCAGTGTTGGATTCTTAGGGGAAAAAGGAAACTGACCTCCCACAGTGAAATGAACAAGGCGTGGCTCACGGGCCAACTGGGCATTTGTTCAGTGGCCTATTCAATGACCCAAAGGCTGCACTTTTCCATGCGTGGGGAAGAGTAGGGCAGAATCTGTTGGCTCCTAGCATCCCGACCTTGGAGCTAGACCCTGGGAACTTGCTTAGCTTACTCCTCAGGGGCTGGTCCACCCTGTGCAACCTGGTGCACAACCCAAATGCTTGGCATGGCTGTCTGAAGATTTGGGAAGATCTCTTTGTGGATGGGAGGGAGGTCTGGTCGTTTGTATCTTAGGGGGAAAGTTCCAGGATCATGACCTGTCACTGTGAAGGCATTTTCCAAGAGCAGCCTACCAGGGGAATGCACATTGAGGTTGATGAACAGCAAATTCTTGTCCAAACCATGCATCACTATTGCACATCAGTCTGTGCTGTTTCCCTTTTTCCTGCTCCATATCAGTGGACCTCATGGGTGAAAGGAGGATGGGATAAAGAATGAGAGGAAGGTGACCGAAGCACTTGAAAACTGAGGCTGACATACATCACTGCACCTCTTTAAAACACAAAACCCCAGATACTGGAGGATTCTCTTCTATCCTCATTTCAAATCTTGGGAAAGCCTCCAGTTAATAGCATTGACTTCCACACTCACTCCCATAAAGCCATTCCTCAGGAGAAGTTCTGAAAAGGAGAGTCTGACTCAGGCAATGTTCTGAAATACTTTTGACCATGACCTGCACATCATGTAAATGTGACTGAAACAAGTTTCACAATGCAATAGTTACCCTTACTTCCTGCAATGATTTCTATGTTCTGTTCTGCTGCCGTTTATATCACTAAAAATAAACACAGGTTGACTCACTAGTACATGATTGGAAAAGCTCTGTTCAAGAAATCTTTGTAAATGGTCTCAATGGCATCTTGTAAAATGGCTTCAGTTATTCGTCCCACAGCCTGAACGCTGTGTGCAGGGCGCAGTCGCTTCAGTTGTGTCTGACTCTGTGTGACCCTATGGACTGTAGCCCACCAGGTTCCTCTGCACATGAGATTCTCCAGGCAAGAATGCTGGAATGGGTTGCCACACCCTCCTCCAGAGGATCTTCCCAACCCAGGGATCGAACTGCATCTCCTGCGTCTCCTGTATTACAGGCAGATTCTTTACTGCTAAACCACCAGGGAAGCCTGCCTGAACCCTGCAGACAATGCCAATTATGGCCAGTTGCTCACTCTGCCCACCTATGAGAAGCAGAAGGATAGAGGGGAGCAAGGTTTCAAATCCTCAAACCGATTATTACCCAAAAAATGACTTTGCAATAACAAACCATGCAGCTAACTGGGGGAATAGCAAAAGCCAAATGAGAATGACCGATTGACAAATAACCATTCATCTGCTTCCTGGCCTTTGTTCATGCTGTTCCCTTCTCCTGACACTTCTCTGGTTCCTCCACCTCCATCCAAAATCAGTGGATCTCAAGGATCACCTCTTCCAGGAAGTCTCCCCTGACTGTCTTTCCCTGCTATGAGGTTTTTGATAGCATCTGACTCCAGCTGAGCTACTATAACATTGAAGTGAAGTGAAGTGAAGTCGCTCAGTCGTGTCCGACTCTTTGCGACCCCATGGACTGTAGCCTACCAGGCTCCTCTGTCCATGGGATTTTCCAGGCAATAGTACTGGAGTGGGTTGCCATTTCCTTCTCCAGCGGATCTTCCCGACCTAGGGATCGAACCCAGGTCTCCTGCATTGTAGACAGATGCTTTACCATCTGAGCCACCAGGGATTTTAGTTATAATAGTATAACTAATTATACTAGTTATAGTATAATATGACTAACTAATGTTAATTAGTTAGTTATATTTTGTGGTTGATCCCTTTTGGAGAGTCTGCCCAGCTTCATGTACTACCTGGAAACCATGCCTGTGAGGTGGTCTCCTGCCTCCTGGTCCCAGTATAATGAACTGGGGATGGGCGTGGGGGGTGGGCCCTGGCACTTCACCAAAGCTGGGCCAGTTAGAGCCTTTCCCTGGGAAGTTGCAACTGGAAATGATGGAAAGAGAGAGAGGGAAAAGAAGACAGAGAAACAGGGACATGAAACTGCCTTTTCCCTGGAGCTGTCATGATCAGTTCTAGAATGAATGAGGTTCCCCTGTACCCTTGCTCTTGGGCTCCATGACAGTCTATCTGTGTCTATATATCTATAACACATCTTTATATAATCTATTCCTAGGGTTACCAATGTCCTGTTTGCTGGCAGTCCTGGTTTATGCCTATTGCCAAACATAATTATTTCTAGTGCTCATTCACTCTTACAATGCCTTGGTCTTGATGACCTAGTCACCTCAGCCTCACACTAGCTCATGTTGGCTTCTGTCCCTATTGCACATTTACAATGTCGAGGCTCACAAAGCAAGTTCACATGCATCTATCTGCTCATTCTCTTTCCAAATTCATGATTTTCCCCTCAGAACTGCCCCTCCCTCTGTGTGCCACCACTGGTCCCCTGTCATGTCACCCAGAGACCCTGGAATTAGCCTAGACCCTTCCTTCTACTTCAGCTCATATATCCTTTTGTTCATTACTTAAAAAATAATTGAGTGCCCACCAAGGATTTTGCACTGTGCTTGTTGCTGGATAAATAGTGTGGCAAATGAATCAGAGTCTTGAATTCATACTCAAGCTCAAAGGACACCCACAAATATATAGTTTCAAATTGTGATACGTGTGGCAGAGGAAAAGAACTGTGTCTGGGAGAGAGAAGAATGGGATGGGTATAGGGCCAGCCCACTCAGTATCAGAGCCCCAGGAAGGCCTCTCTGAGGAAGCAACATTAGAGGTCAGATCTAAAGGCTCAGAAGGAGCCTGTTAATGAAAGGATTTCAGTAGCAGGAGTTGAACCAAGTCTTTACATGTTAGGTTGACCACTCCAAAAATTATGTGGGAAGTGGATCTTAAAGGGCAAAAGCGGAAGTTGGATTTCCTTCCCATCTAGGTCACAACAGATCACTGAACAGAGTTCCCTGTGCTATACAGTAGCTTCTCATTAGTTATCTATTTTATACATAGTATCAATAATACATATATATGTCAATCCCAATCCATCCCACCCATGCACCATCCCGTTTGGGATCCATATATTTGTTCTCTATCTCTGTGTCTCTATTTCTGCTTTGCAAATAAGATCCTCAAAACCATTTTTCTAGATTCCATGTATATGTATTAATATACAATATTTGCTTCTCTCTTTCTGACTTACTTCACTCTAAGTTGGGAGACCAAGGAAAAGGCTGTTTTAGGTGTTCAGATGAGAGTTGATGGTGGCTTACGTGCAGAGCAGTGGAGATGTGTAAAAGCGGACGGTATGGGGCGGGAGGTGGGGGGGGGGGTTCAGGATGGGGAACACATGCACACCCGTGGTGGATTCATGTTGATGTATGGCAAAACCAATACACTATTGTAAAGTAATTAGCCTCCAATTAGAATAAATAAATTTATATCAAAAAAAAGTGGACAGGCTGGGGAGAGACTTTGAATGTGAAAATTCACAGGGTTTGGCAGTGGATTGGAGGTGGTGGAGAGAAGTAGCTGGTGGTGAGGGAGAGAGGTGTCCACCAGTGTGTGATTTTAGCATGAACCATTTCCCAAGATGGGGAGGAGAAGGTGTGGGGAATGTTTGATGGTGGAGTTGGTGGGTAGTGGAAGACATCAGCTGGGAATGTGTTTAGCTCGAGATGATTGTGAAAATTCCAAATGGCTGTTTCAGCTGCATGGGTGTGTTCCAGGTCCTGGGCTCAGAGGAAGGGCCCTGGGCTTGGTTTAATTGCCATCTTGAAATGTTTAATAATTTGATCTTTGAACTTGAGTTCTATATGGGAAATTTGACCAGACAATGGAGCAAGTGTGTGAGCAGGAGAAACATGTCTAACATACTTGCCTGCCACCCCTTCATGTGTAGTAGTATTTGTGATGCCCAGAGTACAAATTCCAGTGTACTCATCATGTGGAGGGTTTCAGTGAGATTCCAATTAAGTGCACTTGTGCCGCTTATATGCAGGGGATGCATTCTAAGACCTCCAATGGATGTTTGAAACTGAAGATAGTACTAAACCCTGTATAGTTTTTCTCTAAACTTACCTATCTCTGATAAAGTTTAATTTATAAAATAGGCAGAGTAAGAGATTCACCATAATAACTACTAATAAATTAGGAGAATTATAGCAAAACACTATAATAAAAATTTATGTGAATACGGTCTCTCTCTCAAAATATCTTATGGTACAAATTCAATGCCTTTTCATCCTAAGCACTTGTCATGCGCTGTGGTCCTAACCTTGAGGTGCAATAGCAAAACAAGCATGAATTTCTTTTTCCTTTTTCACAACTTTGCAATAGAAGATTCATTCTCACCATAGATCTTAGGAACCTAGGCTTATGATTTTTTCCTTTCCTCATTAAATTGAGAGCCTTAAGGACACACTTTCATGACTCCTCTTTGGCAAATCTGAACTGCCAGCATCACGACTCTTGCCCTTTGGGGGACCATTATTAAGTACAATAAGGGTTACCTGAGCACAAGCACTGTGTTAGCTTGGCAGTTGATCTGATAACCTCAATGGCTACCATTTGACTAACTGACTAACAGGCAGGATATGCTGGACAAAGGGATGATTCACGTGGCGGGTGGGATGCAGCAGGATAGTATGAGATTTCATCACACAACTTAGAACACTACACAACTTAAAACTTATGGGTTATTTATTTCTGGAATTTTCCATGTAGTATTTTCAGACCTCAGCTGACCACAGGTTACTGAGACTATGGAAAGAAAAACCATGGATAAGAGGGGACCAGTGTACAAAGTAAGTGTGTTATATCTATGGTTAACTAAGTAGGGACACTGGCCATCCCAAGAAGCCACACTTTCCATTTTAAACAGAAAGTTCATAGAGCACAGAAAAAGGACAGCGGTGTTCTAAGAAGCAAACAACCAAGGAACCCTGTTGCACCCTTCCGTGTGTGCATGCTGAATAGCTTCAGTCCTGCCTGAGTCTTTGCGACCCTGTGGATTGTAGCCTGCCAGACTCTGCTATCCTTTGGATTCTCTAGGCAAGAATACTGGAGTGGGTTGCCGTGCTCTCCTCCAAGGGATCTTCCCAACCCAGGGATTGAGACTGCTGCTTTTACAACTTCTGCATTGGCTGCTACTGCTGCTAAGTTGCCTCAGTCGTGTCCAACTCTATGCAACCCCATAGACGGCAGCCCACCAGGCTCCCCCATCCCTGGGATTCTTCAGGCAAGAACAGTGGAGTGGGTTGCCATTTCCTTCTCCAATGCATGAAAGTGAAAAGTCAAAGTGAAGTCGCTCAGTCATGTCCGACTCTTAGCGACCCCATGGACTGCAGCCTACCAGGCTCCTCTGACCATGGGATTTTCCAGGCAAGAGTACTGGAGTGGGTTGCCATTGCCTTCTCCATCTGCATTGGCAGGTGGGTTCTTTTCCAGCAGTGTCACCTGGAAAGCCTGTCAAACCCTTACTTAGGCTGAAAATGAAGGGGCTTCCCAGGTGATACTAGTGGTAAAAGAACCCACCTGCCAATGCAGAAGACATAAGAGATGGGAGTTTGATTCCTGGGTCTGGAAGATCCCCTGGAGGAGGGCACAGCAACCCACTCCAGTATTCTTGCCTGTGGCCCAGTGGGATGTCAGCAGTCAAGATGCAAGCAGAGGATTGGTGCATACTTGGGCTTGTTGTCATGGAACACGGCCTATGGAGGATTGCTGAGCGCACTTCACAGTCAAGTTACCAGGTGACTGTGTCTGCATGAGTGAGCCCAACTGCAATCAGCAGAACCACCTGGCCAACCCACGGAACTGTGGGCAATAAAATTACTGTTGCTTTAAATCACTAAGCTCTGGGGCAATAGATAAACAATACAATATCTTATTCATATTTGCTTCCATAGAATCTACTATGTTATTGTTGTTTAGTTGCTAAGTCATGTCTGATTCTTTGGGATCCCATGGAGTGTTGACCACCAGGCTCCTCTGTCCGTGGGATTTCCCAGGCAATACTACTGGAGTGGGTTGCCATTTCTTTCTCCAGGGATCAAACCCATGTGTTCTGGTTGGCAGGCAGATTCTTTACCACTGAGCCACCTGGGAAGCCAGAATCTACTATACTGCTTGGCATGTCAGCTCTCAATACATTTTTATTGTTATAAACTTTATTCTCCCAACAATCTGGTCAGGTAAGTATTACTATCATTTTCTATTTATTTTTAATTATAAGACTCACAGGAACAATTACTCATCCCAGCTCCGAATTTTGGGAAGAATGCTCTGATTAACTTATAGAAGATATAATCAAGGTCTGGGAATACAGAGGAATGCATTGGGTCACCCCAGAAGACTTTGATCACCTCTATTATGTGCCCCTTCTCTTAATAAAGAATTGATAGTATTTAGCATTTATTGAGTGCTTGTTATCTGCCAACTGCTAAGTGCTTTATGTATATTGCAGCATGTTTATCCTTGCAAAAACCATGTGAAGTGGGTACTATTAGCATCTTATTTTAGAAAAGCAGAAACTGAGGATCAAGAAGGAAATATGATTGGTTACTAGAGCCGGTAAATGGCAGAGCTAAACTATAGACCTGGGTCTGTCCGACTCCTCACTCTTGTTCTTTTTTTAGTTGCAGTATAGTTGGTTTACAGTGTTGTGTTATTTTCAGGTGTACAGCAAAGTAATTCAGTTATACATATATATAGATATTTTTTTTCAGATTCTTTTCCCTTATAGGCTATTACAAAGTATCAAGCATAGTTCCCTGTGCTGTACAGTAGGTTCTTGTTATCTATTTTATATATAGTAATGTATCTCTGTTAATATCAAACTCCTAATTTATCACTCTTGCTCTTCACCCTTTCACACCACATGGAGTCAGAGTTCACAAGGGGTTTAGCTTCCAAAGTCAGTGCATAGAGCAACAGTCACACAGTGAGAAGTACTCTTGAAAATGTCCAGGCTCTCTCTCCCTCTCTCCCTCTCTCCCTCTCTCCCTCTCTCCCTCTCTCTCTCTCTCTCTCTCTCTTCCTCTCTCTCTCTCCCACGCACTCCTCCACTCTCTTCTCTTCAAGTCTTTGGGTTGGCATGCCCTCACGCTTCGAGGATGTATTCTCCTGCTATCTTCTAAATAAAATAGAGCTGTAACACTGATTTGCCTAAGAGCTATAACGCAGTTTGTCCAAGACCCGAGAGCTGTGACGTGCCGAGGGCTTTAATGTCCGTCGCCCCAAATCTTTGTTGTGACGAAACAAAGAACCGAGGAACATACACTCGCGTGACATCTATGGTGCCGTGACTCAGATATAACCTGGCTGAAACAACCTCCACGCGGAAGAGGCCAGGCACAGCAGGAGCCCAACTCAGCGAAGCTCCCGTGGTAGAGGCGGAACGTGAAGAAAATCCAGCGCAGGGGAAGGCCCATCGTGCTGGAAACTGGGACAGCGAAAAACAAACTCAGCAGAAAGCTCACGTGGCCCAGTCTCAGATCCCAGAAGACCTCTGGTTAAGACAGGCGGGGCATTGGGCCAAAGAGTGTCCAAACCACGACAAGTCTCCTAGAATGGCTTGCCACAAATGCCATCAACTGGGACATTGGGCGACACTCTGCCCTCGGAACCCAAGAGCCTCAAGGTCAAGTGCCAAGCCTACCCTCATGATGGTTCAAGAGGACTGAAGCGGCCCGCTCCAGCCAGCCCGCCTGTCACAGATAACCATCATGGGGCTGGAGCCAAGGGTGCAATTGGATGTGGCAGGTCAACAAGCTACAACATGCAGTGCCAGTTCAACAAAGGTATAAAACTAGAGCTGACCATGAAAAATATCACACCCTTAGATGGACACCGCAATAAGGACTCTGAGGCTTGAGACTAGCAAGAGGGGGAGGCCCAATATCTCTCGCCGCCCCAGTTCAGCAGGAAGTAGCCAGAAAGACCTCGACACCCCTATTCCCAAAGAATTGGGCCTCCCATCTCTTGAGGGGGGAATGTTAGGTAGGTAGAATAGGGAAAAGGAGTCCAAAACGGCGGTGGCTAAAAGACAAGAAAGGGAAAACCAGCGAAAATCTAATAAAAGAAGGCCCGAGGACCAGAGTGAAGACTTCAGGTAGAACAAACAGCACTCGAGCTGTAACACTGATTTGCCTAAGAGCTATAATACAGTTTGTCCAAGACCTGAGAGCTGTGACGCGCTGAGGGCTTTAATGTCCGTCGCTCCAAATCTTTGTTGTGATGAGACAAAGAACCGAGAAAGATACACTCGCATGACAGACCTAACAGAAGCAGAAGATATTAAGAAGAGGTGGCAAGAATACACAGAAGAACTGTACAAAAATGATCTTTAAGACCCAGATAGTCATGATGATGTGACCACTAATCTAGAACCAGATATCTTGGAATGTAAAGTCAAGTGGGCCTTAGAAAGCATCACTACGAGCAAAGCTAGTGGAGGTGATGGAATTCCAATTGAGCTGTTTCAAATCCTGAAAGATGATGCTGTGAAAGTGCTGCATTCAATATGCTGGCAAATTTGGAAAACTCAGCAGTGGCCACAGGACTGGAAAAGGTCAGTTTTCATTCCAATTCCAAAGAAAGGAAATGCCAAAGAATGCTCAAACTACCGCACAATTGCATTCATCTCACATACTAGTAAAGTAATGCTTATAATTCTCCAAGCCAGGCTTCAGCAATACATGAACCGTGAACTCCCTGACGTTCAAGCTGGTTTTAGAAAAGGCAGAGGAACCAGAGATCAAATTGCCAACATCCGCTGGATCATGGAAAAAGCAAGAGAGTTCCAGAAAAACTATTTCTGCTTTATTGACTATGCCAAAGCCTTTGACTGTGTGGATCACAATAAAATGTTGAAAATTCTGAAAGAGATGGGAATACCAGACCACCTGACCTGCCTCTTGAGAAATCTGTATGCAGGTCAGGAAGTAACAGTTAGAACTGGACATGGAACAACAGACTGGTTCCAAATAGAAAAAGGAGCACATCAAGGCTGTATATTGTCACCCTGCTTATTTAACTTATATGCAGAGTACATCATGAGAAACGCTGGACTGGAAGAAACACAAGCTGGAATCAAGATGGCCGGGAGAAATATCAATAACCTCAGATACGCAGATGACACCACTCTTATGGCAGAAAGTGAAGAGGAGCTAAAAAGCCTCTTGATGAAAGTGAAAGAGGAGACCAAAAAAGTTGGCCTAAAGCTCAACATTCAGAAAATGAAGATCATGGCATCCGGTCCCATCACTTCATGGGAAATAGATGGGGAAACAGTGGAAACAGTGTCAGACTTTATTTTTTTGGGCTCCAAAATCACTGCAGATGGTGACTGCAGCCATGAAATTCAAAGACCCTTACTCCTTGGAAGAAAAGTTATGACCAACCTAGATAGCATATTCAAAAGCAGAGACATTACTTTGCCAACTAAGGTCCATCTAGTCAAGGCTGTGGTTTTTCCAGTAGTCATGTATGGATGTGAGAGTTGGACTGTGAAAAAGGCTGAGCGCCAAAGAATTGATGCTTTTGAACAGTGGTGTTGGAGAAGACTCTTGAGAGTCCCTTGGACTGCAAGGAGATCCAACCAGTCCATTCTGAAGATCAGGCCTGGGATTTCTTTGGAAGGAATGATGCTGAAGCTGAAACTCCAGTACTTTGGCCACCTCATGAGAAGAGTTGACTCATTGGAAAAAAACTCTGCTGCTGGGAGGGATTGAGGGCAGGAGGAGAAGGGGACGACAGGGGATGAGATGGCTGGATGGCATCACTGACTCGATGGACGTGAGTCTGAGTGAACTCCGGGAGATGGTGATGAACAGGGAGGCCTGGCATGCTGCAATTCATGGGGTCGCAAGTAGTCGGACACGACTGAGCAACTGAACTGATTACTCCTTTAATTTTCATTTTTATCACCTACTATTACTTTGCAAAAAAAAAAAAAAAAGGAGAGAGAGAGAGAGAAAGAGATCCTATTTTTTAAAGCAAAAGTGAAAGTGAAGTCGCTCAGTCATGACCGACTCTTTGCGACCCCATGGACTGTGGCCTACCAGGCTTCTCTGTTCATGGGATTTTCCAGGCAAGAATACTGGAAAGGGTTGCCATTTCCTTCTCCAAACTTCATATATATATATATAAAATAAAATTTAAAAAAAAAAAAAAAAGAAAGAAAATGTCCAAAGTCCCTTTTGAGGTTAAAGTGTATAATACTTTATTTAGTAATAGAGATGAGGAAATGCATGCAATATTTCAGGGCTGTGTCATGTTTAAGATATAATTTGCAAGAGTCATACTGTGGCAGAGTCTGGCTAGATACTCACAATTTCCATTTATTTTCGTTTGAGGCTCACAGAAAGACTCCATTTTCTAATTCTCTGCAGTTAAATTGGGGCCATGTACTGAGGTCTGGCCAATGAAACATGGACAGGTGTGCTCTAACTCATCTGTAGGGTTGCCCCTTAATTACTTCTGTCATCTGCTAGTCCAGAAATCAGCCATCCATGACCTGTGAGCTCATTTTTGTAAATAAAGTTTTAATAGAACATAGTTGGGCTCATTTGTTTACATATTCTACAACAGCAGAGATGAGCAGTTGTGACAGAGACCATACGGCCTCTAAAACCTTTTTGCCAAAGACTTGCTGACTCCTGCTCTGTTCCCCTCTTGGTAGATGCTGTGATGAGCCACTCAGATCTCCCTTTAGCAATGAAAATATTAGTTCCTCAGCTGCTCAAAGTTCTCCTGGAAGATGGTCCACACCTACACCCAACGACTGGTAAACACAGAGGTTGAACAGCACAACCACCTTGCCCCAACCCAGGACAGTTCTGAAAGGCCACCAGCCCCAGAGGTCTCCACTGGGGTAATGGAGATCTTTGGGAGACTGCATTACATCTCAGCCTGACCTTACATCCTTCTCTCCCTTCCATATGTATGATCCTAAGAGCGCTCTCTATTAAACATCCTGTACTCCCATCTCTACCTCAGAATCCAACCTGCAATAGCTTCCACCCCCTTCCATAAGGTTTCATATGGCAGCATCACCACTGGAAGATGCTGGATCCTTGAATCACTGCTAAGAGGACAGTCACCAAGGAGCACCTCCAGACCCACCTCACACTGTGCCTGTAAGTAGACAATTAGCCTCTGAAACTGGGTGTTGTTTGTTTGTTACAGCAGCTCACTCTACTTATTCTGACAAGTATACTCAGAGAGGCAAGAAGTCCGTGCCATGAGAGAGCTGCAGGAGCTGAGATGTACCGTGGGAACCATCTGCTCACATTCACGACAGGGCGTCTGCCCTGGGAGAGCGATGGAAGGGTCAAGTCACTCACACCTATTGTCTTGTTTGCTTTCAGTTTCTTTTTTCTCTTTCTCTATTTGGCGCATAGAGCAAAATTTTTATAAGTTAAATGTGGGCGTGGTATGATTGCACCTCCACCCCAGTTTGGGGCTCTATCCTCAAAGCATCTCTGAGCAGCTTGCATTCTGCAATGGTTGAAGAATGTAGCATATGGATGACTGAGAGGTGGGTAAGCGGGGAATCAAATGAAGCCCAGATGTCAGCCGGTCTCCCTGAGCCCCAGCCATCGGTTGGGGCAGAATTCAGAGGAAGAGCCCCCAGTGGGGGGTTGTGGGGGTGGCTCCCAGGAGCTGAACATAAACAACCCCACTGCTGATGCCCACCAGGCGTGGCTGTACTTGTGTCCACACCGTGGTCAGAGTGTCTGCAGAGGCAGCTGGAGACCGACGTGGTCTTTTGTCTCCCCTCTCTCTGAAGTCGCCCTGGGACACAGGTGTGCGTCCCCCACAGCCAGCCGACAGAGAAGATGAATCAGCGCCCCTGAAAGACGTGCCCCAGAGCAGTCTGACAGCTGAAACTTGTCTGAAGGTGCACGGTTTCCCTTCTGACCACAGCTAATGGAAATGTGTGGCTTGCCCGGAGAAGAATCTGTGTTATTCTTTAAAGGAACAATGCTAACCACAGATGTTCAGCATCTGGCATGTGGTAGGGGTTTCCCTGAATGAGGAGAATGTAACTGGACCAGCCTGTTCATAAGCTGCCTTTGAGCCTAGGCATGTATTTGCCTTCTTTCAGCCCTGGATTTGGTTCTCCAAAGATGTCTTTTGATCACTTGGCATTTTTATGATACGCCCCCTCCCCTCAGTTACCTTCTATGTCTCTTGATGAATATTTTGAGACACCCAAAGGCCTATATCTGTGCCTTTAGGTCTTTGCTCATGCCATCTCCATGCCTGTTTTGTCATCCTTTTTTTTTTTAAAATGAATATATAATTGGTTAGAACTCTGTTCACTGCAATTAAGAGATGCCAAATCCAACTTGCCTTACACTAAAAGCTAAATGTATTGGGGAAAGTAACTTAAAATCCAGGACCATTTGACTTTGAAGTCAGGTATACTGGGATCCAAAGGTTCAGGCAATTTTTCCAGGACCTGATGTTAGTCTGTTTCTTTGTGTCTAGGCTATGTTTCTTCCTACACTGGCTCCGGGTTCAGATAACCACTAAATGGGCTGGCCTTGGCAGTTCCAGGCTTATGTTCCATAGGTTAGTTATTCTATAGAAAGAGATTGCCTCTTTTCCAATAAACCTGGGGATGGGGCTGATTAGACTATCTTAAGATATACACATATTCACCCATAAACTAATCCTCGTTGCCGTTCAGCTGCTCAGTTGTGTCTGACTCTTTGTGACCCCATGGACAGCAACACCAGGCTCCCCTGTCTGTCACCACCTCCTGGTGTTTGCTTAAACTCATGTCCATTGAGTCAGTGAAGGGGATGGGGATGGGGTTCCCTTCATTTCTCAGGTCTGGGTGCCTTCAAAGAGAAAAGTCTTTCTCCAAAGGAAATCAAGATCCTATTATGAAAGGAAGGTTGAATGGTTACAGGCCAAGGAGAATCAACAGACACACAATCCACAGCCTGTTTCTCAGAGAAATAAGAAGGAAACAAGGCAGCTTTGAACTGAGGAAAAAGTTTACAATGCTTAAGAAGCAGTTTGGGACAGCGAAGAAACGGGTCTCAGTGCCAAGGATTAAAGACTAACTCTATCTGTATGTATGAGTGCCCCTCCGTCTCATGCTCCACAGCATCTGCCTGCATGTTCAGGTGGGATGTCAAGATTTGCCATGCTTTGGGGCCAGCTGAGCACTTGTTGACTCTGCATGAATCACTGAGCTCTCAGAGGCCATTGCTCTATGCCTTAAACCATATGTGGTGAGCGTTTTGCTGAGCTCCTAATAATTACTTAACAGCTTCTTGTTGAGCTAAATTGTGAGGTAGATGCCAGCACTCCAGCCTGGGAGTCAAGAGGACTGGGTTGTAATCAAGGCTCTTGACCTTGTCCAAGCTAAGTAGCCATACCAAGAGAGCAGTGAATAGGATAATAGCTATTTTTGTCCAGGGATTCTAGTTCACAAAGCTTTCATTTTCAGTTCACTCACAGTGACCCTGTGAGATAACCCAATGTTATGAGGTAAGCTTCTCAAGGTTAAGTCTAAGACAAAAAAAAAAAAAAAAAGCTGGTTATAATCTAAATCTCCCTGGAAACTCCTACAAATCTTCCATAAAGTAGAGCTTAAAAGGTTTTGTGATTACAACCAAATCCAGTCATCCTTGTGAATTATGTGGGATGGATATAATAACATACTATGTATTATTTAGTGAGTGTACATATTCCAAAGTACAATATTAAATTATTAATAATGACATATATTCAGTACAGTAAGGTTCTTAAAATAGGAAAGGGAAGAAGAGTAGTTCCACATCTTTGGTTTTAGCATCAGTCTGTCACACATGTGCACTGAGTGGATTAATCAAGCAGAACTTCAGGCCTATTTAGGTTGTTTTTATTTCTCTCTGCTTTTCACTAAGTGCAAATAGGCAGATTTTTGTAAACTAAATGTGTGATGCAGTTCCCCAGTCTCACTCAATTGAAAATGTGAACCATGGCTTTAGAACATGTTGGACATTGCATTGGATGCAGGAATTCAGTAGTGAATGAAATAGGTATGATTTCTAGCCTAATGGAATTAACAGTCTTTTGAAGAATATTTTATAGATAAAGAAACTGAAGCTGAGGGAGGTGATTGCCAAATATTGCCCAGCTAGTCAAGAGCAGGCCTGGGATTTGAATCTGGGGTCTTTTGACTTTCAATTCAGTTGCTCAGTCGTGTCTGACTCTTTGCGACCCCATGAATCACAGCACGCCAGGGCTCCCTGTCCATCACCAACTCCCGGAGTTCACTCAGATTCACATCCATCGAGTCAGTGATGCCATCCAGCCATCTCATCCTCTGTCATCCCCTTCTCCTCCTGCCCCCAATCCCTCCAAGCATCAAAGTCTTTTCCAATGAGTCAACTCTTCGCATGAGGTGGCCAAAGTACTAGAGTTTCAGCTTTAGCATCATTCCTTCCAAAGATATCCCAGGGCTGATCTCCTTCAGAATGGATTGGTTGGATCTCCTTGCAGTCCAAGGGACTCTCAAGAGTCTTCTCCAACACCACAGTTCAAAAGCATCAGTTCTTCGGCGCTCAGCCTTCTTCACAGTCCAACTCTCACATCCATACATGACCACAGGAAAAACCATAGCCTTGACTAGACGGACCTTAGTCGGCAAAGTAATGTCTCTGCTTTTGAATATGCTATCTAGGTTGATCATAGCTTTCCTTCCAAGGAGTAAGCATCTTTTAATTTCATGGCTGCAATCACCATCCGCAGTGATTTTGAAGCCCCAAAAAATAAAATGTGACACTGTTTCCACTGTTTCCCCATTTATTTCCCGTGAAGTGATGGGGCCGGATGCCTGACTTTAACCCTGAGCTTTTTCCAATGACTCCCCATTGGTTTCCATGGCAACCGAAGTCGCTTCTAAAGCCAAAGTCAGACTCCTGGAGTTCATTACAGAAGAAACAAGCCACTGGAACTGGCCACTTGGCTTGGCAGTTTGGATCTGGAACTGAGTTCATATCTGGTGTTGAATTGTTCCCTCCAGAAATGGGTTGGGTTGGAATGGAATGGTAATGAGGGCTCTATTTGCTCCAGAAGGCCCATTCTCTATCCTGCCCACCAACCATAATGGTTGGTCACCCTCCTTAAGCCCCCTATTGATTACATAGAGTTGATTTTTCTTGATATCAGTGGCTGAGCCAAGAGCATTTAGAGCTGAGCCATGGCCCCCCCAAATTACTGCCTTCCAGACGAAATATGTCAGGCAGCTTTCCCTAGAGCTCCTTTTAAGGACAAAGAGACTGGTTCTGGGCTTGCATTTCCTTTGTTTGGTATCCAGTGTGTGTATGTTCCTTTCCCATGTGTACCCCAAATGGCCTGAAAACCAGGGTGCCCCTCTTCCTGAGTCCCAGACCCTCCAAGAGCCTCTCAGGCCCTATCCTAGGAGGAGCCTTGAGGAGGCTGCCAGTAAGGCCCATCCAAAGGCTGTGGTTTGCCCTGGCTTTCAGTGTGCTGACCCAGCCCACCCCAGGGGTGGCGGCGCCAGACCTGGGGCTCCTCCTAAACCGGGCACTGCCATTTGGGCGAATTAAATAGCAATCTTCATATTGAAAATAGTGGTGACTCCACTCCCATTCCCTAAGCCAGGACAAATGTCCCTTCATCTATCTGCTCAGTGTCATTAAGTAGACAACTTCAGTGAGTGGACACTCAAGTTAGAATTGACTCCTTTCTATCACTCCTGTCAAAAAGCCAAAAATAAGGCATTTAGCCTGAGGAAAATTGGCTTCTCAAGTAGACTTGCATATTCCTCCTTTGGAGAAATGTCACTAATGGTGTTTTAATAATGCTTTATGTGCCTAGACACCAATAATAAGAAGAACTTACTATTTACCCAAGCGACTGCTAGCCCCTTAATGATGGACTAAGTATCAGCTACTGGCGGGATATGTAGTGGGTAAGTGCTGTGTAATTACCAAGCAAATTCATCATTATTTCTGTCTTATAAACCAGAATATGTGTTAAATAATACTTTGGGGCCACTGAAAGTAATTACTGTGCACCATCTCTGTAAGAACATGTAATTATCCTACAGTCGCCCTATGTTTACTAAGCAAATGTATGCAATTATTATCTAAAGCCCAAACCCTGCCCTTGGAGCCACAAAAGTGCACCCGAGGGCAGGTCTGTGTTCAGAGTAGTTTTATCACGTGCCTGGGGTCCTGAAGGATCAGGGCCTCCATTTCCTAAATTCCAGCTCTGCCCTCCTTCCTGGCCTCCAAACAGCCATAAGCTAGACTTTGCAAAACAATTTGATGATGGTGTCTTCACCTCTCCCCACCCTAGCACATCCCAGCTTCTGCTCTGGCCTCCTTGCTGTTTAGACCTTCCAGGCCCTTCCACTAGACCTGCTGGGACCTCAGCATCTAGCTATGGAGGGCTCAGTTCAGCAGTTCCAAACGCTCTTTCAGAGGCTCACCTCATATCAGGAATCGTGCAGGGCTCTGAAGACATGGAGATCAGTGAGACATTGCCTTTGAGGGGCCAGGGGGAGAGGCAGACAAGTCTCAGGAGGGCTGCATAGCCAGTACCAAGGTCAAGAACATGGGTCCTGGCGCCAGGCTGCCTGGCTTCAGATTTGTTGTTGTTTTTTTTTAAAATTGATTTTTATTGGACTATAGTTGATTTGCAAAGTTGTGTTAGTTTCTGTTGTACAGCAGAGTGAATCAGTTATGCATGCTAAGTTACTTCAGTTGTGTCCGACTCTTTGGGACCCTATGGACGTAGTCCACCGTGGAATTCTCCAGGCAAGAATACAGGAATGGGTTGCCATGCCCTCCTCCAGGGGATCTTCTTGACCCAGAGGTTGAACCTGAGGCTCCTGCTTTGCTGGCAGATTCTCTACCACTGAGCCACCAGGGAAGCCCTTATACATATATGCATTCTTTTTAAGATTCTTTTCCCATGTAGGTCATTACAGAGTATTAAGTAGAGTTCCCTGTGCTGTACAGTAGGTTCTTATTGGTTATCTCTTTTATACTGGCTTCAGAATTGCATTGCAAAGTGGAGATCATCAGAGGCCCTCCATTGAAAGAGCAATGTGGGATTTATAGGAGTGAAGTACTGAGAGAAGTGCCTGGCACAACCAACAGAGGTTCTGTAGCAGCTGGTTATTATTTTAATGTGAACATGTGGATGGCTCAGCACTCAAATGGTACCATGAAACCAAGCCTTCCCTGCTCCTGCCCAAGAGAAGCGATGTCTTCCTCCTTGAGCTCACAGGGCATCCCATCTGGATGTCTCTTCTGACAGCTAGAGCTTTCTACCAGGCTCTGTGTTAACTGGTGCTGATCTCTGACCTCCCTCACTGAGTTTATTGAGTCTCTGGTTTGGGTTTTATTCATCTTTGTGTCCCTAACATCAAGCACAGGGCCAGGAGTGCAGTGGGCATTCTTTACATGTTTGTTGAATGAATAGCAGTTACTCAATAAACACTTGTTAAAAAAAAAAAGAGCCCTTCAAAGTCCTATTTGACCACGTGGCACAGCAATGAGCCAAAACCACAGATTTTATTCTGTTTTCACTAATGTGGGTATGTGTGGGGGAGTTGGATTTTTGAAAGGATTGCAGAATAGATTTCTTTCCGACTCAGATGGGTGAACAAAAGACTAATTAACGAAAAACAAAGAAACAAAGGCCCTAAACTGTAGGCTCCTTTCTACATACTTGGTATTGATGGGTTGACATTTGACTGTGAAGCTGGGTCTCCAAGAAGGACCCCAGCTCCTTTTCCAGCAGCCCCCAGCCCGAGCTGGCCCTGCATTGCTCCAGAGCTGAAAGCAGCATTGTTAACTGCTTTTGTTCGAGAGGTCCCCCAGCTGGTCCCGGGTCACCAAGCTTCACTGTTTACTTGTGTGTTCTTAAGCTGGGGCCCTTGGTATTAGCAAAAGATTAGATTTTTCTTTCTTCATCACCAACTGTTCCTTTCCCACCCTGTCCCCCACATCCTCTGTCTCTTTCATTTCTTCTGTCTCAGAAGCTCTTTGAGTGAATGTTAATTAGATTGAACACAAGCTGGAAGGTCAATGGCCCTGCCTCTCTGTGAGGCAGCCTCTCTCTGGTGGATTATTCAATTTGAGATAGGAACAATACCTAAATCAGTGTAGTTACCATTTCAAAACACTTTCCCAGATGTTCTATCTTTTATTCTTACCAAGAAGACTAGGTGGCATGGCAGCTATTTCATTGTTTCCATTTTATAGATGGGAAAAGTAAGGTTCAGAGATGGTACATGATTGGCCCGTGATCTCAACCAAGAGATTGTAGAAGGGAATTCCAGGACACTTTTTTTGCTTCCTGACTCTAAGGTATCACATTGTCTGATGATGTGAAAGACGCAGTGCGGGCGTGCTGACTTGCTTCAGTCACGTCCTCCTCTTTGCAACCCTATGGACTGTAGCCCTCCAGGCTCCTCTGTCCATGGGATTCTTCAAAGCAGGAATACTGGAGTGGGTTGCCATGCCCTCCTCCAGGAGATTTTCCCAACCTAGGGATTGAACCAGTGGCTCCTGTGGCTCCTGCATTGCAGGCAGAGTTTTTACTGCTTCAGCCATCAGGGAAGCCCCGAAAGACATAGTAAAGGCTGCCGAATATGTATTAATTTCCACCCCCATCTTTAGATCTTATTTTTGGTCTACCTACACGTGTTATGACTTCACTTTCACTTTTTACTTTCATGCCTTGGAGAAGGAAATGGCAACCCATTCCACTGTTCTTGCCTGGAGAATCCCAGGGACGGGGGAGCCTGGTGGGCTGCCGTCTATGGGGTCTCACAGAGTCGGACACGACTGAAGCAGCGCAGCAGCAGCAGCAATGTGTATTAAGCTAAGGATGTTCACGATGAAATAACATTTATTGCCATTGCCTTTTAGAACTTTCTGGATGACAGAATCTGGTCATTTCTTGGGTTTGACAATAGGATAGATGAGCGTGAGTTGGAGGTCAGTAAGAAGTATATTAACACAAAGACTATCTCGAAAATGATTCACCCCACCCCTGTCTAGTTCACTTAACTGAAGAACATTCCAAGTCCACTATGTGCTCATCTAAGTGGTTTGGGGTTTCAGAGAGAAACCCCCGAATGTATGATTCTCATGCTCTTAAAAGAACTTTCAATCTCATTGGAGAAGCAAGATAAATAACACCTGACAGAGAAGGTCATATCCCGGTAAGTTGTTTAGAAAACACTAAGGCACTTAGGAGGAAATGAGGTTTGAACTAGGCCTAGAAGGATGGTCAGTATTGGCATAGGGGTTGAAGTTCTGGCTTGACTAGTAAGAAAAAACTCAAGTTTGTAGAGCCCTGTGTTCGTATAGACTGTGGTAGAATAATGATTACAACTGTATACAAATAATAAAAATAAACATTCATTAAGTGCTTACTATGTATCAGGGTCTGTCCTCAAGAGTTTTGCATAGATTCACTCATATAATCAGCATGCTCACCCTGTTCATAGATACTGTTATTGTCCCCTTAAAAATGATACCATAGAGGCTCAGGAAAGTTACCTAGGTAGTAAGCCTGAATTACTCAGGTAGTAAGTACTGGAACCCAGGAAATTGAACTCCAGAGCCTAAATTCTTAAGTACTGTCTGATATTTTGGAAAAAGCAGTGGTTCATGTAAACAAAGTCTTACTCTACACTAGACAGCCTGAGATTGCTCATTCAGGTACTAATTCTCTAAATATGATATCTGAGATAATATACCACCCTTATGGCAGAAAGTGAAGAGGAACTAAAAAGCCTCTTGATGAACATGAAAGAGGAGAGTGAAAATGTTGGCTTAAAGCTCAACTTTCAGAAAACGAAGATCATGGCATCCGGTCCCATCACTCCATGGGAAATAGATGGGGAAACAGTGGAAACAGTGTCAGACTTTATTTTTTTGGGCTTCAGAATCACTGCAGATGGTGATTGCAGCCATGAAATTAAAAGATGCTTACTCCTTGGAAGAAAAGTTATGACCAACCTAGATAGCATATTCAAAAGCAGAGGCATTACTTTGCCAACTAAGGTCTGTCTAGTCAAGGCTATGGTCTTTCCAGTAGTCATGTATGGATGTGAAATTTGGACTATGAAGAAGGCTGAGTGCCAAAGAATTGATGCTTTTGAACTGTGGTGTTGGAGAAGACTCTTGAGAGTCCCTTGGACTGTAAGGAGATCCAACCAGTCCATTCTAAAGGAGATCAGCCCTGGGATATCTTTGGAAGGAATGATGCTAAAGCTGAAACTCCAGTACTTTGGCCACCTCATGCGAAGAGTTGACTCATTGGAAAAGACTTTGATGCTGGGAGGGATTGAGGGCAGGAGAAGAAGGGGATAACAGAGGATGAGATGGCTGGATGGCATCACAGACTTGATGGATGCGAGTCTGAGTGAACTCCGGGAGTTGGTGATGGACAGGGAGGCCTGGCATGCTGCGATTCATGGGGTCACAAAGAGTCGGACATGACTGAGCGACTGAACTGAACTGAACTGATGGCCTGGTTTCTACGTGGTATCACAATCAGTATTCCTTGAAAGCTGTAATCTCTCCTGGCATCCCTTTCCTTCGACAGTATTAGATGACACCCAATTCATAAATCTCAGCAATATTTCTTAAATTCCTTTTTAAAACCATCTCCATCATTTCAGTGTCTCCCAGACTTCACAGCTATCCCCAACTCTCTTCTGTTCTTCAATACTTGTTCTCACCTCTCTGCCCAAACCTCTGCTAAAATCCAAGCCATGTGACTCCCGACTCATTCCTCCTCCTTCCCATCTTTTGGGGCCTGTGGTTTCTTTGTCTTCCTAATAGCTCTTTCTCCAATGTAAACACATACGGGCTCCTGTTTCTTATATTCTTTACCTCACTGACTATCTTGAGCTGGGCAATCATTTCTAGGAACTCAACTGGAAGAATTAAGATATCTCTTAGAAAAGATGAGGAAACTGCAACTCAGAAAAGAAAACAATTTGCACAAGTTTGCACAGCTAGGCGGTGGCAGAGCGAGGATTCATTGGATGGATCTGTTTGTCACCCAGCCACATGCATCTTTGAGAGGCGTTTGTTTGGAGGGTGGTGCTTGATTGGCTCACACTCTGCAGGCTGCACTTGCCCTAGGTTTGGGAGCTGAGTCAGTGGCGTGTGAAGTGTTCAAGACATTATTATGAGAACATGTGAGCTGAAGAACGGGGTTCCGAGTAGAGGCTGGAGACAGCAAGGGGACTGGCCCCTAGTTCTATCTTGTCTTTATGGAACTCACATGCTCTTTTCCTTGTGCTCTGGCTGACTCCTAGTCATCTAACAACTCTCATCCTTCAAGGGCAGGCCGAGATCAACATCTTGGGGAGCTTTTCTGGCCCCTTCACATTGCTAGGCACCTTCATCCTGAGCTCCTGGGGTATCTGTGCTCACTGCTCTTTTTGCCTGTATCTCGTGGTGTTGTGATCACCGACTTTCTTGTCTGCTCTCCTGCTTCTTGGAGAGCTCCCCATAGACAGATGCCATGTCTTGTTTGTCTGTCTGTCTCTAGCACCAAGGCAATTCCTGATGTGACAAGTCGGTTCTTAATGAATGTTGGCTGAATGAATGAACGAACACAAATCACTGTAAGGAATTCTTCACTCTTGGCTTGCTTTCTTCTCCTCCATCAAGGCTGTAAATGTCAGATGTGGGAAGGGAACAAGGGTCATTGTGTATATATGTGTGTATGTGAGAGATTGTGTGTAGGGTGGATATATATCTATGTGTCCACCTCGACCAAGACACCATGAAGTCTCTTCCAGTCCGAGCTGATCTATTTTCCTTCTGAACATTTACTGCTCATACCACTGTGAGCATACAACACACGGGAGGTTCTATTTTTCACTTCTTTATACTTCATTTGGGGGAGGAGATGGCACAGTGGCTCTTACAAATAAATAATTGAAACATAGTGTCCCAAGAAGGTCTTCTGGCTCTTGACCCATTTTGCTCATTCTTAATCTAGCCTAACCTTACTAAATGTACTTGTTTGAACAAGTTTAAAGTTTGAAAGTTATCAATAAACAATCTAGAGTAGAAACAGAAAAGAGTTCAGTTTGAGCCAAACTGAAGACTATAGCCCAAAAGGCAGCCTCTCAGGTACCTAACCCTGAGGAACTAACTGCTCCAGGGAACTATGGTTTTCAGCACAGTTTTATGTCTTGTCAGAAAAAAGAACATCAAACAAGTCAGGAATATGTTCGTTTAAGTTTTCAAAAGCAGAAAAAGACAACAGATCAGTATGTACATAGTGAGTCAGTATGGCCTTGGCACCTAGGAAAGGTGTCTAAGCATCAAAGGAGGACCAGCATTGGTGTCCCAAGAAGGGAAACATTTCATCTTTATTTAAAAGTGTGTATTCTTTAATTCTTGGCAATGTGCCCTTTTCTTTAATAATTAAAGCAGATGTACATGTATGTTTGATAGGCCACAAACAGGCTGTTTTAGTTAGCATCAAATTCAAGTTAGCTCATGTATAAGCCAGAATGACTTCCCCATACCACAATATGTGGAAATTCTTTTATCACTTCCATTTCAGCTCTGAGTTCTGGTTCTGGGATAGTTCCAGCTCACCTACACAACACCAAATCCACATGAAACACAAATATTCATCATATCCAAAAACCACAGATATTTTCTTTTGCTTCACATTTTGAGAAAGCCAGGTAAGATTCATCTTCACTCAGCCAACACATCTTTAAGAACAAGTGTGGGAAAAGATAAAGCAGGAGCACAAGAAAACAAAGTTTGTAGATTTTTTCTTCTGTTAGAACTTGTCACCTTATATAAAAATGACTTGTTTGCAAGGATGGTTCTCCCTGTAGACTGAACTCCTTAGGCCCAGTGACAGTTGGGGCTAGAAAGCATTTCTCTTTCATTTTAAATCTCTGATATGATTTGATGCAAAAATGAATAGAATTGATCATAGAAGAAGTGACAATCACCAATTTCATCACCACCATAAAATAAGGATAGGTTACTGAACTCTGATCTAATGCCCAGTACTGTTTTAAACACCTTATGCAGAGTAACCCTTGTGTATTCATTTTCTTTGGCTGCTGTAACAAATCACAACTTAATAGCATAAACCAACAGATTATCTTAAAGTTCTGTAGATCAGAAGTCCAAAAAGGCTCTCATTAAAATCAAGCTGCATATTGAACATGCATTGATTAAATAATCAGAAATTAATGATTTTTAGAAATTGTCACTTGAAACAAACACACAGTAGCTTCTTCATAATCTAAACTGTATCTTTCTTGAATTAGAGAAATTCCATATACGATGGATTACTAATAGACAAAAGTAAAATACATTATTGTATAGTTTCAGAAGACCAATGAAAAAGAGAAGATCCTGAAAACTTGCTACTATGGTCTGAATGTTTATGCCTCTCCAAAACTTATATGTTGATAACCTAATGTCCAGGGCAATGGTATCAAGGGTGAGCCTTTGAGAGGTGATCAGGTCATGAGGGTGGAGTGCTCCTAATTGGAATTTTGACAAAAGGCCCCACAGAGCTCCCTCACCTTTTCCGCCATGTGAAGATGCCACAGAGAAGCCTGCAACCCAGAAGAAGGCCTTCACCAGACCATGCTGGTACCCTGTCCCAGACTTTCAGCCTTCAGAATTGTGGGAAATAAATTTCTGTTGTTTTTAAGTTAAAAATAATGAAGGTGCAGGCAGAGTTGTGTTGCTTTCTAGAGGCTCTAGAGGAGAGCCCACTCCCTTGCATTTCTAGCTTCTAGAGAGGGCACCATTGGCTCATGGCCCGTTCTGTCTTCAAAACCAGCAGTGTTGCATTTCTTGGACTATTCCTCCGTAGTCATGTCTCTGTCTGACTCTACTTTTCTTTCTCCCTCTTCTACCTTTAAGAACCCTTGTGATGACAGTGAAAGTGAAAGTGAAAGTCACACAGTCATGTCTGACTCTTTGCAACCACATGAACTATACAGTCCATGGAATTCTCCAGGCCAGAATACTGGAGTGGGTAGCTATTCCCTTCTCCAAGGGATCTTCCCAACCCAGGGTTCAAACACAGGTTTCCTGCATTGCAGGCTGATTCTTTACCAGCTGAGCCACCACAGAAACCCAAGAATCCTGAAGCAGGTAGCCTTTCCTTTCTCTAGGGGATCTTCCTGACCCAGGAATTGAACCAGGGTCTCCTGCATTGCAGGTGGATTCTTTACCAGCTGAGTTACCAGGGAAGCCCCTGTGATGGCATTAGTGGTAGAGAATCTGCCTGCCAACCCAGGATTGGCAAGAGATGTGGATTGGATCCCTGGGTTGGTAAGATCCCCTGGAGAAGGGAATACTATCCACTCCAGGGTTCTTGCCTGTAAAATCCCATGGACAGTAGTGTCTTGTGGGCTACAGAGAGTCAGACATGACTGAGCACACACACCACTGATGACATTGGGCCCACTGGTTAATTTAGCCTTATCTTCCTGTCTTAGAGTCAATTGATGAGCAACTTTCCATCTGAAAAGTTAATTCCCACCTGCCTGTAGTAACATACTCACAGGCCCAGGGTTTAACATGTGGTCATCTGTGGAGGCCATTATTCTGCCTACCATGTCTTAAAAGTGGGTACTGTTATTGTCCCCATTTTACCAATGAGGAGACCAAGACACAGAGAGATAAACTAACTTGCCAAGGTCAAATAGTTGATTGGCAGTAAAATGCAATTAGATTCATTTCAGAGGCCAAGGTGGACCACACATGTTCCTGAGCTGCTGCTTTGACCTGCCTGACTTCTCAAGAATGAGAAAGTTGAAGACAAAACAATCCACTTGCTGGGAGATGTTTCTCCTTTACGAACAAACAATAATAATAAACTCTCCCATTCCTCAGCCTCACATGTCAAGAGCAGCTTTCAAAGGGAGCAACATTATGGTTTTCTCAGACACTTTTTCTTTGGGAAGAAAACTCTAACATAAAGTCTTAACCATGGGGGTCTGATGCAGGGTTATTGCAGATGGTAACGTTTCCTCTCCTGGCTGGAAACGTGTGTGGCTTCCTATAATCCTTGTGATAAAATCCAGACTTCCCCCACATTCCAGAAGACCCTTCATGACATGACTCCTGATTCACCTCTTGGGCCTCAGTTTTCTCCTTCTTGGCAATGTAGAGCAGTGGTGCAAAGCTCAGACTTTGGATTCAGATCTCATATCTATACCCTTCCTACTGTTTCACTTTGGGCAAGCTGTTGTTGGGGGAGACTCTTGGGTTTTCTGAGTTGCGGACCCCCACTCCCACCAGTGGCTCAGACAGTAAAGCATCTGCCTGCAATGCTGGAGACCCAAGTTCTATCTCTGGTTCAGGAACATCCCCTGAAGATGGGAAGGGCTACCCACTCCAGTATTCTTGCCTGGAGAATTCCAGGGACAGAGGAGCCAAGCAGGCTATAGTCAACAGGTCACGAAGAGTCGAACATGACTCAGAGACTAACACTAACACTTCCCACCTCATAGATTGGAAGCAACTGAGTTGTAGGCATTCGTTCATCAGCTTTATTATTAATAAAGCTGAACAGGGCTTGTAGGCAAAATCAGTTTTCTGAAGTTTAGACATCTGGATTCATCTACGGGTAAATCTTACCAGGTATTCAAAGCAGGTAGAGAGCTGCAGGTTTTTTCCTGTGGTTACCAGCTGGAGAGGCAGAGAATGCGTGTGTTGGGGTGGGTGTTGGGGTGAGGGTGGCTACTCTGAAAAAGTCAGGAATTGGAAGGGAATGAAGGACATGGACTCCAAGCTTTTCCCAGTCTCCCTCGTTAGACACATCACATTGGGAGGAGGGAATGAAACATGGAAGGACAGGTAGAAACTTCTCAGTCCTCTTGGGAGGCCTGTGGTGTCTGCTGGGTGCACAATCAGAAAGCAGAGGAGAGAAGAGGGTAGGCGCCTCTTGATCTCTTTTGAATCAGATCCTGTGCTTTGTGTTCAGATAAACTGAGGGGGAGAGCCCAGAGTAGAGGCAGGGTGGAAACAGTTCTTGCCCAGTGGCCATCTGCTATACCTGTATGCATGTTTTCTACAAACTGTTCAAGTTCCAACTCCTTAATAGACACCCAGGGTATATAAGGAAGAATAAGACAGGAGCCTTTCTCTCAAGGAGCTCACAGTTTATTCAAGGAGAAAAATCATAGACTAGTAGGTGCAACAGAGTACGACAGTGCTGTGAACAGGTTGGTTCCGGTACTGGCCCACACCAGGGCTTGGCTGGAGCAGTGGGGAGGGGACAGCGGCAGCTCTAGTTAGCCTGTGTTCTTTGAATTCCTACTTGGCTGCTTAGCTGCTCTGGAACTTGGGGCAAGTAACTTACACTTTGGAAGCCTCAGTTTTGTCACTTGGATGATGGAGACGATAATGGCAACTATGTCAAGTGACAATCACAACTGCTTAGTGCAATGCTTGGCAGGCGCCTCAGTTCAGTTCATTTGCTCAGTTGTGTCTGACTCTTTGTGACCCCATGAATCGCAGCATGCCAGGCCTCCCTGTCCATCACCAACTCCCGGAGTTCACTCAGACTCATGTCCATTGAGTCAGTGA
Source organism: Ovis canadensis (assembly GCF_042477335.2). Classification (NCBI taxonomy): domain Eukaryota; kingdom Metazoa; phylum Chordata; class Mammalia; order Artiodactyla; family Bovidae; genus Ovis; species Ovis canadensis. The sequence continues at coordinate 180,722,264 of NC_091247.1, read as the reverse complement.
TGCCATCCAGCCATCTCATCCTTGGTCATCCCCTTCTCCTGCCTCCAATCCCTCCCAGCATCAGAGTCTTTTCCAATGAGTCAACTCTTCGCACAAGGTGGCCAAAGTACTGGAATTTCAGCTTTAGCATCAGTCCTTCCAAAGAAATCCCAGGGCTGATCTCCTTCAGAATGGACTGGTTGGATCTCCTTGCAGTCCAAGGGACTCTCAAGAGTCTTCTCCATTTACAGGGCACTGTAAATGCTACTTGATATTAGTATTATATTATTACTTAGTGGGAGTTCAAACAGTGAACCCTTGAGCTTAGTCATGAAGGATGAATGGGAGTTGGCTTTGCAGAAATTAGAAAGAAGTCAAGGCCAGTCCATGGCACACCTTCAAGGGGCATCATTTTCATAGTAGTCTGTGTGAATGGCTCCTCCTAGAGTTGTGCTATTCCGTTTCCATGGCAGTAAAACGCACAGTGGCCTTGCAGTAAGGGTGTTGCCCCCATAGGAGGAAGAAGCTAAGGCCCCAGCAGGACTCATCTTCTCCAGCCTGACTGTTGATGTTCTCCACATCCAACTGGCATCGTGGGGACAGAGATGCTTAAGGAATCACAGCAGTTACTGACAACAGACAGAGAAGAGCTTTGGATAATGAGAGCTGCCATTCATTGTGGAGACTGGGCACACCAGTCTGGACTTCAAGACCCAGCCTTGTCCTAAGGCAAGAATCCAGCCACTTTAATCTTATACTATTGGTATGAAGCCTAATTTAAGACAGGTACGTGTAAAGATGGGCTTCCCAGGTGGTGCCAGTGGTAAGGAATCCACTTGCCAAATTGTGGGTTCAATTCCTGGGTCAGGAAGATTGCCCTGGAATAGGGACTGCCAATTCACTCCAGTATTCTTGTCTGGAAAATTCCATGGACAGAGGAGCCTGGTGGCTACAATCTATGGGGTTGCAAAGAGTCAGACATGACTGAGTGTGCAAGTGTGTTAAGACAGGTTGGGCCTCCAGACGGTCCAGGAGGTATCTCAGCATCTTGGTCTCTGCCTCACCAGGGCTGGGCCCAGGCATAGACCTCAACACTGCTCGCTGCTCTGGTTATAGTGAGGACTAGGGCCTCTCTCCCCGACCTATGGGGCTGTATAAATGAAAATGTGGCAGGATTGGAGTTCACAGCCTGACTTCTGTGGCTGGTCCCACTGCCATTTAGAACTCGAGACTCTGGGCCTTAGTTGATCATATTCAACTCTTATCTCACTGAACCTTTGTTTGATACCATTCTGCTTCTCTTTGACTCAGGCGATTTTGCTGGACTCAAGCTCCTGTCTCCTTTAAGAAAGCTGTCAGGTTTGAGCCGCTCACCATTAACCTATTTTTAAATCCTGGGGCCACCAGTCTTAGTGCATGACCTTGAGCTATTTACTTAAACTGTCAAAGCTTCAGTTTCTTTGTGTGGAAAGTGGAGATAGTAGCGCTGACCTCATAGGAATGTTGTGAAGATAAATGAGATTTAATAATACAAAGTGCTTAGTGAATGCATACAGAAATAGTTGTTTTCCTCCTGTTGGGGTCCTGCGGGGGCACTGACAAGTTCTTCCTGGATGGCTGCTCTGATGGCCCCTACTGAATGTCTGCCTGCCCATTGCAGAGAACAGCTAAGCACCTAAGACATGTAGGCGGTCACCTAGGAGGAGGGGCAAAGCCTCCTGCCTTTGCCTCATTCTACTGAGCCCTGAATACAGTAAAGCCCCCAAACCACTAGTATCATTGAATTTGGGTTGGAACAAGTTTTTTTTCTTCACTTTTATTGATTGCCTCTAGAAACTTTTTTTTTTCCTTAAAGTTCTCAAGTAATTCAGGAATAAAGAACTTGGTCCTAAGGGTTGAAAAGTATTTGCCGCTATTTTTGCCTTAATCTCTGGGTGGTTCACCCAGAAGGTGGGGGTTTTAGCACCAGCCATTCCACTTCCTCCATCTTTGAATGGATGTTTCGGTCCATGCCAGTTTCCTGCAATTTACAACACCAGACATTAATTTTCCCAGATCCTATTGGTATGTCCAAGGGGAAAGTTGAGTTGAGCGGCTAGGAAATCCATCTGGAGCAGATAGAAAGTAGTTCCAGAGACAAGGCACCAAGAGAACATCCCTCATCCTGACGGACGCTGTCATTCCCCAGGGTGCACTCCAGCCTGTCAGAGAGGGGTCTGAGAAGCGTAGGAGAAGGCACCAACCATTCTTTTTTGTTTATATCCAGCACTTGAGTTTTCTCCAATAATATTGGTTTTGTAAAATGATACATGATAATGATTCAAACAAATCACACAACAGAAAAATGCAAAGAGGCAAACTTAAGATGATGTCCAGTCTCACGACTCAGAAATGACAGTTCAGTCAACATTTTTGATCATAATTCTGTCCTCTCTCCCTCTCTCTCTGTACAGATAAAGAATAAATAGAACTGAATAGGAGTATTCTATGTGTGTCTTCAAAAACAAAAGTATTAAGTTAAATAATCTGCTACTTCATAGAAGTAAGGAGACTTAGGGGAATTACTGAAACCTCATATGAACATTTGTTTACAACTACCTATAGTAATACACTTCTAAAAGAGCTTACCAAAAGCAGAAACATTAAAGTTTTGGGCTAACAGTTTTGGGCTGCTATATTTTTTGAACATGTGCTTTAAATGTAAAAAAATCTACAAGTCCCTATTAAGGCAACCTCAGAAATTAGAATTTTTGCACTTCATTTATACTCTATCTCCCCTTTGTTATATGATAATTTTTTCTTTTTAAAAATTTTTTAAATCTAAACTTATTTATTTTAATTGGAGGCTAATTACAATATTGTATTGGTTTTGCCATACATCAACATGAATCTGCCACGGATGTACACGTGTTCCCCATCCTGAAACCCCCTCCCACCTTCTTCCCCATACCATCCCTCTGGGTCATCCCAGTGCACCAGCCCCAAGCATCCTGTATCCTGCATCGAACCTGGACTGGTGATTTGTTTCACATATGATATTATACATGTTTCAATGCCATTCTCCCAAATCATCCCACCCTCTCCCTCTCCCACAGAGTCCAAAAGACTGTTCTATACATCTGTGTCTCTTTTGCTGTCTCGCATACAGGGTTATCATTACCATCTTTCTAAATTCCATATATATGCGTTAGTATACTGTATTGGTGTTTTTCTTTCTTGCTTACTTCACTCTGTATAATTGGCTCCAGTTTCATCCACCTCATTAGAACTGATTCAAATGTATTCTTTTTAATGGCTGAGTAATACTCCATTGTCTATATGTACCACTGCTTTCTTATCCATTCATCTGCTGATGGACATCTAGGTTGCTTCCATGTCCTGGCTATTATAAACAGTGCTGCGATGAACATTGGGGTACATGTGTCTCTTTCAATTCTGGTTTCCTCGGTGTGTATGCCCAGCAGTGGGATTGCTCGGTCATAAGGCAGTTCTATTTCCAGTTTTTTAAGAAACCTCTACACTGTTCTCCATAGTGGCTGTACTAGTTTGCAAAGTGTATTTTATTTTCAAATGGCAATTATTACAGCTCAATGGCTATAGTTTCATATTTTGATATACTCATGTTCACCTTCTATTCTTTTAAAAACATTTTACAATCTGATTTTTCCTTTTCAGAGTTCATTTTGATTCATCTTTTGCTTGACTGGATTTGATAAATGTCTCTTTTATTATTCTCAAAGAGCACATTATATATTCTCTATTTTTTCTCCTTTTTTGGTATGTTCTATGTTGGCTGTTGTTTTTGATTTTGAAAGACAGCTTCCTTGTGTGTAAAATTCTTGGGTCACCCTTTATTTCCTTGGAATTTATGACCTCTGTTTTATGCTATTAAGATGCTTGATGCCAGTCTGAATTTTACGCTTGTAGGTAACTTGGTTTCTCTGCTTATGCATCCATGGGATTGTGTGATAGCGAAGTGAGGAGTGGAGGGATACGCAGATGGGGTGGGGGTGGTGGGAAGACAGGCGAGCATTGCAGAAGTACAGGCAGAGTGACAGGGTGAGGGAAAGGAACAGCTCTAAGGGAGACAGCGTTGAACTTCCTCTTCTATAATTTTGCAACTCATTAAGTAGAAATAGAACCAGCTGCCGAGGAAGTTGTTCTGTAGGGAACAAAAGTTTTCATGAAACCCGAGAGTATGATGGCTTTACCTTGTACAGAAAATGGTCTTCCTTTCCATGGCATCTTTGCAAGACGACTGGGTGAGAAGTGGTACATTTCCATAAGCGATCACAAGGGCAATGCTACCGTCTTTCATGTTTAGAGAGTCAAGTTTCATTTTCCTTGCTAGCAGGAAGGCCCTCAGCCCAAATACCTCCAAATTCGTTTCTGTTTGATTTTGCAGCCTATTAAGCAATGGATTTGGCCACAGGCTTACCCATCCTAATGATGGTTTTCTTGGACTAATGTGACAAATCAGCTGGCAATTGCCGAGTAACCATATGACGACAGCTTAGAGGAGGGGACATGAAGGGTCCAGGTGTGAGACAAATGGCAGGAAGAAACCAGAATGTGATTGAGACAATACTGAATCTGCAAAGCAGTCAAGGTAGCCTTGCAGAGTGCCTGTAAATCATTCTGTTGGAGGGTCTGACACAGATGGAGTCTCTGTGGCTCTGAAGAAACCACCACTGCTCTTGGAAGACGAGTGGAAAAAATGAGTGTTGGAGTTATAGACGCCAACACTATAGATGCATCCATTGAGGACTAATTGGTTGTCCTGGCTTCCATGGTGTCAGAAAGCCAAGTTCTATGATGACGGGCCAGCAGAAAAGAAAACATTATCAGCCTCAGTGCCCAGAAAACCACCATGCAAAAGAAGAGAGGGAAACATTTGAAAGCTGTCTTGTTTTGATTTTTTTCATCTTGAAAAGGGGAAGTTCTGGTGGAACACACAATCTAAGTGGATCAAAGAGAACTTTCTTGAAATGCTAATGAGAGCTGCCACTTCTTGTAAATGTACATGCCCTGCCTTTCACTGTCTAAGCACGCTGCACATACTTTATCTTATTGGATCGTAAGAACTCTAAGAGGCAAGGATGCTTATGATCTCTGATCCTGGTAACTAGTAATCTTCTCTTTGACCATAGAACTATCTCTAACTTTAGCAGTGGGGGTGGGGGATAGGGGGGTGGGATGACAACCAGAGGATTAGACCTTGGTCCATGTTCTTTTTCTCCACTGATGTTGTCATAGATCCCTGCTGAAAACTGGGGAACCAGCAGTCTATTCCTCTGCTGTTGCTGAGTGGACATGCTCAGGACTCTGCCTCTAGATCAGCTCATTTTTTTCATAGTGATGGAGAAGGGTTCAGTTCAGTCGCTCAGTTGTGTCTGACTCTTTGCGACCCCATGGACTGCAGCACACCAGGCTTCCCTATCCATCATCAACTCCTGGAGCTTGCTCAAACTCATGTCCATCGAGCCAGTGATGCCATCCAACCATCTCATCCTCTGTCGTCCCCTTCTCTTCCTGCCTTCAATCTTTCCCAGCATCAGGGTCTTTCCCAATGAGTCAGTTCTTTGTATCAGGTGGCCAAAGTATTGGCATTTCAGTTTCAGCATCAGTCCTTCCAATGAATATTCAGGACTGATTTCCTTTAGGATGGACTGGTTGGATCTCCTTGCAGTCCAAGGGATTTTCAAGACTGTTCTCTAATATCACAGTTCAAAAGCATCAATTCTTTGGCACTCACCTTTCTTTATAGTCCAACTCTCACACCCATACATGACTACTGGAAAAACCATAGCTTTGACTAGACAGACCTTTGTTGACAAAGTAATGCCTCTGCTTTTCTTCCAAGGAGCAAGTGTCTTTTAATTTCATGGCTGCAGTCACCATCTGCAGTAATTTTGGAGCCCAAGAAAATAAAGTCTGTCACTGCTTACATTGTTTCCCCATCTATTTGCCATGAAGCTATGGACAGGGAGGCTTGGAGTGCTGCAGTTCATGGGGTCTCAAAGAGTCGGACATGACTGAGCAACTGAACAGAACTGAATTGATGGGACCAGATGCCATGATCTTCGTTTTTTGAATGTTGAGTTTTAAGCCAGCTTTTTCACTCTCCTCTCTCACTTTCATCAAGAGGCTTTTTAGTTCCTCTTCACTTTCTGCCCTAAGGGTGGTGTCATCTGCATATCTGAGGTTATTGATATTTCTCCCGGCAATCTTGATTCCAGCTTGTACTTCATCCAGCCCAGCATTTCTCAAGATGTACTCTGCACAGAAGTTAAATAAGCAGGGTGACAATGTACAGCCTTGATGTACTCCTTTCCCAATTTGGAACCAGTCTGGAACCAGTCCAGTTCCATGTTTAGTTCTAACTGTTGCTTCTTGACCTGCATACAGATTTCTCAGGAGCCAGGTCAGGTGGTCTGGTATTCCCATCTCTTGAAGAATTTTCCACAGTTTGTTGTGATCCACACAGTCAAATGCTCTGGCATAGTCAATAAAGCAGATGTAGATGTCTTCTGGAACTCTCTCACTTTTTCAATGATCTAACGGATGTTGGCAATTCGATCTCTGGTTCCTCTGGCTTTTCTAAATCCAGCTTGAACATCTGGAAGTTCACAGTTCACACACTGTTGAACCCTGGCTTGGAGAATTTTGAGCATTACTTTACTAGTGTGTGAGATGAGTGCAATTGTGTGGTAGTTTGAACATTCATTGGCATTGCCTTTCTTTGGGACTGGAATGAAAACGGACCTTTTCCAGTCCTGTAGCCACTGCTGAGTTTTCTAAATTTCCTGGCATATTGAATGCAGCACTTTCACAGCATCACCTTTTAGGATCTGTGAAAATCAAGTGTGGCAGCAGAAAGCGACCACTCTGATCTGCAGTCTCCCTCCATCCTCACCCCTGTGCACATACCTTACAATACTCTTTTCCCTTGTCAATTTTCTTCCTCCAATTCCTACAATTCCACCTCCTCGACAACCTGGGACTTGGAAAACTCCAGGCCTTGGAGTGAGCCACCAGTGCTTTCCCTGTTTGCCCAGAGGAGGATGAAGAGCCCGGTTCTGGTGGTGACCTCATCTCAGCCTTGGGAAAAACCGCACTCAGGTGGCTCTTTCTAGTACTGTTGGTGGGCAGAAGAGGAAGGGCGGTCCTTTTATTTAAGGGATGAGTTTCAGAAGATGGAGGGATTGACAGGTGAAAAGACCAGCCCAACTGAGCAAACTTAGTATGCGGCAGAGCTGGCATCTGTACCCAGACTCTGAATCCCAAGCTCTCAATGAAAGAATAGGGGGCAAATTGAAGAAGCTATTCCAGAAACAACCAGTAGTCATTTCCTTCAGATCTGCCTAAACCTGATATCTCTACCAGAAAAGACAGGCCCAGACCTCTGACTTGTTGCCATCACTCCTCCTGCCCTCACCCCACCCTTGCTGTGCCTGCCTCACAGTGACAAGTGGGGCTCAGATAGTGGCCCGGCTTCCGACTGTCCCCACTCATCTCTGTCCAGAGATCCCATCCTGCTTCTCCACTCTCTTCCTTCCTCCCCTGATCCCTACCAGTATTCTCTCTCCTGGATGCAAAGTTGCCTTTGAAGTCAACCAGGAGATTTCATCTGGGGAAAGAAATATGTCTGGAAAGGGCAGCGAGGCAAGAGGGGTGGGCAAGGAGCTCGGTGTCCTTCACCCTTGTCTCTCAACTCTGACTGCTCATCTGGTGGAACCACAGTATTGAAGAGATCTGAGGCCAAGGACAGAGACAGTGTCAGTTCCCAGGATGGCATTAAACACTTGGAAAGCAACAAGAAATCGATTCAGCCAGTGGCTTAAAAAATAAATAAATAAACCCAGCAGAAGCAGGGGGAAAAAAAGCCCTGCCTTTTCCCCCAGTTTCCAAGGAGCCCTTTGATAATGCAATGACTCTAGGCTGTACACATTGGTCACATTATTTATCACTGGAGCATGAACGTCCTAACCACATCCAAGGGCTTTCACTGGGCTCCTTAAATCATCCAGGACCACAGTGAAATGTGAATCGCCTCATGGAGGACTGGGAGCAGAGGAAAGCGGTCCTGGCCCCCAGCCTTCTCCCTTGAATCTGGAGGCCGCCCCAGGGCCCGGGAGGAACTTTCTCCTTTGTTCCCCAGCCCGGCATCTAGGGTTGCTCTGTCTGGCTGGGATAATGGAGTTGGTTTACGCATTGGATTCTTGGAACTTTTTTTTTGTTGTTGCTTGTTCTCAAAAATTGTTGAGCCTACTCCAGGAATGGAGTGCCCCTGCAGGTAATTTACTTTTCCCTCCGTACCTGGAAAAGGTTTCTGTCTTCTCTTCTGGAGTCTTTAAAGGAATCAAAAGGCACAGTGGCATTGTATGGTATTGGTTGGGAGAGAGTTTAACAGAGTGAGGAAGGAGCAAGGCTCTGAGGGAGGTGGGTCTAGTTTAATCTAGTCGCTCCTTCCCCCACTTGGCTCACTGTGTGATTCTGAGTCAGGTAATCTCTCTGGTTCCTGATGTTTCATGTGCAAAATGAGGGCTGTGATGGATGTTTAAGGACTGCTCCCCACCATTCCTCATTTCCCTTACTGACTGTACTCCCAAGTTCTTCAGCCATGTGGTCTGGGTGAGTCTGACATCCCCTCTAGCTCCAATGATGGGCTCTAGCTTGGGCCAAATAGCAGGTGGGACTCTTTCTGCTCATGATTGGTTCAGAAATGGGCATTGATCTAAAACAGTCCAATCAGAGGGAACCTTAAGACTTTGGCTGGAAATGCTGAGACACAGACTCTGTTTCTACTGGATGTGAATACAGAATCATGTAGCTCTAAGGACTATTGCTGGTAATCTCTTGACACAGTGAGAAACTGCTCAAGAATGGAACCAACATCAAAGAAAATGGACTGATATTAAGGGGAAAAAAAGGAAGAAAGAAATCAAGTCCTCATCTCAAAATATGAGTGCTGGATCAAGCTTTGCCTGATGCTTCACTCATCCCTGGGCCATTCAGTTATGTGAACTAATGAATTCCTTTTATTGTTTGAATTTGGTTTCCTAAAAGTTGATGATTTAGGATCAGTCTGAGTACCAAGGAACAGACATTATTAGCTTTAGAGTTTCTTCTAGAGGGAAAGGAAAAAAAATTTTTTTTTTTTTGGCTTCCTAATTTGTGCTTGGAACCATGTTGGGTAGGAGAGAGCAGTGGTGAGGAGGCTTTAGTTCTGTAATTAGACAAATTTGGTTCAGATCCTTCAAACCCCAAAGGTGAGTCAGACTCCAAACCTAAAGGTGAACAGGTCCAAGGCCTTTGAAGTGCTTTGTCTTCTAAGCTGTGTATAAGACCTCGATTGTTCATTTGAGAGATTTGGGTTTCACAATATCATGAAGGTTTAGGTGTTTAGCTTAATACAAATCTCCTTATAGGGTGAGTAAATTTATATGCATTACCCTTGTCCTGGGAGAATTAATCCTTAAAGTGAAACCAAATACTAATCAGAGAGATAGCTGATTCATAGCAGCCCATGTAAGCCTCCTTATTTTGGCGCGATGCTTGGTTGGTTCTCTGAAAGCTGATCAGTACATTAATGTTCACAAGACCTGCTACTCTGCAGATCAGATGGAATCTCACTGTACCAGCTTCCCTGATACTCTGGGAAAAGAATTGCCCAACTACATCTTGCTGGGCAGTGGGAGTTAGATGTTTTTCTAAATCCGTTTTCTCTTTGGGGAATGAAGATTGGGGGTTTAATTAATTGTCAATAAACCATGGCAGTAAAAACAGATTGGACATTTTTTATTTTCTCAAGTATGTAGCATAGATGCCAAGATTCCCTGTCTCAACTCGGGACTTACACCAAGGACAGATGTTGCTAGGCAGCTGAGAGCCCTCACTAAACATCAAATGTATCATCATGTTTCTCAAGAGAGTGAAAGCCACTGCTTGTTCTTATATATATATAATTTCATTAATTAATTAGTTTATGGCCGTGATAGGTCTGTGTTGCTGCATGGGCTTTTTCTAGTTGCAGCGAGCTGGGGCTACTCTCTAGCTGTGGCGCACAGGCTTCTCATTGGGGTGGTGTCTCTGGCTGCAGACCACAGACTCTAGCTGGCAGGGGCTTCAGTAGCTGTGGCCCCCAGGCTCTAGAGAACAGGCTCAGGAGCTGTGGTGCATGGGCTTAGTTGTTCCATGGTGCGTGGGACCTTCCCAAATCAGGAACTGAACCCACATCTCTTACACTGGCTGGCAGATTCTTTACCACTGAGCCCACCAGAGAAGCCTCTCTGCCTATTTCTTTCACTTGGGATTCTTTTGGTTGTATGTGATAGAAAACACAGCCCACTGCAGTGTGTGCAGAAAGGGGAAATGGGTAGCTTTTGTAATGGAACGGTGCAGAGGAAGACACTGGCTGCAGCCGTGTCAGGAGTCAGGGTCCGCAGGATTAGGCAGTGAGACTCTGCTGCGTCCCTTAGCTGTGTTGCCTTCATTCCCAGATGGCTCCTACCTTCCTAGTTGCAAGGAGCTGACTTTTCACTGCTAAACTGTTCCTATCAGGGCATATTTGAGAGGAGGAGTGTGGAAATGGGGTTCTAATAGTTTATGCTGAAGTTAGATTATGGGGCAATAACAAAGCTTCAGTGGGCTCAGGGGCCATGGGTTAAGGACAGTGATTTAGGCTAGTTGGCTCACGAACGAGATCAGAGGCTCCCCCATAGAGACAAGGGCTGGTCCATAGCCACTTTGAGCTGGAATCAACAGGTGTCCCTACTTTGTTTCTCTGGACCTTCCAGATCCCTGATCTTCACACCAGGAGCCATTGATGTCCTGACCCTCATGCTGGCAGATCTGGTTTTATCCCAGTTCCTGAGCAAGCCTAAAAGGGCTAAGAGATACATGAAGTCTCGGAAAGAAATCTATTTGGGTTTTAGTTGCTTTAGCTTTCCTGGAATTCTTCTCTTTTTTATTTTGGTGACAGTAACCTTCTTTTCTCTGGGGACATTATTCCGATTAGTTCAGTTGAAGTCAAACCTCTTTTACACGAGGTGGGCCTTATGACCTTGGTCAACTAAAGTTTATATTCCTTTAGGTCACAGTGATTGGTTCAGGGAAAGAATGTTACACAAGCCAAGGCAATCAGAGATCTTGCCAGGACTTTTTCTCCAGAGCTATTGAGAGAAAGATCTCACATTTTCCTTCCTGCTACTGCTCATAAATAGCTGTAAACTTGGAGTTGACAGTCACAGTGGCCAATTTTTCCACTGCATGGAGGGAGCCTGCTTGGTCGTGAAGCCACCACAAAGGTGAGCAGAGCAGAGAGATGGGGGTTGAGGGAGAGGGATAGACTGGGATTCCTGAATATTTCACTACCTTGGCGTTATTTTTTAAGTGACGTGACCTAATAAATTCCCTCCTGTGCTCATTCATACTGACTTGGGCGTCTGTCACTGGCAACCCTAAGAATCCTGGCTAGTTTTTCATGATTACCTGATGGTCTGTACTGTGGCAACGTTGATGCCCACCATGGGCACTCATAGTTGGGCAGATGCAGGAAGCAGGACTGAAACGTTACTGGAGGTGGGACTGATAAGCCAACATCCTCCCTGAGTTTCTTCTATTCAATAAAGCCAACCATCTAAGTTGGGTTTAAGGGCAGTATAAGCCTGTTTACCTGGAAAAGGAGGAAACTTGTTTGTGAGCATGGGAGAGGTGGCCCTTTTTTGAGGGAGGACTCTCTTTGAGAGAGGAAACATCTCACAACAGGGGCAGGGTTAGAATTAGAGAGGTACAGTTTATTCCTCTAAACTCAGTCCCATTTTCTTAACTCACACACAGGCTGCTGTGTCTTGGAGAAATACTAGGAATGGAAGTGATGGCTTAATTTAGGGATAATCTACGACATGTGTTCCCTATGGTAATTACGTTAGATAATGAAAACATTTATTGGATAAATATGGAATGACAGTATGGTGGGCTACACGGTGGACTAAGAAACCTTCTGGGTTAGAACTCATCTTAGGCAAAGAGCAGAGGCACAGAGGTTTGTTTCAGGGGCGCAGAAGTGACATAAGACAGTGGGAACTCTTTCCGCAGCATACAATCACTGGTTGTCTCACTCGGCCCTGAGAGACTCTTGACTATGTCCTCAGGAAATGCGTGCTGAGAATAAAGTAGAAAGAGTTATTTCAAGAGATTCTGGCAATGCTGCTATCAAGGCTGCCATCTTGATGCCAAGGTGTCTAGGGGTGGCTTTTGGGAGTCACAGAGGTTGCGGCAACAGCAGGAAGTGAAGGGTAATGGAAGACTTGCTCACAATCAGATCTGAGATCTCTGGTGACTCCAGAAATGCTGGAGGGACTGTGGAAGGGACAGAGTTCTAGCAAGTTCCCTCGAAGAATTAAAGTTAGAGAAACACTTGCTTCTCCTCTTCTGATCCTTATAATTAACTCCTGTGGTCTTGATGGGCTAGGCTTCAGCCTTTTTGTTAACCTCTCGGCCCTCCAGCTGGCCCCCCTGAAGCCTAAGGAATCCTCATCACTGGTGGATACTTTGGGGTTGTTCAAATCATGGAAGAAAGGCCTGGAGGGCGGTATCTTTGGTGATTAAGGCAGTGAAATGGGAGTGGTGGTGGAGAAATATTTTCAGATGTGACAACATTGGGTGTCCTCCGCCTTTCCACCATTCTGCTCTGGCACAGAACCTCCCTTTGTCTTGTTCTTAGATCTGCAGAGAGATATGTCAAATGCCTAAACATGCCCAGCTTGGAAACGTGTGCGATTTATTGCCAACTGGGAAACCAAATTCCTTTAGAACGCCTGCATATGTTGTGATTCTGACCTCAGGCAATGGAGTAGTGATTAAGGAGATATTTGCCTACAAAACACAGATGACACTTCAATCTTTGGAATCTTTGATTCCCGAAACCAACCTGTTAAACTGAGATGGGGCTCATGCCTTTCTCTGAGATCATGGGCTGCAACATGCAAACCTGCCCCTCTGAAGGAGTCGTAAATTAAAGCTGTTCCAGGGACAAGCTCAAGCTCAGACTGAAACTCCTGGCTTTGGTGACATGAGATTCACATTAACTGTTTGGGTAGAGCTATAGGTTTTATGGGTTTCTCAGGTGGCACTAGTAGTAAAGAACTCACCTACCAATGCAGGAAACATAAGGGACATGGGTTCGACCCCTGGGTTGTGAAGATCCTCTGAAAGAATGAATGGCAACCCTCTCCATTATTTTTGCATGGAGAATCTCATGGACAGAGGAGCCTGGAGGGCCACAGCCCATGAGGTCTCAAAGAGTTGGACACGACTGAAGCAAGTTAACATGCACACATGTGGGCTTTATATATGGTAACCACATTTTGACAAGCCACCTAGGGGGATCGGAGGACAGATACCAAGTGTGGAACCTTCCTAAAGCATCTGGCATGTCCGATTGCCACGGGTATTGTCTAAGACCTAACCAAAGCAGAAGATATTAAGAGGTGACAAGAATACACAGAAGAACTATACAAAACAGATCTTCATGACCTAGATAATCATGATGGTTTGATCACTCACCTAGAGCCAGATATCCTGGAATGTGAAGTCAAGTGGGCCTTAGGAAGCATCACTATGAACAAAGCTAGTGGAGGTGATGTAATTCCAGTTGAGCTATTTCAAATCCTAAAAGATGAAGCTGTGAAAGTGCTGCACCCAATATGCCAGCAAATTTAGAACACTTAGCAGTGGCCACACGACTGGAAAAGGTCAGTTTTCATTCCAATCCCAAAGAAAGGTAATGTCAAAGAATGCTCAAACTACTGCATAGTTGCACTCATCTCACACCCTAGCAATATAATGCTCAAAATTCTCCAAGCCAGGCTTCAAAGAAGGCTGAGCACCAAAGAATTGATGCTTTTGAACTGTGGTGTTGGGGAAGACTCTTGAGAGTCCCTTGGACAGCAAGGAGATACAACCAGTCCATCCTAAAGGAAATCAGTCCTGAATATTCATTGGAAGGACTGATGCTGAAGCTGAAACTCCAATATTTTGGCCACCTGATATGAAGAACTGATTAATTGGGTAAGACCCTGATGCTGGGAAAGATTGAAGGCGAAAGGAGAAGGGGACAACAGAGGATGAGATGGTTGGATGGCATCACTGACTCCATGGACATGAGTTTGAGTAAACTCTGGGAGTTGATGATGGCAGGGAGGCCTGGTGCGCTGCAGTCCATGGGGTTGCAAAGAGTCGGACATAACTGAGCGACTGAACTGATTTGTCTGGAATGTTGTCCACATGTGATATTGAAATGGGAATTGTCAAAGTGACATTGCTATTTGTTTCTCTGACCTGGCAAGAACACAGGAGGTGGCAATGCAGAGGGACATATGATCTGAGTCTTATTCCCTTCAATTAGAAGTTTCCGGAGATGGATTATTTTTTTCCTCTCTCAACTGGACGACTGAGGTAGGTTCAATATGCAAAAGCCACTCTTGTCCCTTAGGGCAGAGGGTTTATTTCAATGCTTCTTCAAGGGCAGAAATTTTGCACAGTACCTAGCAAACAGCAAGACTTTAATAAATGTCAGCTCGCATTGTTAATATGGCACCTCACAGAGGCAAAGGCCCCTGTGGAGAAAATACCAGCGCTGGAGTCTGAAACCTGGTTGAATTCAGGCTTCACCACTTTCTCACTGTGTGACATAGGGCAAATTGCTTAACCATTCTGAGCTTCAGCTCTTCATTTTGTATTATGGTCATAATTCCAGGCTCCCAGAGAGTATACGTCCCTGAAAGAAGTGGCTAATTTGTACCCTACATAAGAGCCATCAAGAGGAGATGGGTGTAGGGAAGAAACAAGAAGAAAAGTTACGTTTCACTGAACTTGATGGCTGGACCAACTTGATTGGATAGAATTTAAACTTACTTGTTTAAGTTCTATACAGTCTTTTCTGATGCAAATCCTCAAGCTGACAAATTAAGGATTTCTCTGCTTTAAACTTCCTATAGATGCTTACTCTCTTCAACACATCTTCTGATAAGTGGAGTCCCTTTTGTTGTTTTGCCCTGGGCAGAGTGGTAGTGGTGGGCAGGGCTTGGGTCAGGAAGCATATTGGGATGCGATTTGCCCTTTGTAGGGTAGGCAGTATTTCATTCTTTTGGATGATTTAAGTACATGGCTATGCTAAGCCTGTGCAGAATTAAGAATACTTTTCTGTGCAGGATTAAGAATACTTTCCTTAGCAAGAGTGGTACTGCTAAAAATGACCACGAAGCCAAAGAGAAGAGAAGAGACAGTAGATTGTGTTTGGGAGGGCTTGGGGAGGTGAGGAGACCCCCTCCACATGAATCCATTTTATAGCCAGTAGAGGAATAGTTCACTTAGCAAATGGAGTCCCTGGATGTGTCCTTTAAGAATCCTGCTCCTTTTTATACTAATCCAAATTTACTTTTAAGAGTCTTTTTTCTCCCACAGTTTCTAGTAACTGTTGGGAATTTTGGGAAAAAGAAATCTCATAAAGATTTTATATCAAATGCTCTATGCTGGTGCAGTGCCACCCATGCCAGGAACCGCAGAGTGTGAGGGAAACAATGCTTAATTAGGAGTCAAGAGACCCAGATTCTCCTTCCAGCTCCATGAATTTGCTTTGCAATCTTGGGTACTCATTTTCCTTCTCAGGTCCTCAGTTTTCCCGTGTGTACTATGGAAAGATCGTCATCTAGACCGTATGATTTAAAATAAGAAAAAATAATTATCTGTAATGAACATAAAATGTCGTGGTCCATGTAGAAGTTCGATAAGAATTTCCAGACATGAAGTAGAATGAAAGGAGAATGAAGTTTACTAGAGTGGGAGACACTGTTAGAACAACGGGCTGGCTCAAGGGAGAACACTTTTGAACACTTTTGCAGCCTAGTAGCCAATTTTTATAGTCTCAAGACAGAAAATTCCTACAGAAATGGTGGCATTAGGTGATTGGTTAGCTTGCTATAGGGTGGATGATAGGGTGGGTATTTACATAATATGGGATCAGGGAACTGGCTGGTTTAGATCTGGAGGCTCAGGACAATAGTTGCTATGGGGCTTGGTCAGTTCCAGAGATTTTTATCCTGTGACCTTGGTATACAGCTTCACATAAAGTAATTCCTCAAAATGAGTCCCATAAAAAAAAAAAAAGAAAAGAAAAGCTGCCCTGTGTCCCTTAGACTGGGTCCCTGTTCAACCTCAATAAACTCCCAGATTTCAGATTGAAATCGAACGCACTGAACTGCAGGTTTCAAAGTGACAAGACCACTTGACAGAGGCTCTTTGACATCACGCTCAGGCCCGTCATTCCGTGGACACTTGTCCCGTAAAGAGTCCAGGGGTTCAGAAGGTTTGGGGTGGGGGGTAGGGACGGTCTCTGAGGCTGGAGGTCAATGCCGAGTGGGCACAGGGAGCGGTGCCTCTCGGTGCAGCAGGATCAGAATGCAGAGGGGCCCGGGCTGGCCGCGGTGGAGGAAGAGACAGGGCCTCACGCTCTGGCTGCCTCTCGGCTAGGGGTGGCTGGGAAACGGTCAGCTGGCTTGGGCTCAGGGCACAGCTAGGGCTTGCCCGGGCTGGACCACTCAAGAATGATGCCTTTGGGAGGTCTTGAAAACCCTGTTCCTCTCCGCTCATGGACTCTGCACCTGGGCCATTTGAAACCAGCCAGGCAGCCTTTGGAGATAATTGGAAAAGGCTTAACCTTTCCGTCTGCTGGGATAAATGCCGTGGCCCTTTGAGGGCCCATCACCCCCAGAAATGGCAGTGCCTCCATTTGGCAGCCTAGGTGCACTTTTGGTCTGGTCCACTCTTGAGTCCACCTGTGGGCCCTGGACAGCCCTAGTTCCCAAACCAGTCCTGGGAAGGGTGGAGAAGTGTTTCTCCCATTCAAGTAACCAGACCCTAGCCTACTTAGTCTCCAAGATCCAAGATTGGGTGTGTTCAGGGTGGTATGGCTGTAGACAAGAATACCATCTTTTGTTTCTCAGAAGATGTTGTACAGAACACTGCTTCCATAGGAGATTAACACATGCTCTTTGAAAAATCATGGTCAAATATGTTTGGGAAGCACTGAACTAGAGTTAAGCGAGCTTCTTCATTACAGAGCATCTTAGAGTTTTCAAACTTTAAGAGGCAGGCGTGTATGTGTGCACTTTCTAAACTAATTTGTCTCAACACTGCCTCACCCCCACCCCACCCCAACCTTCTTGGCCCTTGTTTTCATCCTGCATCTGTTCCATGGAACCTCTTTTGTCAATGGTTGGGACAGACCATTAATCAATAATCTCCGCATTCCTATTCAGTGATCTTTAGAATTAACTCTCATGAAGGACATGGTGGATGACTCATGATCGCTCCTTTGCTCAGTTTAACCAACAACTGTTGTTCTGCCAACAATTTTTGAGCATCACGATGTGTCAGGCCCTTGATTGGTGCTGAGATGACAGAAAAGCGTGAGTTGCACATTTCCTGCCTTCCAGAGTTCATAACCTCCCAAAGCCCATCAAATAAGCAAGTAAGAGTTATAAACACAGCCTGACAGACTCTCAGCTGGGGATACTCACTTGGCTGGCTGGAGGGTCTCCAGCACTGAATTCAGTGCCTGGGACCTAGGAGATGCTATCAACTTGGATTGCCTTCAGCTGTGAGTAACAAACAATTGTCAAATAGCAGTTTACATAATCAAGAAGGTGTTTTTCCTACTGTGGTAGACGAATGATGACACTCAAAGATTTCTCCATCTGAATCCTTGGAACCTGTGAATATGTTTCCTTAAATGGCAAAAGGTGATTCGCAGTGGTGATTAAGGATCAAGAGGGGGAGGTTATTCTGCATTACCCTGAGGACCCTGGTGTATCCTCATGTGGCCTCTTAGCCTCAGAAGGGTCCTTAAAAAGAAAGGCAGAGGAGTCTGGGAGAAGATGGGATGATGACTAAAGCAGAGGCTGGAATGAAGAATTGCAGGTAGAGGAAGCACCATGAGCTGTGGAACCCAGGTGGCCACCAGAAGCTGCAAAAGGCAAGGAAGTGGATTCTTCCTTTGGTGCTAACAGAAGGAATCAATTTCACCAACTGCTTGACTTTAACCCCGGGAGATTAATTTTGAACTTCTGCCCTCCAGAACTAAAAGAGAATAAATTTGTGTTAAATCACTAAGCTTATAGTCATTTATCACAGCAGCAATAGGAAACTAGTACACCCATTTAATGAAATATCTGGAAGTAAGCAGCCCAAGGCGTATGCAGCTGCTTCAGAAAATCATCAAGGGTCTGGTCCCTTTAGCTCCTGGCTGCACTATCCTTAGTGCCTGGCATTTTTCACCATGGCTGCAGGAAATCTCCAGGCATCCTGTCTACATTTGAGACAGGAAGGAGAGGAAAAAGCCAGAGGGAATGGAAAAAGATACCTCCTTGGAAGCCTTTTATTCCCATTTTAGGGAAGGAACCCTCCCTAGAGCTTATGTGCCTACTTCTCATTAGCCAGAACATGGTTACCTTTAGTGGCTAAGAAGGCAGGGAAGGTGAGATTTTCAAACTGTGCATATTGTTTTCCTGAACAAGCCATGATTCGGGTGGTAAGAAGCCAAGAAAGGATATTGGAATGCAAATCTCATAGTATCTGCTACAAAGCTCTATAAACATCTGTTGGACTAAATGAACATTGAAAGAAGGGGAAACTGGAGACAAGTCGTAGCTCAATTAGTCCAGATGGGAAAGAGAGGGTATTTGAACTATGATGTGGGGATGGGCAGAATGGAAACCTTCAGAGGTATTTGGATCCACTGGGCTTGACTGAGTGGAGGGTTAGTGATGACATATTTCCGACTCAGGGCTCCCTGGTGCCTCAGTGGTAAAGAATCCGTCTGCCAATTCAGGAGACACACGCTCGATCCCTGGGTCAGGAAGATATTCCAGAGAAGGAAATAGCAATACAGTGCAGTACCCTTGCCTGGGAAGTCCCATGGACAAAGGAGCCAGGCGGGCTACAGTTCATGGAGTGGTAGAAGAGTTGTACACCACTAAGCAACTAAACAACAAAGCACACTTATGACTCAAATTGCTTAATGGATGTGGTGCAGTTTGCCAGGACATGGAATGTAAGATGGGGAGAATCTCTGGATATGAGTTCAAGGTGTGAGTGGTCTAGGCCTGCTTCTCAAGGTTGTTTTACTCAGAGCCTGGGATGTGCCAAGGTGATCTCTCGGTATGCCCATGGGGCCATTGAGTGATAGCTCTCTCTGCTTTTTGTCGCCATCCCTTTCCTGTCTCTCTACCTCTTATAATGACTCAGTCATAGGACCTTATCTCATTTCCCTCACCTGGCATCCTGGTCACTCCATCCAGACTTGATTCCCATCCTGAATCTATTCATGTTCTAGACTAGTCTATGGTTAAAACATCTTCACAGGGCTCTGGTTTCTTGCCAGTCTTCAGAATTGGGTGGGCGGAGGTGGGAGAGTAAGTTCTGGCTCACTGACCCACTGGCAGAGGTCTTACTGCATTTGGTCGGTTTTAGGTTTTGTTTTTGCAGGAGAAGAGGTGGAAGAACCTGCATTTACGGTGCTTCTAGCACTTTAGTCACGCCTGGAGTTCTCTGCTTCCACTGCGGTGTCCTAGCTGTGGAAAGGGCCCTGCAAGTACTCTTAGTCCTCTTCCAGAATTAGGACCAAGGATGTTGCCACTCTTTGGGTATGACTCTAGAGCTGTGCATTTGGGGTTGGCATCTGGAGTTAAATCTAATTTGTTGCACTCAGATGAATGATTTGAGTCTTTCCCTGTATGGCAGAGATTGTGTTCACCAGTATCCATGCTTGCCCTGGAGGTCTGGCTAAATTACATTTCCTGGCTTCCCTTGCAATTAGGCCTGGCTGTGTGACTGAACACCACCAGGTGGTGGTAGAAATGAGGGGTGCCACTTCAGGCTTGGCCATAAAACCCAGTGTGGGGGGTTTTCTCCCCCTCCAGGAGAGCTCCATCAGAGGGCTTCACAGCCCTGGGGAATCATGGAGGCACAAGATGGAAGAGCCTGGGTCCCTGAATCACTGTGTGGAAGGACATCGGCTGAACAACTGCATTGAATTGCTATCTGACAGGTGATAAGCTTCTGTTGTGTTAACTACTGAGGACTTGGGGTTATTTATTATAGCATCTGCTGTTACTTACATGTAATGAATACAATCTGGTTTCCTTTCTTCTGCAAGGCAGTATACCAGAATGGTTAAGAACATCTAACAGGAGGAGATTGAGTCTAAAATCCAGCTTGTACACTTGCCAGCTGTGTGACATGGGGTAAATTACTTTACTTCTCTGTACCCTACTTGTTCATCCTGAAGATGAGGACAGTGACCAACTGCATAGGGTTGTTATGTAGATGGAAGTGAAAACCTACGTTTGGGTTTGAGGAATATCTGGCACATAGTAAGCAATGTTCTTGGGGAAGAATTGATGCTTTCGAACTGTGGTGCTGGAGAAGACACTTGA
The DNA here is from genome assembly GCF_042477335.2 of Ovis canadensis. Classification (NCBI taxonomy): domain Eukaryota; kingdom Metazoa; phylum Chordata; class Mammalia; order Artiodactyla; family Bovidae; genus Ovis; species Ovis canadensis. The sequence goes on along the minus strand of NC_091247.1, from coordinate 180,701,787 downwards.
GAATCCCTTGGACAGAAAGGAGATCAAACCAGTCAATCCTAAAGGAAATCAACCTCAATATTTATTGGAAGGACTGATGCTGAAGCTAAAGCTCCAGTACTTTGGCCACCTGTTGTAGAGCTGACTCATTGGAAAACACCCTGATGATGGGAAGGATTGAGGGCAGGAGGAGAAGGGAATGACAGAAGATGAGATGGTTGGATGGCATCACCAACTCAATGGACATGGGTTTGAGCAAACTCTGGGAGGTGGTGAAAGACAGGAAGTCTGGTGTGCTGCAGTCCATGGGGTTGCAAAGAGTCAGACATGACTTGAACAATAACAACAACAACAAATGCAATGTAAGAATTACCTGTCACTTTTTCTCATTGACCTCACATTTTTGGGATCTCAGGCCCCTTGGAAGGGGGTCAGCTAGAACTTAGGTATTCATTCCATCCCTGCTGGATACCTCTCTTTTCTCAATAATTTCAGGGGTTATGGTCCCATCCATCCACACTAGCACCAAGCTGTGTACTTTATCATGGGCTCTTCACATTTGTATTTGACTTTTACCTCTGTTTATGCTCTCTACCCCAGATAGACTGAAAGCTCTTTGAAGGCAGGAACTGTGTGGGATAATTCAGGAACAATAAACACAGCACTGAGGAGACGGTAAGCACTGACAACTTGTACTTTAAGAACCAGATATTTTCTTATCACAAAACAGTACTATGTCCATTCATCCTAACACTTTTACAGGACAGAGAGAAGCAACAACAAAAAACATGAAGTGCAGCCTCAATCCAGCATCACTCACAGAGCACACAGCAGATTGTAATCGATTGTTCAGAAGCATTTGGTGCTTCCACAATACGTATACTTGATTATCAAAGCTAATATTTATCAACCATTAATGATTTTCCAAAGACTGTGCTGAAAGCCTTACTGAATCATCTCCTCTAACACTTAACAGTGGGTGCTATTATTTTTCCCGCTTTGAAGATGAAAAAACAGCATCTAATAGGGGTTTAATAATATAGTAAAAGTCACATAACGAATAAGGCAAAGATCTGGCATTCAAACAGAGATCTGATCACAAAGGCCTTACTTTATTCAGCCACTTCCTGCCCCATTCTTTCCCACACTGCTGCTCCTGAGTGGCCCCCGGCATCAGTGAAATTTGCCATGCCAGCTTTGTCAGGGTAGGCATCTAGCCGTACCTGTATTCAGTGTCCCAGGACCCTGCCCCACCTGCCTGCCCCACCTGCTGGGAGCTGTAACTGACTCTTCAGATCCTGTGTGCCTGTGTGTGTATGTGTGCCAAGACAGATGTGAAGCCTTCAGTTGGACAGATTAGCATCTCAGACTCAAATCCACCCCCGCATCTCATCTCAGACGCGTCCAACTCCCAGCTGCTCCTGGTGCTGAGGTGGGGCCGGCCGGGAGCCAGACGGTAGCTGGTGTCCGCCCATCGGGCATTGTCTGACACCTGTGTGGGATTAAGGGGCAAGCCTCCAGGCTCCAAGGGACGCTCCCTTAGCTGGGAATGACAAAAAAGTCGGTGAGCTATCAGAACTTCGAGTGAGGAAGAGAAATCTCACAGGCAATTCTGAGGCTCCTGGAGATCTGGGCTCAAAAGAGAATGCTGGTGAAAGCAGTGAGAGGTTGGGACCTGGTCTCCAAAGTTAAAGAACACATGGACTATGGGACTTCCCTGGTAGTCCAGTGGTTAAGAATACTTAATTCGCCTGCCAATGCAGAGGACATGGGTTCAACCCCTGGTCTGGGAAGATTCCGCATGCCGCAGAGCAACTAAGCCCACGTCCCACAGCTACTGAAGCTGGCTCGCTAGAGCCTGTGCTCCACAACAAGAGAAACCATCACAAAGAGAAAGCGTGTGCACCTCAACTAGAGAAAGTCTGAGAGTAGCAATGAAGAGCTGGTACAGCCAAAAACAATTAACTAATTAATTCAAAAAGAACACACAGCCTCCAAAAGCTAGGAGGCCTAGCTCATGCGGATACCTCCTCCAGAGCCTTCTACTGCATTCAGGGTTGGCCCCCATTAGTGTCAGATTCTTACAGGCTTTTTGGGGGGGGGGGACAATGACACTAATATGAGGGCCATATTTTCTGAGCTTTTACAAGCACTCTGCCAAATACCCACCTACATCCATCACATGCCACATAGCATGCCAATAAGGAACGGTTTCTTCTCACCTTGCTTACACAAGAGGAAACTGAGGCAGAGGAAAGAATTGTCAGTGCTTGTAAAGCTCCACGATTGTGGGGCCTGGGTTCCACCCCGAGCTTCTCTGATCTTCCGTTAGCCTTGGCCCAGGTGCCCTGTGGCCAGATGGTCCTAACCGCACCTCAGCCTGAGAGAAGGAACACAAGCTTCAGCATCACGCAGATCTGCATTCAAACCCTAGTCCCACCACACCCTAGCTGTGCTTCTTGAAGTCTCCTCCAGCTTTGGCTTCTGATCTGTGAAAAGGGGATGACGACAGTACCAACCTCCAAGCGTTGTGAAGACTAATGAAAAGATGTAGGAGACGTAGTATGTGCTTAGCAAGTGAGTGGTAGCTTGAAGTATGACTTTTTCCTAGGGTACAGACCTATGCAATCTAGTGTTCTGTCTTCTATTAATAGTCATGCACACATTGATTCATTCATCAAACAGTGACTGAGAGCTTACTAACTACATCCGAGAAATCATGTTCTATGCTGAGGATGCCCCCTGTGTGCTGACTAGGTCTTTCCATTAGGAAGTCTACATGTATCAGAAACCCAACTACAGAGGTTTAACCAAAGGAGGGGCTATTTTCCTCCCTTGACCAGAAGTTTGGAGATGGGGAGTGTGAAGCAGGGTGTGGAAGCTGCATGATTCCATCAGCGACCCAGAATCTATCTCTTTTCTCTGCCAGCTTTGATAACTTTCATCCTGTGGTTGTGAGAGAGTGGTTCTCCTCCCAGTTCTTTGGCTGCATTGCAGGAAGAAAGAAGAAGAAAGCAACCAGGAAAAGACACTTATTTACAATAGAAAAGCCAAACTGCCCTGTTGATCCTCATCAGACTTCTGTTGATGGTCATTGGTCACCTCTAGCTGGCATCTCAGACAAAGTCAGAATTCTGATAGGAAAGGAAATGCAAGCAGAGCTGGTAGGAAGCAAGTTGCTGCCATCACTAGCTTACATCACATGCTGTTGAGTAAGATTCTATTGAATAATAAGAAGACTCTATGGGACTTCCCTGGTGGTCCAGAGGTAGTGACTCCATATATCCGCTGCAGAGAGCATGGGTTCAATCCCTGGTCCTGGTTGGGGAACTAAAATCCTGCATGCCAAATGGCGAGACCAAGGACCAACCATCATCATCATCTATTGAATAATGATAAGAATCATGGAGTAAATGGCTTCACTGCTTTAAAGCAAGCCTAGGCATTTTGCCAACATCTTTTGGTATGTTTTCTTTGATACTGTATGTCATCTCCCTAGATTTTTACCCAAACCAGGTGCAAGAGGTAGGTACCCACTTCCTACTCAGCACTTCCCACAGATAGAAAGGACTCTGGGAAAGCCAGGGCTTTGGCCTTGGCCAAATGTAGCCTCCAGAGTAGGTGGGTGGGGGCTAGCCCTGTCTCCTGCCTTTATTTCCTGGTCTCAGCTATTATATGCCTGAAAAACCGGGGTGTTGGGAAAGGAAGGAAGGGGTGGTTGGAGGAATATGATGGGCCATGTGGATCACAGGGAGGTATGGAGACCCTTGTGGAGAATGCGTGAGACCATGAGCTTTGGAGCTTGACTGCCCAACTTCAATTCATGGCTGTCACTGTTTATGTGATTTTGGTAAGTTCATGACCTCTAAAGTACAGAGAAGAGCAGTGGGAATCTAAATAAATCAAGGCATGAAGAGATCCTGGGATAAAGCAAGCATACTATGAATATTACATATTACTCTGTCAAGGAGTGTGAATTATTTCCTAAAGACAATTTTAGGGCAGGGGTTGGCCAACTATGACCAGAGGGCCAAATCTGACCTGAAACTTGTTTTTGTTAATAAAATTTTATTGGAACATATTCATGACCATTCATTTATATATAGACTAGGACTGATTTCATGCTATGGATGGCAGTATTAAGTTGTAACAACAGAGACTATATGTCCTGCAAAGCCTATCATATCATAGCAATCTGGCCCTTTACAAAGAAGATTGCTGAGCCCTGTTACAGTGAAGCATGCAACGCTACCTTTACTTCTGCATCCAAAGAGATCAGGAGTCAAAATTCAGGCTTTCTGCTCACCACCTTTGGGAAATCGGCTGAGCGACAGCTTTTTAAAGTATCATTTTACTTCAACTGCAAAATTAGGAATGGTAATGCCTCTTTCAAGGGAGGTTGTAAGGATTAGATATAGTAGAGATGAACCACCTTGCCCTCAGCAGGTACTCAATAAATAGAACCTGTCCCTTTCCTTATTGTTAAATGATTTTAAGCAAAGATTGGTATAATTGGATGTGCATTTAGAAAAATGTCTTGGAGGTTGTATTAGTTGGCTAGGGCTACTGTAATAAGGTACCCTAAACTGGGTAGATTAAATAACAGAACCTTATCTCAAAGTCTGGAGGTTGGGAGTCCGAGATTAAGGTGTCAGTGGAGTTGGTTCCTGCTGAGGATATGAGAGGGGATCTGCTCTGTACCTTTCCCTAGCTTCCTACTGATTGTCTGGTAGTCTTTGGTGTTCTTTGGTTTATAGAAACATCACTGCCCCTTTGCTTGCATCTTCACATGACCTTCTCCCTGTGTGTGTTTCTGGCTCTGTGTCCAAATTGCCCTCTTTTCAGCAGAATGCAGTCATATTGAATTCGGACTTGCCTTAATGACTCACCTTAGCTTGATCATCTACAAAGTCCCTATTTTCCAAAGAAGGCCACATATATAAGTCCTTGGTAGAGAAAGGGCAACCCACTCCAGTATTCTTGCCTGGAGAATTCCATGGATAGAGGAGCCTGGTGGGCTACAGTCCATGAGGTTGCAAGAGCCAGACACAACTTAGTGACTAAACCACCACCACCACCACAAGTCCTTGGTGGGTGTTTAGGACTTCAACCTATTTTGAGAAGCCATAATTCAGTTCAACAGAGGATGTGAAAATTTATTTTGATGTTAGCCTCCATAAGGAGGCTCTTCAGATGACCAAGTAAATCAGAGGTGGATGACCAATTAAGTCAGAGGCTCTTTGGATTACCAGTTAAGTCAGGCAGGTTTTCTGACTTACTTGGTCATCCAAGTAACCATGAATAGAATGGAAAATCTTCAGGAATTAGGATTGAGATAGAACTTGGTGGCTAAATATGGAGGAGAGAAGGAAGAGTTGAGACTGGTATTGAGACTTCTTGCTTGGCCAAAGGTTGAGTAGTTGAGGACAGTGTTGAAATTGGGAGGAGGGTAAAGGATGGTGAGTTGGTTAAATAGGAGAGTGGTTCTATGGAGATCAGAGGAGGGAGTTTCAGTGAAAAGTGAAAAAGGGAAAACAACATGGGTTGAACATGCCGTGTGCCACATATCGTTCTGGGTACACATGGTAACTTATTGAGGGGTGGCATGATTAATATTTCTTGATGGTGAGATTAAGTTGCCCAGAGTGGACAGGCTTTGGGGAACACTGGATGTTGGGAGACTGGCTGGACATTTTCTGACATCACAGCCCTGAACTTCTCTTTATTAATCATATTTCGGCATTAACCCTACTTGCCTCTCAACAAATGTCATTCTGCACTTGTCAGGAACTGTCTCATTCCTGCCCAATGCTTCCTGTTCTGCCAGGTGATCACACCTGCTGGAATCAGGCCAGCCCCACATGGTGATTGGTTTCTGCCCAGACAGAGAACGTACTGAAGTCTTCCTGGCTAGGAACACATTTTTCTTAAAAAAAAAAAATCTATCTCTTATTTCTCAGTATCCCTATTTGTATAAGTCCAGATTAAATGCAACGAAGTGGATCTGTTATACATATACATATATATACTCTTTTCAAGATTCTTTTTCCACATAGGTCTTGACAGAATATTGAGAAGAATTCCCTGTACAGAAGAAACAACACAGCATTGTAAATCGACATTGTAAAACTATGCTCCAAAAAATTTTAGAAAATAATAGTCCATCAAAAAAAAAAAAAAAGATTAAATGAGACAATGCAGGCCAAGCCTGAGCACAAACCTGGGCATGTTATAAGCACTGACTGCATATTATCTCTTCTTTTCGTTATTTTCTTATTGCTATTTCTGGTGCTCGTGTCTGTCCTCTTTGCTCTGGGTCTTCCAACACTACTATTGGAATTATCTTCCCTAAAATTCAAATCTGACTCAGGGACTTTTCTGCTTCTGTTTGCTCCCCAATGCTCAAGGAAGAAGATTCAATGAGCTTAGCTTGGTAACCACCTCTCTCTCCAATCTCATTAGAAGAAACAGAAAATATTAGTCACCTAGTCATGTCCAGCTCTTTGTGACCCCATAGACTGTAGCTCTCCAGATTCTCCAGGCAAGAATACTAGAGTGAGTTGCCATTTCCTTCTCCAGGGGATCTCTCCGACCCAGGGATTGAATCTGGGTCCCCTGCATTGCAGGTACATTCTTTACCATCTGAGCCAACAGGGAAGTCCATCACCTAGATGCATCTCCTCAGACTCTGCTCTACCCCTATAGCACATCTGACAGTTCTTGGCTAGATCAAGTCTTGTCATCTCTCTGTGTCCTCTCTTATGCTCACTCCTCTGTTTTCATACCTGGGAAATTCTCAGACGTTCTTCAAGACTCAGACCAACTATGGCCCATCAACCCTCAGGGTCACCCTCAGGTACTCTCAGGCAGAGTGATATTCTCCACTTTCTATAGTTCACAGTTCTTTGTCCCCATCACTGAGACACTAGCCACATGCCAGTGTAATACTCTGGTTATTCATCTGAAACCGGCAACTTGGGTATAGGATAGATATTTCTCTGCTCGGCGAGTCTTTAAGATTCCTTGTGATTGATGCAGGTGTATGTGGCTCTCCTTTCTGTTGTGAATTCTGTTCAGTCCTACTTTCATGTATTTATTCATAAGAAATGGGTATCACTGATGAATAAAAGAAACACATGCTCTGTCCCCGTGAGGTCCATAACCTAATTTCTTATCCATCTCTCACATGATTCAACAACAAAAACAATATTCCATTTTTGCTTTGGGGAGTTTGTATTACCAAAACAATGGTTTTCCCATTCACTTTTCCAAATGTGAAACTATAATATTGAATTTAATTTTCCCCTTCACTTATATGCTATTATTGAAGTTTTGATCTAAAAAGCAAAGCCAAGTATGTATCTATAATCTAAAAATCTAACAAGCCTCTGTCCCACTCTTCCCCACCTGAGTGCCAATCCTTAAACTTTTTTTTTTAGCTATTTCATATTGTTTTTCTAAGTGTTGTGTTTATATTGCTATTCTTTTTTTTATGTTGCTATTCTTGACATAATTTTAGATATTGCCTTTGTTGTTGCTGTTGTTCAGTCAATAAGTCATGTTCAACTCTTTGTGACCCCATGAACCACAGCACTCCAGGCCTCCTGTCGCTGACCATCTCCCAGAGTTTGCTCAAATTCATGTCCATTGACTCAGTGATGTCATCCAACCATCTTATCCTCTGTCTTCCCCTTCTCCTCCTGCCCTCAATCTTTCCCACTATCAGGGTCTTTTCCATTGAATTGGCTCATCTCATCAAGTGGCCAAAGTTTTGGAGCTTCAGCATCAGTCTTTCCAATGAATACCTGGGTTGATTTCCTTTAGAATTGACTGGTTTGACCTCCTTGCTATCCAAAAGACTCTCAAGAGTCTTCTTCAGCATCACAATTCAAAAGCATTAATTCTTTGGCACTCAAGCCTTCTTTACGGTCCAACTCTCACCTTAACTTTCTATTAAGGAAGATGAAAATTTAGCATTCTTACTCCATCCTAGGGCTTCCCTTGTAGCTCAGTCAGTAAAGAATCTGCCTGCAGTGCAGGAGACCCAGGATCAGTACCTGGGTTGGGAAGATCCCCTGGAGAAGGAAATGGCGACCCACTCCAATATCCTTGCCTGGAAAATCTCATGGACAGAGGAGCCTGGTGGGCTGCAGTCCATGGGGTCGAAAGAGTTGGGCACAGCTAAGTAACTAACATTCCATCCTCTGCCTTCCTTTTCCCTTGCTCCTTCCTCTTACGAGACTTGGAGGACAATGTGTGCTAACTCAGAGTACTCAGTATTTACACATTTGCCAGACATTAAGCTCAACTCCAAATCCACCTTCTGCTACTCTTCTCTGTGACGCTGGTGCTGGGACTTCATTACATTTTCTCCTCTACCAGGAACTTCACAGAGAAGACTGGAAGACCAAAGGAAGGAAGAATTTCTCATTTCTTCCTGTTCCTGTCAAAGTCACCCTGGCACTTGGTTTTAGCCTCTATCTTCTTTTAGCCTCAGGCTACTCACCCTTTCAGAGCTCTAGTAAGAGCTAGCACAACCTCTTTCCCCAACTCTGTGGAGAGCTTCTTCCGATCTTGCTTTGTAAGCCCAACCTCTTGACTACTTAGTTGGCCAGCACTATTTACTACAACGTACATATTTTTTTTTTTTTTGCAGCAAATGACTTGAGAGGCCACCTTTATCCTATGCAGAATTTCAAAAGCAGTTAGGTCCATTTCTGGATTTTCAATCTTATTCCATTGGTCTGTCAGTTCATGTGTCAATCTTGTATTTGTTTGTCTCTTTTAAAAAATCATACTGGCTTTATAGCATGTTTCATCACCTGGTCGGGTTAGTTTCCCTTGTTGTTTTCCTTTTTTAGTGTTCCCTGGCTCTTCTTCCATGTTCCTTTTTCCATGTGAACTTTCCTAGTCCTACAGGTATGGATGATTCTGATAAGATTAGTAATGAAGAATTACAGTCTTCTGAGTCATTCTGCCACACTCCTGCTATAAGTGGCACACAATAGAAGTCCCTCCTTGTGATGAAAGCTACTTATCAAAGGATTCACACAGCTGGGATCTATGCTGCCCTATTCCGCTGTTCAGGTCTACGGCATACAACTCACCAATGCAATGATAGCTTCAGCAAAGCATGGCTTTTAACGACAAATCACAGCCATTTGACAAGGAAAGGTGCTGATAATTTTAAATGGCTACTGGAATCCCAAAACAAACAGGGTAAACCTTTAGCTTAAAAAAAAAATCACATTCAGGTTCAAGAAGCAAGTTATGTACTAGCAGAACTTATTGCCATCTAAAGGAAAGTCACACTGTGGGTAAGAACCTAACAATGCTAGAAAAAAAAATGAAATGAATAAAATGGTAGAAAGAGACACAGGCAGAGAAATGGAAACATTCCGCTTTCAAAACATTTGATTAATCATTGTATGGACAACACCTTATGTGATGATGCAAAGGATTGTCTCATAAACCGAGAAACAATAGTTTTTATATCTAAGCTGATGAGTGAACAGATTTCACCAGTAGATGTCTTGATGTGGGGTTTGTAAGTGATGGTAAATTTCAGGAAAACTTTTTCTGTTACCAAAAATGATTGTCTGAAACAATTGCAAAACCATCTATATTTAAACACTTTGTCTTTTTATCTAGAAAGACCAAGTCTGTCTTGGAACAACTGCATTGGTGGCTGTACTGATGGAGGATCGCTAGCAGTTGGCCTCATGAGATGTTTCTTCATACAGAAATTTGGTGACTTTGCAGAGGGATTCTTCTTAATAGGAGTTTGAGCTGAAAAATGAATGGCAGAGGTACTTTCAGGAGAATCGTTGGCCAAATTTGCTAAAATCTTTGAAAGTGAAAGGTAAGCTGCAAAAATCAGCCTACCTTGGGAACAGATTGTCTCTGCAAGGCCTTTGGAAGAATGTTTTGACTTTAAGACTGAGATTCTCGGTAAGAAATAATGTTGCAAGAGGAACTTTAGACAGGTGTCCCCTAGTGCTTAGGTTTGTGAAAGAGAAAGGCTGGCAGCGTACAAGCCTTGTCATCAACCAATTGAAAGAGCTTCGGGACCAAGCAGGAGTCTTTCCCCTCCCTTTTGACACCTGTGTCTGCCAGCAAGAGGGATCCTTTCCCTGAATCTTCTGCTCTGTAGGAGAATTTAACTTTGAGAGAAGAGGAACAACTCTGTGAGGGGCAGTCAGACAGTATGTTTGAAATGAGATTTACTGACCTGTCCCTCACAAGTCCTGGTTTCTGTCAAGAGGAGAATCCAGCTTTGCATAGGAAATCAAGGGCCATTTTTGTCCAGCTTTCAGCTTTGTACATGTATGAGCAAGCTTTGCTGTGTTTAACATGCAACCAAGACCCCAGACAGAAATGATCTCACTTTGGGTAGAAGATCTGTATGTACTGATCTCAGGTTTGATCAAGAATTTAGTATTCATGCTGTAAGAAAATTATTTTATTTTAAGCATAACATTTTTATGCCTGTGCTCAGTTGCTCAGTCATGTCCAACTTTTTTTGATCCTTTGGACTGTAACCCCCCAGGTTCCTCTGTCCATGAGATTTTTCAGGCAGGAGTATTGGAATGGGTTTCCATTTCCTTGTCCAGGGGATCTTCCTGACCCAGGGATAGAACCCACGTCTACTGAGACTGTCTCCTGCATTGCAGGAGGATTCTTTACCACTGAATCACCAGGGAAGCCACGGGCCTATAGAAACCAATAGACATCTATAGTTATGTTGGAACAGCTAGGCCTATAGTTAAATTTGATGATACTAACAAGACCATGTTTTTTAAGGTCTTGTATAAATTATCTTAGGCTATATTTTTATTCATATAGCTTTGGTTTCTGATTCCAGTGGCTTTACTATTCAACACCATCATGTTTTAAATAGCATTTAAAAATGGACAAACTTTATTTAGATTAAACATATCAAACCTATCTTTAGGAAAATTAAATTCTTATTTTATCTTTAGCCAATTAGTTAGCTGTGTTCTCCTTATAAGTTTTAAAAATATATGAAAAGAAAGGGTTCCCATTTGGCACTAGTGATAAAGAATCCACCTGCCAATGCAGGAAGTGCAAAGATGCAGGTTTGATCCCTGGGTCGGGAAGATCCCCTGGAAAAGGAAATGGCAACCCACTCCAGTATTCTTGCCTGGAGAATTCCATGGACAGAGGAGCCTGGTGGGCTGCAGTCCACGGAGATGCAAAGAGTCAGACATGACTGAGCACATGAAAAGAAAAGATATATTTTAAGTAATGGTGAATGTTTTTAGCTATTTTTTTTCAACAAAGTTTGACTTAAGAGTAAGTCTGAGTTTTAAATAAGGGAAAAAACTATTCTTGCATAGGCCATATACCATGTACCAGATCTCATTAGCATCTTGTATGGTAGAAATGTAAGCTCTTTTTACACAAGTTAAAAAGGATTAAATAGAAAATTAAAGATGAGACTGCCTGGTTCAGGTTCACCAGTGACCCACTCTGTGTTGCCTGTCCTGGGTACCTGATGAGGTAGGGGACCCTAGTGTCTAAGGCTCCTGTTACATGAATGTTCAGTCAGCCCCATTTTTAGCCTAGATTTACTTCCCATCTCCTATACTATCTGCTTCTCCTCTTCCTGAGACTTTCCAGGGATGCCCATCTTGAATTACCTTGCCTCTCATTGGCTGCTGCCTCTGCTATACTTGGTCTTCATAATTCAGCCTGGGTGGGTAGAGAATCTCCATCCAGGACCGGGAGATGTGCGATCACTCAGTGGCTCTCTTTTATTGGGCCACTGTTGGCCTTCAGCTCTCTCCTCAAGCTCCTCCTGTTGCTTCTTTTCTCAGACTTTGCCCTCTCTCAGCTTCCTAGCTTCATACCACCCCTTTCCCATCCCAGCCAATGTCCTGTCATTTATTTCTGGAGTGCCTTATCTTATTTGAAGATGAGCCAGGTCCCTTCCACCCCTGAGTTCTTATTTGCCTCTTGTCCCATTGTGAGCCTTGGGTAAGATATGTTAACAGACAGTGACTCACAACCCAACCCAACACATTAACATAGTCACTAGAGCCACTTAAGAGGAAAGATAGGAATGCACTGGGGGCTTCGAGGTGGCCCTAGTGGTAAAGAACTCACCTGCCAGTGTAGGAGACGTAAGAGATGCAAGTTCGATCCCTGGGTTGGGAAGATCCCCTGGAGGAGGGCATGGCAACCCACTCCAGTATTCTTGCCTGGAGAATCCCATGAACAGAGGAGTCTAGGGGGCTACAGTCCACAGGGCCACACAGTCCGACACAACTGAAGCGACTTAGCAAGCATGCAGGAATTCACTGATTCCAGATGGTGTGGCTCATCTAATCAGGATGACTCCCTTTAGGTGGTGGTAGAGATGGTAGCAGACTGACCAGTCACTAGTTCCTCATACAGAGTGTTCAGACCTTCCCATACCTCTATGAAGTGGGTGTTCTCCATTTTACAGAAGAGGAAATGGAAGCTCAGAGGTTCTGGTTGACCTGCCTCAGGTCACAGTAGGTACAGACAAAGCTGGGAGGGAAATGCGCCTGATGTCTAAGTCCATGTTTCACGCTGCCAGTTGCTTTTTAAGAAACTTTTTATTTTATATTGTGGAGTATAGCCAATGGACAATGTTGTGATATGTTCAGGTGAACAGGGAGGGACTCAGTCATACATGTACATGTTTCCATTCTCTCCCAAACTCCCCTCCCATCCAGGCTGCCACAAAACAGTGAGCAGAGCTGCCTGTGCTCTGCAGTAGGCCCTTGTTGGTTATCCGTTTTAACTGCTGCACATGTAGCAATGTGTACCTGTCCATCCTAAATTCCCTGACTATCCCTTCCCCTCAGCAACCATAAATTCCTTCTCTAAGTCTGTGAGTCTCTGATTTTTAGCTCTTTTCTGAGCCGTTTCAAGAGAGAAGAGGGAGATTTTTGCCCACCTGTCTATTTAGTTTTTGAACAACTATTTCTACTTAGGGTTTCTGAACATTGCCAGCAATTTCTGTTTCCAAATGTATTGAGTTAAATCATTCCTTTAGAGATGCAGTGTGTTGGCTCATGCATGGATTGGTTGCCAGTTCCCTCATCTCTGCCAAACCCTTCCCTGGTATCCAATAAGCAAGAGCTGCCAGTGTTTGTAATGTGCATGGACCTAATTAGTAGCTTTAATCAATCAGTACATCAAGTGCTTTCCCTCCTTTGCGCTTGGGACTACCAAACGTGCTCACAGCATGCTTCTCACTGATGCATGGTAGTGCTGCTCACTGAGGTGGAGCCCAGCTGGAGCTCCTCTTCTGCACACCTGCCCAGGCCACGTGGTCCATGGATTCTGGCTGGGATGTTTGTGTTGGTCAGAGGAGCCCAGACATTCTCTTTGTTATCCTCTGGGTCATGTGATTCTAGAGTGTTTGTCTCAGATAATGTGTTCTGGTTTCAAAGGGGAAAGGTCTCAGGCTAATTGGTGAAATTCTCAAGCCAAACATTGTACTAGCTGTTTTCACATACATTATCTCATCTAATTCTTACAGCGATCCAAGAGAGAGGCAGCATCAGCTTATTTATTCTCTCATATTCATTCATGGATGGATAACATGGAAAGCACAGTATGTTCTGAGTCTGTATGAGGTTGGCAGATGCTGTGGGTACAAGGGGGCAAGTAAGGAAGGGATAGATTCTGTCCTCAAACATATAGTTCAAGGAAATCACAAACATTGAAACAAACAATTACAAGTACAGTATGTGTTGTTATGCCAACAAGTGTGGTTAGTATTACCATTGCAGTCTACAGGCTCTTACTCTGCATAAAAGAGCTCAGGCCCTCTGAATCCTATTACCTGCATTTTTCAGTTAGTTCTTTAATATCCTATGAGGTTTGCAATAACAAAATCCTAGTTTCCCTTGAGGCAAAGAAACTGAGGGAGTTAAAGTAACTTGTTCAAGTTCCCATTAACAGAGTTGTTTTTAGGGTTAAAGGAGAAACTTGGAATGAGGATGACAGACAGTGCAGGAAGGGGCCAGACTCCCTGGTTTCACATTCAAACTGTACTTTTTATTAGCTGCTTCATCTGGGAGCAATCACTTCATCTCATTGGGTCTCAGTTTACTCCCTCTGTAAAATGGGGATAATAGTAGTGCCTACTCATGGTTATTATTCACACGTTACAGATGAGGAAATTGAAGCAGAGATATTAAGTCAGGGACTCAAAGTCAGTGGAAAAACCAGGACTCAGTCCAAGTCAATCTACTTGCAAACTTATGATTTTGCTGTCATTGCTACCGAGATTTCCAAAAGTCAAATATTTTCCAGGCAACCTAGAATATCAAGTTGATTCCCGGATCCCTTGTGATGGTGTCAAGCAGGGTAAAATGCCAAAGTATGCACAATCCTTTTTGAGAGATGCCCTCAGGTCTCCATCTGTTGATATCTGACTCTGGATGCATGTCCAGAGCCTATTCTATGAGCACCACTTTTGAGTAAGAGGAATGTGCTTAAATATAAGCCGTGGTATGCAAAAGTGAAATGGCAAGGAAAAAAAAATGGACTGGTTCAACGCAGAGAAGGCTCATGAGACTGTGTGCATATGTGACTGGGTGTTTGGTTGGGGTGTGGTGATTTCCTTTGTGGAGGGGGCGTCTCTTTGGGAGAAATGGGACCCCATTTCTGCCAGAAATAAAAGGAGGAGGAGCAACTCTATGCAAAGGGAACCCTGCTGAGAAGGGCTACACCTCCATTAAAGGTATCTTTCTGGAGTAACCTATGTTCAGAGGTGGGCTTGCCAAGAGTGCTTGTTCTCAGAGGTCGTCTGTATGCAGGAAGCCTGGTGTTTCTTCTGGGACCCACACACACACAGGCGTGCACATGCATTCTGGCTGGTTCTGGCTCACAGGCTGTCAGCACACCGCCTGCCTCTGTTTCCGCGACAGCTGATAACCCCCATTAACATCTCCCTGCAGATCCTGGCAGCCTCACAAAGAGTCCTCACCTCTGGGCAGATCATTCCAAAACATTCCTTCACCCTTTTTCCCCCAACTACCATCTTATTAGGACCAAGCATGTTTTCCCTTTTACCTCCCACATACATCTTCTTGCCAGGCCTCTTGTTTTTCTTCTGTGCAGGTTTATAAAGAGGATCAAGGAAAACCTCTATCCTCACCAAGTCCTGTGAGAGGACTTGCTTCTAAGGGACATCTCATGCTTTGCTTTCCGTCCACCCCCTCCTACTCTGTACCTCATGGATTACAAATGTAAACCCGCTGTATACGAGTCTTTCTTTTACCCAGTCGCCAAATTTGGGTTTTTCCTCCTCCTGCATCTCTCAGAATTACCCTTTTCTCTTCACCTGTCAGCACACCCCAACTCTGACCACCATAGCATTTTGCCAGGACTTTGTCCGTAACCTCTGAAACCTTCCCCCTGGTCTCCCTGACTTTTCTCTTTCCCCACTCAAATCCTCTCCCTACAGCGATCTTTCTAAAATGCAAATCTGATCCTCTAGTCCTGTGTTGCAAGTGTAAGTTTTTAAACACTCTCCGGTACATCCAAGACTGAAGAGCAGATCTGGGTCATGGTGGATGCTCTGTAGAAACTTTAAATAGAGTTAATAGAATTAAATAGAGTTAATAGAATTTAATAGAATTAAATAGAGTTACATCTTCATGTTAATCCAGATGAAATATCCATTCAGAGGACTAAAAAAATGGCCTTGTCTTGTGAACTTTATTCTTTTTCTACGTCTCACCTTTATACTCAACTGAAGTCCTTTCTTTTAGAGACAATTTTTTTGTGTGTGTTCAGGGACTTCAGGGGGTTCTTATAGGGAAAAAGTCATTTCATATTCCAATAAGAAATGGAATGGGGCTTCCCTGGTGGCTCAGTGGTAAAGGATCTGCCTGCCAATGAAAGAGATATGGGTTTGATCCTTGATCTGGGAAGATCCCACGTGCCGTGAAGCAACTAAGCCCCTGCACCACACCTCCTGAGCCTGTGGCTCTAGAGCCCACGAGCTGTGACTACTGAAGCCCCCATACCCTACAGCCCATGTTCTTCAACAGGAGAAGCCGCCACAATGAGAAGCCCATACCCGCCAACTGGTAAGTGGCCCTGCTCTCCACAACTAGAGAAAGGCCTGCTGCTGCTGCTAAGTCGCTTCAGTCATGTCCAACTCTGTGCGACCCCATAGACGGCAGCCCGCCAGGCTCCCCCATCCCTGGGATTCTCCAGGCAAGAACACTGGAGTGGGGTTGCCATTTCCTTTCCAATGCATAAAAAGTGAAAGTGAAGTTGCTCAGTCGTGTCCGACTCTTAGCGACCCCATGGACTACAGCCCACCAGGCTCCTCCATCCATGGGATTTTCCAGGCAAGAGTACTGGAGTGGGGTGCCATTGCCTTCTCCAAGAGAAAGGACTTCTCAGCAATAAATAAATAATTTTTTTGAAAGAAATGGAATGGTAGAACTGGTAGGGACATTTGAAACCATGCTTTTAGTTTCAATATGTTCTATGGCATATTTGAGTCCCTGATAATTTTACTCACAGGCAAATGTTTACAAGATTCAAACAGGTATATCAGCTTCCATCGATATGGAAACTGAATCTCAACAAAGGGCACAGTTTTCCACATGTGAATGAGGACAACATACATGAGAACACAAAGAACAATTTTGAGTTTAATTTCTTGGTATAGCTTCCTCATGAAACATCTTGGAGATCAACTAATGTGACACGTAAGAGATGAGACACTAGTGTGGAGGAAGGATGTGAGCGGCCCTAGGTTACGAGGACAGTGGGTGACAGAGCAAGGATTTGCAATCTCGTCTTCTAGTTCAAAGCATGAGCACACAGCCCTCGGAGTCACCCGCACTGAACGATAATCTTTACCTCCCTCAGATGAAGTCCGCACCTGGGTGATAGTGGGGCTGGAGAGGAAGAAACTGGTACTCTCAAATTGAGAGATCTACAAGCAAAGGTTCAGAGCACAGTGAAAGAGACATCTCCCAAAGTAGCAGACTAGAGATTGTTCCAAGAGTCTGAATAACAGACCTGAGGCAGAAAGCATCTGCTACTGAGAAAATGAATGTCTTTTGGAACTAATGCAAATGTTGGATTTATTCCCTCTTTTTTAAAATTGGAGTATAACTACTTTACAATGTTGTGTTAGTTTCTGCTGTACAACAAGGTGAACCAGCTGTATGTATGCACATTTCCCCCCTCTCTTGGACCTCTCTTCCACCACGCTCCTCAGCCCACCCTTCTAGGTCATCACAGCACAGAGCTGAGCTCCCTGCGCTGTATGGCAGCTTCCCATTTCACCCATGGCAGTGTATATACGTCAGTCCCCATCTCCCAGTTCATGCCGCCCTCCCCTTCTCCCACCGTGGCCGCACGTGCATTCTCTACGTCTGCGTCTCTACTCCTGCCCAGCAAATAGTTTCATCTGTACTGTTTTTGAAGATTCCACATACATGCATTAACATACAATATTTGTTTTTCTCTTTCTGACTTACTTCACTCTTCACTCTGCATGACAGACTTCAGGTCCAACCACATTTCTATAATTTGCCTCCTGATTGAAGGGAAATGTCTTATTGTGACAGCTGAATCATTTCTGCTGCTGCAGTGATGGAATCACATAGGCAGCCGGATGGAAGGGACAAAGCTTACCGTGTGCTGGTGAATGCTATTGTGCCCAGCTTCGAATCATGGAAGCACATAACTCTGACGATAGCATAATTCACTTGAAGCATTTGTTTATGGCTCTTTATCTTCTGGAATGCTAAGTAAATCACAGGGACTTATTTTCACTAAATGCAACTCAGTGTAAATAAGTTTTCACCTTGTGGTTTTCATTTGGGCTGTTCAAATTGGACCAATTTCATTATTGACTTTTGTCCTTTTTCTGTACATAGTTCCATTAATTTCCCCAAAGACATTTTTCTTGATGTCTTGCCTTCCTAAGCTTTGTTGGAGTAGGGGAGGGTAAAGGAGTTGTTGACATATCACAGAAGTTTTGAGTTTTTTCGGTTTGGTCAGTTCATCAGTAAATTTATTTTTTCCTTACTAGATCAATATTTTCCTCATTGTTTTCTTCTAGTATGTAGGTATGGAAATAACCTTTGGACCTCTAGATGTGTTCAATGACAATATGAAATTGTACTAAGGAACCTTTTATACTTTCAATATATACTCACTCTGTAGATATTTTGAACAATGAACTACATAGCATTGTTACTATGTGTTCATATAATACTTATCCCATGAGGGGCTTCCCAGGTGGTTTGATAGTAAAGAATCAGCCTGGCAATGTAGGAGTCACAGGAAATGCAGGTTCAATCCCTGGGTCTGGAAGATCCCCTGAAGCGGGGAACGGCAACCCACTCCAGTGTTTTTGCCTGGAGGATCTCATGGACAGAGGGACCTGGTGGCCTACAGTCCATAGCATTGCAAAGAGTCAGACACAAGAGAATGAGCACGTTAAGATCCCACGAGGGGGTCTTTAAAAACTGATTTCCTGGTCAAATAAGTTTGATTCTTGTCTGAGAAGATCACAACACATCTGAACCTAATGTAAAATTTGAGACGTCTCAGAGTAAAGAAATCAGTTTAATTTCTTGTTGGCTGTCAATCTTGTCCTTAGAAATGCCATGTTGTTGGCTATCTCCAAATATCCTTGAATGTCAGGCCTTTCTGGCTGCCAGCCCAGCCTTACTGATCATTTCTGGAGCTCTATTTACATGGTTTCCAAAGTTAAGCACTGCCTCCTGACCTCTGCCATCTCATTGCTACTCGGAAACTCCTACCACTCGCTCAGCCTCCAGAGGAAAGCCATGACTGAGCACCTGAAGAACGCTTCTGTTCTCCTGACTAACACAACCCTGTCACCTTGGTAAACAGAATGTTCTCTGGGCCTCTCTGAGAGGGAAAGACAGCTTATCTCTTATCCCAGTCTTATCCCAAGGACCCCCACTAGTATACCTGCTTTCATGGGCTTTTTGATCTCTTCTTCCACAATCTAGACAGCTGATCTAGTTTCAGTATCATTTACTACTAAATGTTGCTTCTTCAAGTTTCCAAGATACACCTCCACAGAATATCAGACTAGTCCCCAGGCCAGTTAGTTAAACAACAATCAGCATATCCCAACAATCACTGGGGATTTATGTTGTAGAGAGTACCCAGATCCTGAAAAACTCTCCCTTAACCAATTTTCTATGTTGTTCTTCTTGACCCAATACCTTTCTGACCCATTTCTGGCATTTCTCCCAGTTCCTACTGGCTCCTTTGTCCGCATGTGATGTTGAGTTGGTATGAAGTCCCTTCTCTAGGCCCAGTACTTCCTCAGCTGATTCAAACTGAGGTTTGCCCATAAGGATGGGCTGGTGACCAGGAAGGAAAGTAGGTCTAAATCCTGAGGAGGGTGAGCATTGCCTCCTTTGAGGCTTATGTGCTATCATCACGTGAGGCTGGGTGGGGAGAGGAGGGTCTAAGGAGGGGTTGCAGCTCACTCCCGCAAGGTGCAGAGGTTCAAGGACAACTGGTAGCTCAAGATTCTCCAGCACGTCTCCCCAGACACCCTCATCCCAGACTCAGCCTCCCACCTCTCTGTCAGGGAAGAGCTTCAGCATTAGAAGACTTTCTAAGACTTAGAATTCAAACTTCTCTGAAGTTCTACTGCTTTTACAAAAAAGTTTGAGCCTGGTGTTTGGCTCAGTTGGTTCTCTGGGTTACAGGATAAATACTGTCAAGCTTGAATTTCAAACTTTGCTTTGAATTGATGAGCCATTAATCTGAGCCTATGATGTTCTTTCTTCAGTGTATAAAGGGCACTTAGAAACAACTACCCACTATCACTATCTCAATATTCACTGTTTCCCTTATACCTTTCCTTTGTAGAGGTATTGTGCATGTTAGTGCATCTTCTTACACCTGTATTCTATCGAAGTTCAGGGAAATCTTAGCATTTACTGGTTACAGTATGCTGAGGACCACAAATTTCCACTGACCAGCAGAGGTTGCAGAGGTGGGGGTTGGCCTCATCGCCAGCTGCTATGAGGTGGGGGATTCAACTCCAGAACACTTAGAGGCACCTTCCTAGGATAACCCTAAGTAATAACTGCCTCATGTTAGACTGTTCAAAACAGAGTTCTAAGACGGAGATGCCTTTACATGTGGTTTACTGAGGCAGCTCTCTTTGGAGAAATTTGTAAGAAAGAGAGAAGAAACTTTACAAAGATACAGGTTCAGCTGAAACCTAGCCTCTGTTGAATCCCATGGGGAATTCTATTGCATGAAACATGCTACAGAGGTAGGTTACCGAACCAAGTTCATTTTGCCTGACACACAGCAAGGCAAAAAGCTGAGATGCTGGTTTGCAGCAAAGAGGAACTTATTCACAAGGCATCCAGACAAGGAGATGGAAGAATGAGTCTCAGTTCTGCCTCCCTAAAGGCAAGGGACTGGGGGCATTTATGGGATAGCCAATAAAGAAGCAGCATGGTCTGAAGCGTGGGGAACGTGGGGAAAGAGAGGCACAATAATCGTTATTCTGTGCAGGTGTAACTAAACTAGAGTTCTCTGCAGGTGCCCAGTTGAAAAGTCCATGGTCCTATCCAGTCTTAACCAGCTCAGCTCAAACTAGATGCTGCTGACTCCAAGTTCCCAGTACATATCTTATTGTTTAGGTCACCTGCTGCTTGGAGGACGTGTGAGTCTTTGTAGCAACAATTAAAACAACCTTGCTTAGTGAAAGCAGATGAATGGACTTGACTAATTTGGGGAGAAATAACAACCTCAGATATGCAGATGATACCACCCTAATGGCAGAAAGTGAAGAGGAACAAAAGAGCCTCCTGATGAAGGTGAAAGAGGAGAATGAAAAAGCTGGCTTAAAACTCAATAGTAAAAAAAAACTAAGATCATGGCATCCGGCCTCATCACTTCATGGCAAATAGAAGGGAAAAAAGTGGAAACAGTGACAGATTTTCTTTTGTAGGGCTCCAAAATCACCGTGGACAGTGACTGCAGCCATGAAATTAAAAGATGCTTGCTCCTTGGAAGGAAAACTATGACAAACTAGAGAGCTTATTGAAAAGCAGAGACATCACTTTGCCAACAAGGTCCCTACTCAAAGTCATGGTTTTTCCAGTAGTCATGTACAGATATGAGAGTTGAATTATAAAGGCTAGGCACTGAAGAATTGATGCTTTTGAATTGTGTTGCTGGAAAAGACTCTTGAGAGTCCCTTGGACTCCAAGGAGGTTATACCAGTCAATCCTAAAGGAAATCAACTCTGAATATTCCATTGTAAGTATGCTAAAGTTCCAATACTCTGGTCACCTGATATGAAGAGCTGACTCATTGGAAAAGACCCTGATGCTGGGAAAGATGGAGGGCAGGAGAAGAGGGTGACAGAGGATGAGATGGTTAGATAGTATCACCAATTCAATGGACATTAATTTAAGCAAACTCTGGGAGTTAGTGAAGAACAGGGAATCCTCGTGTGCTGCAGTCCATGGGGGTCACAAAGAGTTGAACATAACTTAGCAACTAAACAACAGTAATTACCCGTGTTGTCAGTTATCTCATCTTGAATAAGGTGGGATGAGATTTTTATGCCAGAATCAGACACTAATTACCTCCAAGTGACCCTTGGGGAAGGAGGTAAAAATCCCTCTGAAATCTCTATGCAAGAAGCCTCTCTTACGGCTAAAGGAAATTTCTTTTCTGGTAAAGGGTACAGTTGTTTGTTGTTAGTAGCCAGGAGTCAGATAATCTAGGGGATGGATGTACCACACCTGGAAAGGAGATCTGAGGGTAGGAGGCAGGAACAGCATTTATTATAGCAAGGATCTTTGTCGGTATCCTATGGAACTAGGATTCTCTGAAATACATTTTAGGAAACTTTATGGCATATGCCAGCTGCTGGAGGGGAATAGCATGAACAGATCATTGCAATGCATCAGCTTCATCCAGCATTTATTTATTATGGCCTACGAGGGGACAGTGGTTCAGTGGTAAAGAATCTGCCTGCCCATGAAGGAGACCAAGGGTCATACCCTTGGTTCGAGATGATCCCCTGGAGAAGGAAATAGTATCTTGCCTGGGAAAATCCCATGGACTGTGGAGCCTGGTGGGCTATACAGTCCATGGGGTTACAAAGAGCAGGACACGACTTACTGACTGAACAACAATAACAACGAGGTCACAGGTGGGCTAAGTACAGGGGAACAAAACCCTCTTGGTTTATCCAGGACTGGGAGGGTTCCTGGGAGGCAAGCCTTTTAGTTTTAAAACCAGGACAGTCCTCAGAAAACCAGGATAAGTTAGTCATTCTAGCTAGGTGCTGGGAGCAGAAGGTGGAGGAAAAACAGCATTGCCTGCTGTAAGAAACACAGTATCTTCTAAGTTCAATGAGTGAAGTGCCAGGGATTCCTAGGGGAGAGGGCTGCTAAACTTGCCAGAGGGGAGTCATGGAAGAGAATGGGGCTGTGACATTGACTTGTGCTTTTTCAGAACCGCCAGGCTATAACATTTCTCCTGGGCCTGGAGAACCGAACCTGTGCTCTTCTCCCAAGAGCTCATCTTCTTGCCTAAGATCAGCCCAACTCCTGCTTCAGCAAATACAATAATACTCTAAAAGACACAAAGGCAGCAGAAGTGCTCAAATCAGATTGAGCTTGCTTTTGATCTCTTTCAAGGATGGAAGGGGCTATTCTAAATTGTGGGAGGGATATGAAAACAGTACTCACATTCTCTTCTTCATTTACTCACCTGCTATGTGGCAGACAATGTTTTAGCTACTGGGGACACAGCAGCTTAAAAAACCGTTAAAACTTACATCTTTAGACAAAAAATCCTTAAAACTTACATTCTAGTAGCAGAGACAAACGATCATTATGACAGATGGTGATAAATGCTATGGCTTGCAAGAGTGCATGATCAGACATTCAGTTGTGTCTATCCAACTCTTTGTGACCCGATGGACTGTGTAGTCTGCCAGGCTCCTTTGTCCTTGGAATTCCCCAGGCAAGAGTGGGTTGCCGTTTCCTACTCCAGGGAATCTTCCTGACCCAGGAATCTAACCCAGCTCTCCTGTAAGAGCAAATGGATTCTTTACCACTGCACCACCTGGGAAGCCCCAGATACTATGGTGAAAAGCAGAAAAGCATTTAGAAGGCTTATGAAATAACCCACGTGAAAGTAGATGGTGGTTTGCATTGGAGCAATGGCAGTAGATACGGTTAAAGGTATTTGGGTTGCGGAAATCTTTTGAAGGTAGAGTAATCAGGATTGACTAATGGTTTGTGTGAACAGGAGTCAAGGATGACTCCTAAATCTGTGGCCTCAATAATGGAAGAATATTGCCAATTAATGAGATTGAGAGCACTGTGGGAAGAGGAGCTTTAGAAATGGGAAAAGATCAGAAGTTCTGCTAATAGGCCCCCAAGTAAGGAACTTGAGTAGGCAATTGAATATTTGAGGCTGTAGCTCATGTGAGGCCTGAGCAGAATACATAGTTTAGGGGGTCTTCAATTTCTAGGTGATCTTGGAAGCTATAACCCTGTATGAGATCACTAAGGGAGGGGTGAAGAAGAGAAGTAGAGACTTGGGGAATGAAAAAGGTCCAATACAAGAGACTAGGAAGAAGCAACCAACAAAATGAAAGCAAAACCAGGGATGCCTGTTGCTCTGGAAGCCAGGTGAACACATTCTGTCAAAGATGAGGTCATGGTTAGATGCAAGGCAAGTAAGATAAAGACCGAGAATTTACCACTGGGTTTAGGATCATGGAGGTGATTGATAACCTTGACTAATCTGAGTTTTGACCGCTAAAATGGAAAATTATTCCAGATTTTGTTATCCTCTGGGATATCTCCCAACTTTTCTCTGAAAAAATGGCCCAATGTTTCCAAAAGTATGTCAATGTTTAGCTTTTTGATTCTCAGTCAGACCACAAGGGCAGGGATATTATTCATCTCAGTATCTCTGGATCTCTAACACAATGCTTGGTACACAATAGATGTTCAGAAAATATTCAACATATAAATGAAATGGTATGTTATTCAGTACCAGACTCTCCTCCTCGTCCTCTTTCTTTTCCTTATTGTTCTTCTGTCTACTGTCATCTGTTTTGTAAATTTCTACGATTTCTAAGATTTGATCTTTCATAGATCCCCATTTTTGATAAAATGAACAATGAGAGATAAGAAAAACACACAGCAACAATAATAACAGTAATCATTCCCTGGGGGTTGACTGTGTGCCTGACATTAGACCAAACATTTCACAAATGTAACCTTCACAATAAGCTGTGAGGCAGACAGTATTGTTCCAATGTTTCTGTTTTATAGCTTAAAAGAATTGATACTCATGGAGGTTAAGCAACACGCTAGGGTCTTTAGAGTAGTGATTGCTATGTGTTCACTGAAGCCCGTTTGCTTTTCCTTCTGGGCACACAGCTCAATACATTTCTGTCTGTGTGCAATTAGGTGTGGCCACATGACTGAGTCTGCATGTAATGTGGGCACCAGGATAAGCCCCCCTTCCAGGCTTGACCTATAACAACCTTACATGCATAATCCTCTCTTTTTCAACATACAGAAGCCAAATAGAGCAATCTGTGAGACCTGGTGGAGCCACAAGAAGAAAGGAAACTGGACCCCTACTCTGCCAAGTCGACATGAGGCTCTGCAGGAACAGGAAGTCAACTAATTTTGTTAAGCTATTGAGATTTGGGAATTTGTTTGTTACTGCAACTAGGATTATTTACCTTAAATGGTTAAACAACTGGTAAGTCTGAAGGCTTATTTTATGGGGTGGAGGGGTGCAAAATGGGAGGTCACTGGAGCAGGGGACGTCAGGCGTGAATCATAAACACTGTAAAAGACAAGGATTTAAGTGACTTCACAATGCTTTCTGTGTGCTGAGATCTCTAATCTTCTTTTACTTTGACCACGGAATGTGCCAAGAGCTCTCCTTTCCAGGCCAGAGATGGGTGGAGTCTTCTCTGGGGACTCTAACCTCCAGCCAAGAAGAAAGACTGAAAGATACCAACAAAGGGGATTTCCTAACACATGGTTTGGTTGAGTCAATGCTGACAGACTCTACTTCTTGGCTGGGAGCATCCAATAAGGTTTTTCATTTCCCAACTTTTATTCATAATAAGCAACAAGGATTATCAGACATCAGAAAAGGCTCTCACATGAAATACAGAGGCCACAACAAATAAACAGGAAATGCAGTGGAGAGGAAATATAGACTCAAGGGAAATGAAATGCCAAAGTATCTTTTATTAATATTTCTAAGAGAGACAGGATAGCCCAGGAATGAAATGAGGAAAAGATGTTCTAAAACAGAAGAAAATGAGTTTGTAGTAATTGAAAACATGAGGACAGATAAAAATCTCATCATCATTGAAAGATAAATTGGAAGAAAGATCACAAAAGCTTGAGCAAAAAGACAAAGAAATAAAAAATAGAAATTATACCAATATTAAATATTAGAGGATGGGTCCAAAAGGAATTTCAGAAAAATGAAATCTGAAAAAAAAGCCCAGAGGAAGGCTGGAACCAGTTCATAAAATCATTTAAGAGAATTTCCCAGCATTGAAGGGCATGTATTGATTGATCAAAAGTATCACCAAAGTTCACAGAGGTTGGAGTAAAAAATTCACATAAAAGCTTATCAGGAAATTTTTGATTAGTGGAGACATAAAAAGATTCTATGAGTTTATGCAGAGAAAAGACTTCCCCGCTGGCTCAGACAGTAAAGCATCTGCCTACAATGTGGGAGACTCGGGTTTGATCCCTGGGTTGGGAAGATCATCTGGAGAAGGAAATGGCAACCTACTCCAGTACTCTTGCCTAGAAAATCCCATGGACTGAGGAGTGTTGTAGGCTACAGTCCCTGGGGTTGCAAAGAGTTGGACATGACTGAGTGACTTCACTTTCACTTTATGGAGAGAAAAAAACAGATTACATTAGAAAAACTTCAGAGTTTTCAACAGGAGCACCTCCCCAAATTCTAAAGCCTTTGTGAACCTATGGACTGTAGCCTGCCAGGTGCCTCTGTTCATGGGATTCTCCAGGCAAGAACACTGGAGTGGGTTGCTGTGCTCTCCTCCAGGGGATCTTCCCGACCCAGGGACTGAACCAAGGACTGTGTCTTTTATGTCTCCTGCATTGGGAGGCAGGTTCTTTACCACTAGGACCACCTGGGAAACCCGAATAACATCTAACTAACAATTATATACCTGGCCAAATCATTCATTATAATTTGAGGGTGTGTGTGTTACTCACTTCGTTGTGTCCGACTCTTTGCGCCCCCATAGACAGTGGCCCACCAGGCTTCTCAGTCCATGAGATTTCCCAGGCAAGAATACTGGAGTGAGTTGCCATAATTGAGGGTAGAATAACAAATTTTCACATATTTAAGGTCTCAAAATGATCTAAAAAATCAACTGAAGGATGTATTTCAACAAAATCAAAGAAAAACATCAAGAATGAGAAGATGTGGATACAGCAGTGCCAAAAGAAGAGAGAGGTGAGGGGAATTCCTGGAAGGATGATGATGGTCCATCCTGGAATGGCAGCTGTGTCTACACACGACAGGCAACCCACCAGATCTGAGCAGAGACAGACCCACAGGGTGCTGCCAATACCAAATCCCCCGCTAACCCGAGGACAGAATGCCTGGGAGGGTGCCCTGGGCTCTGGACTAGACCTGGCTTCTCTTGACCATACACTGAGTGCCCCCTTGCTCTCTGCCCCATGCCAGGCTGCTTGGATAAGCTGAGAACACTCATGCCACCCCCAGCAGCATTCTGCTTTGACCTGATCTTTTGAGCTGGACGCATACCGTGCCATTCACAGCTACCCACTCTCTCTAACTCTGCCCCTTCCCCACGTCTAGTTCTTGGTCCACACTTGTGTTGCCAGACAAGCTGTCATGTTCTAAGTGAGCTCTATGTTTTGAGGACTCACTTGTGACCTTGCCCAGTCGCTTCTCCCAAAGGGACTCCTGTACAATCTCAGGGAGGCTGGAGCCAGATCGAAATCATCCCCTGGAGACTCAGTTCAGCCTGTCTCCTCCTGTGGGTCTCCATCCAGCAGGGACACATGCAGGTGTGTGCTGCTGCCTGATTTCCAAAACTAAACTTATTATTTGGATCTTCATGCATAGGGGAGCCTATGTTCCTGCTTAATTGCTCAGTCATGTCCAACTCTTGAGACCCCCATGGACTATAGCCTACAAGGCTTCTCTGTCCAGGGGATTTTTCAGGCGAGAATACTGGAGTGGGCTACCATTTCCTCCTCCAGGGGATCTTCCCCACCCAGTGATTGAACCTGCATTTACTGTGTCTCCTGCATTGTAGGCGGATTCTTTACTCACTGAGCCATCAGGGAAACACTGAACCATCAGGAAGCACCAGTGAGAGACCCACCAAAAAAAAAAAAAAAACCAACCCTGGGGAATTATTAACACAGAAGGTAAGATAGTAGTTACTTCTAGATGGGGGTGAAGGGAGAAGCATGTGACTGGGAAGGGACCCACTGGGTATGTAAGGGGCTAGTAGTGTTCTACTTAGTAACTGGATAGTAGTACATGAACACTAAAGTATCATGTAAATGATTCTGTATGGATGCTCTGTTTCCCAATTTTCAAAAGAAATGGTTGAACCAAGCACTTGTCTGTGTTCCTTCCAACACAGATGAGCTCTGATTTTATGCGGCTGAGTAGAATCAATGGAATGAATTCAATGGTACAATTCATTGCAGTCTATGAGCTGGCTCTTGGAGGGGACAGCACTGGTTGGTATGAATGTCTACAGTCCTAGAGGCAAGGCTGGTGAGCTGCTGACAGAAAACAGGGGTCAGAGAAAACCCTGTGAGGCCATTTGATCATAAACTGCTTTCATCCGTGCATTGCTTCCCCTTCACCTGGTCTATTCTCAGCATAATATCCCTAATGGTGCTTTAAGAACTTGAGTTGGATTGTTTCACTCATCTGCTCAAAACTCTACAAAGAGTCCTCCTGTCTTACAGAGCAGAATATGGAAGGAAGCCTATATGATCTGGCCCCATGTCACCTCCACGACCTCCTCCCCAGATATTCCGTCTTCCTCCTGTTCTGACTTAGCCACTCTAATCTGCTACACTTTCACAAAGAGGCCAGGCTTGCCTGCATCTGCCCCAGGGCCTTGGCATGTGCCAGCTTCCTCTGCCTGGTAAGCTCTGCCTACTGAAATCCCCAGGGTTTGTCTTCTCATTTCCCACAGGTTTCTACTGAAATGTCACTTTATGAGGTCTCCCCTGAATTTGAAAAAAAAATCATTATTTGTGAAATTTCAACTTTTACTCTGACATTCTTGTCCCATTATATTTTTTTATTGCATATATTTTGAGGTTCATTTTTAAATTACCTTTCTCCCTCCTGCCTTCCCCTCCCCACTAAAACATAAGTTCCGTGTTGTTAGTGTCAGTCACTCAGTCGTGTCCAACTCTGTGACCCTACGGACTATAGACCACCAGACTCCTCTCTCCAAGGGATTTCCCAGGTGAGAGTACTGGACTGGGTTGCCATTCCCTTCTCCAGGGGATCTTCCCGACCCAGGGATAGAACCCACGTCTCCTGCATTGCAGGCAGATTCTTCACCATCTGAGCCACCAATCATGAAGCTAGGGTTTTTATCTGCTTTTTCACTATAATAGCTTTGATACATAGAAGGAGAAACAAGGCAACACTTAAAGTTGTCCTCTGGCCCAGCCTGATTCCAGGACACCATTTTCTGGTCTATAGCGTTTCCTTACATGAGGTAATTAATGGCATGGCTCAACAGTGGATGTCAATAAAGCATCTTCACCCTAAACAGCATGTAGATGCCCTGGCTTATTATTATTATTTTAATTCTTTTAAAAATAATATTTATTTATTTGGCTGCTCCAGGTCTTAGTTGTGGCACGCGAGACCTTAGTCACAGCATGTGGTATCTAGTTCCCTGACCAGGGATCAAACCCAGGCCTCCTGCATCAGAAGCACAGAGTCCTAGCCACTGGACCATCAAGGAAGTCTCAGGCCTTTTTATTATGATTAGAAAGACACAAAAGGGCCTCTGAGAGGCCTGAGAATGGCTCAACCTTCCAGACTTCAGTGGTACTTTCTAGATTGCCTGAGCTGCCCTGCTGGCATGTTTCGAGGCTTCTCAGACATAATTCAGCCAATTACTTGACACGCATACTCTTATTATCTTAAAGGGCTTCCACCGAGCTACAACTTACGACAGAGCAGGACAAGCCTAAGTGAAGACAGAGGCTTGTTCTCTAGGTGGAGTGCGTCCCAGCTGATAGCAGAGCAAACACCAAAGACTACTCAGGGCTTAACGGGAATTATCCCTTCTATTTGACTTGAAGCTTTGTTGATCCTAAATAAGAATTCAAAGACTCCCTCGAGCCCAAAGGTTGAATTTGCTCAAATGCCCCATTAGGGATGGAGGAGCTGGCCTGACTCTTCAGAAGGTAAATGGAAGATGAGAGTGAAAACTTCCTCAACAGGCAAAGGGAAAATTCGCGACCTTCAAAACTCTTTGAATACACCAATAGATTTACAGTGTACACAGCAGAGACTTTAGTTATGAAGGAGGGGAAAACATGCCCACGAAAATTCCTCCACTTAGAGGTACTCACCTGGAGCAATAATTTATAAATCCAGAAATCAAAGATTTGGACAGAAGCATTGTGGTTTCTTGGCGATGAAGCAGGTCTGACCATCTTCGCTAAAGGGAATGATCTGGGCTCTTGTCACGGTGCTTACATTTGCACACTACTTTGTATTTTATACGGCACGCATTCTCATTCTCCATTGGCTCACAGTTCCGAGAATCCTGGAAAAGGGACAAGTCAGGAAATACGGTCTCTACTTTACCACTGAAGAAACAAGTGTTTAAAGAAATTGAATGATTTGCTGAGTATCATTTGCACAGAGCTGTCCAACTTTCCATGATGATGGGACTATTCTATATTTGTGTGTCCATGGTAAGTCACTTCAATTATGTCTGACTCTTTGTGACCCTATGGATTATAGCCTGCCAGGCTCTTCTGTCCATGGGATTCTCCAGGCCATTCCCTGGAGTGGGTAGCCATTCCCTTCTCCAGGGGACCTTCCCAACAAAGGGATCAAACCCAGGTCTCCTGAACTGCATGCAGATTCTTTATCATCTGAGCCATCAGGGAAGCCCTTCCATTGGCTAGTGTGGTAATTACTGGCCACAAGGACTACTGGGCAGTTGAATGTGGCTAGTGTGACTAGGGAACTAAATTTTTAAAACCTTTATATTAACTTTAATTTAAATAGCCATTTGTGGCTAGTGGCTATCATATTGGACAACCCAGGAGTGAGTGACTCAGCTTAAACTCTAATCAAGAATGACTAAATTCATGGCCATAACTTCCTAGTCTGGGCAAATTTGAATTAATGATACAAATGAATGTGAAATTTGTCAAGAATGCTGTAGCTTTAGGAAAGAGTAAAGTGGAATCAGTCCCAGAGGTCTACCTGGGCTTAGACCTGCTGCTGCTGTTCAGGTAGGCAGATGTCTGCAGCCTGGCTTTTTAGAGTAAAGCCCAGGATGAAATCTGGTTGCCATTACGCTTGCCATATGATCTGTTTGTGGCTTCCATCTTAGGAACACAAGAAAAGGCTTGTTTCTCAACATGTGCTAGGATGATAAGCACCTATTTAATCTCTGTCACTGCAGAGAACAGAGTATCTCCTTTGAAGTGAGAAGAGTTGCCTTGTGAATTTGAGCCCTTCTCTTGGGATGGGGTGGGGGTGGGGTTAGGCCAGGATTCATGTTTCCCAGCAAAGTCCCAGATCTGAGAATGTGTTCATATTCTGTGCTACAGAGGAGAGAGGAAGGGCGAGAAAGGGGGGAACTCAAACTTAGTGGGAGCCAGTTGTTCATTTGTTTCTACGACTGCATTGTGAGTTTGGAACTATTACTATAAATCAGGGTTTCTCGACCTCAACACTATTGATAATTTGGAGTCTCTTTTTAAAAAAAAAATTTTTTTTATGGGATGCTGTCCTTTGCATTTCAGGTTGCTTAGCTACTTCTCTGGCCAGAACCCCACCCCCTAGTTGTGACAGATGTCCCGGACATTGGCAAATATCCCCTGGATGTATCCAGGTTGAGACCACCATTGGAGTCACCGTCCATGGATTACTCAGTTTCACAGAGCTAGTATTTTGCTTGGAGTGTTTGAACACTCAGGTTCTTTTTTTTTTTTTTTACTTCCCTTTCAAAGCCCATTGTTATTGTGTTATATTGTTTTTAACTTTTGGTGGAGTTTGGGAAAAGGCATTAAAGAAAATTAAAACCAGAAAAGAGAGTGAGAGCCTTTAATGTCCTTCCTTTCCTTCCCTAATCCAACAATCATAGTATTTCAAATACAGCCCAGTATAGAGAATACATTCAATAAATATTTTCTAGACTGTGAACATGAACAAATAAAGCTCAAAATATCATCTTTCCTTTGGGGACATTGAATGAGTCAGATATTAGGTGCTCAATGGTCAGATAGGCTTGAAGGAATTTGAACTGCAAAAATTCTATGGGTGGCAGTGGCTTAGCCGCTAAGTTGTTTCCAACTTTTGAGACCCCCCACGGACTGTAGCCCGCCAGGCTCCCCTGTCCATGGAATTCTCCAGGCAAGAATACTGGGTGGGCTGCCATTTCCTTCTCCAGGAAGCAAGATCTTTCAGACCCAGGGATTGAAACTGTGTCTCCTGCACTGCAGGCAGATTCTTTGCCACTGAGCCACCAGGGAAG
Source organism: Ovis canadensis (assembly GCF_042477335.2). NCBI lineage: Eukaryota > Metazoa > Chordata > Mammalia > Artiodactyla > Bovidae > Ovis > Ovis canadensis. Next base: position 180,669,977 of record NC_091247.1, on the reverse strand, counting down.
CCCCTAAAAGTTCTATGAAGAAAATCCACATTAGAGTCTTTGGAAGATAGTCTAAAATCAGGATCCCAGAGATCAGTTACAAAGGCAAAACTTCAGTGGTAGGCATCCCGTGGCTAATAGCACGAATTTGGAATCGGACAAACCTAGTTTGGATTCTGGCTTTTTTGTTTGTTTCCTATGTGACCATTAAACTTCTAATAATCATCAAGAAAAGTTAGATCTAAAGGTAGAGAATCAGAAGAGGAAAGAGGAGAGGCTGGAGCAGTTTAGGAACATAAGAGGAGGCTCAGGATGATTGCTATTGTGAGACTGATGAGGGCAGGAAGGCTGTGCTGCTGAAAGATGCAAAACTGCAAGGAGTAATTTTAATCTGCTGTTGTTGCAGGACAGGTTCCCCAGAACCAGACTCAGAAGCATGACAACTTGTGCACAAGTAATTTCTTGAGTGTGCTCCTAGAAGCAGCAGGAAAAGGACTGAGGAAAGTAGATCAGAGAAGAGAAAGCAGTTGATCAAGGGGATGGTTTCAGGCAAAGTTCTAATCTCAGTCTGAAACTTCAGGGAATTCTGGGGTAGAAATGACATCTTGAGAGCTGGCCCCACCTGGAGGCAAGGGAGCTGGGCTTTCCTATCCCAGCCCATCAGCCACTGGCTAGAGAGCCTGCCTTCAGAGGATTTAAACCCCTGGGAACTAGCTGTCTGTACATAGGGACATTGGCTCAACGGTTCAAGACTATTTCCTTGTAGAAAGTCGTAAACAAAAGCAGTTAGAAGTAAAGCACACAGAAACCGATAATAAATGTACAAAACCAGCATAAAACAGATCTGAAAGAAACCGGGTACAGCGCTGACAGTGTCTGCTCCAGGTCAGTTGAGTTGCTACTTGATCAGCATAATTAATGGGGCTTCCCAGGTGGAGCTAGTGGTAAAGAACCCACCTGTCAATGCGGGAGACAAATGTGGGTCAGATCCTGGACCAGGAAGATCCCCTGGAGGAGGGCATGGCAACCCACTCCAGTATTCTTGCCTGGAGAATTCTCATGGACAGAGGAGCCTGGTGGGCTATGGCCCATAGAGTTGTAAAGAGTTAGACACAGTTGAAGCAACTTAACAGGCAACATGCAATATAATTATTAGCTTAGTAAGTGATTGTTACGTTGTTGAGAAAAAGGAACTGGTTGTATCAGGGCTGATTGGGAAGGCAGGATTGAGGTACAGAGCAGAGCTTTGGAAGTGCTGAGATCTGGGTTCTGAATTGTCTTAAGGTATTCCCAACTTGCTCCAGCTTCTGGTCCTCAGAGCTTTACACTCTTGGACTCTCAACTCCCTTTAATGAATCCAGGATAACTGCCTTTCTGGGCCTGGGCATGGGCAGACCAGGCTGGCTAAAAGACCCAGGGCTCAAGAGATGGATGGTTCACAGACTGGCTCTAGGTCTTTAGGTTTGTCATCTAATGACCCCATGGTGGCTTTTGGAGTAGGACAGGCTTGTCGTCGAGCCTGGCTTAGTCACTTATCTCTGGAACCTTGAACAAGTCACTTTACCTCTCAATTTCCTCATCAACCAAGCTCATCTGCTGTCAACCAGACAACAGAGCTGCCAGTCAGGCAACAGGACAGGAGCTACTGTATGTAAAGCCCAAAGTAGGTGAACAACAACAACAAAAAGATTTGCTTTCTTCTTCCATACAAATATCTGTTGTTCTGTACGCATTTGAATCGCTTTAGGGCAAGTATAGGGGCTAGGGTTAAAAAAGAGAGAGGAACCCACATTTGGGGCTTACTTTTAGGAATTAAATTTGTAATCATAGTAGCCAGATTCATAAGAAACCACCCATACTTTCTAGGTAAGTATAGCTTATATAATTAGCAGCACCGCAGGCCAAGCTGGCCACAACTGCTGACCCATTGCAAAGCATGCCATGTGGTCAGTAGCTCAGAAACTAGGGCAGGAGGGAGGACAGGGCATCTGGGTCTCTCCTGGGCTTTACCTTCCACGACCGGCAAGGGCAGCTCAGTGTTCTGGAGATTCATATCCAAGTGTGTTGGATTTTTATCCAAAGCCAGAACTTGATATCAGCCACAGCTAATATCAGAGAGATTAACTGTTCCATTAGGAAAGGTGGCCCCAGAGACTGTCAGGATAAATTACAAGAGGGGTGTATGGCTCCTGCTCTTAAAGGAGATGGAGGGAGATAGAATCAGTTTCCAATGAACTCTCTGTAGAGCATGTCCTATGTCCTATTTGCCCTGGTTTAGACAAGGTTTATTATTTTTTTCTGAAAAAGTTTTTGTTTGCAAAGTCCATAATAGCAAGACAATTTATGATTGGTTCAGCTATGAAGGTGATCCCGAAGCCAGTGGGTTCATTGCTTGGTGTTTTGAAAAATCATATGTAAGAAAATCAATATTTTTGCTAAATAATCCTCTTCTCCAAGTATCTGATTTGTACACAACATCTTACTTTCAGTGGGAAGCTAGCAACAAAAGCAAACCTGTGGTCCAGTGCAGAAGACACCAGAGCCATATCTGTCTCTATAGGTGCAAAGTTGGTGTCACGAGTTCCTTGGTAGGGGCTATTGTTTTTATTAAATACTCCTGAAGAGCCTCAGGAAGAGTCTGAGATTGTGCAGGATGAACTAGCTTCTTCTAGGGCATAACCTATGAGTTAGGGGCTGGCCATTTTTTCCTATAAGGCCAGATAGCAAAAATTTTAGGTGCAGATGTAGCATGGTCTTTGCCATACTGTTTGCCACTATTCAACTCTGATGTAGTAGCACAAAAGCAGCCGCAGACAACAGTAAATGAATGAGTGTGTCTATGTTCCAATAAAAGTTTATTTATAACAGATGGTGGCCTGATTTGTCCTGTGGCCCTCATTTGCCAACTTCTGTGTGCATCGCTCAGTCATCTGACTCTTTGCAACCCTATGGACTGTAGCCTGCCAGCTCCTCATGGGATTCTCCAGGCAAGAATACTGGAGTAGCTTGCCATTTCCTTCTCCAAGGGATCTTCCTGATCCATGGACCGAACCTGCATCTCCTTCATTGGCAGGTGGATTCTTTACCACTGAACCATAAGGGAAGCCATTTGCCAATTTCTACTATAGAGCACATATTGGAAGAGCAGTTATAAATCACTGATATTTATTTAAACAGAATTTTTATTGAGTTAGAAGTCAACATTTTTACAGACTTCAATAGCAATGCAGTTATCACAACACTAGTATTTTAAAATTACTCTTTTTAAATAGTAAAATAAATACTTTTATTACTGACAAATGAAAAAACACAAAAAATAGAAATATAAAAATACCTATAATGTGCTGTGGTAGACTAATTGGGTTCACTAATCCAATTATCTATCCACCCCCTTCTTTCTTGCCACTCTCTATTATAGTGGTTAGAAAGCCAACATTCTTACTCTCCCAGTTTCTTTACTGCTAAGAATAGTCATAGGGCTCATAAATGTCCAACAGAATGCAGAAGAAAATCTGTGTGGAAGTTTTAGGGGCGTTGAAGGCCTCCAAGTTAGTTTTCCTTTGACTGATATAAGGAAAAAGCCATTTCAGGAAATTTTTCTTCGTCTCCCTCTTCTTCCTGCTTTGAATATGGATATGATGTCTGGAGCTACAGCAGCTTAATTGTCACCTAGAGGTGAGATGCCAACAGACTAAGTCTAGTTAAGAGGCAAAACAGAAGGGTCCTGGATCTATAGTTATATTCCTAAACTGAGGCACATTGCCCTGGTTTGTCTGTAACATTTCAATTCTTGTCATATGAAGTAAAAATAAAATTCTATTTATTTAAGCTATCAATAGTTGCCTTTTCATGAAATGCAGTCAAATATATCCCTAACTGATTTTCCATGGAATTACTAAACTCTTGCAAGGCAGCTTACTTTGGGAAATGCTAGTCCAAAGCCTTCTTTGCGTATGATGTCCAGTGTGTGTGTGTGTGTGTGTGTGTGTGTGTGTTAGACACATGTGCTAAGTCGATTTAGTCCTGTCTGACTCTTTGTGACCCCATGGACTGTAGCCCACCAGGCTTCTCTGTCTATGGGATTCTCCAGGCAAGAATACTGGAGTGGATTGCCATCTCCCAGATCTAAACATAATACTCAATATGTGGGTAGGGGGTTTTTTGGTTTTGAAAACTGTAAAGTGGATATTTATTTAACGTATTTTTTAACCTGAAAAAAAGCTTCCAATTCCTTTGCAGCATATAGTTTTTAGTTGTAATTCTGCAAACAGAATGGGGCCCCCTAATGGGGCCTTAGAATACACCTTGGAAGTAGATACTTAGGAAAATTGTATTGCTTTTCTACACTGTAGGGAAAGCTGATTCTCCTGTTAAAAGAGGGGCACCCACTTGCAGTTGCGCTGCAAGTGCCCTGCTTGAGGGAAGCTGAGGTTCAGAGAAATGGCTGAGGTATCCGCCTTAAGCATTACAACTCGGGCAGCAGGACAGTGGCCCCACTGTGACTTGAGGTGAGACCATTTCTGACTCTTTCTGGACAGGTAACTCAGGCCAAGTTGTGTCATCCAGGCAGATTTCAGAAATGCCTCTCCTCCCCAGAGCAAAGGCCACTAGATACCAGGCTGCTGTTTGTTACTTTCTCTGTTCACTTCCAGAGCCATTCCACGCTAAAACACCCCCTTTCAAAAGCAATGATGAGGATGCGTATTTGTAATCTGTAATTGTGGCTTCACTGAACTGCATTTAACGCATAATATCTAAGAACAAAGGCCAGTCACAGATGCTGAATTGCAACCCCCCAAAGGGTCAAGGGTCAGGGAGGCCTCCAGAGGCTAACCTCTGTTTGCATGCCTGCTTTTGCTTGACAGCCAAAGTCATCTTAAATATTTTTAAATGTAAAAAGAAACTTTTAAAGGCAAATATTCAGCTGAAAATGTGAAATTCTGAAGCCCTTTTCCTTATCCATGACCTCATTTGAAAACTAATTTGGAGTTTTGTTTTATTTTGGTGAAGTTCATTTTAGAGTTTTGGATGAGATTATCTTCTCCATGTTAGGCTGGTGGGAATATTCATGTATTTCCTGAATTTTTAGGACAGAAGATGGCAAACTACAATGCATAGGCCAATGCTGGTTCACCATCTTTTTTTTTTCATAAATTAAACTTAATTGCAGCACAGCTATTCCCACTCATTTATGTGTTTTCTATGGCTGCTTTTAGGCTACAAAGGCAGAACCAGTTAAGACAGAGACCTTATGGCCTGCAAGTCCTACAATATTGACTCTGTGACCCTTTACAGATAAAGCTTGCTGAGTCTTGGTTTAGAAGAACAAGAATGAAAACTTCCTGTGACTTCCCTGGTGTTCCAGTGGTTAAGAATCTTCTTTGCAATGCAGGGGTTCAACCCCTGGTCAGGGAACTGAGGTCCCACATACATGGAACAACTAAGCCTGTGAGCCACAACTAGAGAATCAGTGTGCTGCGATTATCCCACACAGTGCAATGGAGATCCCAGGTGCTGCAACTAAGACCTGATGCAACCAAATCATAAATAAATAAAATATTAAAAAGAATTTTCTTTAAAGAATGAAAACTTTCTGCAAACTCACAAAAGGTGGTTGTGTGGAGTGTAGAAGGCAAGAAGAGAAGGGCTCAACAGAGGACAAGATGGCTGGATGGCATCACCAATTCAATGGATGTGAGTTTGAGCAGGCGATGGTGAAGGACAGGGAAGCCTGGCATGCTGCAGTCCATGGGATCACAAAGTTGCACGTGACTGAATGACTGAACAAGTTGTTAGTAAGTGCTCAGTAAATACTTATTGAAAGAGAAAATAAGGGAGAAGACATGAAAATACCTAAGTTTTTACTTCCCGATGCACTGTGAACTCAGTGCCTTTTGGGCGAGGGGTGCCTGTATAACAGAGGATAATCCACCTGTTATTGAGAACTGACTTTAGGAAATCTTCAGCATGTTACAACCAGGATATGGTTTGGGTCTTGCAATAACCTGGAATGGAGGTATTATTATTGCCTGAGCTTGGTGATAACTCATTTTCTTTTGTTTGGAGGCTCTTTGGTTTCATTTTAGAACTCTAATGCAGTTCTAGATGGTTGAGGTTGCTGGCCATCATATTATTTGATAAATAATACAGCTTTAAGAAACTGTCTATGTAGCAATTATTTTTTATTTATACAAAAGTTTAAAAAGTAGTGTAGTTCCTGCCTACCCTTCATTCAACTTCCCATAAGGTTAACACCTGAAGTCCATAGCACAATAATCAAAACCAAGAAATTAATACTGAAGTCGTTAACTAAAATATAGATCTGGGAAATTTGACCAATTTCCCCAGAATTCTCTTTTAGGGTTGCATCCAGGATCCCATATGGCATTTAGTTATCATGCCTCATTTGTCTCCTCTAGTCTATGACAGATCCTCAGTTTTCCCTTATCTTTCATGACTTGACCCCTTTGAAGACTACTGATCAATTATTTTTTAGACTGTCTCTCAATTTGTGTTGATATTTTCTCAATTTGTGCTTGCTATTCTCTCATAATTAGACTGAAAAGATTCATTTTGGTGAGAATCTCACAGAAGTAACGAGCCTTTATCATTGCATCATTTCAGGTGGTATAAGATGTCAATATGTCCTATAGACTGGTGATATTGACCTCGATCAGATGATTAAGGTGGTGCCTGCAGGCTTTTCCAATTAAAGACATGCTGCTGCTGCTAAGTTGCTTCAGTCGTGTCCAACTCTGTGCGACCCCATAGACGGCAGCCCACCAGGCTCCCCCATCCCTGGGATTCTCCAGGCAAGAACACTGGAGTGGGTTGCCATTTCCCTCTCCAATGCATGAAAGTGAAGTCACTCAGTCATGTCCGACTCTTTGCGACCCCATGGACTGCAGCTTACCAGGCTCCTCTGTCCATGGGATTTTCCAGGCAAGAGTACTGGAGTGGGGTACCTTCGCCTTCACCGAAAGACATGTTGATACCTAGGTGCAATTAGATATTTTACCCACTGAGATTGTTCTAAGTAACTGCTTACATCCAAATTCAATTCTATCTACCGTCTTGAGTAGGATACTTTTCTTTTTAGTTTATTCATGATTCTAAATCTCCAGGTTAGGCTTACCCATAAAAATTCTTGCAAGCTGTTGCCATTTTTATTTTGAACCTGACTGTAGTTAGAAAGTTATACTTTCTGTTTTTACCATCTTATGCTTCCTCTTACCTTATGATTCAAAGAAAAGAAGGAAAAAATTCCTTGTAATCTACCAGTATCTGCACATATCCTACTTTTCTGTGGCAATGGGAAAAAAATATCTTTCCACATATAGAAGGTCAACTCCTCACCTATGTGTTGGATCCTAGATCTTCTCATTTCAACAGCTTTAAATAATGATGGTGGATCCTTAGGATGGAAAACCACGCAGGTGGTAAATGTTCAGTTGGAAACTATTGACACGGGAAAGTCTTCACAATGTATTAGTGCGTAGTTACCATTTCCAATGCTCTTCATCCCTTTGTGTACATCTACATTTCCATCTGGTATCATTTTTCTTTCATCTGAGGAAGAACCCCCATTAATAGTTCTTAGAGGTTAGCTCTGTTGGTGATGAATTCTTTCATCTTTCATATATCCCCAAAAGTTTTTGTTTTACCTTTTAAAAACATCTTTCTTGAGATGTTATTCATAAACCACACACTTCACTCAGATAGAGTACGTTATCTAACAGTGTTTAGCATAGCCACAGAGTTGTGCAGCCATAGCCATAATCTAATTTCATATTTTTTTTCACCCATAGAAAAGAAACTATAGTTATTAGCAGTTACTCTGACTTCCCCCCAAACCCAACCTTGACCCTCTCAGCCCTAGACAACAAGTATTCTACTTTTTACTGCTGTATAGTTGGTTATTCTAGATACTTTATATAAGTGAATCATACAATATATGATCTTTTGTAACATGCTTCTTTTACCCAGCATATGGCAGGCCCATACATATATAAGGTCTTCTTGTCTTCTTAAGTCAATTATCTGTTGATGAACACTTAGGTTATTTCTGTGTTTTGGCTACTGTAAACAGTGTTGCTATGAACTCTGCGGTGCATCTATCTTTTCAAGTTAGCATTTTCTTCTTTTTGGGATATATGCTTGAGAGTGGGATTGCTAGATCATATGGTAGCTCTATTTTTAGTTTTTTAAGGAACCTCCGTACTATTTTGCTCAGTAACTGCATTAATTTACATTCCCACTAAGAGTATGGAAGGCTTTCCTTTTCTCCCTGCCCGCTCTAGCATTTGCTATTTGTAGACTTTTAGATGATGGTCATTCTGACCCACGTGCTGTGGTACCTTGTTGTGGTTTTCATTTGCATTTCTCTAATAATTAAGGCTGTGGTTTTTCCAGTGGTCACGTATGGATGTAAGAGTTGGACTGTGAAGAAAGCTGAGCGCCAAAGAATTGATGCATTTGAACTGTGGTGTTGGAGAAGACTCTTGAGAGTCCCTTGGACTGCAAGGAGATCCAACCAGTCCATTCTGAAGGAGATCAGCCCTGGGATTTCTTTGGAGGGACTGATGCTGAAGCTGAAACTCCAGTACTTTGGCCACCTCATGAGAAGGGTTGACTCATTGGAAAAGACTGATGCTGGGAGGGATTGGGAGCAGGAGGAGAAGGGGACGACAGAGGATGAGATGGCTGGATGGCATCACTGACTCGATGGACGTGAGTCTGAGTGAACTCCGGGAGTTGGTGATGGACAGGGAGGCCTGGCGTGCTGTGATTCATGGTGATGGACAGGGAGGCCTGGCGTGCTGCGATTCATGGGGTCGCAAAGAGTCGGACACGACTGAGCACCTGAACTGAACTGAACTGAATAATTAGCAGTGTTGAGTGACTTTTCATGTGCTTGTTGGCCATCAGTATGTCTTTTTTTTTTTGCATGTCTTCTTAGAGCAATGCTTATTTAGGTCTTTTGCTCATTTTTGATTGGATTTGTTTTTTTGATACTGAATTGTATGAGCTGTTTCTATATTTTGGAAATTAACCCCTGGTGGTTGTTCCTCTGGCTACTTTATATATATCTTTTTAAAGTGGTTTTGAGAAATTTGATTATGATATACCTTGATGTATTTTTTCATATTTCTCATATTTGGAATTAATTGAACTTCTTGGTTCTGTGGGTTTATAGTTTTCAAGAAATTTAAAAAATTTTGAGAATTCTTTCTTTCTTTTTTTTGAGCATTTCTTTTTTTTTTAATTTTTATTTTTACTTTATTTTACTTTACAATACTGTATTGGTTTTGCCAATCTTTAAATGATTTTTCTGTCCTAACTCTCCCCTAGTCCTTCTAAATGACAGAAATTATTCATCTTATAACTGAAAATGTGTACCCCTTGGTCTTTTTTTCTGCCTTCCATGCCTCTACTTAACTGTAGAAAATAGTTATATAAGCCTGGCATGCTGCAGTCCAGGGGGTCGCAAAGAGCTGAACATGACTTAAGAAACTAAACAAGAATGATGATGGGGTGTAGCTATAATAACTTTTAATGTTCTTATTTGCTAATTTTAGATCATCAGTGTCAGTTCTAGGGTTTGGTCAATTTGTTGATTATTCTTATATGTGTCGAATATTTCTCCCTCTGCAAGCCTGCAAATCTTTGATTGGATGCCTAATATTGTGAATTTTACCTTCCTGGTTGCTGGCTATTTTTGGATTCCTATAAATATTCTTGAACTTTCTTCTGAGACATAGTTCAGTTACTTGGAAATAGTCTGATCCTTTTAGATCTTCCTTTTAAGCCCATGAAATGGGACCAGGGCAACACTTAGTCTAGTGCTTCCTGCTCTGTCTACCAGTCCTGAGGCAAGACCTTTTCAAGCATTCGACCCGGTGGCCTGTGGTGTATGAAGTTTCCCAGTTTGACTCTTCCCTGTCTGTGTGAATGCTGTATGCTATTCCCTGTCATCCTTTTGGGTTGCTCTTTTCTTGGATTCATCTTCTCACCTGTCTCCACCGATCAGATGTCTGCTGAACGCTTAAGGAGAGTCCCCTGCAGATCTCTGGTGTTCTCTTTCTGTGCATCTATCTCTCCTAAAGAACTCTACCCTGTCCTAGCTCCCTCTGTCTTCCTGGATTCTCAGCTCTATGTCTTCAACTCAGGAAATTCACTGGGTGTTACCTGGGTTTCCTTTCCCTACCCCATGGCCTGGGAGCTCTTTCAAGACAGACACTAGGAAAATCATTGACTTTCCATCTAGTCTTCATCACTTGGTGCCCACTGTCTTCAAAAGCATTGTTTCATATATTTTGTCAGCGATTTCAGTTGTCTTGACTGGAGGGTGAATCTAAGCTCCTCTTACTCCATCTTGGCTGGAAGTGAAAATCCTCCATCACAGTTTAAAAGCCAGAAAAAAACCTCAGGTCATTTAGTTAATTCTTTTTATGGCTGACAGCACTGGGGCTCCACAGATTCCTGTGGCCTAGATTAGAAAGAGCCCTGAATTTGGTTGAGATGCCGTATTCTCCTCTTGCTTCTGTTATTAACTACTTGTATGCTCTTAAGTAATTTGCACAAGAAAGAAAGGATTGCTCCTTCTGCTCCTTCCCTGGCTTGACCTCCTTTGTCATCTCAGGAGTAACTGAACAGTTTTACCAAAGGCCATTGACTTTAATGTATCAGAAATAAGTTCCTCCCAGGTCATAGCTCAGAACTGATTAGAAATATGAGGGTAGCTCTGCTGATGTTGCCCGACTAAGAAATAGCCATTGACAGACAAAAGGAAATGACAAAAATCATAAGTTAGTGGGACCCTTGAGTGTAGAGCTGAGAGCCCTCTAGACCTCACTCAAGTGCTTTATAAAGTGATAAAGTGCACAATAGTTATTAAAAATTTCCACCCAAACAGTATTTGAACAGTAATCTGGGCTCTCTAAAAGTGTCCTTAAATTGAGGCTTGTAGATATCAGAACTGTTGGGTAGGACTTCCCTGGCAGTCCAGTGGTTAAGAATCTGCCTTGCAATGCACAGTAAGTGGGTTCGATCCCTGGTAGGGCACTAAAATCCCACATGCTGTGGAACAACAAAGCCCATGTACCGCAACTACTGAAGCCCACACACTCTGGAACCTGCACACCACGATGAAAGATACTTCATGATGCAATGAAAGTTCCTGAGTGCCACAGATAAGACTGGACAAAGCCAAATAAATAAATGTGTGTATGTGTTCAGTAGCTAAGTCATGTCCGACTCATTGTGACCCCCACCAACTACAGACAGCCAGGCTCCTCTGTCCTTGGGATTTCCTGGGCAAAAATCCTGGAGTGGGTTGCCATTTCCTTCTCCAGGGGATTTTCCCAATTCAGGGATTGAACCTGCACCTCCTGCTTTGGCAGGCAGATTCTTTACCACTGAGCCACCAGGGAAGCCCTTAATAAGTAAATAAATATTTTTTTAAAAAGAACTATTGGGTGATAGGATAGTATGGTTTGTATATGTTTATGTCTAGCCATGATGTTCAACAACAGCTCTTCAGAGTCTCCTAGAGAGCTCCCTATGTACATACATCTTTGCTTAGTTGCTCTCTGACACCTGAACCCCTGTGTGTTCTCTTGAGAGCATTTATAACAACTTGAGATTGTCTGGCTGACCTCTTTCTTCTTGCCGACTATATCTATTCCCACCCTTATCCCCACCATTTGGGTATGAGCTCTAAGGGGCACAGGCCTCCCTCACTGCTGGGCTTAGCACTTCACCCAGGGCCTGGCATAGAGTGGGGTCTCACTGAGGATTCCCTTAATTGATGAAGGGAGGAGTGAAGCTCCTGTAGGAATTCAGTACCACTAGGACGGCTTCCCTGGTGGCTCAGATTGTAAGGCTCTGCCTGCAATGCAGGAGACCTGAGTTTGATCCCTGGGTTGTGAAGATCTCCTGGAAGAGGGTACGGCAACTCACTCCAGTATTCTTGCCTGGAGAATCCCCATGGACAGAGGAGCCTGGTGGGCTACAGTCCACGGGGTCACAAAGAGTCAGACACAACTGAGCCACTGAGCACAGCACAGGATGGAGCAAACAGCAGGAAACTGAACTCCACGATCAATTCCATCCACAGTCAGCTCTGATGTGAGCTGTGTTCATTTGTTTACGACTGAGGACTCTCCACTGGAGGTTCTGGGCCATGCTGTAGACCTTGGACAAGTTACTCACATGGCCTGGGGCTATTTTCTCCCCCTGCCAATGGAGACAATGAGATCTACCTCACAAGACAGTAATGTATGGAAAACACACACAGCAGCACTCTATATCCATGTAAGAGACTGTTGACTAAGTGTTTTTACATAACTTAATCTTGAATTTCTAATCCTTCTAGAAGAATCTTTATGACCTCAGTCTGGGAAGACTTACATGTCTTCCTATATTTATTATGGAAGTCTCTCTGTTGATATATTCAACTATAGTGATTTTTCTTCATCCTTTGTTCTTTTTCACCTAAGCCTTTTGGATTTTCTCAGGGAATGATAAGATGTCTTCATCCTCTCTTGTCACCTCTCTCTGAGATTTACAAGTGTAGGAGGACTGTTTGGAAGTTGGCCACTGGGGAGGAAAAGAAGAGAAAGAAAAAGTTGGTGTTTACACGTTGCCTTGGTTACAGGCATCCCCTCCCTTCTGATGAGGGCCTGCCCTCCCAGAAAGCCTGGTTTTAATTTCCCCTTTGAAATGGGGACTGGGCCTCATTGCCAATTTATATTTCACTGGTCAGCTGTTTGGCAGATTTTTGCCCCCCGAGGCCATTTCTTTTGGGCAAGCCACTCACTGTCCCTTCTGCAACCATGTTTCCTTGGTCTAACTTTTGATTTGGGTTAGGATGAATAGCCTTATTACTGCTGCTTCCTGCTCACCCTAAAAGAACCACTCTGGCCATGATGGTGGGGCTGGGTGGGGAATCACCCCAAGAGATATGAATGTGATGAAACTCTGTTCTACCCAATGAAATATTCTGTGATTTAATGGATGCATCATACAGCTGAATGTGTTGCTGAACTACTTAGAGGTGAAAGATGAACTCGTGGGAGGGAAAGAGCAGATACATGTATACAAAAGGTCTGAGGGCCAGACTTCACATTGGTGTGACACGATCTGGCTGGTTGTGTGTATCTGGGCAGTCTTTATTGGTCAGATGGCGTTAACTGTCCAGGTTCTGTCCATAAAGGCGTCAACAACTGCTTATGGGTCAGTGCACCAAGAATAGGTTTTGTGGGCCAAGGTGAGTTGGTAGAGGGGGACCCAGAAGGATGTGAATATGCAATTATCAAGCTAAAGAGAAGAAAAGAATGTAGCAGCCAAGAGTTAGAACAGGGCATGAAAAGCTAGGGGAAAAGTGAGCTGTAAATTGAACTAAAAGGATTCAGGAAGAATTACAGCTAGGGGAGAGAATGAGCGTTTGGTAATGAACAGGGTGAGGAAAAAAGATTTAAGGGAAAGATGTAGGTTGGAGAGACTGGTATTCAAGAATCTGAGATCACAGATGCTAGACACCCACTAGGGCATGGATAGAATCCCAGAGAAATCATTTTTAGGTGTGTAGGGTGGGGGACACATAGCTTCTTCATTCTGAGAATTCAGGTCAGATGATGGTATTGTGAAGATGATATTAATATATGTGACAATGCCTTGTAAACTGTAAAGCAGTTCAAATGTTAGTGATTATTGATGTTTACTCTGTGATAATAACAAACATGTGCATCTTTCCCCTTCCCAGGCCCCTGGGAGGATCTTTTCCTGCCAGCTGGCCTCAGTCAAGTCTCCTCCATCCATCAGAGAGGTTCTTGCAGTGGAACCTACAAAGAGAAAGAGCCAGCCCCTCCAACCTTCTCCTCCCATGGTCTCCTTTGCCCTTATACAAAATTGGAAGAGGCTGGGGAGGAATGGCTTTTTCCAGGCCAAGAAACTGTCCTATTGAGCCTTTCCTCCAGAGTAGTGGGGCTCTCCTCATCCTACATCCACATAACCAAAAGGCCTTTGAAGAATTCTTCCAAGAACAAAACAATTTCCTGGAAAATGACTCTCTATCTTCCCTGTTAGACATACAGGCAGCTGGCAACTCAATAGCAGCCTCCCCTGCTGAAAAGAAAATCATAAAGTTCTGCCCTCTCATATGCATGCAAAGTGTCAGGCATGGTTAGCAGTGATAATAAGGTGAAGACATATGGGCCCAGAGCAGTTGAGCAACTTGTCCAAGGTCACACAGCAAATAGAAGGCAGAACTAGGTTTAGAAGTCAGGGTGCAGACTTTGGATCCCATTCTGTTTCTTTGCCTTTTGAAAGTGAAAGTGTTAGCTGCTCAGTTGTGTCCAACTTTTTGCTACCCGATGGATGGTAACCCACCAGATTCCTCTGTCCATGGAATTCTCCAAGCAAGAATACTGCAGTGGGTTGCCATTCCCTCCTTCAGGGGATCTTTCCAACTCAGGGATCAAACTTAGGTCTCCTGTATTGCAGGCAGATTCTTTACTATCTGGGCCATTTGCCTCTTATGGAATGTTATCTCAACAACTCTCACATCCTCACCCTATTTCTGGAAGAAAGGATACATCCTTTGTGAACCATGCTATTCAGTATTAAAGAAAACATTTTAAGACTGGGACATGTTGTGAACAGTGTTTAACATTCTTGAACTTCAGATCTGGTCATCCTGGCCTCCTCTCTTTGATGGTAAGTTAAACAGCAGGCCCATAATAATAGATTCTGTATGTCTTAATAGAGAATAAAAGCTGGGCATTTTGCACGTGCACAGGAAATTCTTTTAAAATAACCGAATATTAGGAGTTTATTTTTTATTCTTTAAATAAGAATTTGATTTATCTTCCAAAGTTCCTCTCCAGTGCTCTCCTTAAATGGTATATTTTTCAGATGGCTGTAATGTTAATGTCTGTTCAACCAGAACATGCAAAGCACACAACCCCATATCCACCCAGATGATCAAACCATTATCTTCTTCCCTCCACATCACTGCAGGAGCCTCTTCTCCTGGTCCTTTTCATACTGTCTATGTCCATGTCCTTCAAGCTAGGCTTCAGCAGTATGTACATTGTGAACTTCCAGATGTACAAACTGGGCTTTGAAGAGGTAGAGGAACCTGAGGGCAAATTGCCAACATTTGTTAGCTCATGGAGAAAGCAAGGGAGTTCCAGAAAAACATGACTGTGGATCACAGCCATTGTGGAAAATTCTTAGAGATGAGAATACCAGACCACCTTACCTGTCTCTTGAAAAATCTGTCCTAGAACTAAACATGGAACAAATGACTGGTTCAAAATTGGGAAAGGAGTGCAAGACTGTATATTGTCACCCTGCTTATTTAACGTCTATGCAGAGTACATCGTGCAAAATGCTGGGCTGGATAAGTCACAAGCTGGAATCAAGATTGCCAGGAAAAATATCAAAAACCTCAGATATGTAGATGATTCCACTCTAATGGCAGAAAGTGAAGACGAACTAAAGAGCCTCTTGATGAGAGTGAAAGAGAAGAGTGGAAAAGCTGGCTTGAAACTCAATGTTTAAAAAAAAAAGATCATGGTATCTGATCCTGTCACTTCATAGCAAATAGAAGGGGGGAAAAGTGGAAACAGTGACAGATTTTATTTTCCTGGGCTTCAAAATCACTGCAGACGGTAACTGCAACCATGAAATTAAGAGATGTTTGCTCCTTGGAAGGAAAACTATGACAAATCTAGACAGTGTATTAAATAGCAGAGACATTGCTTTGCTGGCAAAGGTCCATACAGTCAAAGCTATTGTCTTTCCAGTAGTCATGTACAGATGTGAGAGCTGAGCACCAAAGAATTGATGCCTTTGAACTGTGGTACTGGAGAAGACTCTTGAGAGTCCCTTGGACTGCAAGGAGATCAAACCAGTCAATCTTGAAGGAAACCAACCCTGAATGTTCATTGGAAGGACTAATGTCAAAGCTGAAGTGCCGATACTATAAAGAGCTGCCTCACTGGAAAAGACCCTGATGCTGGGAAAGACTGAAGGCAGGAGGAGAAGGGGATGACAGAGGATGAGATGGTTGGATGGCATCACTGACTCGATAGACATGAGTTTGAGCAAGCTCCAGGAAATGGCGATGGACAGGGAAGTGTGGTGTGCTGCAGTCCATGGGGTCGCAAAGAGTCAGACACAACTTAGTGACTGAAGAAGAACAACACACGAGGAATAGAGAGTTTAACTTGCTTGCGAAAATGATACAAAACATGGCAATGGGGATTTGTATCTAGAACTTTCTGTCTCCCAGATTTTCCAGTGCACCCTCATGATGCCTTTAAGACAACCTGATTCCAGCTGATGACTGTGAGCTCTTCGGGCAGCCCACGAAGCTTGACTCTGTGATGTGTGACTCATTCGGTCCCTCATGCCAGTGCTCAGACCTATGAAATGTATGGATTCCTTAAGTATGTTGTGATTAAGGGTGAAGGCACTCTCTTTTATTAAAAGATTCATGTTGAGGCTTGACAGAAAACAGCAAAATTCAGTAAAGCAATTATCCTTCAATAAAAAATAAATTAATTTTAAAAAAGAAATCATTCTGTTCCAAGAATCAGACTTCAGTCTTCACAGTCCTGCATGCACATATGTTTTGGGATCAGGGAGAGAGGACAGAATTGTCTAAGATACAGCTGCCTCCTTAATTTTCATGGATAAAGCACATGTTTAATTTGATTGTAGTTGACATGTGTGATGCCATTCTTTTTTTCAAAAAATTACAATATTATGTTAGTTTCAAGGGCTTCCTTGGTGGCTCAGATTGGTAAAGAATCCACCTGCAATGCAGGAGACCTGGATTCAATCCCTGGGTCAGGAAGATCCCCTGGAGAAGGGCATGGCAACCCACTCCAGTATTCTTGCCTGGAGAATTCCATGGACAGAGAAGCCTGGCGGGCTATACTCCATGGGGTTGCAAAGAGTTGGACATGACTGAGGTGCACAGTGAAGTAATTCAGATGTGTGTATGTATATGTGTATATATATATATATATATATATATGTATATATATAATATGTGATATAGTATAGATGTTCCTTTTCAGATTATTTTCCATTATAGGTTATGACAAGATATTGACTCTATTTCCCTCTGCTATATAGTAGTTTGTTATTTATCTATTTTATATATAATAGTGTATATCTGTTAATCCCAAATTCCCAATTTATCCTTCTTCCTCCCCTTTTCTCCTTTGATAATCATAACGTTGTTTCCTATGACTGTGAATCTCTCTCTGTTTTGTAAATAAGTTCATTTTTGTAATATTTTAGATTCTACATACAAATGATATTGTATGGTATTTGTCTCTCTCTGACTTCACTTAGTATGATAATCTCTAGGCCCATTCATATTGCTCCAAATGGCATTATTTCACTCTTTCTCATGGCTGAGTAGCGTTCCTTTGTATAAATATACCACATCTCCTTTACTCAGTCATCTGTCCATGAACATTCAGGTGCTTCCATGTCTTTAGTGGTCTCCATCATAGAACTTATGATCTGACAAAATGACAGACACTGAGACACAGGTG
Organism: Ovis canadensis; assembly: GCF_042477335.2. Classification (NCBI taxonomy): domain Eukaryota; kingdom Metazoa; phylum Chordata; class Mammalia; order Artiodactyla; family Bovidae; genus Ovis; species Ovis canadensis. The sequence continues at coordinate 180,652,419 of NC_091247.1, read as the reverse complement.
TGTACTGAGCTCTGTGTTACTAATAAGATGCTGTAGAGGCTTACAGAAGGGATGCTGGAGCTCCTGGACAGAACCCTTGGGGGATGAGGACTTTACAAGACATCTAGACAAGACAAGACATCTAGAATCTGCATGTAAGCAAGATATTTCACCAAACGGGGACAAAAAAGTTTGAAGAGGAGGCCAGTGCAAAAATGTGCTTGGTAGGAGATAGAGGAGAACTGGCATTTCCTAAGACAGGAGAAGCTAGGCCCTCAATACAGATTCTTTCAATGACTCTTCAAATTAGCCCTGTGAAATGGGTGGGATTAACCCCATTGTACAGATGAGGAAACTGAGATGTGGAGAGGTTGTCATTTGCTTTAGACCATACAGCTTTTGAGTGGTAGAGAAGGGTTCAAACTCAGTCTTAGCTGGTACCCAAACTCATGTTCTCCCTACACTGCCAGAACTTTATAGGATTTCCAGCCTCCCTGGGAACAAAGATCTACATAGGCAGTTTGACTCCTGGGATGGCTAATTGTATATCTGCTAGACTGAGCCACAGGGTGCTCAGTTATTTGTAAAACATGATTCTGGGGATGTTTCTCAGGGTGTTTCCGAATAAGATTAACATTTGAATAGGTAGATGGAGTCAAGCAGATGTAGGTGGGTCTCACCCAATCACGTGAATAAACAAAAGGCCGAGAAGGGAGTGATCTCTGTCTGTCTTTGGACTCAGATTAAAATTTCTATCTTCAGTGCTTATGGATGTCAGAGTTTTGGACTTGGACTGATAGCACACCATTCACTCTCCGGGGTCTCCAGCCCAGTGCTTGCATATGTTGGGACTTCCGGCTTCCATAACCATGAGAACCAATTCTTTCTAACCTCTCTTCCTCTCTCTTCAGCCTGGTTCTATTTCTCCAGCAAACTCAGATGATGAAGTCTTTCTGATTTCATGTCAAGAGATACCTCTGCTTTTGATGAGACTGCTTGGTGAAGGGACAGCTGCTAAGCTGGGACCTCTAGCAGGACAGGTCAGAGGTCTGGGCCCCAAGGGTTAATCATGATGGACAAGGCCATGGCCTGGTTGGCCAGCTCAGCTCAGCAGAAGACAGAGGTAGGGCCTGGAAGTGGAAGCTGGAGCCTGAGGATGTGTGTTTAGGAGGGTGAGTGAAGCTGGTGCTGCCAGAGAATATAGCTAACCTCTCAGAATCCTGGGATGGGCACAGTCAGTTTGATTTCACCAACTATGTGACAGGCAGGTGCTGTGCCAGGGGGTGGAGATACTGCACTGATTTAAACACAAGTCTGGCCGTCATCAGGCTCACAATTTAGTTTGCAATGAAGGGCAAAGAGATCATTTCAGCACAGTTTTACCAGGGCTTCTAGTCCTTTGGCTGGCCAGCTTCTGCACTCAGTCCCTGTTTATTTGGCTTTGACTTTGGAAGATCGCCGATTGCTGAGCGCCTCTGCTGAGTGCCTCTTCTGCGTGGTCTCTGGCATTTGGCTGGCTCCGTGTGATCTATGATCCTGTGACCTTGCAGGTTACAGCATTTCTACCCAGTGGAATAGTCAGTCATATGATCAAGCCGTGTCACTTGATTTATCATTCATTCCTGAAGATGCATTTTTGAAGAGAGGACCACAAGGCAGATATAGCCTGAAGAGAAAATTCTCCTTATGTTCTTGACATATTGAAATTCTATTAGTCTCTTGGAGCAAAGAGGATACTTGGTATTGCAAAACACTATAATAACTAATGATGGCAATAAAAGCTATTAATTTAAAATATAAAACAGTTATCAGGCTTTTCAAATAGTAAAGAGACAGTGTGATGCTCATATAGATATTTGAAAGGGAGTGGGTTAGCAAGATAACTTTAAAAATAAGTTAATAGCCTTTTTGAGCCAACAAATGTTTATAATGTTTGAATAATAATACATGACACAATTTAGAGATAATAGAGATTAGATTAGGATGCTAATGGTTGTAGATTTGGTATGCTAGTGATTGTAAAGGCTACTTAAATACCCTTTAAGAATTAGATAGATTTTTTGATATTTATTTCCCTTTTAGGCCACGAGTCTTCTGAGAAAAAGTTTTGTTCAGAATGCTTCACCTCGGGACTTCCTTGGTGGTACACTGTATAAGAAAATGCCTGCCAATACAGGAGAAAAGGGTTCAATCCCTGATCTAGGAAGATTCCACATGCCATGAGGTGATTAAGCCCGTGTGCCACGACTACTAAGCCCCCACTCTAGGGCCTGTGAGCCACAACTACTGAGCCCTCATGCTGCAACTACTGATGCCCAAGCACCCAGAGCCTGTGCTTGGAAACCAGAGAAGCCTCCACAATAAGCCCATGCACTGCGACCGAGAGTGACCCCCCTCGCCGTAACTGGAGAAAGAAAATCCATGCACAGCAATGAAACTCAGAACAACCAAAAACAAAACCAAAAAATCCCTAAAAACATAAAGAACGCTTCACCTCTTCTGAGGATGAAATAAAAAATAGAAATGTAAATTCACTTCTTCAAAGAAGAAAAAAACTCCAAAATCATGTGACATGACATCTCCGATAAACTCTTTTCAACTTACATTCAAAAGATATACAAAATGAGAAGAAAAGAGGAGCATGCAGGATGCTCTAACTTCATTTTTATTCTAGTGGGCCGAACTGTTAAAAAAAAACAAACAGACTTTACAAAAGTCCACCTTAGCTTTGAGGCAGCAGCAGCTTCACTGTGGTTAGTTCCTGTGGGGCCAAGAGAGTAGGGTTGGGAGGAGAATAGCCAGCCTCACCTGGCACTAACATCCATGCCAGCAGCTCCATGACTGGCATCACCAGCCAGGAAGAGCCTTGCTCCTCGACTGTTGCACGTGGCTGTGTCTCAGACAGTCACCATGGTGACTGCCGGAGAGAATGGTGCTGAAAAATTATTGGGTCAGTACTCCAATGTCAAAAAATGTAAAATTCAGTTGTTAACATTTTAAATAAAATTTTAATAAGTCAATTTTATGGTGGATCGAATTTCGGATTCGTGCTGATGCCTACTATGTACTCCTTCGGACCCTTCTGGCCTCACCCATCTTGTTCTAGTAACGTTGTGGCCTCAGCTCTGAGAAGTCCCCAGCTTCCTGTAGGGGCCCCTGATGGTACCCAGGCTCAGGTCCACACACGAGCCTCCCCACTCCTGCCTGGGCTTCCCTGTTGGCACCAAGGGAGTCCACCAGACGCCCTGCTTGAGTAATGAGGAATCCAAGGGAGACACTGCCCCATAAAGAGGGTGCTGACCAATGGATGATGGGCACTGCTGGATAAAGTCTTCCCCTTTTTCTTTACCACAGAGAGTCTTGAGACTCAGTGCATGTGGTTCTCAGGATGGTCCCACAAAACCCCACAGCCAGCCGCACTTAGTCATGGCCAGTTCAATAATGCATGCTCTCCTTGGCTCTCCCTCTGTGGTCATTTTTTGTTTGCTGTTGTTGGAGTATAATTGCTTTACAATGTTGTTAGTTTCTGCTGTACAATGGAAGCGGATCAGCCATGTGTATATATATATCCCCTCCCTCTTGAGCCTCCATCCCACCCTCCACCCCTGTCCCATCTATCTAGGTCATTAAGGAGCACTGAGCTGAGCTCCGTGTGCTATACAGCAGCTTCCCGCTAGCTATCCATTTTACACATGATCGTGTCTATATGTTAATCCTACTTTCTCAATTCATTTCATCCTCTGTCTCCACACGTCCATTCTCTACATCCGCATCTCTATTCCTGCCCTGCAAATAGGTTCATCTGTACCGTTTTCCCTAGATTCCACATATAGGCATTAGTATATGATATCTGTTTTTCCTCTTTCTGACTTCACTCTGTTTGAGACTCTAGGTCCATCCACATGGTGAGCTGACAAAGTCTTCGGTATGCCTCCCTCACCAGGTAGAGTTATACTCCCTCTATCTGAGTGTGGGAGGACTCGTTACCTGCTTCCAGGGAACAGAATTCAGCAGAAGAATGGAATGCCATTCAGAAGATTAGGGAATAAGAGACTATGGCTTCCTTCTTGGCTTTGCTTGCTGTTTTTGACTGAATTTTGTTTCTGCCCCTTCCTCTCAATTCATGTGTGGAAGCCTTAACCCCCAGTTCCTCAGACAATGACTGTACCTGGAGACAAGGTCTTTCAAGAGGTGACAAAGTTAAGTGAGGCACTTAGGGAAGGCTCAAATCCAACAGGACTGGTGTCCCTATAGGAAGAGGAATAAATAAGGACTTGCATACACAGAGCAAGAGCCATGGGGACCAGCAAGAAGCTGACTATCTGCAAGGCAAGGACAGAGGCCTCAGGGGAAACCACCCCCGCTGACACTTCAGCTGGAGCCTCTAGCCTCCAGAACTGTGAGAAGTAAGCGTCTATTGTTGGAGCTTCCCAGCCTGGGGGATTTTGTCATGGCAACCCAGGCACTCTGAGATGCAATCTTTCTCTTCCAGATCACTGCCTCTGGGGAAAGCCAGCTGCCATGCCTTGTGAGCAGCCCCATGAAGGGTGCAGGAGGTGAGGAACTGAAGTCTCCTGACAGCAGACACGTGGGTAGGCTTGCAGGAATCAGAGCCCCGGCCGACAGCAAGAGAGCCGGCAAGAGCCTGGACCAGAACTAACTACTGACACCTCCCAGGGATGCCTGACCCTTATAGAGTGTGTACAGTAACAGTTTCTGTCATTTTGAACCGCTAAATGTGGGGTCATTTGTTCCTCATTGGTAGAAAATGAATGGCCCTCCTTCTCTGCCTCATTGCCCCAGCCTTCACCCCTGCATCCAGGGATGGTCCCATGGAACAGCATCTTTCCCAGGGACCCTCTGCCCAGGCCTTGATTTCTGGAAAGAGAAACTAAAATAATCTAAAATTTTAGTCCATGGTCACAGTCGGCCCTGACACT